>NC_142686.1:86646000-87328000 GCF_056320005.1 Nelumbo lutea
AAAGGAAAGACCAGGTCATCATGTCACCCCATTTCTGTCTTTTAGCAGGGTGACGACTTCCGGGCATTTCTTATTCAAACAAGACAAGAATAACCACTACAGCTTATAATGGAGCTGGTTTTCCTTTTTAGGATCTCAGGTGGCAAATTCAAATACAACATAGTTTAGAGAGAGAGAAAGAGAGAGTTGTGTACGTGCATGGTGAAAACTAAAATGTGTTAATTTGCAGTGGTGACCGACCCCATGAACAGGAAATTAATTTAATTAAAGCAACCAAAAACCCGACACTGTTTTAACCCTTGTTTCTTCACTTGTATAAGGTGGAAGTTTTGTTTAGTTTTAGACGCTTGAGAGTAAGAAATCTGAAATCTCCTTGCTACATTTATATATTGTCTTAATTTTTAGAGAAATTGTTTAAAACTATCATGAGTTTTCAACATTTTCCTTAAATTCAATATAAATTTTCAAAATATCTAAAATTCACCATGTCAGTAAGTTTTTATTTTTCAAAACTTGTCTTCTTTTAGTGCACTGTTAATGTTTCTTAATAGAGGTGTCCATTATCAGCATGAATAACAATTTTCATGACCAAATTACCCTTGAATGGCGAGTTAGAGGAAAAATGGTTTCTTTCAGTTTTCAATTTTCTTGTTTTTTTTTTGCATTTTTAGTATTTTGTTATAATTCCCAATGTTTTTTTATAATTTCTGTTTTTTGTACATTTTCTATTTTCTACAATCTATAAAATTTCCTGTATTTTTTGTTATTTATTTGTAATTTCTGTATTTTTCTATAATTTTTGGTGTTTTTTCTATAACTTTTCAATTTTTATTTTCTGATTTTGTTTTTCAATTTCTATAGTTTCTATAAATTGAAAATATTTTTTTTTGTTTGAAATTTATAATAATCCTCATTTATCACACTTAATTTACATTTAATACGACGAATACATAATATGTAGCTATTATTTGCATTATTTTATCAATAATTTTATACTTTATTATACAATTTAGACATCCCATTCCTAAATGACTGAAATGTTGACCCACCATGGGCCAAGGTGATTGAATAGCTAACATCGACTGAATCTATACTATCTATACTATACTATATATGTAAGTAAAGCAGTCCACGTCATCATGTCTCTCCTTTCTCTAAACCCGATTTCCGGCTTTCTCTTGAACTCTCTTTCCTTTTCCTTTCCCATCCCTCCCATTGAGCCATGTGGCACTCTTCTCCCCTTTACTAGAGTCTTATGTCCAACTCCCCACCTACATTCCCAATTGGGCCAAGTTGGTCCAAGTTCAGCCTAAACATTATTGTTGGATTATGGCTATCCATGGTTAGGATTTTCTAGGGCTGTCAATGGACTTTGCTAAGAGGTCCATTTGGTTCACAATCAGAAATGGAATTGAAACCCCTTAAAAACAAAATCCGAACGGAGTGGTGTATTCCCCTTCCTGTTTTGTTCAGACAGGAATCAGAAATGGGTTGAAATGGGATTCTCATTTCTAAGGGAGGGAGGGGGGAATGACCATTCTCTCAAATGGGGTAATGCCTTTCCATCAAGAATATGAATAAGATTCTGGTTTTTCCCAACCAAATGGTTGATTCCATCTTGATGGAAAGGCATTCCCCCATTTGAGAGAATGGTCATTCCCACCCCCCGCCCCCTCCTCCCTTAGAAATGAAAGTGATTGATTGATTTATTTTTAATATTAGAATCTGAATATATATATATATATATATATATATATATATATATATATATATATATATATATATATATAACTTTTGTTTTTCTTGAATATATTTATTTTTATTGAATTATTTTTCTAATCAAATAAATAGAATAATTGATTAATGTAAAATTAAATTTTAAGATAATTAATTAATACTTTAAATCAATATTTATAGGAAGGAAATAGAGAAATTAATTGATTAATTTATTTTAATATCATTAGCCATCTATTTAGATTATTTTTATTTGTTACATAGACATTCCAATATAATAAAAAGAGCATTAAATTAATACTAAATTAAATAAAGAAATAGTTAATAGGTATTTCATCAAATAACGACAAATGAATATTCCTAAATTATTTGGGTATTAAATTTTATCTTTAAAAAAAATACAAAAAAGGAGACAATTTCAATGGGTCATGAGTGTTGGCGTGGATTACTTCCTTCCATACATATATAATATATATATAATATGTAGATTTTAGCAAAACCAACTTAAAGCCAAAGATTATTTACCATGTGATTGTCATTCATGTTTCACAAAGTTGGGATTCATAGACTTGTAAGGAAAAGTTGGATTAATGCATCAATCAGAGTCAGGCCTACAGTTGGCTGGTTGCACTGTCAAGACATTGGGTATCTGTTGGATTTTAACTAAGCTATCAGCAGCAGGCAATCCATCAAATAATGTGATTAATTTGTAGGTACGTTGGTGATATTAATCAACACTACTGATCCTCTGGTCAAGCCTAGCGACTAGCTGGCAAACTAATATTGAGACAGATGATGTAAATTTCTTTCTTTCTTTAATAAAAATTAGGGAAGTTATCTCAAATTGAGTTCAGATTTAATTAGAGGCCACAACATCTTAAATCTGAACTCAATTCTGTTGAATGCCACAACTCCTTTATGGTCTCTACGGTTCTTTTATAGCATTTTGATTCAATATAATCGATCATCAATGCATCACATATCGCTTCTTAGTGTAATTCAAAAAAAAACGAAAATTTAACTATGATTATGGAATATGCTTTGTTTCCAGAAACAATGTTAGGGTCCGGTTTGACGTCAGAATCGAATTGGAATCGGATTAATTTATTCCCATAGTCTGTTTGGTTCAGACCAGAATAGGAATGGAAATTGGAATCAGTAGGAATGAGATTTCATCAAATGGGGAAATGCCATTTCAGCAGAAATGGAAATGAGATTCCAATTCCACCCAACCAAACAGTTGGACATTCCGATTCCGATTCCAATTCCAAACCCCTATTCCTGCAAGCCAAGCGGGACCTTAATTCTTCAGGTTTTTGTAAACCACGTATGAGATAGATAAATTTGGTTGTTAAAAGGATTTTTGGAAAACAACACTACTGCTAATAAATAATGGGTTTGCAGCTTTATAACCAGAATAACCATCTTATTAATAGTGGTAGGTCTAACTAGTGGTGCCCACCAACGAACCATAGTCAAAATTTTCAAACTGAACCGGTCCTACTGGTTTTTCGATTTCTCCAAACTGAAACTGAACCAATACCACTGGTTAACCAATTTGTCGGTCTCGGTTTTTGATCATTTAAGTTATTTGGTTTTTTATATTTATAATATAATATATTATATAAATAAATGATATATAATATATTATATATGTATATAATGCATATATATTTAAACATAATATATATAAAATATGTGACATATATTAAATATATACTGATACCGCTGATTTTTTTCTAGATTAATAGAAAATCGAATCAATCCTTCAATTTATCAAAAATACCAAACCAATCAGTTTGATTAACCACATTCTCCGATTCAGTTTTCTTAATTCGGTTCAGTTATTTAAGTTTTCAGTTTTTTATAAACAACCCTAGGTCATTTCGGCCATTTCGGCCAAAAGGGAATAAGATAAAGAAAAGCAGTTATCCCAACATTAAAACCATGCATAGCATTCCTAAAAGACAAGGCCAACAGAGAAGAACAAACACATTTACTGTATATTTATACTCTAGGATTTTGATTACTTGATGTGATGAAAGGGAATGGAACCGGACTTTGAAGAATTATTACTGGAGATTTCTAAGTGTATTTATATATAAACTTATTTGATCAATTATATATTATATCTCAGATTTTGGGTGCCTTGTTGCATAACAAATAATTCGCTTGCGAAGTAATGCTATATTTTTAGAAATGGATCTGCTTAATTTGAAGGAATGCTATGTTTGATTTGAAGGAAAAAAGATAACGAAAGAAAGGGAAAGATGGACTTGTATAAAACTATAAATTATTTGTTTTTTTTTTTTTTTACTTTCAGGGTAGAACCTTAGGTTTCAATAGATGAGGAGAACTAAGGAAAAGCTTGAATTGATTACATCTCAATCTCTTCTTACATTACAAGAAATAATATATCTCAAGAAAATATAGAAAGAATTGGAAGCAAATAAAAGTAATTAACATGGATGATGAATCTGGTGTATATACTTTGTGATCTCTTTCAAATTTGGGAGAATTACTCCACCTCATAATTTTGATTTGAATTACATATCTACAACAACTCAAAATTATAAATATCTCCACCTATAACACCCATACCCGCCCGTGAATTGGCATTAATTTTGAACTAACACCTACTCAAAACTGTACATTGGAGCTAAGATTTCTGAGGGGATTATAATAGATAAGGGCAATTTTAGGGCCCTAATATCAATAAAGTAATACTTTAAAAAAGAAATAAAAAATATGCTAACTTTTTAAAAATAATATCAATTAAGGACAAAAACATTGTTCATCTTCTTCCTCTTGCAATCCATTCATCAACGCCGTTGTCCGCTGCCGCCTCCGGCAATGCCTCTACTTATCTTTGCCCACCTCCGCCTCCGCCACCAGCAACGTTGCCAGAGGAATGACTATTAGAAACACCGCCGCCGCCTCTGCCTCCAGCAATGTTGCTGGAGGTGGGCGGAGATAGGCGGAGGCATTGCCGGAGGTGACAGCAGGCGGAACATCTCTTGTAATTGTATGATATCATTCATGTGGAGATGCTCTCAATACATGATTGATACTATGGGGTTTGGATGGTCCCAAGATAACATTTTACAATAGAGTTGGGATCTGTTCCTCACACAGATTGCCTCACAACGACCTCATAGGCACATCCTACCGTGCATTAAGAACATCTACCGTAAATATCACATAAATACCGGAAAATGTGGAGTACATCTGGTTTCCTTTCGGGCTGATCACCTAACCACGTTGTAACAGGTATGTACCCATTTAATGTTTGAAATGAATGGAAGAGAAGCTCTCCTCTTAGTCATTTTGATTTTCTATTTCAAATTAATTAAAAAAACAAAGAACCCCACTTTTCTTCCCCATTATTTTTTGCTTTCATAAATAGAAAAACCAATAGTTGAAGCTGGTGCTGGCGACTGACGATTGATTTCCACCAACCGGTGACCGTCTGAATACAACCCGGTTTATCAATACCAAACCCTCTCATTTATCCGAAAAACGAAGAGTTGAAGACTGCACCGACGACCAACCTGACAACTGACACCGACATCAAACGTAAAACAGCATGGATGTCTCAATCCATCCCGGTTTATCAACACCAAACCCTCTCATTTTTTGCTCAAAAATCTTTATGAAAATGAGTTATTTACGATGATTATACGACATGGTTCTTGCAGAAACTTAGGCCATGTTTTCAGGACTTTATTTATTTATTTATTTTTTTAATTCCTACTCATTCTTCTTATCCAGAATGAGTAAGTACATACATGTTAGAACACGATTGAATGAGCAGCCTACATTGTAAAATGCTGTCTTCAGCTCATCCAGAGCAGATCCGGTCACCTTTTAACTCTTTCTCCCATTTCACCAAAAGTGCAAAAGGTAGTTAAATGTAGTATATATTTTCACTACTGTCACGACTGATTGGCTGTTTCTATGTTTCATTCAGAGTCTCTTCCATCACTATCTTGAGTTGATTAGCATCCAAGGTCCTTTCCTCTATAATAAAATAAAACTTTTTTTTTTTTTTTTTATATTGAAAAAAAAACAGAAGGAAAGAAACAAGGATGAATTCAAGAGGGCCCAAGGACACCTCCACCAGCACACGAAACCAACGCGACCTTAAAAGAAACCAGCCCAAATTAAAGAAGTAAAGCACTTTATATTTGCCCTTACCCCTCATACATTTAATTAGAACCTCTTTTAGTTTACTTAATCCCACACAAGCCTCACAAAAGAAAAAGAAAAAAAAAAAAAAAAAAAAAATCAATAGCTCCTTAGTCCTCCTAGAGCCCTGAAAGACGCCGAATAGATAGGAATATTCATTGGTGACATCACCAACAAATAACATCAGTTACCTCTGCCACATCCAAAGTCCATTAGGGGGGTATAGAGAGGACATGGCCCCTTACAAAAAGTCGGGCAGCGGAAAAATAAAAGCAAAAGGTCGAAAAAGTGCAGCTAAACCATTATTGAAAATTGAAATCATGCATGCAGGAAAAGAAGATGATTTATTAATATATGACTCATGACCGTTCACATCATATCTCATGGCATAAGAAGTTAATTAAAGAAAGAAGAAAGTGCATATTGTAGATTTACTATCTCTACAAGAGATGCATGGGAAGTCCAAGTACAAGAACACATGTAGATATGCGACATTCTCATTTTTCTAAAAAGCTAGAGATAGAAGACTTATATTAGTTCTTGTTTTTTAATTTAATTTTTGATAATTAAATAATAAATTTCAAATTAAATTACCCCATACTAGTAGCTTTGGGGTTCTAGTACTCTTAATTGACTAGATAAATAAATAAAGTTGTGTTTTGTCTGGATGTTGCGATTTTTAGCTTTCTATTTTATGTTTTATATGTTTCATACTATCACACAAATTAAAACAAGTTTCTGATCATGAGGTTTGCCAAGAAATATTCCCATCATTGAGCAAGAAAACGATCCATGCATGTGCTTTTGCTGCTCTCCCTCTATACTATTTCTTTCAAGTATGTCCAACTGTTGGACACAAGGATTCGAAAGCATCAGAAAGTTCATTAGCTGTATACATGATCCTTCATAGAGTCTATGTATGTATCTGTACAACTTTATCTCAAAGTTTGTATCTTATCATGTAAACCGATAAGCTTTATCTGTAGATAGCACTTAATATAAATTAACTCACCACCATCAAACACGGACCGTGACTTTTCTCCCTCAAACTTTCTTTGAGCCTTCACCAACCACATTGTGTGGGATTTGATAATTGAATCACGAGGTGGTATTGCCGTTGATTCAGACGGTTGGACTGTTCAGCCTGGGAATCATTTAGGTAATTGATTTTGTTTTACTCCAAATTCAGTCTTTACCTAAAAATTATTGAATCAGTCAATGATTCTCTTGACTCATTTCACTATTGAAATTGCAGCTGAAAAACTTTGTATGATCGGTGACAAAGATAAACACAACTTCTACATATAATCTTATTGTTATTAGATGCATGGGATACACCAAAAAGGAGTCTAAGTAATTTGTAAACACTGATTACATGAAGGTGAATTAATGGAGGAGTATCTCGTAGCCACTCTGGATCGATCTGCTACAAACAAAGAATTGTAAGTAATTGACGAATAAAGAGTCGACAGGTAAGCCAGTGGTAGTATATAAATCTAGTGGAGATATTTCTTTTGGAATGTTCTTGTTGGCACATATTAATAACATAGCTAGCATGCAATGAAGGGTGCATTATATCATGGGTCCTCATTTTTTGCACTTTTCTTCCCATATCGTTGGGATAAGGCTCAACAACCAGTTTAAAGTGTCAGTCCCTATCACTATCTAAAACAGCAAATTATAATATCAATTCAACTAGTTGGTTCGAAGAGGGGAAAAAAATAAATCAAATAGCTGGGACAAATACTTAATGACCATTTTTTCTTGTTAGAGATCCTAGCTTGGAATTGAAATATATATCTGTTCATGATAAAACAATAAAAAATTCAAGTGTTTGCAATCAGAATCGGAATTCGAATCGTCTATTTTTATAGCCTGTTTGATTCAGATAGGAATGGGAATGAATAGATTAGCTTTTTAAAAATAATATCAATTAAGGACAAAAACACTATTTATCTTTTTCCTCTTGCAATCCATTCATCAGTGCCGTCGTCCGCTGCCGCTTGTCGTTGCCTCCAACAACGTTGCCGAAGGTGGGCGGAGGCAGAGGTGGCGGCGGCGACGTTAGTAGTCATTCCTCTACTCAATGCTGCCACCTCCACTCACCTCTGGCAACATTACCGGAGGCGGAGGCAGAGGTGTGCGAAGGTGGCAACGTTGGGCAGAGTAATGACCACCAGTGCCAGAGATGGCCGGAAGCGGCGTCGGGCGGCAACACTCATGAATGAATTGCAAGAAGAAAAAGATGAACAGTATTGTTACCCTTACTTGATATTATTTTTAAAAAAGTTAACCTACTTTTTAATTTTTTTTTAAGTATTACTTTACTAATATTAAAGCCCAAAAGTTGTTTTTATCTACTATAATCCCATAATTTTTTACCCTTTCAGTTTTTCCTCAAGCATTATAATAACAATCAGAAAAAAAAAAATTAATGAACCATGTCAATGTTTAAAACATAAGAACATTAATTTACTTAATATATATGACTGAAAGATCAATATCTGATAGTGGTCACATTTACATGTTACACATTTCATATCATAATCAAGCTTGGAGTTCGGATCTGCTACCACGATAAATTGCTGGCCACGCGCATCCTGCCCCACATCAGGAACAATTGTTGTACTTTAAAACACCGATATTCCAGATGTAAAGCCAGATGTGCGCGTGGTCAGCAGATCTGGATTCTAACCAATGCATCAACTTGAGTGTGTTGAGAAAAATATAAGGAATATTGGCACAATGAGTTGCCATGTTAATGCATCTTTCTGAGTTAAACCTTTCTCATTACTTGTACATGCCCATTAATTACAACATAACGCATTTCTTGAGGTTCCGAGTTGTATAGAGATTCACTTATGGCTGTATTTTGATTTTCAGAAAAGAAGGAACAGAAAGTTGAGTGAAAGTTGTTAAGGAATTTCAAAATTAATTTTGTTCAAATCTAAAGGGGTGTGCAACAAACAGGCCCTAAGGACATGTCTACCTTGTCCTTACTCTTGTGATTGAATAACTCTTTCTATCCTCTAGTAATATATTATTTCGTAGCTGTGCACAAGGCAATAAATGTTGTCAGATTCCGACGGATAAAGAACCATTTCTATGACTGGGCCGTGGACAAACAGTTCCATTGTTAGAGTAAGATACTAAGATTGTTTATTCATTCAAATAGAAGATACAAAAAAATATTACTTGAGATTATCTTTTTTAAAGTTATATTTTGCATCAAAAATAGGCATAAAACCCTGTTGGGGAAGATGGGGTCATTGTAACTTAGGAGGAGAAGTTTTGAAGCGCGTCTGAAAATACTGTCTTTAGAACGTTATTTGCCCCCACTCAGTTTTACTGAGTTTGCTGTTGGGTTACAGGCAAATTCGTTCTCATGATACAATAAAGGACTGAGAGAGAAAGAGATAATGAATTTCGAAATTGTGTATTTTGGAATCTGATTCATGCTCCTTAAATAATTTGTGAAGAGGTATAAGGAAAAGGTAGGTACTGGTTTAGAGAAGGCACCTTGAACAGTCACAATAGTTGTTAACAGTTGGTGACTGTTAACTTTGAATTGTGCCTCTTGATCACACCCGATCGAATCGTGACCGTTGATCTCATCAATGGTGATCAACGGTCATCAACGTACCAAAACCAAAGCCGCCCATCGCAAGCCACGCGGGTGCGCGCAAAGTGCGCCTCTAAAGCGCCTCATTGCACCACACACACGTGCGCACACGCGTGCACGCACGTTGCGCGGTATCAAATCCCCATACTCTCCTCCACTACTTCTAAAGAGTGTAAATCAACTCCTATTGAAATATTGAAAACAAAACTTATAATTCTTCAATGTGGGACAAGTTCAAAATTGGGTTTTTGTAAAAAAAAAAAACTGATTTTTTCAAACAAGTGTACATGTGCAATTTCTCATGTAATTGACCAATCAAACCCATGGATTTAATCTCTTATGAGATTAAAATCCAACAAACCCATTAAGATAATTAACTGAGGTAAATAAATTTTATGTGATACGGTTCACTGTGTAAAACTCCACTTGATGTGCTAAGAAAAGTTTGAATGATAGACATCATTCAAGTGAAAAGAGGATGTCTAGTTCTACTAGGTATGAGCTGAGGTGATAAGATTTTCGGGCTTGGGCCATTATATTTAATAATCTACAAGTCATAGGCCTGGAACCTGACATGGGCTTGGGCTATAGCCCGGCCCCGCCCATTATCACCTCTCCGTGGAGTTCACACCTTCCGATAATAATACCAATTCTAATGATGTCATCATCGGGACATCGATGTACTCAATATACGACAGGGATGTGCTGTGGGGCAGCCCCTTGTGGGGCGGAGATGTGATCTCCTCTACGTGTGAACAATTACTAACTAATACAAAATGAAAACTTAGTGGTCAACTCTACCAATCAAATAACAGAAATACCTTTTAAATAACCAAACAATCATCATGAAATATTTATAGAGCTCAAGAATATCAATCGGAAAACAACAGTTTAGACATACAAGCTCACACTATAGAAGTTAAAGTAATGATGCCATTATAATCATTTGGCTATGAGGTATAACTTGATTGAACTTCTTTGAAAGATTCCATGGATGATTGTCAACGTAGGGGGTGTTTTCCAATGTGAATTATTTTTCTTGTTGTGACTTGTGGGTTCTAAAAACAAATTAAACCATCTGCTTTCAAAAGAAATTGATTCTTAAAACAATAACACAGAAACAAAAGGGTCTTGAATTTCTTATTTAGAAAACATGCTTTCATCTAACGTCTCTTATTTCCTCAAAGAAAAATAAATAAATAAATAAATCTAAAGGTCTCTTGTCACGCTCCCTAAATCATATAATATATATGTATTACAAGATTGTTGTTCCTTTTTAGAAACCATTATTTTGATGGTTTCAGAAACATAAGTATTTTTTTTTAACAAAATCAACTAACTTTTGCTTCTCCAATCAAAAGTAGAATTTAAGAACTTGTTTCAATTTTCTTTACTGATATGGCGATTTAAAAAACAAATGAAAACAAAAGCATTCATGTTATATAGGAGACCAACTTACTATTGTTAACATAGAATGAAAAGCAATACCGGTGTCAAGATATAATAGGGATGTCAATTGTTTTAACATATACTAGTCAGTATCCATGCGATACAAGGTATTTATTTAGCAAATTTGAAGCAAAAGGAGTTATTTAGACATTTAGTCTGGGTAGAGCAATTCTTAGTCCAATTAAAGCCTTAATAAGAGCACTATGGTGATAAGATAATTAAATTGATTTTGTAATTAATATAGGCATTATAATAATTTTAGATCAAATGTGATGGGAGGTTTCTGCAGAGGTCAAATTTTAGGGGAGGTTTAAGTAGTTTACCCATTAATCCAAGTTAACTCTTTTAATTAATAGTAATTTCTATTAAATATTATTTTCTTAATAAATTCTATTAACTTTTAATGGTAATAATTTTTTACAACAATTAATAGTGATTATTAAATATCATTAACAGTAGTTATCTAAAGTATGACTTGCAACTAGGGATGGCAATTTTCCTTGTCCGTGCTAGGTACTCATCTTCCCCAACCCTATAAAGTCACTAAGTGTAGATTGCCTTAGTAGAGATGAGATCGATACGGGGATTGATACTGATACTTGACTAGGAACGAGGATGAGGATGGGGAGTGAATTCCTTGCCCCACCCCAACCCCGATTATATATATATATATATATATCCTAATTTTAAGTAAATCTATTTTCTAAAAAGAATTTAATTTAGAAATTCAGGGAATTCGGGTCCCCAACGAGGAACCCATCTCTATTGGGGATTGGGATGGAGGGTCATTTCTATCCCTAATGAGGATTAGGGTCGGGGATGGCGATTTATTTTAAAGTCAAGGTCAAGGATTAGGAGTGTGGTCCCCACCTTGTACCCGCCTCGTTACCATTCCTAGTGTTGAGCAAGTTCAAGGAATTGTATACAAACCCCATCCCCAATTCAAGAAAAAAATATTTTCCCATCCCCGCCCATCCCCATTTAAGATCTGGGAATACCCACCCCATTCAGGGTGGGGCAAGGCCTTGGTTTTATAGGAAAAACCGTCATCCCTAACCTAAACTAATATTACCTAATTAACTTATCCAAATTAATATAAGCTAAATTATTTTCCCATATATATTAATTAATTATCCAAATTTAAGTATTTTATGTATAAATTTAAATCAAATGAGGTACATCCCAATGACCATAGGGCAATCTGATATAAAGGAGGAGCATTGTAGTGTGATATAGGTTAATCGATCAGTGTGATGACCCTATGACAAACATTCTAACCAAATTCCACTCTACTTTTTCAGGTCTACATTGGAGCACAATGATGTTACTACTGTAATTATTCCACAGAGGGAGTTACTTAACTTGATCCTCCATGAATTGAACACACAGAATGCAGAGTGGATTGTGAGTCAGGAACGGCCTCTATCAAGCAATTATGGCCTTCAACATACGTGGACACGAGGTATCATTTACCGGAAAATTCCATCCATTGCTAGGAGTTAGCATACAAACAATGGCTACTATAAGAATCTGCCACATCAAAGAAGCCCACCGCATCCGTGTGGTGGATGTCACATACCTAGAATACCGCCACGCTCTTAGGCGGTGTTGGAACCTGCAGAGAGACTTGGGTGCTTTGATGCAAGAGAATTTGGCTTTGAGACAACAAAATTTGGAACTTGGACACGAGGTCATAGAAATGAAGGCGC
This sequence comes from Nelumbo lutea, assembly GCF_056320005.1. Classification (NCBI taxonomy): domain Eukaryota; kingdom Viridiplantae; phylum Streptophyta; class Magnoliopsida; order Proteales; family Nelumbonaceae; genus Nelumbo; species Nelumbo lutea. The sequence goes on from NC_142686.1 coordinate 86,658,703, forward strand.
GGGCTGAAACCAGAGTATCGAGCAACAATATGTAACGTGAAGATAACGATCCCCGTGGTCGCCATCGGTGCATTTGGTACTACGAAGAGACTAATCCTACCTATTGGCCATATATTTTGATCAATAGTTGTATCATCCCTACCACCTCCTACCCGCACCCAACCTAATCACTATCGTAACAACATGGAACCATCCCCACTAGGGGTGTTAGGAACCTTCCATTTCCTTTATGCTAGTATAACATGTATGTGGAAATTTTAATAAAATTAGTCGTGTATTGTTGATACGTGCCTGCACTTTACACATGCCAATTGAATTCCCTCATATTTATCTATATGTCTATGTGCCAAAAATATAGTATAGACTTGCACATCACACCTAACAAATAAATTTACTTCACTTTATGAGGTAATATCACACCCACCTACTACCACTCACCCGCTGAGTATCTCAACACCTTCTGGTCGTCCATCGGCCCAATGGCCTGGCCCAACAATGGAAAATAGTGGTTCTCAAAAGCATCGTTTTTTACCGTCGGGCATCCCCCTTGGCCTAGGCCATTTCTGCCTCCTCTAGGGACGTCTAGGAGACCTCTCCCCACCCCATGGAAGTGGTATCACCACCCATCTACACCCCCCCCTCCCGGTCAAGGACCACATGTCGAAAATAACAAAATCACTGGGAGGTCGCTTCGACGGGTGCAGAGGGGTTCGCTAGCCACCAAACAAACTCCCTCCTATTGTCACTCACTCGTTGAGCATCCCGACCCCCTTCTAGCCATCCATCAACCCATATACCCCGCACCCCCCTCTAGGACAGTGTGCCGAAAACGGAAAAATCACCTAGTGGCCAGTCCAACAAGTGCGAAAAGGTTCGCTAGCCACCAAACCCACACCCTCCTACTGCCACTAACCCACCAAGCATCACGACACCTTCTGGTCTCCCATTAACCCAATGGCCCTACGCAATAGTGGGAAATGGTGGTTCTACAAAAGCATTATTTCCCACTGCCGACCTTCCCTGTTAGCCCGAGGCATCTCTACCATCTTTGATGATGTCCAAGAGACCTCTCCCCACACCGTGGAGGTGGTACCGGCGCCCGTCTACCCCCACACTCCCCCTCCGGGACAGCGTATCAAAAATGGCAAAATCACTCATTGGCCGCTCCATCAGCCTTCCCCGTGAACCTAAGCTTCTTTGCCTCCCATGCAAACGTATCTTCAATGAATTTACAAATATTTCTCAGTGAACAAAAAAATCTTCTGAGCATTTTACAATTATATATTTATATTTAAAAATCTAACATAACTATAAAATGACACAAATGATTCACCAACATGAAAATGAATGGAGGGGAGCCTTTTAACACAATCATAAAAACACTAAACCAACGTATTCACCACTTATAATAAACTATTTCCACAAAACCAATGTGAGGAGAATAATAACAAAAAAGAAGAAAAACAAGTTGTCTAACTGTAGTCATCCCTTCAATAGCTAACTCATAGACTGATTTCATGGACTCAGTCTGCCATATGCAAGCATCGACTATTTTCTCCACATTTCCAAGGCGTTCCACAACATCGCCATGACTATTTTCCGATGTAACATCATCTGACCAACCTCGAGGAATCGCCCACTCAAAAAATTTGCAACTGCCAATAAAATCACTTTCAGTCGTTGGGTTGTCCAGCACCTACTCCTGCAAGTGCAATACATGTCACTTGCAATATACATGTCTTATACCAATGCTAACAAATAATATTGTCCCACTGAAAATATTACCTCAAATTTTAATCAACAACTATAAAACAACTTCTACGGGTTATTCAGAGTTATTGTAATTCAAATGATGCATTTCCGTTTGCAATAGCAATACTTAGTATCATACTACAAACTACTTAGGGATTGATTCCCGACACTCTGTTGGCTATTCATACATACAAATGTTCAATAACCCATGGTAACAACATCCATATCTTAATTAACATTAAACAATTCATTTTCATTAGCACTGAACTAAGCAATATACAAATATTCATTTATAGAGGTCCTTACGACAATCAACCAAGGAAAAAAATGTAATATAGTAAATTACTTGTGGTCGAACAATGCCAACAAATAGGGATTCTGATCTCCAATCCGATGCACCGCAAATTAACAAGATTGGATGAAGGGGTTGGACGGTTAATCACCAATACTGACTAAGAACGACGTGTAACAGTGCAACAAGCTAGGGAAGCCTTTGCACGGTTGGCCAATGGAATGCTAAACCACTAGAGTGAGCCGAAAACAAACGGGCATCCAACCGGAGTGAGTCGGAAACACGAAGACCTCCAAGGCGATTGAACGCAAGGGCCTAAGAATCCTTCCAACAGCCGCTAAACCCAACTTCAAGCGTCCTTTCAACGATCAACGTAGGGTGCCTTAGACGGACAATGAATAGTAAATCGATGCTCAAGCTTCCTCCGAATGGTGAACGTTGAGTGTCGTCCACCATCGGTGACTGGTGGACACAAGGGGATCTGAGAATGTTACATCCAAAATGAGGAATACCGTCAAGAGAGAATAGAGTTTGTTTCTCCTTTTTTTAGCATGGGGAAGAAGGCGGTCGAGAGCAACAAAGAAGTCGTCATTTTTGAACAGAGCAACAAGGAAGTCGTCATTTCTCCCTTGTTGAGCATGAGGAAGAAGACGGTGGGGAGCAATTTACCGGACGACAAATGGAAGAGCACGAGGAAGAAGACAGTCATCGTTTTCGAACGAAGGAAGAAAGAAGTCGATTTTCAAACAGACTTCTTTTCCTGTTTCGAATTGCGTTGAGGGGTATAACGGTATAATATTATTACTATTTTGCTTATGTGGGGGGAGGAGTTGAAAAACAAATCGTATTTTTTGGATGGAGTCAACGGAAGTTTCGTATTGTGTACTAAGCTAATTGAAAAAACCTTCCCCCAAAAACTTCTTGATAAAGCAGGATGCAATGAAATAAAGCTTAGTGGATTCCGCAGTTAATCAAGAAAGTGTTATCAATGATTGTAGCTTCAAAACAAATAAACAATGTAATAACAAATGTTGTAAGGCCCAATAGAGATGAACTCTATTAGTTTATGGGATCAGCTTGTAGTAAGCAAGATGATGTTGCAACTTTGTGTGTGGGGGTGGGGGAGAGAAAGAGAGAGAGAGCTTCAATAAAAGATTGGCATCATCAACTTGTTCGTGTGTCTCTTAAAGTTGTTAGAATAATTATTTCTAGACATGGCCTTCCTTATTGTGGGTCATTTAGACACGGCCCATCGTTTGAGTCTACCATGTCTTCTACTGTCATTTCTTCTCCATTAGAATTAGTTTTTTCTGATGTGTGGAGACCTGTGTTAAGACCGATGGCCTTACCCAACAAAGGGGTGAATTGAATATAGCTTAAAAAATTAAACTATGAATGTGTTAAATTCAAAACCCTTCCCCCAAAAACTAAAGCTAAGCCTTCTTGATTAAGAAAGATGCAACAAAATAAGGCTCAGTTAGCGGATTCCACAGTAAATCAAGAAAATGCTCTCAATGATTAATTTTACTATTAAATGAAGATCTACAGTTTCAAAAAAAATAAACAATGTAATAACAAATGTTGTAAGAGTTAGCAATTAAATAGATATATAACAATAAACAGAAATTACAACTACTTAAAAGTGCATAGCAGTTGAAAATAAATATAACAAAGAAATGAACAAGCTGCTATGAAAGGTTAGTAAATTTGTAGTTAAATAAAGAATAAACAATAAATGGAAGTAACTACAAAATGTAAATGGCAATTGAAAGTAAATAAACAAAAATATAAATGGCAACTACTTAGAAGAATGTGCTTATTTGTGTAGCCGGAGGTAAAGGACTAGCCACAATAGAATAAGTGAGAGATGGACCAAATATTCATGATAATCAACTTAAGATTCAAGCAATTGAAAGGTTGCTACCATAATCTCAAGGATAAGATAACTACTTAAAGTAAATAATACAGTTGAACAATAAATAAAATAATGAAAGTAAACAACTATAAATGTAAAGCAATTAAACAAATGGTTTAGTAAGCAATAAAATACCTAAACTGCTAAACCAATAAGTTAGTGCACTTAATAGAGTTAATGAGTTTAGTAGCATAAGACCCGCACTAAGAAATTTGTATTTTGCATATCAAGAGAAGATAATTTAGTGCACTTAGACAAGGTGCAATAACAGCAAGATAATCAAATGTTCAAACTTTTCCAATTAGCTAAAGGAGTTAGTAATGTTAATAGCGAAGTAACTGCAAAAACTTTAACAAAATAAAGAAAGACAAAGCAAATAAAGCATAGAGACAAGGTACACAAGATTTACAGAAGTTCGACAAAAACCCTGCCTATGTCATTTGCCTTAGGCCACCCTTGGGAATTTCCACTAACTAGCTAGACTTATGGGTGCCAACAAAAGCCTTACAACTAGCAAGACTTCTAGGTGACTGCAATACCTTAATCAACAGGACTTCTAGGTGCCTACAATATCATAACTAGTAGGACTTGTGGGTGTCTACAATACCTTACATAATAAGACTTGTGGGTGCCTCCAATACCTTACAATTGGGTTTTCAAGTGCCAACAAGACCTTGGTGTTAAAACTAGAACATCTACCTACACTCAAGATAATACAAATGTAGCACAATGAAAAGTTATAGCAAAAAATCTCTAAATAGGCAGATATAGCAATATACAACATAAATGTACTCAATTGCAAGGGTTTTTCTCTAAATGCTCAACTCGATGAAGAAACTCACAATAGATGGGTGAGTTGTACAAGCTAAAAGGGTTATCAGTTTTTCTCACCTTTGAAGTAACTAAAGCTTATTAATCTCTTCAAGAATGACTCTTTCTAACTTGCTCTCATTAAAATACAATTATACACTATTTACAATGATAGCACAGGTTCCTTTTCTCTTGTTTGGCTTGATTGAATCAAGTTAAACACCTATATTTATAGAGGAATTAAGAGAAAGTGATCATTTTTTAGTCGTCAAAGGGATTTTTCTCATAGTAATGATTCAAATTTTCTCTAACATGGTAAAAGGCTTACCAAAGATATATAGCAATAAGCGTTTAATCCTTCAAGCAGTCAAATATCTCCAAAGTAGTTGACTACAAATTTTGGTAGTCATCTACTACAAGGGAGAATTTTTTTTTTCTCTTCTAATCACTTGGTTCCTCCTATCAGTTAATTGATAACAACTTGAACTAGGTCTGTCTAAGTTACTCGACTATGCATTTTTGGGTAGTCGATTACTTCTCTCGAATAGGGATTTCTATGCCTCGACTATTATAGGTAATTGACTATGGCTTTTCGGGTAGTCAGCTGTCTCAAAGTCATGTAAAATCATGCATCAGCTATCATGGTTAATTGACTATATATTTCTAGGCAATCAACTATGTTTCTTGGTCAAACAAATCGTACCTTAACTATCATAGTTAGTTAAACTATACATTTCTGAGTAGTTGACTATGCAATAGAGTCTAGGCAATCCTACCGTACAAACAACCCAACACTTAAAAACTTTGAAAATATGTATCCAAAGGTTTAGAACTTCTTCATTTGGCTTTTAAAATATATTTTTGAGATTCTAAACACTTGTTTAAGCCTAAGAAAGCCTATGAACCAAAGTTGTTCTAACCATTGGTCTTTAAGGTTGCCTAAACCGAGTTTAGTTTTGTTGAGCATCATAGAAAATGCATCTTATGCAATTGGTTACATCAAAATCCTAAAGACTGTCACTTTTAAGCACAACTTAATGTAATCTTCCTCCTTAATGAGTTGTAGCAAGCAACCTCTTGAGAAATCCAAATCTTTTGAGTTCTTGTAGAGCCTTGTCATGCTTGAATTTGCTTAGAGCTTCCTCAATAGAAAGACTTAAAGATGGTGTAGAGAACATAAATCTCAAGCTACTAATTAAGTAGAACTTCCATTCTTCATCTTTCATGGCAAACATGTTTTAATACAATTGTGGTTCCGAGAAATTTATTTAAGACAGATGCATACTTAATCACACCATTAGTACTCTCAATGAATTTGTTATCATCAAAACACATAGAGTCAATAACCTACCCTAGTTTTGTCCAATAAAGGATGTTATTATGGCTCAATTTGGAAGGGGTACAAATACAAATATGCACAGTACAAATATATGCAAAATAATACAAAATACAAGCTTTTGCACTCTACATTTTTGTATTTGTACTCCTTCCAGCCTATGTCTTGTTTATGGATGCTTATTCACAATTTTCTTGGATTCATCCAATTCAAAGGAAATGTGATGTTTTTGATACTTTCCTCAAATTCAAAAGACATGTTGACAATTTATTTTCCACTAAAATAAAAATGTTTCAAAGTGATTGAAGAGGTGAATATCGTTGTTTATCTCAATATTTGGATGGTGAAAGAATTTTGTATCATGTGAGTTGCCCCCATATTTATGAGAATAATGGTAGTGTCAAGAGAAAACATTGACATGTTATTGAGTCCAGTCTCCCCAACCCCTTTTAAAAGAAGGCAATAAAGACAATAGTTTTTCCTATTTACAGTTGCCAACATTGGGTCTTGGTAATCTCTCACCATTTGAGAAATTGTTCAGTTGTGTGCCTGATTATTCTATATTGTGTAGCTTTGGTTGTATTTTATATCATCTACTTTAACCATATATTATTGTATACCATGCCATGTTTGATGAACACCAATTTTCTAGGATTTTATAAGACTCCTCTTCACCTATATCCGTACAAGTTGAAGTTGTTCCTTTACCTTCTACACGGACCGTTATTGAATTGCAAAAACCTTCCCTCTCCACCTAACATTGATGCTACTTCCTCTCCTCAAAATGGTAATACAACAAACCATATAGTTCCTATTGCATCTTCTACTAATGACTAGTTCTAGTAATGATGGGGATGTATCTCACCCCGGTTGGACCACCATGCAGATATTGATGTAAAAGACACCTAACTAAATCGATCAAATCAATCGATGTAGAGAACGAAGACATGGCATGTTGCTATTCGCCAAGGAGTACATTTACGGTGCATGTTGCAAACCCCAAATGAATAGGGACACATGACGAACACCAAGCCCAACTTAACCTCCTTTACACAAGGAGCATGGAGCCGCCCCTGGAACCTCAACTAGAGGTCATCCCAAAGCACACCACATGTCTCGAAAAGCGAGGAGCACAGAGGCACCCCTCATAGGTATTAAGGGCACACCAAATGAGGTAGCTTCTTCTACTTCCACTTCTACAACTTGCTCTCTTAAGCTCTTCAGCTCTACTCGGCTATGACCAGCTCGTTCTCATTAGCTCAACATAGCCAGCCTCTTTCTTTTGCTAACTTGAGCGTCGAAGTACTCCCCAAGGAATCACCTCGAGGCCCCACACTTCAGTGTTTGCAAGTCATCAGATCTAATTCAGCTCGTTCAACTCACTAGGACACCTCATTTACTGCTGGTCCACCTTAGTTCGGACAGCATCAGATTGACATCGCCTGTGAGAACCGACACAAAAAGCTTCCAATCTCATTGCATTCTTTTTCTGTGACCTGACGATGATGCCTCCAAAGAACATCTCTGACCATTCAAACACCCACTCTCCTTGTATGGGACCTCACTCCGAGCGCGTCCCTCCGCTTTACGAGTCCCAAAACCAACCTGTGGCACAAGAGCAATTCAACTCCCTCCAACAAGTCGAAGACCTCATCGCCTTACGAGCTCTAGGGTAGCACATCCCAGCACCCCAGGTTCCACCAACAGACAACCTACCCCCGTTGATGGCATGCCCCCTCATGTTGATCCTCCTATTTAGAACCCCAAAGGGCATAACAAGGACACTAAGGTGCCAAACAATCCAGTCCCAACAAGTGTATAACAAAAAGAGAAGATCAATGGCATAGGGAGGCTCAGGTGTTGGGGATATTGCGGAAGAAGTGGTTGAAGTAGGGGAGAATCGGAGATTGGTGAGGGAGTTAGGGGGGATGTCGAAGAGCAAGTGGGCGAGGAAGAAGCAGTAGGGCATGTGAATTTGGTGAATGGAAAAGTGGATATTGAGAACCTGGTTAGAAGGCTGGTGGAGGTTGGAAAATCCCTTGGTCTCTTTTTCCTAGGAGGGGAAGGGGTGGTTAGGAGAGCATTTGAACATTTTGAATGGGTAAGAAGAGAGGAAAGTGAAAAGAAGAAAGCTTTAGGGGAAGGGGAGAGGTTTGGAAGGAGAGGGGAGGGAGGATGGTTTAGTGGGCGAGCAATAGGGGAGGTGCAGTGGGAGAAGGTTTCAAGGTGGGGAAGGGGGTGTAACAGTGATGAAGTTGCTGAGTTGGAATGTCAAGGGTTTAAGGGACGAAAGAAGGATGGTGGCATGCAATATTCTGAGACAAAACAGGCCAGATGTGGTATTGCTTCAGGAAGCGAAGCTGGAGTCCTTTCATATTAGATTGAAAAATGAAATCTGGGACCATGACAATGGCGATTGGCTTGGTCTGATTGCTGCTGGAGTGCATCTGAAAGAAAATAAATATAAGGTGTTTTGAAAGGGTTGGAGTTTGAGGAAGTTAGTGGCAGTCATCGGCAAAGTCTCTACAGATTGGGTGCTGGTGCATCCAGAATTCGCTCAAGTCAAGAAAGAGGACTTAGGGGAGAGGTTGTGGGACATTTTACAGTTACAAAGCTGTGATATTACAGCTTTTTTTGTTGATGTATTATGAGTTCTTATGTTTGCTTGTGGGTGTACTTGTTTTCTTTTAATGAAATTTTCTTTTATTATCAAAAAAAGTACCAAACTATCTGTTCTGATGCTAGCTCAACAAGCCTGTGTTAACGATTTACATGCAATAGCAGAAAATGATCATTTGCATTAAGACAAGGAGCTGGAGTAAATTGAACCTACCTTGTTAGGAGAACTTACATTTAGCCAGACAATAGTCAGCGATGAACCTGGCTAGTATGCACTACAAGATGGAAGAACACAAACAACAGAATTCATCCTATCACAGAGATGGGCCTCAAAATAGATTAATTTGTAAATATCCTGTCTTCATTAAATAATGAAGCTTCCATATGAGTATCAGAAATTAAAATACAGTATAACAGATCAAACACTGACTTCGTTTTACTCTTTGGAATGTAAACAGCTGGTCTTTCTAGCAAGCTGACTGTCTTTCGAACTTTTTACTAGTCTCAAACCATGCATCATGCACTTAGCTGATATGCCTGTGCAGTCAGAAAATATATTTCCTCAGAATGCAAAGAAGTAAAAGAACAATGAATCTAGAAAGTTCTTAGTAGCATTGTGGCAAACAGAGGAAAGAATACATCAAATAAGAGAGTTTCTGTTCAACCTTTAATGGTAAGTGCACTCTCCTCGGTTGGATGGCTGCCCCCATTTTTAATACATTGATCACTTCCTTGGGGCCATTTGCAGTCACCAATTTCATAAAACCCCTTCGTCAAGTGGATATTCAACAAGATTGCTTCAGCCTCTAGAAAAGAGGTTTATGGAAGATGCTACATGCACATTTCCACACCACTAAGAAATCTCCTCCATCCAGGAATGCAAGTCAGATTGTCCAGTTCAAAGAATTTCAACTGTATCTGGCTCAGGATTGGGCTAGGCCCATCAACAAATTAACAAATTCCCAACCCAAGTTGCACCCCTACCTCCATCACAAACTAATGTCTCCTGGCCTGCTGCTATGCAATCAAAAGCCTAATCACAGTTACAACTTCCAACTTCCGTTTCTAAGAAACCAAAGAGAAAAAAGTTTGCAGCTGGACTCCCAATAGTTGGTCTACATGCATGAAACCTTGAGACTGGGATCAGGCATGACATTCCAATTCCTGCTCACAGATTCAATTGCAAAATATGGATTAGATTCAATCACTGTGAAGCTTGATCTACTTTCAGAATCAACAGCCTTAAAATTGTTCAGTCACTTCACCAAAGCATAAAAAGAATTAAAAAAAAAAAAAAAAAAAACCTATCAAGGTTGACAACTATTTATAGGACCTATAGGCTTAAAAAATTAAAAAATAAATAAATAAAAGGAGGTAGAAATAGGAGTATTCTTAGCTTTTGATAAATGGAAACTCTATATACAAAGTACGATTCTAATGTATTTCACCTCCCAGCAGCAATAAGGATACAACAAATCAATTTCTATAGAGATTTTGAGCATCCCTAAGTTATTAAAACATATGAGAGGAGGAGGAACCAATGGTTGCATCCAGATTAAGATGCTACAGTAGTTTCTAAATGTATAATTTCTATTTTTAAAGCAGCTGTTGTTTTCTTTAGGGTCATGTATTTTTTAGAAGAAATTCAATAAGTAGTTTCCTAGTTTATTTAGGAAACTATTAGTTTAAATTAGCTGCAATGTTGCTATTTTTCTATTTTCTGTTTCTACTCTTAGGAATTTCTAGGATCATAATTAGGATTTAGCTGCAGTTTCAGTAATTGCCAAATTTCTATTTTAGTCAAAAGCTTTCAGTTAATGTATACACATAAATCTGTCCAAAACAGGAGAATTGAATTAGTTAACTTTTGTTCTCTACAGTTGGTCGTTTTCTCCACTTGATATTAATTTGGAGAGATGCATGATCTCATCTTCTCTGTTTTTCTAGTAGTTCTCTGCTACTGAAGATATCAAGTCACTATTCTCTGGATTTCCCCCTGGATTAAGAACATACTTTGTTGCATTTTGAGGAAATACCCGTTGACTTTGCCTGCTTTCTACTGCCATTACATTAAATTCTAACTTTGAATCCTAGTCTAATAACAAATTAGAAGTGCTATAGGAACATCATGGACCTCTTCATTTGCAGTGTCTTAGATTGATTTGAGTTGATGAATGATTTTTTGTTAATGGACTATTTAACTGATTTTCCCCCTATAATCTTTTCATTTTGATAAATACTTTTCCCGTATAACCTTGGCAACATTTTGGATGTAATTCTCTTCAGTTACACCTAATAATATTCTTCCCTTTTTTTCTGAAGAGGTAAGGTAAAATTGTATTAATCAAAAAGAAAAGTATACATGAGTTCACTGTACAAAAACTTCTGTACATATGAACACCCTTACGAGCCCCCAAAAAAAATTCACATTCACCACCACAAAAGAAGACAGATCTTCCTTGAAAAGCAAATCGGTACCCAACATCCTCTAAGGTCTTCTGGCAGCGGAATAGCATTCCACAGATTACGCCCCTTCTAATGCATACCTCCAACTTTCCAGCTTTCGAGTAGGGACGTAACAGACTTAGGCATGCAATTAAGGTATGGGATAGCCTTGAAAAAATGTGACCAGATTCTAGCACAGAACTAACAGTGGATACACAAGTGATTAGAAGTCTCTTCCTCCTTATAACACAAGACACATCTGGTATCTGGCAGCACCATTCCTTTTCTAATCAGCAAATCCTTCATGAGGCACTTCTCTTCAGTATCTTCCCAGACAAAGAACTTCACTTTTGAAGGGGCAATACCACCCCAAACAGCTTGACTAGGGAAGGCAAAGTGAAGCAGGCTCCAGGCCACTTTGGACCAAACCCAATATCGCTGATCTGGAACTTGTGGGTTTATTCTTATGCTTTGCAGCCTAGACAGCAGCTCTGAAACCTGAGGAATCTCCCTAACATTGAAAACTCTTCTAAATGAGGGAACCCAGTCAGGAGAATCACCAGAAACAACATAAGAATCAGCACAGAGCCTCTTTATAAGATGCCAACAGAAATAACTCTGGAAATACATCCTTCAATGGAATACCAGGGCACCAATTATCTTTCCAGAATTTCAACCTGGTGCCAGCTCCAACCGTATATTTAATTCCTTACAAAAAATGAGGGTAAGCTCCGTAGATCCCATTTTGTACCCCACACCGATAAGAGAAAATTGAACAAGCTGCATCCTGTCATTAATCTGAAGACCATTTTTTTTGTGCAATGATTCATCTCCATAATTCATTGGATTCCTTGAAGAACCCCCGAACCATGTGCCACAAAAGACCAACTTAAAAGTTCTAAGTTTTCTAATTCCCAAGCCTCCACACTTGACTGGCTTGCAAATCTGATCCCAGCTAACCAGATGATATTTATTAGTCTTTCCATCCAATCCAAAGGAAGTCTCTCATAATTTTCTCAATCTTCAAGACTATCTCCAAGGGAATGGGGAAGAGAGACATAAAATAAACATAAATGCTGGTTAACACACTTTTTATCAGAGTCAGCTTACCTCCTTTCAACAAGTATCTTGCCATCCAGGAGGCTAGTTTTATGGTCATTTTCTCCACCACAGGAGCCCAGATGCTTTTAGACGTACACTTCGCTCCTAAAGGCAATCCCAAGTATTTAGAGGGCAAGGCACCAGTCCTGCATCCCAAAAGATCTGTTAAAGCATGCAAATTTTTTCCACTTTCCCAACAGCCATCAAGAAATCCCAATTCACATGATCATAAGCTTTCTCTGGATTAAATTTGCATGCTAGGCCCATCTTGCCGCTTCTTCTAGAATCAATTAATTCATTAGCTATTAGGACACCATCTTGAATGTGCTTATAGCGAATAAAAGCACCTTATGAAATAGAGATAATAGAGCCCATCACCAATGTTAACCTTGAGGCCAAGAGCTTTGCAATGATTTTATACACACTTCCTAGTAAACTGCTCCAGCTGAATTGCTTGAGCTCAGAGTCCCCTTTCTTTTTGGGAATCAGTTATATGAAAGTAGCATTAAGACCTCTATCTAAGGCTGCAGAAGAATGAAACTCATTCAGCAGCTTCATCAAGTCCTCTTTTACCAGCTCCCAAAACTTTTTGTAGAACAAAATGCAGAAACCATCTGGCCCTGGAGCTTTGTCCCCCTCCATTTTCCCTAGCACAAATTTGACTTCCTCCTCTGGAAAAGGCTTCTCTAATTCTGCTATCTATTCCTCTGATAATTCGTCAACATGTAAACCCATCTGGCCTTGATCTGATCCACAAGAGCTCAGAGTATAGATTTCTATAAAAATCAGTGACTGATTTCTCTATCTCATCCTCTTTCAATAAGGTTCCCATGCACATTCAACTTCTTTATTGTACTCGTAAACATGTACGTGCATTTAAACATGACATTATCTCCAAGACAAAACTATTTACAATTCAAGGACACTTTTTGAATAGTTATAAGTGAAGGGCTGAGAGATCCATCATATGGATGGCCGAACCCTGCAGGAAGGTAGGGCGAAATTTCAAAAAATTTCTCTCTCTCCCATCTGGGAATCGCATTCCCTATTTTAGAAAATCTGCATTTTCAAAGATCAATCTTGAACTAAGAACCGAACCAGTTCTGAAACCAAAAGGTAGGAGAGGGAGGTACCTGATACGAAGAAACAATATCTCCCAATGAAGGTATTCACACCCAAGGAAAACTCCAAAGACTGCTCCCACTGAAGATGACACAACGTAGGGTGGAGCAAAATCAACAGGTTCTTCACAAGAACCGAATCCTTTAGCAAGAATTCGATGGAGGATATGTGAGCACGACTTCAGATCAGTTTTTCTCCAAAAACTGATATCAAGAACCCTTCTTGATCGCTCCTACAGTGGAGAACAAACTGGCAATGGCGGCAGCAGGAGGAGGGTGCAAGAGCAGAAGATGGCGCAGTCTTACTGTAGCTATCTTCTCTCTTTCTGTGATCTTGGATCTGATTGTCTTGAGATAAATGGAGGTTCGCCCTCCTTCTCCTTTTATAGCCTTAAAGAGAGCTCCTAATCTCATTAGGAGTTTCCTAATCCAAATTTGTATTTAGATCAGGACTTCTCTTTAAGAGATAAGGATAAGCACTTATCTTATCTGTAGATTAGATCAGCCCTCCTAATCTTATTAGGAGTTTCCAAATCCAAATCTGTATTTGGATCTGGACTCTCTGAGTGGATAGGGATAACTCCCTATCCTATCTGTTGATCCAAATCCCAGATCCGCCCCCTTCTTTAACTAATCAAATTAGACCAGTTCGATTTGGGCTTTAGGCCCATTAAGTCCATGTGCTCACTAACCTTCCAGACTGCTGCCTAGTTGGGTTTCCTTGTATGGAGTGGGACCCAAACATTGATCTACACATCAGCCACATGGGTTCAGCCTAGCCTCTGTTACGAGGCCTGGCCTAATTCACTGTTATGGACAGTGAACCCCTGAGCCCATCACCATGGAATCTTAATGGGCCCAACACTTACACTAAGTGGTCCCTGGGTCAAGCCACCTTATAAAAACCCAAGGACTGTGAGCAGATGCAAGATTAGCCCATCAAGTATTACCCTCAATGGTCTTACACTTAACCTCTCAGCCCATAATGATCAAACACTACCCGACAAGAGAGGACCTCTCCCTCGGCTGCAAGGAACAGTGTTGCACTCTCTACTCACATGGATCCCGGGAATTAAAACATTTTGTAAACATTTTGAAACCATAATGTATATATGTATATCTCTATATAAATATATTTTGCAAAAACAAATTTCAACGATTGAAATCAGCTGCCGACAGCTTTGGTATCCATCAGAGAGAGTGCATCCCCGATCATTACCTTTGTTCAACAAAGGGGCTGATCCTGTCACTATGATCACTCACTCAGATGAATTCTCAGACTGTCCCAACATACCTAGGTTTTGACCCCCTCTAAAGATCTCATTGATTGGCATATCAAAGACAGCCCAATCCGACACCCAATGCAGTATCATAATCGAATCTAGGGGTCAGGTGTAACATTCAAATTTTCCCACTAATCACCAAGGTCCAGAGCAATACTGGAATTCTAGTCCGATTCAGGGTTTCAAGTAAACCTACATTGCATGTAAGTCAGGTCTCACCCTGGCAACTGAGACAGGCCATCCCAACCAACTTGGTGGTACATCAGTGTCAACCTTATCAAGATAGATCTCCCCAGATCGATCCATCGACTGTGAACATTCTAAACTAACACGAGTCTCATATGTGTCCAGTTTAAGGGTATTATACAAAAACATACCATAATAACATGAATCAAATATGTACTTTATTCATTTACAATAAATGTCATAATGTACATC
Source organism: Nelumbo lutea (assembly GCF_056320005.1). Classification (NCBI taxonomy): domain Eukaryota; kingdom Viridiplantae; phylum Streptophyta; class Magnoliopsida; order Proteales; family Nelumbonaceae; genus Nelumbo; species Nelumbo lutea. The sequence goes on from NC_142686.1 coordinate 86,673,815, forward strand.
ATTCTGATTGGAGCTAAGGGCATACACTGTCTAACAATAAGTTGGCAGTTTTGGAGTGAGAATAAAGGACATATATGCCCTTTTTTATGTCCGTTGTATGTTGCTTAGATAAGGGGTAAAAATGTATAATGAAAATCCCAGAAAATGGGGCTATTCGCTCTTTTATTAGCAATATAGATTAATCCTTCCTCATTCATAGCCATCTTATGGAAAAAGGAAGTGCTTTGTCACCTTCCAAATTTGGACCCCTTGACCTTCAGGTTCCTTTTCTTGTGCTTCTTTCTCTAAAGTCCTAACTCCTAAGTCCTCCTTTGATTCCTATTCATTCTTTTCCATGAAAGTGATTCGGGCAAAGACAATTCCACCTAGAATCAAAGCTTTCAATTGGGAGGTTTACCATGATAAAATTAACACCCGGGACCTTTTACAAAAAAGGAAGACTCACTCTTGCTTATCTCCTCATTGGTATGGTATTTGCAAGGAAAATGGTGAATCTTGCTTTCACTTGCAAATCTCCTACCCTTTCATTACTAGTATTAGAGATTCTTGCTTTGTTTAGTTGTAGGTGGACTCCACCTTCCAATGTTCTAGCCTCTTTGCTCCCACTTCATTTGTTAAACCAAAGAAAAGATCCAGAGTCATGTAGAAAAGTATAACAGTTGGGACACTTAGGGAAGAGAGAAACGCAAGAATCTTTTTTTAGGAGTAACCTGTTTCCAAGATTTGAACCCTGGCCACCCAGGTCGCAATGGAGCAACCCAGTCGTTGCGCCAAGGCCCACCCTTATCCCTAGATATCCATTTAATCTTCTTTAACTCATTTTTGCACATTCAAAGGTCATTCCCTTTGTTTTGCAACCACCCAACCACCAATTGAAAATCTCCCTCATCAACTTACACACATCTACCTCCTTTGCTTTGATTACTCCTTCCACAAATGCCAAAATTTTAGCTCTCAAAGAATCCTCAATGTCAATTGGACCTGAGAAGATAGCCACCACCTAACCTAACTCATTCTCGAGCATGCCTCCTACATCTGAGAGGCCTAGATTCTTTCTACTATTGCCATCAAATTTTAGCTTTAACTATCTCTCAATTGGTGGTGCCCAAGACATACTTGTCTGGGGTTTTGAAGAAGATAAGTTGGCAACTTCCAACCATTTCCCATAGAAGTCATCCAGAAATCCAAAAACAGATTTAAAGACTTTAGTCGGTGAAAAACTCTACAGGTTGTGCATTCTATTGAATTTGGATTTGGAGTTGTTTTATCTCCAATTGTACCTGTACTTTTTGCTCTCTTCTTTAATCAATGAAATTTTTAGTTATTATAAAAAATGGAACAGACTACACTGAGACTTTTGCCCCAATAGCTAAAATGAACTCCATCAAGGTACTCTTATCTCTGGATGCTCATTAGTTAGATTTTAAAAATGCTTTTCTCCATGGGGAACTGAAGGAAAAGTGTAAAAGCTACCTCCACATGGTTTTTATGGTTCCTTTTGCAAAGGTCCGTGGGATAAAGAAGCTCATTTATGTCTTAAAACTCCAAAAGCTTGGTTTGACAGATTTAGTACAGCCGTCAAGAAGTTTGGGTACAAACAGAATCAGGTGGATCATATTTTATTTGTGAAATTGAAAATGGTCTTACTTCTGCACTCATTGATCATGTTGATGGCATAATTCTTACAAGTGATCAATAAGATGAGATTAAGAAGCTGAAGACATTTCTAAATTCTAACCACTAAATTTGAGATTATAGATCTAGGAGACCTCAAGTATTTCTTAGGCATTGAAGTAGTAAGGTCCAAGAAGGGAATATTTGTGTCCCAGAGGAAGAACACTCTTGATCTCTTAGAGGAAGCAGGGAAACTTGGTGCCAAAACCTGTAAATACTCCAATTGATGCCAATCATCAACTTAATGGGAGTGATGAAGATCTTCTGGAAGATAGAGGTATGCTATAGAGATTAGTTGAAAGGTTGCTCTTACTTATCTCTGACATAACCAGATATAGCTTATGCAGTTGAGGTAATAAATCAGTATATGCATGCCCCTCAGCCCATCGATTTCCTTATCTAGAAAGAGCTAAGAGAATTTTTAGATACTTGAAATTCTCTTGGAAAAGCCTCTTATTCTCTAATCATGGACATCTTCGGTTGAAAGCATACATGAATGTGGTTGCCCAGTCTAGGTCTATAGGAAGTCTGCATCAAGATATTGTACTCTTCTTAGAGGAAAGTTACTCACTTGTAGAAGTTATAAAAAAAAAAAAACAAAAAAACAAAAAAAAACAAAAAAAACAAAAAAAAACAAAAACAAAAAACAAAATGTGGTTGCTAAGTCTAGGTCTATAGCCAATGGGCTATCAGAGTTGTGGTTGAAAATATTTTTGCAAGAGCTTGGTATAGAATCCAAGGAACCTATTAAGTTATACTGTCATAACAAAGCAGCTACAAGTATTGCTCATTACCCTGTGCAACACGAAAGAACTAAGCATGTGGAAGCTAACAAGAATTTTACAAGGGAGAAGATCAACAAGAATGAGATTTTCTTGACAAAAAGCTTAGTAAAGAAGAAATTGGATTCTATATTAGACAAGTAGAGCATGATTGACATCTATACTCCACTTGAGGGGGAGTGCAGTAATACTTAAATGAGGGAAAAAGTGTAATAAGAATAAATAGTTGTGATTGAGATGGCATACCCAACTCAACTCTATTCGAATAACTCTATTTCTTCTCTTCTCTTGTTACTCTCTCTTCTAGTTCTATGCAAATATTTACAAATAAAACCAGATTTAATCTCTTAAACCAAATAAAAATCTAACTTAAATTTATCATATAGATTTTTTTTTATAGATATAATAGCAATTTTATTGTATAAAAAAACAAGGATACATATAACAAAAATCCCCGCAAAGAGACACAAGGTGCAGCCCCTAAACTCTATCATAAAGCTTACAAATGAGCACAAAAAAGCCGATTCCTATGTACCCCTTGTTTGGCTAGAAAATCTGCCAACCCATTTTCCAATCTTCTTTCCCATTGAATTGTGACTGATATATTTGATGTTAACCATTTGAATCTTCTCAAACCCCCTATAGGACCAGGCTGCAATCTCCGACTCTTTTAACCACCCAGTAGCCAGTTTAGAGTCGCCTTCAATGACTAAGTGTTCCACTGCCAACTCTTTCGCAATCTCTGCTCCTTGTAGTATGGTTTGGACTTCCACATTAACTGGATCTCCAGCACCAATAGGACCAGAAAATAAAACTATGATCTGGCCCTCAGTATTTCTGAAAATTCCCCCAATTCCGGACAGCCCTAGGTTACCTAGACGGCTGCCATCAAAAGTTAATTTAATAACACCTTCTTCCAGAAGCTTCCATTCCACCATAGGCTTATTTCTAACTTTTGGCAACTTTCTCCCAATTCCTCCAAATGCCATCAAAGGAGAAAGGTCAAAACAGGTCCAAGGACTTTACCCAACTTTGGCCCTATTTAAAATACTTCCCCATACACTAGTCTTATCCCTCCCCTTATCATTGAAAATTCTGGCACTTCTTTCCTCCCAGATAGTTCACAGCAAAGCAGCTCTAGCACACTTCCACAAGACTCTACCTCTTCTCTTTGGCCACCTGTCAAAGAGACTACAAATTTGCATCAGTTCTATCCACTTGCACCCAAAAAGACCAAAAAGCTTCTCCCAAAGGCCTACAACAAAAGGGCAAGAGATTAGTAGATGGTAACAACTTTCTTCATTTACTTTGCAGAGGGTACACCAGTTAGGGGAGATACAAAGACAAGGTCTTCTTTTTTGCAAGACATCCAAAGTGTTTAGTTTTCCAAGAGACACTTCCCAACAGAGGGCTCCCACTTTTAGAGGGATAGGTTTGGACCAAACCTCCTTGCTATGAAAATTTTGAGGATTAGGAATTGAGCACAAAGACGAGAAAAAAGAAGCACAAGAAAAGGAACCCAAGGAATCAAGCATCCAAATGCGATCATTTGGCGTGGAAGGGTCCAAAAAAACAGGGTCAAGAGTTTTAAGGAGCAAGCCAACCTAGTAACGTTCAAAATCTCTTAAATCTCTCCTAAAACCCAAATTCTAGTTAAGACCTAACAAATTGGAAAAGGACGCAACCCTCTAGATTGGCTCATTTTTAAAACACAAAAGGGAATAAAGAGAAGGAAAAAGGTCCTTGAGGGTAGACTTACCAACCCAAACATCCTCCCGAAGCAAAACCCTATCTCTAGTACAAGCATCATATCTGATCAAGTTCAAAAAAAAAAAGGAGAATACTATGAATAGCCTTCCGAGGAGAGTTTAAGAGTAGCTTTCCGAGATACACCAGCATCCAACCATTACCTGCAGCACCATGAACACTTTTTACAACTTTGTGCCAAAGTCTTTCCCTTTCTAGAGGCCATCTCCACAGCCATTTGCCCAACAAAGCTGTGTTCTTCTTCCTTGAATTACCTAAACCCAAACCCCCTACTCCTTCCTCCTACACACTAGTTCCCACCTAACCACATGATCCTTCCTTCCTTCCCCAAGCTCCCACAAGAAATCCCTCATAATTTTCTCTACCTTCAAGACCTACATTCCTGGCATTCTAAAGATCAAGAGAAAGTATATTGGAAGATTTGCTAGAGAAGCCTTTATTAAAGTAATAGTGTAATACAACCCCCAAGAGAGATGTAGTTTCTCTTCCAAACTGCCAACTTCTTTGCGCATTTTTCTACAATTGTGTTCCAAAATCTTCCTTCCCTTGGATTATCTCCTAATTACATTCCCAAGTATTTCAAAGGCCAGTTAGAGGTAGGGCAATCTAAGGACTATCTCACTCAGCTCCTCATGCTCCAAATTTAACCCCACCACTCAACTCTTTTCAAAATTAATCTTCAACCTCGAAACACATTCAAACAGCTTTATCACTCGTTTCAAATTTCTTGCCTTCTATAGATCTCCAGCCTCATAGAAAATGATCATGTCATCCATAAACTACAAATGTGTTACCACAGTACCCTCTCTATCTACCCTCCAACCTCTAATCATATCCAAACTATCAGCTCTCGAGATAAGCCTACTAAACACATCAGCTATCAAAGTGAAAAGGAAGGGAGAAAGGGGACCCCCTTGTCTCAAACCTCTAGAAGATGGAAAGAAATCCCTAAGCACTCCATTAACTAAATCAAATAATGGCAAGTTTTCAAGCAACCTTCAATCCAACCACACCACCTCTCTCCAAAACCATAACTTCTCAATGAATCCAACAAGAAGGGCCAATCAACCACATCCAATCATAAGCTTTCTCCAGATCCATTTTACACACTACATTTCTCTCGCTCTCTTTTAAGTCCTCCACACATTGATTTGCTATTAGAATTTAATCTATAATCTGTCTTACTTGAATGAAGGCCCCTTGCAATTGGTTTATTAAATTGGGTAAGGCTAGTTTTAACCTTAAAGACAACACCTTGGCCATAATCTTATAAATTCTTGTCACTAGGCTAAGGGTACTTTTGTTTTTTTTATCATAAGTTCAGATGTGCTTTGTCTGTTTGGTACTGTGTTAAGTTACATGTCCCATACTTAAGTAGGGGCACATTAGATATTGTATCTTGTATTGACAATATATATATGGTCGACTGAGAGAGTCCTTTTGACTTCTCACTTTCTCAATTGACAGTTCTCTCCTTCTCTTCTTCTCTTCTTCTTCTTCTCTCTTTCTCCTTTCTCTCTCTGAACCTGGTTCAACTAAGCTATCAACACATGATACCGGAGCAATAAGCAGGAGGGAAGAAGACTACAGCTTCAAGTTCTTGGTATTGCGATCGGTCCTTCTTCTCCCCTTCTTTCATTTTATTTTTTTTCTAGGCTGCGCAACCTGGATTAATGGTGAGATAAGGTTGCGGCAATCTATAGAGGGCTGCGGTAACCTATTCTGGTGCTCCCAGGATTACTGTGGTCTAGTTGGTGGTTTCTGGACTGCTGTCACCATGTGAGACAGCCCTAGTGGTCATGTGGTTATGTCTATGGTGGTTTGAACTCTCTACTCAGCAGTTTCAAGAGAGGTTTCTTATCAGATGGTGGCTTGTGGTGTTATTAGAAGTCATGACCAGTTTTTTTATGTTGACAGAAGTGGCCGAATGTATGTTTAAGTAGTATCGTATGTATTGAGTCGTGGTAGTTGGATGAGGAGGTGTTGTAAGGTGGTGAGTGAACTGTTGTAGTATTCAAATAACAACATAGTTTTGTCTGGACTGATAAATTTCTTTCTGGAAGGGCAGAACCAGTTTCTTGAATTGAAATCTTGATGGAGTCAATAGGAGATGTCAGTGGTGACCAGAAATCGAGTGTTATGATTTCCCCAAATTTTTTAAATGTGTAAATGGCATCCATTAAACTCAACGGTAAAAACTATGTACAATGGGCTAAGTCAGTGGAAGTGTTTCTTAAGGCTAAGAAAAAAGTAAAACATGTGAGGGAGGAGAAACCTACAACTGAATCTTCGAGTTTTAGCGATTGGAAGAAGGAAGATGCTCAAATCATGTTGTGGTTGTGGAACAGTATGGAACCCAAAATCAGTGTCAACTTTATATTCTTAGATACAACAAAGGAAATATGGGAACATGCTAAGAAACTCTATTCCAGCCAAGACAATACTACGAGAGTCTATCAGCTTTATCAGGAGTATTTCAGTTTGCAACAGGGAAATCAAACCCTTGAAGAGTATTATGCCAGTATGAGAAATCTTCAAAACGAACTTAATGTCTACCCGGTTCTTAGTGGGCTATACAAATGCAGATTGGGCAGGTTCAATGTCTGGCAGGAGATCCACTACAAGTTATTGCACCTTTCTTAGAGAAAATCTAGTGACGTGGAAGAGCAAGAAGAAAGCTATTGCGGCAAGGTGTAGTGTTGAAGTAGAATACAGGGCCATGGCACACACTACATGTGAACTAGTGTGGTTGAAAAATCTTTTGCAAGAAGTCAAGTTCTCAATAAGCAAACATATGAAACTATACTGTTACAACCAAGCTTCAATTCACATCTCATCCAATTCAGTTTTTCATGAGAGGACTAAACACATAGAGGTAGATTGCCATTTTGTTAAGGGAAAAAATCCTTACTGAAGTCACAAGTACAGAGCATGTGAAAACATGTAATCAGTGGGCAGACTTGTTTACAAAAGGGTTGAGTTTAGGAAGAGTGAATTATATATGTAACAAGCTGGGACTATATGACATATACTCTCTAGCTTGAGGGGGAGTTTTAGAGTCAGCTAAGGAAGGGTACTTCTGTCTTTTTATCATAAGTTAAGATGTGATTTGTCTGTTTGGTACTGTGTTAAGTTACATGTCCCATACTTAAGTAGGGGCATATTAGACATTGTATCTTGTATTGAAATATATATGTGATCGACTAGGAGAGTCCTTTTGACTTCTCAGATCGACAATTCTTTCCTTTTCTTCTCTTCTTCTCTTCTCCTCTTCTTCTTCTTCCTCTCTCTTTATCTTTTCTCTCTCTGAACCTAGTTCGACTAAGCTACCAACACAGGTATAAAATCTCTTAGATGGACCACATCTTCCTTTTTAGGTGACTAGAAAAGTGGAGTTGAACCCTGGACTAATGAAATGTTCCTCCGCGGACTCCTCAAAGATTGCCCACAAATCAAATTTGATAATGTCCCAATAATCTTGATAGAAAGCCATAGTAAAACCATCTGGTCTTGGTGCTTTAGATTTGTCCATTGAAAATACAACCCCCCTTATTTCTTCCAAATCAAAATTCCTTTCCAGCATGTTTGTCAAATCAAGGTCCAATCTTGGCCACTCTAAACCCTACATCCCCCTACTGTTTGTAGACTACCCTGAATTGACTCATAAAAACATTAGCAACGTCATCTTCATTATCCACAATTTCACCATTGACCTCTAACGTCTCCACAAAGTTCTTGTTTGTCAAATCAAGGTCCAATCTTGGCCACTCTAAACCCTACATCCCCCTACTGTTTGTAGACTACCCTGAATTGACTCATAAAAACATTAGCAATGTCATCTTGATTATCCACAATTTCACCATTGACCTCTAACGACTCCACAAAGTTCTTTCTCCTCCTTTCATTAGCAAGTGTGTGGAAGAACTTAGTATTGCCATCCCCATCTCTAATCCATTGATGTCTTGATTTCTACCTCCAACAAATCTCTTTCCTAAGAACTACTTCTTCCAGCTCCTTTTATCTTTCCTTTGGGGAAGCAAACCATCTGCCTTTTTTCCTACCCCAAAGAATTCCATAAGCACCACATACCTTCCTTTAGAATTCTTTCTCCTTTCTGCTACATACTTCATGCCATTAATCTCAGTTGAATCTTTGCAGTCTAACTTCCCACTCACCTGAATAGCATCCTCCATGAAGGTCTGAAACCACCCCAAGGCTTCTTCCCCTACCAGGAAAACCATGGCCATATCGATTTCTCTGATTTTTAAAACTTTCTTCCCCTTCCTCCAGTCCTCTTCTCTGGCCAACACTTAGAATCAACACCATTGCATTTCTCTCCCCTCATCATTGTAACCTCGTACCAAGTATGAGATGGTCATCATCTAGTTTAACGTTCATGATAAAGAGAACTGCTTGCTTTCAATTATTATGCATGTTTAATGGTTTATAAAACTAGGCAACTAACCAAGACTTGGTTTTTATTTTATAAATCTTTTACTGCTTAGACAATTCCTAGATGCCCTACTATTGCCCAGAATCACCTAAACACCTTGACAACAATGGTAGCTTGTTAGGTACAAAGCTTCTAGTTTTGTCTGTGAGTTTTAGATCGGCATTGGTTTTCTGACTTTTTTATCAGCAATAAAGATGAAATTTTATTAAGTTAAAACAAAATTATACATTTGTACAATAATGAGGGCAAAAACAAGCTCCCACAGAATTTTACAATTTTGCCCAAAACAAATGATTTCTAATCACCCTTTGCTTAGCTAGATTGTTAGTCCAGTTGTTAGCCATTCTTGGAACCCATTGAGCTTTCACAGGTTTTTGTGACTTTTTTCATGTCTAGATTTTGAGTTTTAGGTTTTGTTTTGTGGTTGGAGGAGTTTTTTAGGGTGCTGGGGTGCAAAGCTCATTTACCTTGGTGCATAACTTCACTACAAGCATAGAAACTAGAAGTCAAGACAACAACAGAAACATTTTTCACATAGATCAAAGTGGAGAAAAGAGAACCTGGAAATATATAAAATAGAAAGAAAGAAATATAGTTCTTACCAAGATTTATGTTCTGTAAATCATGAATTATATCATTAGCTCCAACTTCCATCCTGAAAGAAACATAGGGTTATGGAGGGAGACCATGTACTAGTGATGATACTGAGATGAAAGAAGCCCTCGTTCAACAAAAAGTATCGTAAGTCTATTTGCCTCTATTGAGTTTCCCTCCGAAATCAGTCTCTCTCACCTTCTTGCATAACTTTAAATCATGAATTATATCATTAGCTCCAACTTCCATCCTGAAAGAAACATAGGGTTATGGAGGGAGACCATGTACCAGTGATTGATCTGACTCCCAAATGTTACTGATACTGAGGTGAAAGAAGCCCTTGTTCAACAAAAAGTATTGTAAGTCTATCTGCCTCTTTTGAGTTTCCCTCCGAAATCAGTCTCTCTCTCACCTTCTTGCATAACTTTAAATCATGAATTATATCATTAGCTCCAACTTCCATCCTGAAAGAAACATAGGGTTATGGAGGGAGACCATGTACTAGTGATTGATCTGACTCCCAAATGTTACTGATACTGAGGTGAAAGAAGCCCTCGTTCAACAAAAAGTATCATAAGTCTATCTGCCTCTTTTGAGTTTCCCTCCGAAATCAGTCTCTCCCTCACCTTCTTGCATAACTTTAAATCAGGAATCAAATTTCTATTAAACATTCGACAAGCCACTTTATATGACAAGAGAGGAGTTCCTTTTTCCAAATAACTCTCCATAAGCATGTGACATGTACCAGCATCAATTCTTGAAGCTGTTCTCAGAACTTTGCCCAATAGCTTATAAGCCTCATCTAGGTTCCCAAAAGTACAAAGCTTCTCAATAACTTGATTATATGCTGTCCTGAACTCCTGCCTTGAAAGCATCTTTTCTAACAACTTCATTAAATCTTCCACCCTACCCTTTTGGCAGTAACGATGGATAACTGTTCGGTATGTAACAGGTGAAGGAACCAAGCCTCTATTAAGCATTTTCTTAGTAAGCTCAGTTGCCTCTTCTAGTCTACCTTTCTTTCCCAATGAATCAATCACTGTCGTATATGTGACCACATCAGGGTGTTTATTAATTAGATACATGTCATCAAGCAAGGAGAGAGCAGCTTCCAAGTTATCTTCTTGACAAAATCCATGAATTACAGTCGTAAAGTTTACAACATTAACAGCGCATCCCTTGCTCAGACACTCCTCCATGAATTTCTTGGCCTCACCTGCCTTCCCCTCTCTGCAGAAAGATTGGATCAGTAAATTAATTTCAATAGAGGTTGGGAAAAATCCCTTTTCAATCATCTCTCTGACCAAATCACAGGCCTCAACCAACTTCCCTTCCCTACGAAGCCCATGCATTACAACACTGTAAGTGATGGCATTTGGGGTCCACCATTCCTCCTCACTCATGTTCATCATCTGTCTTGCCTCGAATGAATTCCCAGAACGACAAAGTCCATTTAACAATGTAGTGTGTGATACAGTGTTTGGTTTGCAACCATGTTTGTACATTTGATCAAGCATCTTCTTGGCTTGATCCACCTTACCTATTCGACAGAACCCATTGATGATGGCAGTGTAAGTCACCACATCAGGGATGCAACCTTTTAAGAACATTTCGTTCACAATCTCTTTTGCCCTGTCCATCCTACCTTCTTGACAGAATGAGTGGACAACTGCACTATACCCCACCTTATCCACCCGAAATCCTTCCTGCTCAGCCTCCCGTAAGAAAATAAGGGCATCATCTCCATGACCATGCTTTGAAAGCATATGGATCAGAGTGTTATATGTAACCTGGTCCGGTAACAAACTCCCATCCTTCATCATCTTCTCCAACAAGGCCTTTACTTCTTTAGTCCTTTTCTCTTTGCAAAAGTAACACATAACAGTGTAGTAACTAATCTTGTCCGGGGAGCATCCCTTGTGAGGCATTTCATCAATCAACTCCAGGGCATCTTCAACACGATGGACATCACAAAATCCCTTGATCAAGCAGTTATATGTGACAACATTAGGTGTGATTCCAACACGTTGCATCCGATCCAGGAACCTCAATGCTTTCTCCAATCGATTTGCCATCACAAGAACATGAATTGCAGTATTACAGATAGATAAATCAGGCTCACATCCTGCTTTCTGCATTAGATTCAATACCCGCATTGCGCTCCTCAACTTGCCTGCCCGACTGTATGACACCATCACATACCCAAAAGCTTCAGGCCGGCGCTCAATCCCCCTTCGAGCCATAAGCCGTAGAATCCTTTTTGCACCCTGGCACAGCTTGGTCTTGCTGAGTACCTCAAGCATTGCATAGTATACCTCTGTATCATGGCGGTACCTCCATTGTCGGTCTGCCCAATAGAAGAAATTCAGAGCAACCCGCTCATCAGCCTGAGAGCGAAGAACCGCACAAACATGCCGGGGTTTGAGGCTTCTTAATAGGTGCCTCAGGTCCCCCTCCAACTTCGGATTCCATGCTGATCGACGGTCAACTAATCTACAAATCTCTCTAACCAAAGGGTGTCTAAATACATCCTCTTCCACTTCTTCCACTCTCTTAGTACCTTCTTTTGGCTGCTTATTCCTATCAAACAAATCTAAAACCCTAAAATCATCCTCATCATCACCCTCTCCTTCATCATCCCATTCTTCATCATCATCAGAAACATCCAAATTTTTATACCCTCCACCACTTATCTCTTCACTATCTTCCCTCGGTTCAGTTTCATCAAAATCATTTATTTCCACCAAATGAGCACACAAAGTAGGGTTTGGTTCGGCATTACAATCAGGGTTTCCAGATAAAATTGGTGAGTGGAGCATGCTACATTTGTTATTTTCCGGCTCAAAGACATGATCTTTGGATTTGTTAGTAAGCTCTTCCTCTGTAAACTCTCTACCATGAATATATCTACTGTATTGCGTAAAAACCCTAGAAGTCTGAGATCTCGCTAGGGCTTTATGGACTCTAATGTAGCAACTGAAACCGCGAACCATCTCCAACATGAAAATAAAAATCTATTTGAAATTTTATTCCGCTAAGGAACTTTTTTCTATCTCTACGTGATAAATAGAACTCAAAACTGAAATTTTATTTTATGCATAAAATCTCAAAATCAACCCACCGTTCAGGTATCCATTCATGTCGACGGGGAAGCCATGAAAGAGTGGACTTACATTACATAATTACTACTAATTCATATTACTTTACTAGCTTTAAAATATTACTTAATGACTGCTAAATGGTAAGATTATTGAATTTATTGTTAGTTATAATGCTATAAGATTTGAATCCGAATTGGAATAAGCTGAAATGGGATTTTATTCCAAGAGAACCCTCAAATGGGGGAATTCCATTCTAAAAAAATAGGAATAAGAATGGGATTTCAATTCTGCTCAATTAAATATTTGCAATTGGAATTCTGATTCCGACTCTACACCCCTATTGTCACAAATCAAATGGGCTCTTCACAGGTGTTAAAACAAATAGTGGCAAGAGTTTTATCACAGTATCAATTGGGCCAAGTTGTACCAAGTCTAACCTAAATAATTTTGGGTTATTTGTTATTAGATAAGTTTCTGTTAATTTTTATTATTTATCTTAATTTTTATGATTTTTATCGCATTCTATTAATTTCATTACCTTAAATGTGATGCATGGGCTTTGTCAAGTGACATTTAGACAGATGTCTTAGGCATCTTTAATTGAGCAAATCTGAGCCCTATCCAACTTAGCATCATTATTGGGTTGTGTATTGTTTCATAAACCAAAAAAACGAAAATCTAGAAGAGATTAAGGAGAGGGAGTTACTATTCTATTAAGTTAAAATTAAATTTTGTTGTTTTAATTAAAATATGTTTTTATTAATTTGTATGAATTTTAACTAATAAATAGTTTTTGCTAAGTCTATTAACAATTTTTATTGTTTTTCATTATGTCATTTTATTAATATTTTAAATTTTATTTTTATAATTTTTGTAAAACTAATTATACTAACTTTACAATAAGTTTAGGAAACTAAGTTATTTAACAAGTTAATCGTGTAAAGTAAGTTATTGATTTTTAATTTTCCCTTATTTTTCTTTTTCAATTACTTTATGTCTTTTAATGTTTTCTCAATAAACATTACTTTTAATATATTAAATTTTTCTCTTATTTTAACATATTTTTAAAAATTAAATTTCATTTTTTTCAAACAATTTCCCTTATTTTATCATTTTTTGTCTATTAACAAAATTATAAATATTTTTTGATATCTTCCCTTTTCTTTTTTTTTTCTATTATTTTCTATTCAACAAATTTATTTTTTAGTGAAAATTTCCCTTATTTGCTCTTCTTGTTTTAAAAATAGCATAATTGGATCGAACCAATCAATCCAGCTCAATATGAACCAACAATTAAAGCTAATAAGTGGACAGTTTTCAAATGTTCAAATTACTTGACCCTACTCTTTTTTTTTTTTTTTTTAGAATTGCATAATTAGGTCAAACTGATCATATTCAACCCTACTCATCTTTTTTAATCAGGTCGAACTGATCAAACCAAATTGGTCCAATTTGGTTGCTTTGATAATTGAAGCTAATAGGTTGGATGATTTTCAAGTATTCAAATAACCTATCCATGAACTTTTATCTTCTTGATACATAGCAACTTTTAGACCCCTCGTTCATTTTTTTTCCTACTTTCTACTTCTCCTAGGAAATTGACAAAGTTAGGGAAACAACAATTCATGCTCATAGAAATTAAGTTCTTCTACTTTCTACTTTGAAAAATTAAGTTTGCTGCAATTGAGCTATATAAGATAAAGGAGACGATTCATGTTTATAGAAAATGTTATTAATAATGATTTTTTACATAATTTATTAGCAACAAACTTTTTCTAAAAATATAACAAAAAATATTTTATTGAAAATTAAACTAATATTTTAACAAAAATGTCAATTAATAGTGTTTCTAATATTTATTTAAAGATATACTTCTAAAAATTTATAGAACAGATTTGATAGACCAAACTGGATCAATCAAGATTTGTTTGAGTCAATAAGTAAATAAATCAGGGTGATCACATTTTGGGTTATGTAATGATGCAATCCATTAGAGTCACCTTCTTGACCCATCTTCTTGTTATAATGTTTGATCAATGAACACAATATCGTTTCAACATCAAAACAAATAGTGATGTGTTGGCCCCAAATGACCCATGGAGAGAAAAAAATATATAATTAAAATATTAAGATACTATTTATAATTGTAATAAGATTTTAATTAATTATTAAATTTTATTGCTTTGCTTTTATTATTTGTATTGTTGTATTATTTATTTTTCTCTTATTTTAGATATTTTTACTCGTATTATTTCAAATTTAAGTTTTAATTTAAACGTTAATATTATACATTGATGAAAAATTAAATGCATGTATATGGAAGGTGGAGAAGATAAATAGAGAAATATATAGAGAATGAGAGATAGGAGGAAAGAAATTAAAAGAGATGTTGGAATTAGATGGTCTATTGAGCATGTGAGATAGATTAGAAGGAAGTTTTAGTGGTGGCGAAGATAGTCAGGAAGAAATTTTAGGAAGGGAGATGATTTAGATGATTAGGAGAAATTTTAGGAATGGAAATGGTTTAGATGATTAGGATCAAGAGAGAGAGAGAGAGAGTTAAGGAGGAAGCAAGAAAAGGGGGAAGGGAGAAAAGGAGAGCAAGGGCGACGTAGACAACCTTGCTTTATAAATACACTAGTTGGACCCCATGTGATGCATGGGAAAATTAAGGGATTAAAAATCTTTGTACAATTCATACCAATAAAAAAACTAATACAAGAGACAATAGATTTATATAAGTCAACAATGACATATTAAGTTTGAAATTAATTAGATAAGTTAAGTTAATGTGGTAATTTAATTAGATATATTAATTAGGTTAATTATGTAATTAATTATAAAAGAAAATAAGGGTTCATACGTGCTTGAAATAAGGGATATTCCTAAAACGCTTATGCACTCAAATGCCCATGTTTATTCAATGGGGACACACGTCAAATGATAGAGTGGGGATTAGTTGTTAGTTTGTTCTAACTACAATCACCACTTTCCTCTACGATATTACTACGTGTTGTGTGCAAAATGTTTTTGAAAATCTTGCACGCTTTTATCCACATTTCTCCATGTTGTGTCTCTATGACACTGCCCAAAATCGTGGCAAATGGGTGGGATGGATCGGGTTGGGTGATGTTAGACAGTTATGCTCTTAGCTCCAATCAGATTGGTGTATCTTTTGATATTTATTGTAAATAAATAAAAGTACATAATTGATTCATGTCAGTATGGTGTGTTTTTCTGTAATACCCTTAAATTGGACACTTATGAGACTCGTGTTAGTTTAGAATCTTCACATCCGTTGCATAGATCTAGGAGATTTATCCTACCAAGGCTAACACTGATGTGCCGCCAAGTTGATTGGGGTGGCTTGTCTTAGTTGCTAGGGTGAGACCTGAGATACATGCAGTGTGGGTTTTCTTAAAACCCTGAATCAGACCAAATTCCAATATTGCCCTGAACCTTAGAGACAGATGGGCAAAACTGGAATGTTACACCTGACCCCTAGACTAGATTATGGTATTGCACTAGGTGTCGGATTGGGTTGTCTTTGATATGCCAATTAGTGAGATCCTTAGAGATGGTCAAAACTTGGGTATGTTGGGACAATCCGAGAATTCACTTGAGTGGGTGATCATAGTGACAGGATCAGCCCCTTTGTCGGACAAAGTGAATGATCGGGGAATGCACTCTCTTTGATAGAAACCTAAACTTCCGGCAGTTGATTTCAAACGTCGAAATTTGTTTTTGCAAAATATATTTATATAGAGATAAACATATATATATATATATATATATATATATATATATATATATATATATAGTTATGATTTCAAAATATTTACAAAAAGGTTTTAATTCCCAAGATTCATGTGAGTAGAGAGTGCAACATTGTTCCTTGCAACCGAGGGAGAGGTCCTCTCTTGTCGGGCAATGTTTGATCATTATGTGCAGAAATGTTAAGTGTAAGACCATTGAGGGTAATACCTAATGGGCTAATCTTGCATCTGCCGACAATCCTTGGATTTTCATAAGGTGGCTGGACCCAATGACCATTTAGTATAAATGTTGGGTCCATTAAGAGTCCATGGTGATGACTCAGGGGTTTACTGTCTTTTACAATGAATTTAATCAGAACTTATAACAAAGGTTGGGTTGAACCCATGTGACTGATGTGTAGATCAATGTTTGGGTCCCACGTTATACAAAGAGAGCCAACTGGACAACAGGTTAAGGGGTAAGTAAACACATAATCTTAATGGGCCTAAAGCCCAATTCGAACTGGGTTTAAATTAGTTAATTAAAAAGAGACAAGATCTGATTTATAATCTGATTAGGATTAGCTGAAAGGATAAGATAAGTCTTATCCATTCAAGAGTCTAGATCCAAATATCAGATTTGGATCAAGAAACTCTCTCATAATTAGATTAGGAGGCTGATCCAAAGAAGACTATAAATAGAGGGTAAATTCCTCGATTTTAACACATAGAAACTTGCAGAATTCTCTCCTATTCTTGCCATCCCTACCCAGTTCGATCTCCTCCTGAGGAATTGATCAAAAAAAGTTCTTGATATTGTTCATTGGCTAAAGAAACAATTTCAAGACGTGCTCACCAACCCCTGCTCGATTCTTTCTGAAGAGCAATCTTGCTGATCCTGTTTCATCACACTCTGTGTCATCTTCACTGGAAGCGGGTTTTGGTATTCTCCTTGGGTGTGAACACCTTCATTGGGAATTACTGCTACTTCATATCAGGTATATCCCTCTCCTCTCTTTTGGTTTTAGATCTGGTCCGGTTTTGGTACAAGATTGATCATTGAAAATGCAATTTTCTAAAATAGGAAATGCGATTCCCCAATGGGATAGAGAGAAATTTTTGAAATTTCGCCCAACCTTTCTGTAGGGTTCGACTATCCATATGATAGATCTCTCATCTCTTCAGAGGGTACAGTACAACCCACCCATATTGACCCACTAACCCTTTGCCACCCATGTTAGTGGGTCCGAATGGGTCACAACCCACTTTGACCCTAACCCATCCATTTGACCCTCTAATTCAATTTTTTAAATTAATCATTTTTTTCTTACCTTTTCTCTATTCCAATCGTATAAAAACTGAACTACAAAAAAAATAAAAAAAATCAAAAATTTCAAATAAAATAAAAAAAATGCATAAAAACAAATGTATCTACCATATGAGATACATCTCGTATTTACTATTTGCAGGACAAAATTGCCCCTCGTTAGTTTTTGAGTCTACAAAAATATTAAATCTATCCACTTATCTCTTTGAAATTAAAAAGAAAGAACTTTTTTAATTCACAAGTTTCATGGTATTTTGACAAAACCATTGCAACCAAACACATTCCAATAGTTATCCAAAACCAGAGCCAAGACTTCAAGGTCAGTCTCTTGTAATTTGTAATGGCATAAAGATGAGGGCAATCATTTGAATGATTTTTCATAACAAAAAATAAAAACTAGCATTGGCTACCCTGTATTAGGGCTCAATTGATGAAGTAAAAGCAAATTAAAATTATGATTAGTTGCAAAAATGGAAGAAGAGTTAGAAGTCGTGCACTTTTTGTACTATGATTGGTTGTCTCAAGCCTTAGGTAAGACCTACCTTTATATTTTCTAGAAGTGTTTTGTACCTATTTCAAATAAAAGCTCAAAAAATCTAACATATTATTATTCTAATCTCATAGACTATTTGTTGTCTCTCATTGAGATCCTTGGTGTATGCTAAATTCCTACATGCCCAGTTGACGATAGTTAGATTGAGTAGCAGTACTTTTCTGGGAATCTGTTTCATGGATTTCTATTAATGATGCTATGCAAGTGTTTGATGAAATACCCAACAAGAACTGTATTATGTTGATGGTTTTCTTTAAATTTGGATGCCTTGAGAGGCATGGAATTTCTTTGGTATCATCATGTCTAAAGGAGATGTTATCAGCTGCTTAATGATTTTGGGTGCTATTCTTCAAATTGACTATATAATTTTGCATGAAGTTTTTAGGGAAATGCAAAGGATTGATGTAGGACCTAGATATTCTCCACATCATTTCACAATGTCAATGGCGATCACCATTTGTAACTTCCAACATATTGCATTTCAAAAAGGAGTAGAGGATTCACTTTGGATTTTTGAAGTACCTAGATGGGTATATCCTGATAGTATCTTGTTAGCCTTTTGTGATCTAAGGAAAGGAGCACACCTGCTCCATTGTCAATACTATGTTAAATTAGAATTCTCTAGCCAAGACATTGTTTTTAGGGTCCAATCTAACTAAATTTTCTTTAGGGGACCAACACTGCAACTTGGGTAGGCTTGGGTTGGGGTATTGTTAAAATTTGAATGGAACCAACTTGAGACCCAAACTTAAAGTAGGGTAAAGTGTTAATTTAGGCAAACTTGTGTTGCACCTCTAATTTGTTTTGTTGAATGAATAAAGCATGTGTTGTGCAGTTGGGTACACTCTATAAATGTTTTTTGGTGGCATGATGTAAAATATATTTCATTGCAAAGGATTTTATGTTATTGATCACAAATGGCTTTCCCAAATTAAACAATGTAAAACTTTCACTAGGTGTTGGAAATAATATATGATTTTGAATTTTATGTTTTTGTGTTATTAATGAATAATGAGTAATTCAATAATCGGAAACAAGAAATTGCATTGATGGTCTGCAATGCATAAACCTCTTTTGGAAGAAAACTGGCTAGGAAAGTAAGGACATAAGATAAGAAGAGTAGAACTATATATGATAAAAATCTAAAATCAACTAGAAATTATCTTAATTCACCTTCCATGAGCCCACCTTCAATCTCATTTGTCTAATATCTATTAGATGGCTTTAAGTGACAAACCTCATCATCTTAGGAAAAAAAAAAAAGAGAATCTGATTCATGGGGATAGGCCACAACAATTAATTCAAATTGTCTCTTGAGTTTAGCATATGTAACATGTATTATCTTCTGATTTAATATGTAATATAGTCTATTATTTGTTTAGCAAGAGCTCTGAAATAGCAACTCATACTACATGTCCTTTCCCCCCTTTTTTATTCTTTTCAAGAAAGTTTTTTAGGGGACAACAATTAGTAGGTGTGGAAAAGGTTCTGAACACGGACCTACCATCTAGATTTCACACTACAAAACCCCATTGACTTGTCAACTCACTAATTAGGCATTCGATACAATTATTATAGTCATAATGAATCATAATATGAAAATGGAATACTATGTAAATGTGTCTAGACAAAGTCCAATTGCATTTGCTTAACTCCAACCTTGTTTTATGCACAAGGTTGGCCCCAAGTAAACTTTGGTGTTCTTAGTATATTTGGGAATAGAATGTGGTATCCTCTTCATGCTTTAAATGCATTTTTATCGTAATTACATTTTCTTTTTAAATCAATATCTTCTATTGGTTTTTCCTTTTTTCTTTATATCGGTAATTGTTATGGTGACAATTATGATTCAATATTCTCCCATAGACTCTGGTTTGAAATTATATCACTAGGGAGAATTCTAACCCATTTATGTGTATCAACATAGATTAACAACTCATGCACTTAAATATAATTTTGGGAATACAAACTTATCTTCTTGATTTTATATAGAATGACTTTAATATATCTGTTGTAACATTCCATGCATAGGGCTTTGCTATTACACAAAAAAATTCTTTGTTAGATAACACGATTAGGATTGAAGGGTGGTTAGCAAGATTTCCATTGTTCGATTGGGTTGGTGTTAGATGCTTGTAGTTGGTCTACTTCTTGTAGCATTCCTGGTATATATTCATTATATTGAGTATCTAGAAACTTTTTTCATATATTGGCTTTGATTCTTATTCTTAAATTATTGTTGCTTTAAAGAATGGATATTAAAGAAATGCTTTTTGGTGCATCCCTAATGGATGAAGCAACTAGCGGTATTGTGATAATGTTATGGATCTATTTCTTTATTTTTCTCCATTTGTGGCCATAGAAGTGGCATAGATGTTGTTTTGGTTGCTTCTATATTCAGGTGTTTGTGTATGCTCTCTCTTGTACTTGGTTCAGAAATCACTAGTGCATCTGTTGCTACCATTGCCTCAACCTATAAAAATCTAGAATTACTTAATATGAGTGGGTATGTATTTATAACATTCTTTAGTTCCATTTAGTATTTACACAATAAACATTGTTATCAATTCTAGACCATATATTTGACAAGTTAAATGCTTAGTTGGTATGGATTTTGAAAAAGTAAGTTTTTCTACAATATCATTTCTATGTCTAGCGGACTTTCTCTAGATGACTACTTGATGGATTGATGAAATTCTATAAATTCATCTAACATCATTACCTTTGTGAATACCTCTTGGTTTCAATTTGCTACTACACAATTGCCCAATTTGGAATTTATGGACTATGGCATGACCATATGTGATCCCAATACAAAAGTGAATCATTTAAGGAAAATGAGTTATTAAATGGGATTTCTTAAATAAAAGAGATGCTCAAGGGTCCAACAGGTTCACCAACTACTGATTTCTAGCAAATGACCCGAAGATCGTAATATACATTATAAGCATCACTCACCCTAGTATGAGAGGAGCATGGCCACTTAACATCTATAACTGGTGATTTAAGAATGAAAACATTTTTTGATTTTTGGAAACCAAGAAAAATTATAAATCCATATGTGGACAAATTGTGCCAATCTGTGATTGGTATGCCTATCAGTTCTAATATATATGATAAGGGTTAATAGACAAAGACCTAAGAATTATATGGACACTTGACTCCCCCAAGTCTTGTGATTTACATATGAGAACCTTTTTGGATTTTTGGAAACCAAGAAAAATCATCGTCCCTATATATGGCCAAAGTGGCCCTAATTAGGCATTTCATTGGCCTATTTGGCTATGATTGTCTAAATATGCCAAATACAAAACGAGGCATCTCCACTTTACCTCTATGCCGGATCTAGAACTTTTCTTGGTTTTCGAAAAAAAAGGTTTAAACCTCATGCATGCCCTAATTAAATATACCCTTGTCATGTCTCATCATTAGTATTGTAATATACATTTAGGAGTTATTAGACCAAGTATGAAGACAAGCATGTCCACTTTGCCTCATAGTGGTTATTTTTGGTTTTCAAAGTGTAAAAAGGCCTTGAATGACTTGTTGGCAAGGAAAAAAAAGGGAAGTTTCAAGAAACTATTTGCTCTTGATTTTACTCCTTGTAATATACTTCTTAATACTTGGTTAATGTGTTCTCCTTAGGAGCTAATTATAGTTTCCTTGTTTTGCATAAATGAGGTAATTCCATGGCAAGATTCTTGGAAAATAAAGATTATGGTATGCTTGAGTAGTTTTGGAAATTTTCAAAGATGATGATTCTAGTATGTTTAAGTATCATATGGAAAATAATAATAGTGTTCATGTTTTATTTGAATGGTTAATATCATCAATTTTGTAGGAAAAATGATCATGCAATGATAAATTTTGTCATGGATGTGGCGTTTGTTACTTGAATGGTGATGAGGGCAGATTTGTCCCTCCAATGACATTGTGACACATGGCATCCTGAAACAGCTAGACAACACCCAATGCCACCTAGGCAATGATTTGGAGTCCCAGATCATAGTTCGTCTTTGCCCCGACCTAGCGACCAGCCTTTACCACCAAATTAGCGACTTCAAACACAACTCAAACCGGCTAGGAGCACCTCATCTAGGGCCGACCTGTAGCACCTCGTCACTGGCCGATGTGACATCGACATGAGGAGCGACCTCCCTTGAGGGCTTGCTGACCTGACTAAGGTCCAGGAGGCGACCTATGAGTTTTGCTCGCCGACAAATTTGGTGTGCATATCTCAACACTCCCAAGTTTCTCGAAAGTTGGCCCATGTATCGAGTGTTCTGGAGGATGGCTAACGTGCGTGGCGGTTACCTCTGAGGATCTCGGATCGATTAGGTAACCTCTTGGAAATCTCAAATGCGGTGCGTGAAGCCCACACCAAACAAAGCCTATATAAAGGCACCAACCCCAATGACACGAAAAGGTACACAAAATTATTTGCTCACTAGTACACTTATCATTCAACTTTCAGATCGCAATACTAACTTAAGCACCATAGTGACCTCACCGGGATAGCCACTCCGGGTTCTCTAAGCTTCATTGTTTTGCAGACCGAACCAACTTGCCACACAACCAAGTTCTAGATCATCCTCCAGTTAGGAGCATCCAGATTGTGCTCCATCAATTGGCGTCGTCTGTGGGAAACGATACTAGAAGCTAAGTTTTCACCTTCTAAAAGGCTAAGTCCTCATCTTCTAGAAAACTAAAGATCTCACCTTTTAGAAATTAAAGTTCTCACTTTCTAATTTCCATTCTTATGAACTCAAAGGAAATTTTGAGCAGCATCAACACCCAGAATGAATACCGATTACTGGGGGGCAAAAACATCTATGATGAACCTAGAGAACTCCCCTGTGACAATCAAACAAGTTCAAGCCGAACTCAATATCCCCAGTGCCCCAGATAAATACCCTACTACCGCATGTGAACACCCCTCTCCTCGCAGTAGATCCATCAGTAGTTCCTACTGGGATCGAAGTGCAACAGTTCCATGAGATGAAGCATGAATTTCCAGATGTGAGCATGGGAGCAGCTTGACATATTCATGTTGATGCAGAATAGGCAACAACAGAACGACCTTAACAACCAGCAATCTGGCGACAGGCACCTCAGAGTAAGGCTGTCCCCCCAAGTCAAGCCAGTCATAGTTCCTGCAGGAAGTTGATGGCCAACAAACTAAGTAGCTATGCCGACTTTATTTCAGCCCGGATAAAACTCACCAGTCCTCTTCGCAATGTCTCCCCTACAAATTGAACCCTTTGTGGCTCCCGTAGGAGTTAGCGGCCTACGAACCATGCGAACGCCCTTGTGGGTCGAGCCCCTCAAGGCTCCCGAGCGAGTCGGCGACCTACAGTTAGTAGAGTTGCCCCTAGAGGTCGAGCTCCCTGTGGCTTTTCATAGGAGTGGATGACCGACATCATTATGAGGCTGATGTAGCAAAGTCGTGGCCCCAAACTTCCGACTCACACCGACAACAACATTATGCCTTTGCAAGGGGGGGGGAAGAACATGTACCCCATGGCATCACAAGCACTCATCTAGGAAGATAATCCCATGGGGTGATGTAGAAGCAGCCATATGAAAAGTTACTACAAAATGACCACCCACTTAGGTGGAAAGGTCAGGCCGCACGTCGACTAAATAAGGATAAGGAGAGTGGACCACAAGTCGCTCCCAGAACTTAAGGGCTAAAGTGTCAAGCTGATAACAGACCTCGGCACCACATGAGACCCAATCACTTCTTTGGCATAGCAAGACCAAGGATAGGGAGAGAGGACTATAAGTCACTCTTTGAGCCTAAGGGATATGGTGTCGAGTTGACAAAAGACCTCAACACAATACAAGATGTAGTCACCTCTTTGGCATGGGCAAATAAGTCCTAGTTGCCTCTTCAGCATAGGCGTTCTGAGTCCCAGTCACCTCTTTAGCATGGGCAGATAAGTCCTAGTCGCTTCTTTAGCATAGGCGTGCTAAAACCTAGTCACCTCTTCGGCATGGGCAAAATCAAGGATAAGGAGAGTGGATCGTGAGTCGCTCCCAGAGCCTAAGGGCTAAGGTGCCGAGCTGATAAAAGACCTTGACACCACATAAGACCCAGTCGCCTTTTTTGCATGGGCAAAATAAAAAGCAGTTTGCATTCATCATGAGAAAGAGAACAAAGGAAAGACTAGTTCGCTTTCAACACCATGACAGACGCAAACTTAGTCGATCTCTTCACAGTAGACCTCCATCTAGGTTTCAGGCTTTACATCGAACTCGCTGCCAGTCTTTTGAGAACTAGCTCGAAGGATGTTGTGTCAAAATCTACCTAGGTGGAGCAACCTGATAAAGTAGTCACACATAACCCCCTCTTGAGGATGGCATGATAAACTTTGCTCTTGAGGTAATGGTCAGATTGCAGAACCCCTTGATCCATCCCTAATAAGGTAGATGTCCTCAGGGTACCTACTCTACCTCTCCTTGAGTGGATGAATTCGCTCTCGTGCCCCAATAATCAAGATGGCAAGGTCCTGCATAAGGCTGCAAACACTTGGGCTCTTTCGACCTGAGAAGCAAATCGGACCGACGCTTACGACTACAAGCTTATCGAATCAGTCATTTTGGGCCAAAAGGAGTGATTTACTCCCTTTCCCGAGCTACTTTTAGCTCAGGAGTGGGGGCAATTGATGAGGGCGGATTTGGCCCTCTAATGACATTGTGACACATGGAATTCCAAAACAGTTGGATGACACCTAGATGCCACCTAGGTGATGATTTGGCGTCCCAGATCGTAGTTCGTTTTTGTCCCAACCTAGCAATGCCTTTACCGCCAACCTAGCGACTTCGACCACAACTTAAGCCGTCTAGGAGCACCTCTTCTAGGGCTGACCTATAGCACCTCGTCACTGGCCGATGTGACCTCGACGCGAGGAGTGACCTCCCTCGAGGGCTTGCCGACTTGACTAAGGTCCAGGAGGTGACCTGTGAGTTGTGCTCGTCGACAAATTTGGTATGCATATCCCGACACTCCCAAGTTTCTCAGAAGTTGGCCCACATATCGAGTGTTCCAGATGATGGCTAACGTATGTGGCAGTTACCTCCGGGGATCTCGGACTGGTTAGGCGACCTCTCAGAAATCTCGGATGCGGTGCATGAAGCCCACACCAACTTTCAACTCGCAATACTAACTTAAGCATCAGAGTGACCTCGCCAGGTTAGCCACCCCGGGTTCTCTGAAGTTCACTGTTTTATAGACCGAACCAGCTTACCATGTAACCAAATTCTAGATCATCCTCTAGCTAGGAGCATCCAGATCGTGCTCCACCAAATGGTTCTTATGTTAAGTGGTGATATGGGAGACCGTTTTGGAGTTTGGTGATGGATGGAATGGATGAATAGATGCATATATGGGAGTGCCAACACAAAAAATCAACCTTGAAGCATCAATTAGATCCTTCTCACAACTGCAATTTATAGCACAAAAAGAAAAAAGAAAAAGCCTTGAACACACTCCCCTGACCCTTCTAACTACTGCAAGTTATAAAAGTAGATCAGCCTTGAACACACTCCCTTTACCCATCTGAAAATGTTGTAATTTACATGAGTAAATCAATCCCAAAGCCACCTCCTTTAACCCCTTTAGCTACAGTAATTTACAACAACAAACCAAACCCAAACCTACTTTGGAAGTCTTTCTAAACTATTACAAGTTACAACAAAAGAATCAACCTATTTGTAATCCAACCAAACTCATCCAGTTTAGTTGAATCTAATAAAAAAGTTAAATAAAGAAAGAAAAAATAAAGAGAGAGAGAGGAAGAGAAGCAAACTCTTTCCAGTCCCAAGAGAAGCCTAGTTCATTCATCCTAGACTAATCACTGCAAACCCACTACAGTAAATCATCCTTGAACCATCACTTAAGATCCTTGTCACTGTTGAAATTTACAACACAAAAAGAAAAAATTGAACCCACTCCCATGACCCTTCTAATTGCTACAAGTAATAATAGTAAATTAGACTTGAATCGACTCCCTTTACCCCTCCTAAAATGTTGCAACTTACATGAGTAAATCAATCCCAAATCCACCTCCTTTAACCCCTTTAGTTGCTTTAATTTACTGCAAGAAACCAAACCTGAACCCACTTTTGTAAGTCCTTTTAAACTACTACAAGTTACAACAATAGAATCAGCCTATTTGTAACCCAACAAAATTCACCCAATTTAGTTGAATCTAGTGAAAAAAGGTAAATAAAAAAGGAAATATATATATATATATATAGAGAGAGATAGAGAGAGAGAGAGAGAGAGAGAGAGAGAGAGAAGCAAACTCAGCCCTAACCCAAGAGAAGCCAAGTTCATTCATCCTAAACCAATCACTACAAACCACTACAATAAATCAGCCTTAAACCATCGGTTAAGATCCTTTTTAATTTACTGCTACAATTTACAACACACACAAAAATATCCTTGAACCCATTCCCCTGACCCTTCTAACTACTACAAGATATAACACTAGATCTTCCTTGAACATAGTCCCTTTACCCATCCTAATTGCTGCAATTTACAGCTGTAAACCAATCCCAAAGCACCTCCTTTAATCCCTCTGGTTGCTGTAATTTACAACAAGAAACCAAACCTGAACCCACTTTTGCAAGCCCTTCTAAACTACTGCAAGTTACAACAGTAGAATCAACCTATTTGTAACCCAACCAAACTTACCCAACTTAGTTGGATCTAGTAAAAAATGCAAATAAATAAGGGAAAATAGAGAAAGAGAAAGAGAGAGAAGCAAACCCAGTCCAATCCCCAAGAGAAGCCTAGTTCATCCATCCTAGCCTAACCCACTCAATTCCTACTAATGAACCAACACAGTCACTCCAAACCAACTTTACCCATATCCAGTCTCATACAAACCAAGGTAAAGTTTCATTGTAATTTGGGTTAAGGTCCTGTTGGAAAACACCAATCCAATTTGAAATTAGAATGGGTGAGGTCAAGTTAGAAAACCGCAAAACTAAAACTAGATTGAGGTTGGGATGAAGTCTCTGGTGATCAACATATTCCAAGCCCTTTTCACCAAAAAAAGGAAAAAAAGGAAAAAAAAAAAACAATCCAATCCTAATGTGTTGTACTTTTATGTGTTTTTTCCTTAATATTTTATCAATATATATATATATATATATACATATATGAATATAAGTAAGAATGAGGGAAGGAGAAAGGGGAGTAGGGTGTTTTTGTCTAGAATATATATTAGGGGATGTTTTTTCTATTTTATGGCCAATTTTAGAAGGAAGAACTTTATATCCAAATTCTAGTTAGAAACCTATAATTCTTCAAAATTTCAGTTTTGTAAATCTACATTTACACCAAACGTAAGATTAAAAGTTGAAACAATAATTTAAGAGAATAATAGTACACACTTACACTTATTCATGGTTGATGATTGCTCTACTTTTTTTCTTTGATTACTTATCTAGCATGCAAATTATCATGGTTGATGATTGCTTTACCTTTTTTTCTTTGACTACTTATCTAGCTTGCAAACTATATTGGCATTCTAGAATGAACCCCCAATTTATTTATTTTCTATAGATAGATGGACCAAAATTTGCTTCTTGTAATTGTTGGGGCTGCAACTAATATGGTTGCAGTTACATTCTCGATGTTACAAGATTATGTAGATTATATTGATGGTAAACCATAAGTGAATCAGGATCTAGAACAGAGGGATTTATTGAATAGAATATATTGATAAAAAGAAATAGATTGTTATAACCAGTTGAGAATGGGAAAGCAACCTTTTTAAGGTTATGCTAGATTATTTGTAAGACAAGAAGACTACATGATACAACAAAGTGCATGGTAGAAGAACAAGTGGCACGTTTCCTACACACACTTGTATACCACGTTAGGAATAAAACAATAGGCTTTCATTTCAGTTAGTCTAGTGAGATTGTGCGTAATCATTTCAACAACACATTGAATTTATTATAGAGCTTGGAGGATAAATACTTGATTTACCCCACACAAAACATCATTGTTGCATGCACTTTCAATTTGTGGTTCACATATGTATTACTTGGTTGGGAGGATATTGCATCAGACCCTCACATTCTCAACAATGCTATGAGGAGAGAACATAAATTAGATGTCTGTCATGGACCTGCTAATGGGCCCATGGGCCAAAGTAATTAAAGAAATTTAGGGGAGTCATTGGGGTGGATAAGGGTCGGTTGTTGAGATTTTTGTGAATAAATATCTATTTGGGGTCTGTTAAAAGTCATAAGTTGAGTTTAGGATTATTGGGTCACGTTGGGAAGTTATGTGGAGAGTGGTCAAATTGAGGTTGGGGTAAGTGGGTCAAATTGTTACTTAATTTTAGGAGCCAAGTTTTTAGGAGTCAGAATTATCTTTTGCTAATTGAGAGTTATCTCTTTGAAGGTGTTCGTCTTCGTCGAAGTAGATGGTGGAGCTCAAGACCAGATCGTTCACCTCCCTTCTCTCCCTTCTTATCTAAAGAAAAGGACCATGGGAGCAGTAATTCCATAGGCAGTATCTCTGTGAGGTAGAGAATACTGCTGGGGTCTTGGCTCAGTCCTGTAAAGGAACCAACCCTTATGGAGTCACAATCGGGTTCGACATCACCTCTCATTACCACAAGAACCAAGGCATTGATCTACAACGAGAGCTTATCAAATTATTGAATGCCGACATCATTGTCGGAGACGAAAACGAACACAGAGCTGGTGTGATCATCTCCAAAAGCTTGTAGAAGCTTCAAAGGACAGAAACTTGGTTCTACGCAATCAAGGTTTTTTCTCAGACCATCTGACTCCCGTGCTCGTTTACCAATGTCCGGTTATAGACGTCAATCAAGAAGTTTTGAGTCTTCTTTT
The DNA here is from genome assembly GCF_056320005.1 of Nelumbo lutea. Lineage (NCBI taxonomy): Eukaryota > Viridiplantae > Streptophyta > Magnoliopsida > Proteales > Nelumbonaceae > Nelumbo > Nelumbo lutea. Next base: position 86,702,702 of record NC_142686.1, read on the forward strand.
CATTTCAACTCAAAAAATGGTTTCCAAGATCGAAACATCCGTGTATTTCGTAGCAAAGATGATGGAGGAAGGAGGCATTCCTTGGACAATGGGAAACGGCTCAATCTCTATTCAGTTGTACACTGGTTTCCTCCATGACCCCATTGATGTTGTACTTGATGGCATCGCAGAGTGAGAAACAAGTATTTACTTTTGGTAAGAGAGCCATCCCTACTCCAACAAAAGCAATGCAAACTATGACAGTTTCTCTGATCAAGTTACCAATCAATGCCTTTTCCTATGCTCAAATCGGATTTTATAAGATGTTCTCTATGCCAGGTGATTTCAGTTTGTCTCTGATATTTAAATGGGATCTCAACCACGTTAACCATAGCGACAAACTCAATGCTGGAAATGTTGCAGATGCGTACACTCATGTAAAATTGGTTGGTGCTTCAACCGTCACCTTCATTGGTGGTGGGCATAATGTCTTCAATGCTACTGCCAATACTTGTAGTGAGAAACCAACCTCCTAGTGTCCCAATTTTTAAAGTTAGAGCTCCTAGTCCAAGTCCGAAGCGAATGAGAAATACTAATGTTATAGGAGTTAAAACCGATTTCTTCAACTTCCTTCCTGAGTTCAGATCCAATCTTAATGATGAAGGGCACATAGTAAGTCCACTACTTGCAGGCGAAGGCTGAAAATGGTGAAAAGATTTTGAGCTAGTGGTTCCATGGTTTATGCATGAACAACAAGTGTCATCCTCCTTCTTGGGGCCCATAGATTGCAGGCATACTTTGGGTTGGATACCCAATTGAGGCGGGTGGGCATTTAATTACAGAAATTGTCTGTAGGGAAGTCAATCCATGTGGTGGTTCGACCCAGGTACATGGGAGATCTACACATTTTGATTGAGGATCCCACCTGAAGTTATTTTAAAAAATAGCTGATTGGATTCAACCATGTGGTCGTGGGAAGAACATGGAGGGAGTTACATGCATTACAGGGCTGCGTTTGTTTCATTGAAGCTTTGACCTTGAGGACAAGGTCAATTCTAAGGGGTGGGAATGTCACGGACCCACTAATGGGCCCATGGGCCAAAGTAATTAAAGAAATTTAGGGGAGTCATTGGGGTGGATAAGGGTCGGTTGTTGAGATTCTTGTGGATAAATATCTACTTGGGGTCTGTTAAAAGTCATAAGTTGAGTTTAGGATTATTGGGTCACGTTGGAAAGTTATGTGAAGAGTGGTCAAATTGAGGTTGGGGTAAGTGGGTCAAGTTGTTACTTAATTTTAGGAGCCAGTTATTATTTAAGAGTCTATTTAAGTTGTAATTCCCCTCTTAATTGAATGATTATGAGAATTATCTTTTGTTAATTGAGAGTTATCTTTTTGGAGGTGTTCTCCCTGTCAAAATAGGGAATTTACTTTATGTCCGTATATGGATTTGTAACAATGTCCCTTAAGGTATTAATAAACTCTTACAAGAGAAATTTTTTTAATAGATAAGTATGTATATGTTTTCTAACTTTTTATATTTTAAATAGTAAATATTATCTCATAAATAGAAGATTTTCATTAAAGATTGGATTCATTACACCATATTGAAACACACGACACCATATAAAGGAATCGGGTGCAAATTAACTTGAGAACCCAAAAGAACTGTTCAACTTTCAACATTCATCTCTTGGACATGTCATTGAATGAATCTTTGGGGTATTGAAGAAATACTTTCCAATTTTGGTATCTCACCAACATTACCCTTTTAAGTCTTAACTGAAGATTGTTTCTGCATGTTGCATCTTACACAACCATGTCATGTGTGTGATTTCATACGATTTCATCATGCATTAGTATGATTGAGAAACAATTGATATTGAGGATGATTTAAATGATGATAGAGCAGACACTACACAACTCTTCAATCATTTTAGCGAGATAGTAAAAATGAACAATCAAGGGAAGGAATTCATCTAAAAAATGAAACAACTACCCAAATTTGAGTTGATTTTGTCTTGTATCGATCTAGGGCTCAATGCTAATTTCTTCATGTTGTCTAACTCTTTCTTTATTATAGAACTTTTATTAAACTTTTGTTGTATAAGTTTTTTCTATATGCATTCTCTTTCTTTATTAATTATGATGTTTGGGTTTAGTAATTGCTTGTTGCTATTTATACAAAAATACGTTGTGTGAATTAGTATTATGGATATATATTGTTGAATTGCATTATTCATTTGATTGGCATGAAACAAAAATGGAGTCTTCTAGCTCTCAACCTAAAAACAAGAATGGAAAATCAAACATGAGTTGGACATAGGATATGGATAATTTACTCATTGAGACGCTTGTTAAGAAAGTTAACATTGGAAACAATGTTGATAAAGGTTTAAAAACACCTGTTTACATTGTAACGGCACATACTATGAGCACTAAGTTTTCAATTGACTATACCCAAAGGGCACATACAGAATTGGCTAAAAACAACCAAGTGGAATTTTATCATATTAAAAAACCATTTGAATCAAAGTGGCTTTGCATGGAATGGTTCAACAAAGACAACAGATGCAACACCTGATGTTTGAGCTATATATATTATAGTAAAATAGAACAATAACACTTATTTTAAGCACTTGGTTTACAAATTAGTATGAAAGATGGCTTATTATGGGACTCATGGTAAATGAATAGGCACATCCAGAGGTAAAGCATTTTGGGCAAAAAATCATTCTTAATTATGACCAATTGGCATTGATCTGTGGAAATGATCAATTGACTTGAAATGGTGCCTTTACAGCTAAGGATATGAATAAGCAAGATGCAATTTCTATAACCGCCACTAGTACAACACCAAATGTTAAGTGTGTGTTTGATGATATTGATGAGGCTGAGATTTTTGGAGATCCTAACATTTAAGCAAGGATAGTGGAGGCAAGTAGTTTTTGGAAGAAAGAGTTTTAGAAAAATGAAAGTCATATGCTTAAATTGTTGCTACACAAGTGCAGAACATTGCTACACATCTTGGGAAGCTTACATCTATATTTGAGAGAGGGTTTGGTTTATTTAACAGAGAATAGGTGTATGCAAATATTATGAGCCTAGAAGGATGTTCAATGACATTTCTAATGAAATCGTATGACTTCTTAGCTGAATTTGAAAGTGAAGTTATGCCATTTTATGGAGTAAAGCCACATTTGAGGAAGGCATGACTTCAAATGAAATTAGGGCCTCACTACAAGAAAAATTACTTTTAGCTGCTAAAGGTCCCTAAAACTGTTGTTGGAAACTTTACCGGCAACTAGTAAATTGCCATTGAAAGAAATGTTGCTAGAAGTTCTAGTGGTAGTTTTCATGGTTATTGTACAAATACAAAAACTGCCGTTGAAACTACTAAAGGATAATGACTGCCACTATAAGTGTGGCACATTTTTTTAGTGGCAGTCATGGACTTCTTTAGCGGCAATCACGACAACCGCTAAATCTATTTTTTTCATATAATCCATAATTTTTTTTAATTATTCATGCTTTGCTTCAAATAACATGTTTTGCCTACATTCATCTAAATTGGAATGAAATACAAAATTCATTACAAATGCAAATTAAAAGTCTATTCTCCATTCAAAATATTTTTCTACAAAAAAAAAATTGAAATACATTTGAATTAGAAATTAATACATCTTGGTTTCAAATTAATAGATTTTTTAATACAAATTTCATTGTCCATTCTCAAAACTCATATTACTTGATTTACAACTTCTCCCAAAATCCAACGAAAATGAATATATGCACAAAGGATGAAAACAATCATAAATAAACTTGGAGTAAGAATGAAATCTCAATTGGTGAATGAATGAAGCTGATGTAGAGGTTTAATTGGGATTTGGATCAAATTGAATGCGAAATCTCAATAAAATGTGTTGAACAAGAAAAATAACTATTTAGGACAAAGCTATGAGTGTAACATGTAAAAATAAATTTAACAAATGCTTAATGGGGAAAAAATAGAAAAACATATATAATCAAAGTGGTTGTGGTAGAACTTGTTGACAAAGGCAATACCAAAGTCTTTTAAGAGAACCCCAAAAGTGGAAGCATTCTATGGAGATAGAAACATTAAACTTTGTATTCATAATTTATTTGGTTCAAGGTGTGGCCTCAAATTAGAAATTCAACCCCAACTGAAGGTATTACCTCTTCAAAGCAAGGATTAAAGTATTGGTATTGGGTATTGCAGTAGAGAATTCGGATACGGATACGATTGGGAAATGCGTGAATACAGACGAAAAATATGAAAATAGATGGAGACGTTAGGGAAATACATACAAATTCCAAAAATACATTAATAACACTAAATTTTAGATCAAAATAGTCACAAATAGTATATAAATACATAGAAAATGTATATTTCAATGGTGTATAAGAAAAAAATATATTACAATTAATATATTGGGATGCCTACATATCATATAATTTTATTTATAATGCATCAATCATGAGTCCAAGACACTAAACACATGTGCATATTATATTTTAATTATTATATCACTTTTTTTTATTTTACTATTTTTAATTTTTTAACATTAACAAAAAATAAACTAAATATTAAAATCTCAAATGCAAATTAAAATGCCAATTAATAATTCATAAAAATATTATATTAACTTAAAGTATATCAAATTTGTTAAAATTTCTAAGATACATCTCCTATAAAATTCATAATTTTTAATTACTAAAATAATTATTCCATTGTTAATATTTTTATTTCTATAAATAATTTGAAATAAAAAAAAATCATTTTTTAAATAAATGTAGATTAGTGAATTTGATAAATTGAATTTAATATTATATTCTTCAATATTTTGTAAACAATATTTTTTTATAAATAATAAATATATTGTTATTAATTATTAATGTAAATTAAAATATTAATTAATAATATTTACAAATATATAAAAAATTTAGAATGCATATCATGTGCAATTTAATTATTAAAATAATTATTTATTATTAATAATTTATTTGTATAATTTTATTGATATTAAAAATCATATTTTTATATAAATATGGACTTGATAGATTATTTGTTCTATTAATTTATAAAATAATGCTTTTAAATATTATTTCTTAGAATAGTCAAAATTGTTAAATATAAGCACATGTATTTTGTATGTTGACACAAAAGTGTAATAAAGTTTATTTGATTCTAGTTGATAACACAAGATAAAGGTTGGCTTGATGGTTTAGAGTGTTATGTAAGATAGCGTGTTTGGATGACCTGGATTTAAATCAGCATAACTTCATTTTTTTATGAAGTAGAGATGCAGTGTTTTGTGTGTATCGTCACGTACCAGTGCATATCGCCTGATACAGTACGATACATTCTGATATGGATTCGTATCGTGTGGTACGAACGATTTACAGGATATGTTTCTACTCAGCGTATCTTGTACCATTATCACTCGATACCCTTTTGCATTATATTCAAGACTAGTTTTACTGTTCTTGCACACCACATAATAGGGATGCTCATTTTGGTCCGGCCCGAAAATTACGGGCTTGGGCCTGGGTTTTGTGTTCAGGCTCGGCCTAGGCCCAGGCCCATATCAGGACTGCAAATTTTAGGGCCGAGCTTGGGCTTAATACTTCAAGCTCAGCGTAGGCCCAGCTCGGTCCGCATATATTTAAACTTACAAATTTTGTGTATAATGTATACATATGTATACATATTATTTGACATTATATTATATATTTTATATATAAATATTATAACATGACATGTATAATTTATATTATATGTAATGCTTTATATTATAATATATAAAATAAAAGTTTATATACATGTTATGTCATTTAATATAAAATATTATAGATATTTATATGTCAAAGACATTGGCCCAAAATCAGGCCCGGCCCGGCCCATGGTCACCCCTACACATAAGCCACATAATAAAGGCTCCATGTAGATATGACGCTACAAGCAGGATGTCAATTGGCACTACTCGTTTCCAGTTTCCACAGACATGGTAAGTTGGCAATGATGTCTTATCGAGTAGTTAAACTGAACTTGATAGTAAATTGCTAAACAGTGTTGCATTGTTCCAGCGAAAAGTAGACCAAAGTATGGGCATAGATTTTGAAAGCAAAAGATATAGATTTCCCATGTTATTCCCAAGTATGCCAACCATGGAATTGAACTAGAAACTAATGCCTTTAACATTCAAATGTGACCAAGGCCTTCAATTCCAATAACAAATTCCTTTCATTGCAAGATTATATTTCAAGAGAGATTGGTGCAAGTGTTTAAATGGGCAGAATATGGACTCAACATGTCATAACTTTATATATGATACAATGATATTTTTCTTTATACAATAGGAAATGGGAATTTCCGCTTGAGTCTCCCAAGTAAGATTTGTATCTCTGTGTCAATCCAAACATGCCAAGTGTACCCCCAATGTGAAGCATTACCACTTTGGCTTCCTCCTAACAGAGGAGTAATGCATGTTTCCAAGCAGCCAAGGTGTAGATGGGATCCACTAAAATACCAGTTTGCTTGGCAGTTCTTCTGAACGCCTCTACTTCTCCCTTCAAGACATTGTCGAATTTGGAATAAAAACATTAAATCTCTTCATAAGGTGGAAAATGATACATACACTAAACAATACATCATCTCAACCAAGTATCATTGCATAAATAATTTGAGTACTTTGAACTACTATTTATCTGAGAATAAGAAGCATACTTGAAAGATTCAAAACATTATGGAGAAAAATTCAATTTAACTAACAAAGAGAGGAGAGAGATCTCAAAGAATCTATACAATGTCATTCATCATTTCACATAGTTGAGTCTAGAATTTAAAGCAGAAAGAACAGTATGGACGGTATTGCATGACTTGTTCAAGACCATTGGCATATATATTTATATATCAAATTGTTCCATTTTATCTTTTGATTTGTATGTTGCACTACACTGTGGTTCCCTCACCCTAATCTCTTTGGATGTAAGGAGTAGGAACCGTATTTTTCATTTTTGTACTCTATTGTAATTCACTCAATAGACTTTTTCTTATCATGTAATTGAGAGAGGAAAAAAAGGATGGCTTTAATCAGATATGGTAAACATGATGTCAGCAAACAGTTCATCCAACACTAATCAGTAAGCGTAGTTTCCATTAAATGGCTTGAAATTCCACTAGTAGTTTATGGCACTTACATGAGAAGTCTAAGGTAAAAGTCACCAATTTGAAGACCAAAATTTACTTGGAGAAAGAAACCTGTCATAAGTATGATTTTCTGGAAGTTAACTGCATATCCTTGGCATTCCTTGGCATTCAATTTGCCAGTGAAGTGAACTTCGCTTTCAAGGCAAAGCAAGAAAATAAAATAAAACAAAATTCATCATCAATATTTAGCCCCTTAAAGGAAAAAAAAAAAAAAACAAGGTTCAACCACATAAATTAGACACCCTCCGATACACCTATTTAATGGTGTTTTTTAATGATTAAAGCATATAAAAACAGTCCTAACCCTGAAATTTTGAAAAAAAAAAACTAAAAAAAAATAATAATAAAATGTAAGGCTCAAAGCATCAATACACCCTTCTGTCGTATTGGGGCGTACCGATATTTTGAACCTTGGTTTAGGTTTAACTTCTCTAACTTTTTGCCAAATTTTAGTAAGTTTTGATTGTTCCCATCCAATATCATAACCATAGCATAAAAATACATGAATTTGGTTAAAATATGAAAATATGCCAACCAAAACCCTAAAAAGAGCATTGTGGAGAAAGAATAAAAAGAGACATATTCTATCAAAACCTTAAACCAATGGACTAAAAATATTTGAAAACTTAAATTGATTTTGTGAAAAGGATGCATTACCTTAATACACTGCAATGACATATACTACTTTCTATATTTTATTTTTCCTATTTTAGATAGTTGTTTTGGTTGTACACAGAATCATTAACTCTGTTATTGTCTATTAAATCTTTTCTGAAGCTTTATCATAGATTCCAAACATTTTCACAGAATTTCCTTGGTTTTCATTATTCTATAATCAATCAACTTCTATTAAATAACATGAATTAAATCCACTTCCACATGGACAAAAGTTTACACCAAAGTCAAAGTTTCAAACACCTGATATAAGCAAGATTCTATGTTAACTATAACAGTCGGTTCCTAATTTTCCTAGAAAGAGAGATATTTCTAACCATTGTGTTTGATATACTTAAATCAACAAATGAATGTGCATCTCATAGACATGATTGATATCAATGTTTACCACAACTGGATAATTGATCATGGGATTTTATTATTTGATAAATAATATATGGTGATAATGGAAAAATTGATGCTTTCTAAACAATATATGGATGACATGGACTATAGAAGGCATAAAAGTAAGCATATATGAAAGTGCTAAGAAGAAACTCTAGATTACACACAAATGAGTGATGGTGATGGAGATACTTTACTTTCTTGGATGATTGCGTTCTACCCAATGAACAATCCCACCATCAACTTCAATTAGTGGACGATCAACAAGGTGTACAACACAAAGCATCTTGATCTCAGATATCAATCGCTTTTCCTGTTTCCTGTAGCCTTCAATAGTATCAGCCAACAATACTGCAATCACTTCCCATCGCAAATTGATAGAAAACATGAATTGTTAGGCTACTTGATGGTCCTTTTGATGATTCTATAGATACTCAGCTTATTTCTGGGAAGACATAAATGATCCAAAAATTCTTCAAGTTTCAATGCAAAATATATTTAACAAATTGAAACATTAATACCATTCACTAAAGGATGCAGTAAATAATCTCTAAGAACATAAAAGAATGGATCTTGGCCGTTCTTTTCCATTGAATCATCACCTAAAGGTGGTTGTGTATTGTTTGAAAAGGAAAAGTTGACAAATGGTTATGCTCCATGCTGTATTTGAATACTTGATAGTCTTATACGATGAATTTTAGTATCTGGACTGAGCAATGCCCATCTTCTATCAAGCAAATCTGAAATAAAGGCTTTACCACACTGCTTCAGCTTGGGGATGCCTTGGTTAAAGTAAACATTTTGTTAACTGTTAGTTACATCCAATATCTAACTAGATAACCCCCTGAATTGATTATTTAGATTTGATGCCAAGTCTAAATTTGTGATTCCTGACTTGGACTCAAGACTTGAAAGGCTTTCCAAGTTATCAAAGACTTGTTGAAATTGTAGGAAACCAAAGCCTTGAAAGGCTTCATATTACACCAAAGACTTCAAGAATGTTTTTATTATTGTTTCCTAATGCAATTCCATGTTATCTGCATGAAGTTTTTCTTAAATTCTTAGAGAAACAGTTTTAGTTTATTCTCATTATTATTCTGATTCTTGCAGTTTTGTGGTTAACACAGGAGGATCTAAGTTACTTGTGGAAACTGGGAGTTGGGTGTCTTGAGAGTGCTGTTGTAATAAAGTATGGAAGCATTTTTTTCCTTGAGATAACAAAGCCCAACCTCTTGATAATAAGGACCGGTCCAATTCAAGTGGAGAGACAAAGAATAATAAAAGAAAATCTACAAGAGAAAGCAAAGAAACATTCCCTCAACCCTACCCAAAAAAGGCACTTGGGACCACCAGGTGGTGCACTCGATCGATCAGGAACATAACAATGATAGCAAACAAGAAAGCATATTAATAAACACATCTAGTATGCCAATATTAGTAAGATCACTTCTATGATACACTAACTGGTATTATAGAAGTGGCATCTGGTCAACTAGTATTCATCTCTAGAAGCAATCCCCAAGGAACAAAACAAGTGCTTCTAAGAGGAAGGACTACCAAGACTGCAATTGCCATTTACAAGGTTTGTTCTTAAGCGGTCCAGTGTTTCCTGGTTGAGGTTATAAATCTGATAATTAGCAAGGACAACCTAGGAATATTTCCAAGTCTCTATGCTCTTAAGCAATCCAATGTAATCCTTTGTCCTCCTAAGAGAACTTTGCACTAAGATTGATGAAACACCATAAGTTTACTCTGTAAACTCAATTTTGTTTTGGACAGACAACTTAGTTGCTCTTGACAAGGGTTGTTTGGGTTTGGTTCCACTACCTATATATGCATGTATAAGACCAATATATTGTTTTGTTTCAAATCTAAGTGAAGGTGGTTATGGGCCAATTATTGCCCTCACCCATCTTTCCATATTGGGGTGCTCAATATATTGTTTTGGTTGACCTAAGTTAAGCAGTTGTTAAAATTTGAAGGGACCTAGCCCAAGTCCTTGAGCCTGATGCTTTATAAGTTGTTTAAATTAATTGGATACCAGTTTGTACTGGTATCAATAGATAACAAAATGGGAGAAGTTTAGATAAGATGGTTTAGCCAAGTCATAGACAACCATTGTCCACATCAATGTGATCTAACATGATGCAAGTAGAAGGCTCTATAAGAGTGATGGGAAACCCAAAGAAAATGATGATTGAAGTGGTAAGAAATGATTTGATGACATGTAGTTTAACAGAAAACAGAAATCTTAATAGAACTAAATAGTGGGAGAGGATTCATTTAGTTGATGCCATATGGTGGTTTAGTTGATGCCAAAATGTCACTTGTGTTGGCATTTATTTGCAGCCAGTACACAAGCACTTCCAGGGAGAAAAGGCACGGAATAAGGTGTTCTGGCCACATTTAGATAGTGATACATCTCCAGGTTCCCTCTTAGAGAAGCTTAAAGGGATGATTCAACCTTGGAGAAATCTGTACATTTCTACCAATGAACTTTTCTATAACTATTTTGATAAGTTAAGGTCTCAATACAAAGCCGTTTGCTTGATGATTACAAGGAGTTCTGGGGAAACACCAGAGTGGTACAATGAGACCAAGCTCTTGAATGATGGTCACCCTGTTGAATTCAATGGGTATATGAGAGTGGAATGGAGAAGTAACAAGATGAGAACATAGGGCCATTATACCCAAAGAAATCAAAATGAAGGGAGAGTAATTTGCATGCTAACACACAAAAAAAAAAAAAAGAATACAATAATCACATAGGAAGACTAAAATGAAGAACTTGGCCGAGCTAGCTCACAACCTAATTGTTATGGATGCATTCGTGGGAAAGACATACCGCCACCGGCAGCAGCAATGAGGAGGGACCCACACGACAGCTTAGCTCTCCACCAGCTTACCTTATCCCATCTATTCTTACTTTATCTATTAGAAATAGGAGTTAAGTTCTGTTCTTAGTAGGAGTTTGTTTACCTATTAGAAGTAGGAGTTTGATTTAAAGTTGGATTATCTTAGCCTAGTTGAATTCAATAAGGAGTCACCTCTTGTAATCTCCTATTTAAGGAGTTGTCAATTGGGAATAAAGGCATTCAGTTTTTCAATCAAGGGAAGAGTGAGGAGAGTTCGGGTGATCTCTCGGACAAATCACCCATCAGGTTGCCACAATAGGGTCTGCACGCAAAGGGAGGGGCAAGGGGAAGCTAGAGGTCCTCCCCATGGACCGACCTGTGACGAGATCCTACGCCCGAGCCCATAACATCTTGGTATCAGATCCTACCGCCATGGGAGATCTAGAGCCGCTATCATCCAGGGTCCACAAACTGGAGCATAGGCTCGCAGAAACCAGCATGGAGGTTCGTGATGTCAAAGACGATGTCCGGGAGTTGCGACGCTTGTTGGAAACATTTTTCTCTAACAAAGAAAGGAACTCTGAGGGAACCGCCACCACCAATAGTCGCCGGCCGGACTGGGCAGAGACGTCCGATGAACATCAGATCGCCGCCCCGACAGCCGCAGTTATTCCTAAGTACAGTCGGCTAGAATTTCTGTCTTACAACAACACCAGAGACCCATTAGGATGGTTATATCACTGTGAATAGTTCTTTCGTAACCAACACACTGATGACAGAGACAAGGTCAGTCCGGCCACCTTCCACCTAACGGAAGAGGCACAACTCTGGTTCTACCGTCTGGAGCAGGAAGAACCCAGGCTCAGTTGGGAACAATTTAAATCCTATTGCCTCCTCAGGTTTGAACCCCTGTTGACAAGCAACCCGTTGGGCGAGTTAATTAACCTCAAGCAAACTGGAACCGTAGCAGAATACCAACACCAGTTCCAAACCCTTCTCGCCAAGGCAACCTCAGTATGCCTAGATCAGCAAGTAGATATGTTCACCGCAGGGTTAGCAGAACCCCTAAGTGTGGACGTGGAGATGCAACACCCTCCCAACCTGGTCACAACAATGAACATCGCACGTGCCTTCGAATGGAAACTGCAGCTCACCCACGGAACCCTTAGTATAGGTTGGCCAGCAAGGACCTGGGCACCTTCAAAGACAGCAGAAGTGTCTCCTTCTTCGACCTCCAGTAGGGAACAGAGGCCTCCTACCAGTAACCCTTTCAGATCGGCATCAAGTATAGGGAGTAGTAGGACAACGCCCCCCATTAGACGACTGCCCTGAGCTGAGATGGCAGAATGGCGTGCAAGAGGGCAGTGCTTCAACTGTGATGATCTGTACTCCTCTGGGCATAGGTGCAAGAAGCTATTCTGTCTTCTGGTAGACGAACCCAAAGAGGACGAGGATGAACCTGCAGCATCAGGTCCTGAGATCTCCCTCGACGCAATCACGGGATCAAAACCTTACAAACCATGCAACTAAGGGCGCTGGTAGCAAGGAAACCAGTACGCATTCTCGTAGACTCTGGAAGCACCCACAACTTTGTCAGTGAACAGGCTACCCGCCAGTTAGAATTACCGATGGAAATCAGGCCGCAATTCACTGCCCTAGTATCTACAAGGACACCAAAATTCAGGTCGGATCAGAATCTTTCCTTGCTGATTTATTCATACTCTCCTTGGATGAATTCGAAATCGTCCTAGGAGTCAAGTGGCTGATCACTCTAGGGCTAATCCTATGGGATTTCAGCGCCCTAACAATGACATTCCACTTGAATGGAAAACCGGTTACATGGCAGGGAACCAGGATAAGAACAAAGACGCATTTTCATACACTTCAATGTGAGAACTTGTGCGCAACAGATATGGAGAGGCTTCTCACGGATTTCTCTACAGTATTCCAAGAACCCAAGGGGCTCCCACCATCCAGAGCCTGCGATCATTGGATCCCCTTGATAGCTGGATCAGATCCCGTCGTCGTTCGACCCTATCGCTACCCACACCGGCAGAAGGATGAAATAGAAAGGCAGTGTAGGGATATGTTACAGCAGAGGATCATCCGTCCCAGCCGCTCCCCCTTCTCCTCTCCGGTTCTGTTGGTACCCAAGCAAGATGGGACTTGGAGATTTTGTGTGGACTACAAAGATCTTAACAGCTAGACGATCAAGGATAAATTTCCTATCCCCATCGTAGATGAGATATTGGACGAACTCCATGGCACCCAATACTTCTCAAAATTAGACCTCCGGTCGGGTTACTTCCAGGTCTGGATGACTCCCGAAGATATAGAGAAAACATCCTTTAGAACACATCATGGCCATTTTGAATTCCTAGTTATGCCATTTGGCCTCAGCAACACACCTTCCACGTTCCAGCCCCTGATTTATGAGGTATTTCACTCCCACCTCCACAGATTTTTCTTGGTATTCTTTGACGACATCCTAGTCTATAGCAAGTCATGGGTAGAACACGTGCAACATCTATGGATTGTTTTTGAACTCCTGCGACAACACCAACTCTTCCTTAAGCGATTCAAATGCTCCTTTGGGGAACACCGGGTCCTTTACTTAGGACATGTGATCAGCGGGCAAGGGGTCATTGTGGATGACTCCAAGATTTAGGCGATCAAGGAATGGCCCAGACTGCAATCCGCTAAGGCTCTCCGTGGGTTCCTAGGGTTGATGGGCTACTACCACAAGTTCATACAAAATTACAGGCATTTGGTGGCCCCATTAACCAATCTGCTCAAGAAAAATGCCTTCCACTGGGATAATACAACCGATGCAGCCTTTGCGAGTTTAAGAGAAGCCCTCTCCTCCACGTCAGTTTTACAGCTGCCAAACTTTGAGCTTGAGTTCACAGTCGAATGCAATGTATCCGGCACCGGTATCGGCGCCATACTACAACAGCAAGGGCATTCGGTCGCCTTCTTCAGCCGCAAATTGGCTGATCGCCACCTTAAATTACCGCCTACAAACGTGAACTGATTGGGCTGGCTAAGGCAGTGCAGCACTGGAGGCCATACTTATGGGGAAGGTTCTTCGTCGTCAAGATGGACCACTACAGCCTCAAATACTTGTTGGAACAACGACTTACCACTTCACCGCAACAACATTGGGTCAACAAACTACTTGGTTTCGGTTTTCGGGTGGAATACAAGGTCGGAACCTTGAACCATGCAGCAGATGCCTTGTCTCGCCGAGAAGAAGACAATATGCTCCTCCATGCAATCTCCCAACCCCGAGCCACCCTGCTGGAAGACATCCGGAACACACTGCCGCAATCACCAAAGTGGAATGATTTTGTCCAGAAAATACAGTCCGGAACGACCAACCCAAACTGGTCCATGCACGACGGGTTGGCACTATACAAGGGATGGATATATCTCCCAGCGGACTATCCCTTAATCCCTTCCGTCATCTCCAGCATGCACAACTCCACGCATGAAGGTGTCCAGAAAACATTGCACCGCATCCACGCTGATTTCCACTGGTAGGGTATGAAGGCTTTGGTGCGGGACTTCATTCAGAATTGCTCTATGTGCCAACAACAAAAGTGGGAAAACTTGCACCCAGCAGGCCTTCTCCAACCACTTTCACTCCCAACTCAGATCTGGGCCGATATTTCCATGGACTTCATTGAGGGCCTACCCAAGGTTGGTGGGAAATTGGTCTTATTCGTGGTGGTGGATCATTTTTCCAAGTATGCTCATTTCCTTCCCTTATCCCACCCATATAGTGTGGTTTCAGTTGCCCACGCCTTCTTCACCCATATTTTTCGATTGCATGGGCTACTCGAATCCATCATCAGTGATAGGGACCTGATTTTTTCTAAAACCTTCTAGAAGGAGCTATTTCGACTGCAGGGAACAGCCCTAGCCTTCTCCTCCGCCTACCATCCGTAGACTGACGACCAAACGGAGGTGGTAAACCAAACAATAGAGATGTACCTCCGTTGTTTTGTGGGAGACCAGCCACGACATTGGGTGGAGTACCTTCCGTGGGCTGAATACTATTACAACACATCTTATCACTCCTCTCTTGGCATGACTCCCTTTCGGGTTGTTATGGTCAGGACCCTCCCCGTCTTTTGTCTTACGAACCCGGTTCAACACGGTTGGAAGAAGTGGACCGAAGCCTACAGGACTGTGATGTCCTCCTAGCTGAAGTTTCCCTACGCTTACAGCAGGCTCAGGCACACATGAAGAACGCCTATGATCAGTGCCATAGAGAATTAACCTTTGAACCCAGACAATTTGTATGGCTGGAGCTCCAACCCTATTGGCAACACTCCCTTAGATTCAGGGCTTTCCCTAAACTGGCTCCCAAATTCTACGGGCCCTTCAAGATTTTACGATAGATCGGAAAGGTTGCATATCAACTCAAGCTACCAGAACACAACAAACTCCATGATACCTTCCACATGTCCTTACTCAAGCCATTTACAGGGACTCCTCCTGATAAGGTACTTCCCCTACCACCCTTAAAAGATGGCAGACCCATTCTCCAACCGCGGGCTCTTGTCCGGTCCTGCGTCAATCGGGGTACCTGGATCCCCTGGTCTGATCTTCACAATGCCTATCCAGATCTCGAGCTTGGGGACAAGCTCGTTGCCCATGAGGGGTGTGATGTTATGGATGCATTCGTGGGAAAGACATACCGCCGCTGATAGCAGCAATGAGGAGGGGCCCACATGATAGCTTAGCTCTCCATGAGCTTACCTTATCCCATCTATTCTTACTTTATCTATTAGAAATAGGAGTTAAGTTCTGTTCTTAGTAGGAGTTCGTTTACCTATTAGAAGTAAGAGTTTGATTTAAAGTTGGATTATCTTAGCCTAGTCGAATTCAATAAGTAGTCACATCTTGTAATCTCCTATTTAAGGAGCTGTGACTTGGGAATAAAGGCATTCGATTTTTTAGTCAAGGGAATAGTGAGGAGAGTTCGGGTGATCTCTTGGACAAATCACCCAACTGGTTGCCACAATAGGGTCTACACGCAAAGGGAGGGGCAAGGGGAAGCTAGAGGTTCTTCCCGTGGACCGACCCGTGACGAGATCCTACGCCCGGGCCCATAACACTAATTCAATGGCTCTATATTTCACATGCTCCAAGGGATTTCAACTGAAAGTCTAAGAAGTTAAGAAGTGAGAACATGCATTCACCTGGAAAATCTCATCAAAATAGAATCTTTAGCTTGGGTGAAATGGCTGATACAAAGCCTTTAGCCATTTGCCCATGTGCAAAAATAACTAGACCTTATTTGGAAACATTCTGTGAGAACGTTTCTATTGTTCCTAGTGTTCTCGTGGAGCAGGAATGTGTTTGGTACAAAAAAAATTAAAGAAACAAGTTATTCTCGTGTGAGAGCAACACCCAAAGAATGCATTATTGAGTGATAAATTGGCACTCTCAAAGAGCGCATTCCCAGAGAATGTGTGGTTCCCACAATGTTAATGCATATTAATGAACATGTGCCATCGGTTCCCATGTGAGAGAAGGGGTATGTTTGGTATTTCAT
The DNA here is from genome assembly GCF_056320005.1 of Nelumbo lutea. Taxonomy (NCBI): domain Eukaryota; kingdom Viridiplantae; phylum Streptophyta; class Magnoliopsida; order Proteales; family Nelumbonaceae; genus Nelumbo; species Nelumbo lutea. The sequence goes on from NC_142686.1 coordinate 86,719,390, forward strand.
GTGAAATAATAGAAACAAGCCCTAAACAACCACCTTTCATTCATTCGACACTACCTCATTGCCGTTGCACATCTCAGAGGAGGGAACTCCCTTGGCTCCTATTGTGTCAACAACTGGACAATGAGCGAATGGTACAAAGCTCCGATGACATTTCCGGCCAGATTCACGTAAACATGTAGGTGTATTCCTTCTCGTTGTACATGGTTTACTCGTCACTGCTCTATTTTTCTCATTCTTGCTCTAGCTAAATTCACCCAAACTAATGTCCAAAAACAATCATCTCTTATAGATGCCAAGTTTCCATCATCTGAATTTGTTTGTTCATATTATTTTTTGTTACTTTGTTGGATATCTCGAAATGGTGAGGTTTCTATTATTTCAATTGAGTGGGGTTTCTTTTCATCTGAATTCATTGTACCGATTGTCTTTTGCTTGTTTTAGTGGTCTTTGGTTGATATGTTAGTCGGATAGTCCAGTAGAAACATGGATTTTGAGTGAGGTTTCTATTATTTTATAGTTCTACATTATTTTATGTGAAAGCACAAATGAGTGGGGTTTCTATTATTTTCATATGAATTCATTGTACCCATGTACACCAAGGACTTGTTAACTAGGAATACACAAGGTTCCCATACATAAACGAGTGGTCGACTGTCACAAGATGTAAGTATTGCTTGACAGCCCAATCACCTCATCAAATTTTCCTTTGTCAAGTGCATTTGTCCAAACAAGGAATGACACCTTTGAGGGAGAAGCAATAGGAAACCATACTAAAGAAGTGGGAAATTGATCAGGCTCGGATCCCATAATCTGATTATATTGGGATTTTGTTTTATTACTTGTATGTTTTGTTTTGATTCTCAAGTAATCAAGGATGAGATGGTGACAACATGGAGACATCGTTATGACATGACACATGTTCTTCTGGTTAATTTTATGCTTAATGTGGATGGATTTGCAAAACTAATGTAAAGAAATAGTTTTGTTATCCAAACACCATTTTTGTTTTTGTAGAACAAAAATGTGTTTTCGAAAAACATTTTTCCAAATGCCTTTGTTACTCACGAGGAGTAAGAAATAAAATTCTTGTTCTAGCACAAGAATTTATAAAATAACAAGAGCAGGTGGGAACATTGCCAAACAGCACCCTAATGACTGTATAACAAATAGAGGGTAAAAAGCTCTAAAATGAGATTTAAAGTAAAAGGTGAAGGGATGGGAGATCCATCATATGGATGGCCGAACCCTGTAGGAAGGTTGGGCAAAATTTCAAAAATTTCTTTTCTCTCATCCAAGAATTGCATTCCCTAATTTAGAAAATTGCATTTTCAAGGTTCGTTATTGAATTCAAAACTGGACCAGATCTGAAACCAAAAGGGAGGAGAAGGATATACCTGATACGAAGTAACAGTAACTCCCAATGAAGGTGTTCACACCCAAGGAGAAGACCAAAACCCACTTCCACTAAAGATAACACAGTGTGTGGTGAAGCAGGATTAGCAGGACGACTCTTTAGCAAGAATTAAAATTCTTCAACAAGAATGAAACAAGGGCTGGTGAGCATGACTTCAAATTGTTTCTTCAGCCAAGAAACAATATCAATAACCTTTCTTGATCAGATCCACAAGTGGAGATCATACTAGGTAGGGATGGCAAGAACAAGAGAGAACTCTACAGATTGTTGTGTATAAAACTAAGGAATTCATCCCCTATTTATAGTCTTCTTTGGATCAGCCTCCTAATCTAATTAGGAGAGAGTTTCTTAATTCAAATATGATATTTGGATCTAAACCCTTAAATGGATAAAACTTATCTTATCCTTCAGTTAATCCTAATCAGATTATAAATCAGATCTTGCCCCTTTTAATTAACTAACATAAGCCCAGTTCGAATTGGGCTTTAGGCCCGTTAAGCTTATGTGCTCACTTACTCCTTAACCTGCTGCCTACTTGGCTCTCTTTGTATGGCATGGGACCATTACATCGATCTACACATCAGCCACATGGGTTCAGCCCAGCCTTTGTTACAAGGCCTGGCCGAATTCACTGTAGGAGACAATGATCCCATAAGTCCATCACCATGGGCTCTTAATCGGCCCAACATTTACACTAAGCCCATCAAGCATTACCTTTAATGGTCTTACACTTAACCTCTCAGCCCATAATGATCAAACATCGATCGACAAGAGAGGACCCTCCCTCGGTTGCAAGGTACAATGCTGCACTCTCTACTCATATATATGTATATCTCTATAAATATATTTTGAAAAAACAAATTTCAACGTTTGAAATCAATTTTCGACAGTTTAGGTTTCCATTAGAGAGAGTGCATTTCCTGACCATTCACTTTGTCCGACAAAGGGGCTGATCCTGTGACTATGATCACCCACTCAGGTGAATTCTCGGACTGTCCCAACATACCCAGATTTTTACCCCCTCTAAGGATTTCACTGATTAGCATATGAAAGACAACCCAATCCGACACCTATTGTAGTACCATAATCAAATCTAGGGGTCATGTGTAACATTCTAGTTTTTTCTATCTATCTTCAAGGTCCAGGGCAATATTAGAATTTGGTCCGATTTAGGGTTTCAAGAAAACCCATACTGTATGTACCTCAGGTCTCACCCTAACCTCTGAGACAACCTACCCCAACCAACTTGGCGGTACATCAATGTCAGCCTGGCAAGATAAATCTCCCCAGATCTATCCAACAATTGTGAAGATTTTAAACTAACACGAGTCTCATAAGTGTCAAGTTTAAGTGTATTGCACAGAAACACAACAAATCACATGAATCAATTATGTACTCTAATCATTTACAATAAATGACATAATGTACATCAATCTAATTGGAGCTAAGGGCATACACTATCTAATAGCTCCCACTTGCACTTGGGTTCAATCGGATACAAGTCAGAGTCCCATACTTTCCACGCGTTTCTCAAAAATTTTTGTGTAAGTGGCTTAGTCAATGGGTCTGCTACATTTTTCATTGATGCTACCTTTCGAATCAGGATGTCCCCTCTTCCAACTATCTCTCACAGTACATGGTACTTCATCTCGATGTGCTTCGACTTCGAGTGGGCTCGTGGCTCCTTAGCTTGAGCAATGGCTTTAGTGTTGTCACACAACAGTGGAATGGGTGATGTGCTGGATGGAACTACTCCTAATTCCTGAATTAAGTTCTTCATCCAAATGGCTTCCTTGGCAGCTTCACTTGCGACAATGTACTCGGTCTCAGTTGTGGAATCTGCCATGGACCCTTGTTTGCTGCTTTTCCAACTAACAAATACGATCCTATTGTGAAGATATAACTAGATGTAGACTTTCTATCATCTGGATCTGACTAGAAATCGGCATCAGTATACCCCTGGATCTGTAGTGAACTACCATCAAATACTAGACAAAACTCTTTTGTCCTTCAAAAGTATTTTATTATGTTTTTCACAGTGGTCCAATGCTCTTGCCTTGGGTTAGATTGGTATCTACTTACCACACTCACTGCCTGAGCAATGTTAGGACGAATGCATAGCATGGCATACATGATACTCCCTATAGTTGAGGCATAGGGAATCTCTTCCATGCCCTCAATCTCTTCAGGAGTCTTGGGAGACATTCCCTTGGAGAGAGTGACTCCGTGTCTGAAAATGAACAATCTTGTCAATGTAAGCAGACTGTGATAATCCAATTATCCTCTTCGATCTATCTCTATAGAGTCGAAGACCTAATATGTAGGAGGCTTCTCCCAGATCTTTCATGGAGAATTGCTATAAAAACCATACTTTCGTTGTAGTTAACATTCCTACATCATTCCCAATGAGTAGAATGTCATCTACTTGCAAAACTAAGAACATAACCTTATCTCCTACTATCTTCCTTTAAACACAAGGCTCATCCGGATTTTGCTCAAAGTCAAACTGTTTGACGGTAAAGTCAAACCAGATGTTCCAACTCCTAGAAACTTGCTTAAGTTCATGTATGGATCGGTTGAGTTTAAATACCATGTGTTCCTGACCTGCAGATATGAAACCTTGCGGTTGTTGCATATAGATGTCTTTAGTAAGATCTCCATTCAGGAACGCGGTTTTGACATCCATTTTCCAAATCTTGTAGTCATGGTATGCTGCTACAGCTAGTAGGATCCTAATGGATTTAAGTATGACCACAGGCGAAAATGTTTCTTCATAATCAATTCCCTCTTTTTGAGTGTACTCTTTCACCACAAGATGAGCCTTGTAGGTCTCAACCTTACCATCAGGGCCCTTCTTTCTCTTATAGATCTATTTGCAACCAATTGCTTTTACCCAGGGTGTGGATCTACTAGAGCTCTCATAGCATCTACCCACTTCAAGGAATCTATGTGCAACATAGCTTCTGAATAAGTCACGAGATCCTCCTCACTGGTCGTGGCTTCCACCAAGTATCTTTCTTGGTCATAGCCAAAACGAACTGGTGGTCTGGAAACCTAGGTAGATCTTCTAGGTTGGTTATTTTTTGGAGCTGATGGGACATTTCCCACTACCCCTGGACTCTCCTCATCAAGAACAACTTCCTGATGAAGATTATCCAGGATGTAATCTTCCTCTAGGAAGTGAGCATTCCGACTGCAAAATACCTTTCGCTCTTTTGGATCATAGAACAAGTAACATACAAAGCCTTTCGGGTAACCTACAAATAGGCAACGGTTGGTCTTGGATTCCAATTTGTCAGCACTAGTTCTTTTAACATGTGCCAAACAACCCCTAATCTTCAAGTGTCTTACACTTGGTTTCTTACCGGTACATAGCTAATATGGAGTCTTAGAAATGGATTTGGTAGGAACCCGGTTCAACATGTAAATTGCAGTCTCTAATGCGAAACCCCAAAAGGATATGAATAACTCTGAGTGGATGAGAAGTGAACGGACCATATCTAATAGAGTCTCATTTCTCCTCTCTGACACACCATTCAATGGCTTTTAATCTATGTTCCATTTCCATTTGTTCATCTCTGAGATTTACCTCCTATCTCAGTGACAGAGACTACGAAATTATGTCTTTGGAAATGTGGGAAACCACATACAGTGCATGGAGCCAACTGTTTCAACTACATAACCCCACCGCCTTCCGTGAAGAATCATATCCACTCATTTAATGAGCTTTCTCTTTGGTTTCTGTCAGACAAGATTCATTGCTATTTTAGTTTAAACCTTTTTGTCCAGTAAGTGCTTACCCATCATATTCGTGAATGCCAAGGTACTGCGAGAGATTCTTCCATTTTAGGATAGGCCCCTCCCACATCGGTCTATGACGCCCCTATCATCTTATGAAACAATCCAATAGATCCAACAGCAAATGGATAAACCAATTTTATGGTGCATCTCCATATTATTGAAGGATCCATCTTCATGCTAATGATGGAAAGCCTTTAAAGAGTTCATTATATGAATCTCCCTATCACATGCACTTATATTTTTAGGAAGGAACGAATAATTATGCCCTACTTTTATTTAGGTCAAACCAAAGTGGCTCCCATTGACTTTCATAAAGCCAAATTCAAAGTGGGCCCAAAACGGCTAGGGTTCTAGGGTGTTCCTCTTGGGGAGAAACTAAAGTGGGCCCTACTTAGAAAGGGAGATCATCCAATGATCTTAAAGGCACCATGGCAATGATGTGCATTCAGCCATGGTGTTCGAAAGAGCCACTATCGAATTAACATGGGCCAAGCTCTTATGGCCCATGTACGCAACACATCACATCGCATACATCACATGCATGAAATCCATAATTGATCCAATCAATTAAATAACTATAAAACCCATAATTAAAATTTAAAAACCTTTTCAGCCCATTAAAGCCCATAATTTTATCAAATAATATTATCTAGGTATATGGGTTAAATTGCAAAGAGCAGTACGACCCATATAGCATTTATGCTGAATTGGGCTAAAGCAGTTTTAACAAATCAAATTTGGGTTTTACAGATGTAGGCCGAATTGAATCTTGCAATTAACCATCAACCCCTTGGCCCATGAAGGAAATTTTAGGGCTAAGAACAACCCCCATCGAACCACAAATTCAGTCCAACCAGTTTGGTCCAATTTGGTTCGAATGGGTCTAGGGTTTGATGTTTAATTCAGGATCCAATTCAAGAAGATGATTTGAAAATTAAATATAGCTGATAAATGGCAATCAAAAACAGCAAACAAACACATTAGTGGGCTGTTTGTGTGGATCCAAACCTGCAAGAAAAAGTTCAGTCTTAGCTTGCAGATTCAGTTTCTGCAAATCGCAGATCACAAATTTCTTATCTGTGCAAATCTCCTCCTCCACATGAACTAGCTTCGTCTTCAATGAAATAAAATAGAAAACTTAATTCTTCTATTAATATTACATCATAATCAAATCCTATACATTCCATCTAAAAAAAAAATTAATTTCATACCAAGAATGAAGAAAAATGCAGATGCGTAGATTTCTTGCATCGTAGAAAGATTTTGATCTCCTCCATATGAACAACCCAAAATTCAAGAAATATAAATAGAACAATTCTAAATATATAACAAATTTATAAAGATTTAATTTTTAGATCAATCGCCCAAAACTGGGAACTGTTTTCCCAAAAAAATGCTAACTACGCAAATCGGGTAGAACACCTTCTGCCCATTTGCACAAATCCAGATCTGATCTAATTTGGTTCAAGACTTGAACCTGACTCTAATACCACTGAACGGATGAAAGATCCATCATTTGGATGGCCGAACCCTACAGGAAGGTTGGGTGAAATTTCAAATTTTTTTTTTCTCCCATCAGGGATTTGCATTCCCTAATTTAGAAAAATGCATTTTCAATGTTCGTTCTTGAATCCAAAACTAGACTAGATCAGAAACCAAAAGGGAGGAGAAGAATATACCTTATACGAAGTAATAGTAACTCCCAATGAAGGTGTTTACAACCAAGGAGAAAATATAAAATCTCCTCCACTATTTCAGTAGGATCAATAGGACGACTCTTCCGCAAGGACCAAAATTCTTCAACAAGAATGAAACAAGGGTTGGTGAGCATGACTTCAGATTGTTTCTTCAGCCAAGAAACAATATCAAGAATCTTTCTTGATCAGATCCACAAGTGGAGATTGAACTGGGTAGGGATGGCAAGAATAGGAGAGAACTCTGCAGATTACTGTATATAAAACAGAGGAATTCGCCCCTATTTATAGTCTTCCTTGGATCAACCTCCTAATCTAATTAGGAGAGAGTTTCTTGATCCAAATTTGATATTTGGATCTGGACTCTTAAATGGATAAGACTTATCTTATCCTTCAAATAACCCTAATCAGATTATAAATCAGATCTTGCCCCTTTTCATTAACTAACTTAAGCCCAGCTCGAATTGGGCTTTAGGCCCATTAAATTTATGTGCTCACTTACTCCTTAACCTATTGCCCAGTTGGCTCTCTTTGTATGGCGTGGGACCCTTACATCGATCTACGCATCATCCACATGGGTTTATCTCAGCCTTTGTCACAGGGCCTGGCCGAATTCACTGTAGGAAATAGTGAACCCTTGAGTCCATCACCATTGGCTCTTAATGGGCCCAACATTTACCCTAAATGGTTCTTGGATCCATCCACCTTATGAAAACCCAACAATTGTGGGCATATGCAAAATTAGCCCATCATGCATTACCTTTAATGGTCTTACACTTAACCTCTCAGCCCATAATGATCAAACACTGATCGACAAGAGAGGACCCTCCCTCAGTTGCAAGGTACAGTGTTGCACTCTCTACTCACATGGATCCCGAGAATTAAAACTTTTTGCAAACATTTTGAAACCATAATATATATGTATATCTCTATATAAATATATTTTGCATAAACAAATTTCAATGTTTGAAATCAACTATTGACAGTTTAGGTTTCCATTAGAGAGAGCATGGAGGGATTAGATAAGAGATAGGATAAGATTAGATCAAAACAGATCAGGACTATCTAGCTAAGGTTAATCTCCTAGAAGGAGTTGGAAAACAACCCTCTCCATCAGCTATATAAAGAGGGGGGCGGACCAGCTTTAGGCATCACTCAATCATCCAAGAAATCATCAAGCAACTTAAGCTACCAAGAGTAGCAGTTTGACCTACTAAGAAGTAGAGCATGGAGGGATCAAAATTCATGAGCAGTTAAGCTTTTCCTTTCTGGTTCAAGGGGGGAGGTTCGATTGTGTCATCATGAGGTTCTGTATTTAATTCAAGTTCTTGCTTTTTAATTCAAGTATTCATTGGTTCTTGTGCATATTCTCATTGGATGTTAATGTTAATTAGTCTGACAAATCAATTAATGTTGATTTTCCTACTGCTATCCATGTTTCGATGATCTGTAATTGTCACGAATAATGGCACAAAGTAGAAATTAGGTTAATATCTTTATGGGTCAATTGTTTGTGACAGCTTTTGACCAATGTATTGACATGTTTTAACCTAAAGAGAATCGATGGAACAAGATTTGATAATTGCAGCTATCTCAATTGTTGTTATCTTGGTTTAACTGTTTTCACAAAGCTTAATGCTATCATTAGTTAATATGAAACACTATCGTAACCAGTTAAGTAGTGTTAAGTGTTGATCGAATGCTGGTTTTGTCAACTGAATTAGGAAAACACAAGGTTTATTATGGCTATCCTAATAAATCTAAGGTTAAATGCTTGAAGCAAGACTACTAGAGTCTACCTATGATCAATGGCCAATTGACTAACCCGAACCCTTGAACCAGAATTCGGTAAGACTGATTTCTCTTGTTTGTTTAGTTTGCTATTACTCTCTTTTAATTTCAGTTATTTAATTTTCCCACTCAGTGATAATATTCATTCGGCCAAGAGATTATTGTTAGCTCCTTGCGGGATTCGACCTAGTACCACCTTTACTACAATCATTTTATTGTGGGACTAGTACTAATTTTGAGGGCTTCGACAACCCGTCAAATTTTTGGTGCCATTGCTGGGGAGCTACTTTAATTTCTTAGCTTATTACCTTCTATTTGTGTTAACCTTCTTTGTTTTATGACTCATGCTTCTCACCAAGGTGAACTAGAATATAACCCTGAAATTGAAAAGACCACCCATCGGTTGAGAAAGGAGGTGAAACAAAGGAAGGGCCATTCACCCCCAAGGGTGAATTCTGATATTGATTTGACAACTTGTGATCGACCCATTTTTGAAGAGGAAGAAAGGATGGTTGATAGAGAAAGAACACTAAGAGAGTTAGCTGCACCAATCATGAATCAACAACCTTTTTGCATAATATATCCCACTCTCGAGGTAGCCTTTGAACTAAAATCTGGATTGATTCAATTGCTTCTTATTTTTCATGGCTTTTCAGGTGAGGACCCTTATAAGCATCTTAAGGAATTCCATGTTGTCTGCTCAAGCATGAAACCACAGGGTATGACTGAGGATCAGGTAAAACTTATAGCTTTTCCTTTTACTTTATGACATAAAGCAAATGATTGGTTATACATTCTTCCTCCCGGTTTGATACGTACATGGGATGAGATGAATAGAATGTTTTTAGATAAATATTTTCCTGCATCCTGAGTTGCAAATATTAGGAAGAAATCTGTGGAGTTCGACAGTTTGGTGGTGAGACACTATACGAATATTGGGAAAGATTTAAATAGCTTTGTGCTAGCTGCCCCCACCACTAAATACCCGAACAACTCTTGATCCAATACTTCTATGAAGGACTCCAATCTATGGTAGATGCAGCTAATGGAGGAGCCATGGTCAATAAAACACCCGAAGCGGCTAGGGAATTGATTTCCAAAATGGCCGGAAATTCACAACAATTCAGAGCAAGAACAGATGGTACTATCAGGCATGTTAATGAGGTAAGTCATTCTAATTTATAAAATCAAATTTATGATCTAAATGCTTTGGTAAGATAATTGGCTGTAGGAAAATTTCAAACAGCTAGGGGTGTCTGTTCGATCCCTGGGCATCCTACGGATATGTGTCCATCACTACAAGATGGATCGATGCAGCAAGTTAGTGTCGTAGGAGGATTTCCGAGCTATCCTCAACGCAAGTATGACCCCTACTCCAATTACTACTATCCGGGGTGGAGGGATCATCCAAATCTGAGCTACGAAAACCAAGGAGGACCACAGAGATATCAACTCCAAGCTTTCAATAGACAGCCCCAATTTTCAGCACCTATCACAGCGCAAGGCCAACCCTCAAGTTCAGGTGTGTCATTAGATGAAATAGTTAAGGCTCTAGCTACTAACACTCAGCAATTTCAATAGAAAACAAGAGCCAGCATCCAGAACTTGGGGAACCAAATCAGCCAACTTGCTACTTCCATTAGCAAGTTGGAGGTGCAGAACTCCGGAAAACTACCATCATAGACGGTAGTCAACCCCAAGGAAAATGCAAGTGCAGTGATGTTGAGAAGCAGGAAGGAGTTGCAGTCCCAACCTACCTCACTAGCGAAGGCAAATAAAGGAGACAAGGAAGAGGAGAGACAAGGTCCACACGAGGATCCCATTGAGTTAATATCCGATCCCTCTCTCCCTAAGATTACTAATGCCAATGTACCACCTTTTCCTAGTAGGTTGGAAAAGTCCAAGAAGGAGGAATATGAGCAGTAAGTCTTAAAAACCTTCAGAAAGGTGAAAATCAACATCCCCTTGTTAGATGCTTTAAAACATATCCCAAAGTATGCAAAGTTTCTAAAGGAATTATGCACTAACAAGAGGAGGCTACGAATCAATGAGAAGGTATGGGTTGGAGAAAACGTTTCAGTTGTCATCAAGAGGACCTTGCTAAAAAAACATGTTGATCCAGGTATGTTCACCTTACCTTGTGTGATTGGCAATAAATGGATCGAGCGTCCCATGCTAGACTTAGGTGCATCCATCAACTTCATTCCATAATTGATTTACCGTGCTTTGAGATTAGGTCCCTTGAAGGAAACTAGGGTTGTTATTCAGCTAGCTGATCGTTCTAATGCTTACCCGGAAGGGATTGTTGAGGATGTGTTGGTGCAGGTTAATGATTTAATTTTTCCAGCCGATTTTTACATCCTGAAGATGGAGGAGGACACGGTCACAAGTTCAGCCCCACTTCTATTAGGCAGGCCATTCATGAAAACGGCCAAGACCAAAATAGATGTGGACGAGGGTACCCTCTCTGTTGAGTTAGACGGGGAGATTGTTAAATTTAATATTTTTTAAGCAAAGAAGTACCCCAATGAATGTCATTTGATTTGTTCAGTTAACACTATTGATTCAATTGTGTAGGAAATTTTTGAAGAAGATATGAATGAGGAGCTCGAATTGAGCGCACAATTGGATATGAAGGCCCCTATTCCAGATTTGAACCCACCCATGATGGATGAAAGGGGAGAACACCGGAAGCTGTATCCACAAGAATTAGAGGATCTGATTTAGGATTATTAAAAGTAGGGAAGTTTGTTTTTCCTTTTTCTTTTTGTTTTTACATTCCTAGTTTAGTTTTTCTACCATTTCTTTGCATTTAACCTCACATTGGGGATAATGTAAGTTTTAAGTGTGGGGGAGGGGATTTAGGTTAGAATTTAGGTTGCGTTTTAAAATTTGATTTAGGTTGTGTTTTTTTGCATTTGCTTTTCAAAAAAAAAAAACTCAACTCTTTTGAAATCAATTGAAACAATGTTCTAGGAAGATTCTTGTGAACTGAGTAAAGAAATATAATCAAGGTGTACATGACTTATCTGAAGTCATTTTCAGTTAAGCTAGTCCTAAATTTAGGTTTAAGTAAATAGGGTAAATACTTCACCATTGCCATATTTGGTAGGATGGAGCATAAAATTCACCTACCGGTCAAGTAATCCGATGGTAGGATGGAGCATAAAATGCACCAACCAGCCAAGTCATCTGATAGTAGGATGGAGCATAAAATGCACTTACTAGATAACAATTCAAACAGTAGGATGGAGCATAAAATGCACCTACTGACCAAATAATCCAAAAGTGAGATGGAGCATAAAATGCACTCACTTCTTCAGAGGAGAGAAAAAGAAAATAAAAAGAGAGAGAAGATAAAAAGATTTTCCTTGATTTACTACTTGGTTTGCAGTAGCAAAAATTGGATTGACTGATGAATGAGTCGTGTATGACTTAGTTGTGTTGATTTAATGGTTTGCAATAGTTAACCTAAAATATTTGTGGAGAAAGATGAAGGAGAGTTGAGTTTAAAAATCAGTAGATAGTTTGTTTGTTTTTGCTTGTATTTTGCCTTGCCCGAGGACGGGCAAAGTTTAAGTGTGGGGGGATTTGATGAGAATAAAAAGTACCCTATTTTTATCCCCAAATATTCACTTTTTTTTCATTAATTTATCACTTAATTGGTCTCATTACTCTTGTATTTCGATTCAGGGCAAGCAAAAGGCAATTGGAAGAAAACAAGGCAAATCGAATGATTTTGCACAGTTTTGGTACTATTCAGTAATCTGGGCATAACTCTCAATTCTGGACTCTGATTTGGATAATTCAAGAGGCATCAGAATGCTGAAAGAAAAGCCCACAACCTTTCTATTTTAGGGTTTGACAGATTCGGTTCGCATCAAAGATGAAACCGGGCCCGAAGTCGGAGAAAGTTCGCAGCCATGCCCATTTCACAACTGAAGCCCAACTCGTAGAAGAGCCTTGTATCAGCCCAAGTTTTAAAGTAGCCCAACTCGAATTCAAGAGCCTAGAATCCCAATTTCGAATGTAATCTCCAAAAAAAGAGTATTATTAGATTTAAAGTTTTGAATGTAATCCTAGAAAGATAAGAAGATTGGATTAGATCATTAGATAAGAGATAGGATAGGATTAGTTCAAAACAAATCAGGACTATTTAGCAAGGTTAATCTCCTAGAAGGAGTTGGAAAACAGCCCTCTCCATCAACTATATAAAGAAGGGGGCGGACCAGCTTTAGGCATCACTCAATCATCCAATAAATCATCAAGCAACTTAAGCTACCAAGAGTAGCAGTTCGACCTACTGAGAAGCAAAGTATGGAGGGATCGAAATTCATGAGCAGCTAAGCTTTTCCTTTCTGGTTCAAAGGGGGAGGTTCGATTGTGTCATCGTGAGGTTTTGTATTTAATTCAAGTTCTTGCTTTTTAATTCAAGTATTCATTGGTTCTTGTGCATATTCTCATTGGATGTTAATGTTAATTAGTCTAACAAATTAATTAATGTTGATTTTTCTACTGCTATCCGTGGTTCGATGATTCGTAATTGTCACGAATAATGGTACAAAGTAGCAATTAGGTTAATATCTTTTTGGGTCAATTGTTCATGACAGCCTTTGACCAATGTATTAACATGTTTTAACCTAAAGGGAATCAATGGAACAAGATTTGATAATTGCAGCTATCTCAATTGTTGTTATCTTGGTTTAACTGTTTTCACAAAGCTTAATGCTATCATTGGTTAATATGGAATGCTATTGTACCCAATTAAATAGTGATAAGTGTTGATCGAATGCTGGGTTTGGTCAACTGAATTATGAAAACACAAGGTTTATTATGGTTATCCTAATAAATCTAAGGTTAAATGCTTGAATTGCAAAACTACCAAAGTCTACTTATGATCGATGGCCAATTGACTAACCCAAACCCTTGAACTAGAATTCGGTAAGACTGATTTCTCTTATTTGTTTAGTTTGCTATTACTCTCTTTTAATTTCAATTATTTAATTTTCCCACTCAGTGATAATATTCATTCGGCTGAGAGATTATTGTTAGCTCCCTGTGGGATTCGACCTAGTACCACTTTTACTACAAATATTTTATTGTGGAATTAGTACTAATTTTGAGGGCTTCAACAACCCGTCAATTTTCATAGGAGAAAATTTTGGTCTAGACCTAGGCTCAGTCTACAAGTTTCTGAACCTGGTTTTTTTGATAAGTTGTTTCTGAACCTAATTGGGGCCAAGAACCAAGCCTGTTTTGTCCTCAAAACCTAGTACTGTGCCTAGAAATATATGGGCTGGCCTAGGATGGGCTAAGAATGGTCACCCCTAATTATAAGTGATTTTAACCCAACCCAACCTATGAACATTACCCATAGTATTAGTGAAGAATATACTACAAAATTTTCAATGTCACTACATCATTTGTTGTAGAAATTTTAGGAACATTTCATTGTAAATATCTGTCACCTGTTCCATATTGCTAAGGCTTATGACAAACATGGTTTTAGGTTTCATTTAAAGAAAAATAATTCAAAGAAGAGCAATTTACATAACAAATAACACAACATCACCAAAATATCTAAATCGACAACATTACAACACCTATAACAACATGGAAAATGAAGAAATGACTGGGTTTGGTGTAAATTTATTTCAACCAGAACCTTACAATGTCCATTCTCACTTGATCGGATCCAGTTTTGAAAACCAATCAAGGCTGATCCAACCACAATTCTATAGGGTTAGGTCAAGGTGGGTTAACCACTTAATCAACCCATTAGCATCCTTGTATAAGTGTTTTCCCCTGTGTAAGAACCCAATTTTTGCTCGGTACCCTTTCTGACCCACTTCTCATACTCCAAATGCCTGATCACACCTAGACAACATCTTTAGAATATGCCAAGACCCTAGGAAACCAAATTTTAATTGAAATACCCTCAAATCTACCGTTAAATCTATAAGATTCCCTTTCAATGGTCCCGATTACACCACATCACCATACCCTTACCTGATCAGACACCATCACATGAAACCAAACCTTCAAACAACCAATTACACCAAATTTCAGCCATAAATTCTTTGATTTCACCATTCATCCATTAGAGATTCTATTTTTACACATCTCACATTACGATACTTCTCGAACAAAAAACCTATGATCCATATATCCACAATACGATCAAATCCTCACAACAACCTCGTAATTCAAATCCATTCCACTCCATCAAAGTCCAACTTAAAATTCCCTTATCTACCCATCCATCAACCCAAGATTCCATTTTAAGCCCCCTCATCGGCTAAAATATTCATAACTTAGATCCTCACGATTCCCACACTACTAAAGCCATCACACACTTTCATTAGACTCCAAGGACCCCAGGATACCCACCGCCCAAATTTAAGATCCAAAAGTCCCCATTTTGTCGTTCGTACGCAAAGATTCCAAATCAACCATTCTCATTGCTCGTTACTCTCAAAATCTTAAATATCCATCATGACAGTTCCCTCCAGACGCTCAAATCTTCCTAAAACCTTCATCAGACCCCTGATCGACCAACCACCAAAATTTAGACAAAAAAATGACCGTTTTGCCCTTCATCCAAAAAGATTCCAAATCTATCATTATTAGAGGTCGTCACTCTCAAAATCCAAGATCTTTATTGCGACACTCCATCTAAGACCCTAAAATCTTCCTAAAACCTCCATCAGACCTCTAATCGATCGTCCATCAAATTTTAAGCCCAAAGTGATTGTTTTGCCCCTTCATCAAAAAAGATTCCAAATCAACCATCATCATTGGCTACCACTCTCCAAATAAAAGATCTTCATTGAAACACATCATCTAGGACATTCAAAATGTGCCAAAACCTCCATCTACTTCCCGATCAACCATCCACCAAATTTCATACCTCAAAATGTTCACTTTGCCCTTCATCCAAAAAGATTTCAATCCAATGATCCTCATTGGCTACCACTCTCAAAATTTTAGATCTCCATCATGATAGCTCCCCTGAGACACACAAATCTTCCTAAACCCCACCAAAACCTCTTGATTGATGATCCATTACATTTCAGACCTTAAAATGACCATTTTACCCTTTACTTAAAAAGATTCCAAATCGACGATCCTTGTTGACGACCACTATCCAAATCAAAGATATCTATCATTGCACATCATCTAACATCTCCAAATCCCATCGAAACCTCCTAATCGACAATCCATCACATTTCATACCCCAAAATTACCATTTCACCCTTCGCCTAAAAAGATTCTGATAATGCACGATCCGATCAGTCCTAGCTATCAGTAACTTTGCCTCTGAGGGAGCAAGAGATGCCTGAAACAGGGAGGAGACAAGAGATTCTGGGGGAGGAACTCGGTGGGAATGCTCCGATGCTCAAGTTAGTACTCTTGAGAAGGCAAGGAGAATAAGAGATTCTAAGACCAGAAGGCACAAAATATCACCTACCTTTACTCTAGGGGAAGAGGGCCTTTTATAACCACCTTGGTGCACTCACTTCCAAGCCTCTACTAGATCAGGTATAACCGCCTCTGAGGGGGCAGTCATAACCGCCACTGTCTTCTTTGTCAGGGCCGTCTCTGCAACAACTGAGATGGCAGTAGCTCGTGACCGTTGGAGTGTAGTTGTCATTTTGTCAAATCTCTGATCAGTCAGGCGCGCCGCCTCAGAGTACGGGCTTCCTTGTCAGGTACGGTTATTCAGTCACGTGACCTGGAGTTGAGGTACCGGAGTGGTGCATGAGGTGAAGTCTTGAGTTTGGATAGGAGTCGGCCTGGATTGTCCCGAGGTGCCGGGGTGTGGCCCGGACTGACCCGATGTAGGTTAGTCCGGGCTTCGTCCTTTGCGGGGTTCCTTGCAAGGCTCGGGTTCCTCCTCCTCGGAAACGCGGGTTCCTTTCGGAGAGCTCGGGGCTTCTCCTTGGGGAGCTCGGGCTTCTTTTTGGGATATGGCTATGTCGCTGTGCCGAGTTGAGGGTCCTGCCAGGTCATACCCGATTGCTTTCACGTGTCACACAGCCAAAGGGTTAGGCCAAATCTACCTCCATCAATTGCCCCCCACTCCCCGTGCCCGGGGTCTTGACCCGGCATGGGGAATTCACGGACTGACGGGTGGATTTGCCCCGTAGCATGCTTTGTCCAGTTCGGAGATTCTCCGGTCTGATCCGCTTATTCTCTTGGCTCAACCAGGGTCAGCTCAACTCGACCAAAGGTCAACCCGGGTCGCATACAGCTCATGCGTGAATGTCAAATGATTATCAGTTTTCGGACGTGAAAAGTTCACGCTAAATTGATTTCACCTCGAGGGTCGTGCAGTCGGTTTTCCTGAGAGTCATTGGATGGCTTTGATCTTGACCATTGATGTGCGGGCATAGCGGCTATAAATAGTGGGGGCCCTAGTCACATTTCCTTTGCCAGTATCCAGTGTTTGTTTCTTGAGCTCGCGTCCAAGGTCTTCAGCTCGCGTCACTTTTCCTAGTTCGGTAGCTTTTCCTTGGTGGGTCCCCTTAGCTTCTTTCAATTTCCTTTTCTATTCAATGTCTAGTTCTAGTTGTTCGGGTAGCTTAGATAGCCTTTTAGGAGAGCCTAAGGTGGAGACTTCAGGTCGCGTTGCCTGTTTCGACAGCCTTCTGGATGAGCCAGATGTAGAGCCTTCAGTCTGGGTCACCTCTGGCAGCCTGGAATCCACTTCTCGTTGAGTTCGGATGTCAGACAAGTTTGGACCCTCCACTATGATGTCTGAGAGACTTCGGTCTCTTGTTCATCAGTTCAACCTGCCCACAGAGTACACTTATAGCTTACCTACAAGCGGCTTACCTTGGGATCACGGTCTGGATGAGATCGTGATTTTTCAGGAGCAACTCATTGCCGGGCTGCACCTTCCTTTTCAACCCCTAATCGTCGAAGTCTTGAATCACTTCGGCGTCACCGTTGGTCAGCTCCACCCGAACTCCATCTGCAATGTTGTTGGGACCATCTCCCTCTACTGTGAACATGTCATTCCTCTAGACTTAGAAATTTTTTCTACCCTTCTTATGCTTAAGAAGCAAGCGAGCTTCCTCCCCGAGCATAGGCGGGCCTATTACTAGTCTCCCCTCCCGGGATTTAAACTTCTAGACAAGCTTCCAAGTAAGGTCCCAGCGTGGAAGCGATACTACTTCGTGGTGCGAAGTGCTACGGGGTGGCCGTTTCCCACTCATTGGAGGGTGGTTGTTCCCGATCCTGTTGCTATGTTAGATAAAGACATGGTAGAGACCTTCTAGTCTTGGGCCCAGGTCGGTCTCGAGTGCGGAGATTACCTTACGGAGGCCAAGCTTATTCAGGCCGGTCTGAGTCTGGGTAGGTTTCTTTACTTAGTTTTTTTTTTATTTTTTTATTTTTTATTTTTTTTTACTGATGCCGAGCTCTTTTGCAGGTATCATGGAGAAGGAGAAGACCCGCGGAGTCAACTTGCTTGATGGGATGAAGAGAAGGAAGCAAGTTACTAAGCGGGCTCGCACCGAGTCTCCTCGAGCTGTGGAGCCCAAAGTCCCAAGCTATCCTCCCGTCATCAACCTGGAGTCTCCTAGGGATCCTGAGGTGGCCGGGCCTATCCCGGAGGTCACCACGGAGCCTGAGGTCATGGAAGCTCAGGAGGTCGATACCACACGGAAGCTTTCCATACCCAAACAATACTCTCCAGTTCGGGGAGCCAGGAGGGGGCTGGTAGCGTGCTGACTCCGAGCTGTGCTCTCCGTAAGAGCAAGAAGGCCGTCTATCCTGCGGAGGTTTTGGCATGGGCTGACCTTCCTCCGGGTCACATCGGCGCATGCGCTACATCTCATGCTATGGCGGTAAGTCGAAGTGGTCTCCCTTGTCTTTTTCTTTATGCTGTATTATTCTCTTCTTACTGGGCTGACTTGTTTCTCACTTGGTAGGTGAACTCCTCTATCCACACCCTAATTCTTCAATCAGAGAGGAGTCTGAAGCGGGCATAGGTTGCAGAAGAGGCTTCCCATGCAGCGCATGCCAAACTGAGGGCAGCTCGGGAATGGATCCATTGTCTTGAGGCTGACACTTCGGCTCAGAAGAATGAGTTGGAGAGGCTCCGAAGAGAGAAAGACGCCTTGAGGCTCGTAGTAAAGCACCTCGCGACCTCAAAAGGGGCCTTGGAGCATGGGGTGGAATACCTCAAGGCCAATATTAAGGAGAAGTCAGAGATCTTCTTCCAGGCCCTCGAGGACACTAAAGTGAAGGCCGTCGATGATTACATCGCGTTGGAGCGCTTTGATGACCTGATGGTGGGTTTGTATCGGAGGGGTTTCAAACTGAGCCGGTGGATGATAAGGCATGCGTACCCCAAACTCGACACCCGTGCCATAACCATTTCGTGTATCACTCCGGTGTGCTTCCGAAGTAGACACCCAGACACTAAATATGAAGTAGACACCTCGAGTGCCACCGAAGTTCCTGCTGATGTTTTGGGCGTAGGAGGTGTGCTTCCGAAGTGATATGTGCCGAGCATGCGAGCTTGTTTTTTTTTTTTTGAATAGATTGTAAACGAAACATTGGTAATGAAATACCTTTTTTGTTTAAGTGTTGTGCAGTCATTCTTTCCTTTTGCCAAAGTGACTATATTGCCGAACTGTTAGAATTAGGTCCCCAAAGCGAGGGGGTTTCTCGAGGCGAGTTAACATAGTAAGGCTATACGCCCGATCTGTTCTCCACTTGGGTCAGTTTTATCGGTTTGTCTTCAATAGGCCTAGCTCAGAGCGAGCTATGCACCTTGGGTTTCATACCCGTGCTGCTTGCTCTTTCGGCGTAACACTTGGTTCTGCGTTGAAGAGGTGCCGAGGTCATTATCAGTTCGACGCTTTAACCCATTGGCCGGGTTACTTTCCTAGGATTTGCCCATGCCAAAGAGGCGACTGCGTCTTATGGTGCCAAGGTCATTATTAGCTCGGTGCTTTAACCCTTTGGGTAGGATACTTTCCTAGGCTTTGCCCATGCCGAAGAGGCGACTGAGTCTTATGTTGCCGAGGTCCTTGTTAGCTCAGCACCCTGGCCCTTAGGCTCTGGGGTGCTCATAGTCCACTTAGTTCGGTAATTTACAGGTAATATCGCCTTAAGTTGACGATGTTCCATGCCCGAGGTATTTGTCTACCCTCTAGGGTTTCGAGCTCGTACACTCCTCTGAGTATTCTCTTTACTCGGTAGGGTCCTTCCCAATTCGGTCTGAGCTTGCCAACGCCGGGCTCAGGTACCATGACCTTGCGGAGAACCAGGTCGCCGACGCAGAAGTTTCGCTTCTTGACTCTGGCATTGTAATACCGAGCTACCCTTTGTTGGTATGCTGTGGTCCTGATGTAGGCGAGGTCCCTCACCTCGTCGAGTAGGTCGAGGTTGGTACGTAGTTCGTCGTCATTGGTCTTGTTGTCATACGTTTCCAGTTGTAATGAGGGGATTCCGATTTTGGTTGGGATGACTGCCTCCGTGCCATAGGTGAGGTTGAAGGGAGTTTCTCCGGTGGCGGTCTTCTCTATTGTTCGGTAGGCCCGTAGAATGCTGGGTAGCTCGTCCGCCCATAGTCCTTTAGCTTGGTCTAGCCTAGCCTTCAGTCCACAGAGGATAGCTCTGTCCGTGACTTCTTCCTGACCGTTTCCTTGCGGGTGCGCGACCGACATGAAGTTCTATCAAATTCCCCATGTCTTGGTACCATTCCTGGAATTTGATATCCTCGGATTGCTTGCCATTGTCGGAAATCAGTACCCGAGGTAACCGAAGCAGCACACTATGCTCTTCCAAAAGAAGTTCTAGACGTTTCGAGCTGTGATTGTCACGAGAGGTTCAGCTTCTACCCACTTTGTGAAGTAATCTACTGCCATGACTAGGAACTTCCTCCCACCTGTTGCTGGTGGGAACGACCCGAGTAGGTCGATGCCCCATTGCGCAAAGGGCCATGGACTGGTGAGATACTTGAGGTCAGTGGCGGGCTTATGGTGGACATTGACGTGCTTTTGGCATTTATCGCATTTTCTGACTAACTCAATGGCGTTTGCTTTCATTGTTGGCCAATAGTACCCTTGTCGTAGTGCTTTTTGAGGGAGGGCCCTGCCCCCCAGGTGTCCACCGCACATGCCTTCATGAATGTCGTGAAGTACAAGCTCGGCTTCGGGAGGTCGCAAGCAGCGTAGGTAGGGGAGCGTGTAGGATCTTCGGTACAACCGTCCGTCTATTATGACATATTTGGCTGCTTGGTGCTCCACCCTCCTGGCGGCATTGTGGTCTATGGGGAGGGTCCTATGTAGCAGGAAGCTCGTGAGTGGATCAATCCAGCTCGGCTCTGCTTGGACGACAGGAGCTACCTCCTCTGTCCCCCCCCTAGAATGCTAGGCCGAGGTAAATCTTCTATGTACACGGTCCTCATGGTGTTATCACTGGGGCTGGCTAACCGAGATAGGGCATCGGCCTCAGCATTCTCCGACCATGAGATTTCCCCGATGAAGTGTGACCGGAAGTCAAGTAGAGCCTCCTTTACTTTGGCTAAGTAGGCGACCATAGTGGGTTCTCGGGCTTCGTATTCGCCTGTAACCTGATTGACCACAAGTTGGGAATCCCTGCAAATGACGATGTGTTTTGCTCTTACCTCTTGGGCTAGGGCTAGCCCAACTATCAACGCCTTTTACTCTGCCTCATTGTTGGATGCTGCGAACTTGAAGCGTAGTGCGTACTCTAGTTTTGTACCACTCGGACCATGAAGAACTACTCCGGCTCCGCTGCCCTACTGATTTGAGGAGCCGTCTATGTGAAGAATCTAGGGCTCTTCATCACAATTTGCACTTGGCCTAACCAAGAGAGATATTGAACTGGGTGCGACCTCACGGTGCTCGGACTCAACCCGCCTGGGAGCACCGAGCTCACCCAAACTAGGGGCTTCATGCTCAACTGGGCTAGGGACTTCGGAGCTGAATGCGCATTCCACAACAAAATCTGCCAAGGCTTGGGCCTTGATAGCAATTCACAGCTTGAACTGGAGGCCGTACTCACTGAGCTTGATGGCCCACTTCGTCAATCAACCAGAGACCTCGGGCCTGAATAACACTTGCCTCAGGGCTTTCTCTGCGAGGACGATAATGGTATGGTCTTGGAAGTACGGGCGGAGCTTGCGGGCTGCAATGACCAATGCGTAGGCTTGTTTTTCTATATCCGGGTATCTCATCTCTTCTCCTTGCAACACTTTACTAACATAGTAGATGGGTCGTTGGACCTGATCTACTACCTTTATTAGTACCAAGCTTACCACTTTGTCACTTGCTGAGAGATACAGCTCTAGGACATCGCCCTCTTCGGGCCGGGTCAAAACTGGGATACCGACAAGGTACCTTTTGAGCTCGTCAAACGTGAGCTGGCAACTTGGGTTCCATTCAAACCCTTTTCTTTTCACTTCCTTAAAGAAAGGCAGGCAACAGTCTGCCGATTTGGACAAAAAACAACTCAGAGTGGCTATCCTGTTGTTTAACCTCTGAACCTCTTTTACTTTTCAGAGTGGTCTCATATCTAAGATGGCCTTTATTTTGTCCGAGTTGGCCTCAATACCACGCTGGTTGACGATGTACCCTAAGAATGTACCCGAGGTGACACCGAAGACACACTTGTTTGGTTTAGCTTCATGCTAAATTGGCACAAAATTTGAAAGACATAATGCAAATCTTGTATTAACTCGTGTGGAAATTGGGTTCTGACGACCATGTCATCTACATAACATTCTATTTTACTGCCAATTAAGGGTTTAAACAGCTTATTCACAAGCCTTTGAAAGTTTGCCCCAACGTTTTTCAGTCCGAAGGGCATTACTTTGTAGCAGTACAAGCTGAACTCAGTTATGAAGGCGGTCTTTTCCTCGTCGGCCGGGTCCATCCTGATTTGATTGTAGCCCGAGTAGGCACCCAAGAAGCTTACTAACTCGTGCCCCGAGGTCTCATCTACTAGGTGGTCGATTTTGGGGAGGGGGAAGCAATCTTTTGGGCAAGCTCGGTTCAGGTCGGTGTAGTCGACGCACGTGTGCCACTTGCCGTTGGCCTTTTTCGCCAGAACGGGGTTGGCTACCCAGCTCAGGTAATGAACTTCCGTTATGATGTCTGCTGCAAGGAGCTTTCTGACCTCCTCGTCGACCGCCCTCCATCATTCTGGGGCTAGGTTGCGTTTCTTCTGTCTAATGGGTCTAACTAAAGGGTCAGTGTTGAGTTTGTGAGTTATGAGGTTAGAGTCTATGTCGGGCATTTCTGCCGCGGACCAAGTGAAAGTATCTAAGTTACCAGTTCGGATTGCAAGGGCTCCTCTAGGGAAGCACCGACCTAAAGTGTTTGGGATGGGTCTTCTGCCGAGATGAGATGCTAACAGTCTCCTCCGTGGGCACAACTCACTCCTCGTTTTATTCCACAGGTCGCTCCAGCTCGAGGTCGTTGGCCACCTTGGCTTTTTCCTTGAGGGTGGTGACGTAGCATTTGCAGGACTCAAGCTGGTCGCCTCGCACTACCCCAATGCTGAAGTCTATGGGGAACTTCATGGCTAAATGGTAGGTGGAGACCACATCCCTTAAAGCATGGGCGATCGGCCGACCTACTATGGCATTGTATGGGGAGGGGGTCACAACCACCAAGAAGTCATGTTCGAGCCTCACCGTGCTAGGCCACGTGCTGACTTCCACGGGTACTATAACCTTTCCCAGGGGCCTTACTTCTTCTCCGCTGAAGCTGACCAATGGGGTGTTCGCGGGCTTTACGTCACCCTCTTGGAACAAGAGTTTGTCGAAAGCGGCTTTAGAAAGGATGTCTGCCGAACTGCCTGAATCGACGAGGATGCGCCGAACTTTGAAATCATTGATCTTTACCTTTATGACGAATGCGTCATCGTGGGGGTAGTGAACTCCACACGTGTCATCCTCGGTAAAGAGTTTGAGGTCTTCTGTCTTTGGACACTTTTGGGGATTCTGTTCTTCTCTGGCGGCCTCACAGGTTGATGCCCGAGCTGTTGCCGAAGTGCAACCCACTACAATCGATCCTCCAATGATCATCTGGATCGTTCCCCGAACTGTCCTTTCCTCCAGGGGCTGCTTTAATGCCTGCTCTATTGGCCAGTTACTGGACTCGGGAGCATCCCTACTATGCTCCCCCTGCCGACCTGCCTTATTGTTATTATTATTACCATTATTCTGTACAAAATTCCTTAGGTACCCGCGACAAATGAGTTCCTCTATTTCATCACGAAGATTCTTACAGTGCTCGGTACTATGACCGTGGTCTCTATGAAAGCTGCAATATAAATTTTGTTCCTTTCATTCGGGTTCCCTTTCAGATGGGGTGGCCACTTTACATACGGGGCGTCCATGATCGTCATAAGGATCTCGGCCCGCTTCGCGTTCAAGGGTGAGTAGTCTGCCCGATCTGATGCAGGAGCTCGGAACGGCTAACTTGGCTTCACTCCCCGAGCTGAGTCTTTCTTCCTTCTGTCCTCTTGGTTGGAAGACTTGCTTTCCCTCTTCCTTTTTTCAAACCCGCCCTAAGTTCTTTGATTGATATCCTCTTCGGTTCTTATGAACCTGTCCGCGAGCTTGAGAAACTCAGCTATGGCTGTGGGCTGGTTGACCACAATGTGCCATTTGAATTCCTTGTGCATCACTCCCCTTTTGGCCGTTGCGAGCTGTACTGCGGGGTCTAAGCATGGTATCTATAAGCACGCATCGTTGAATCACTTGATATAGCCCCGGATGGGCTCCCCTTCCTTTTGGACTATACCGAGGAGGCTCTCCTCAGTTCGGGGGCATCGCTTGCTGGTGACGAAGTGCGTGGTGAAGACTTGTACGAATTGGGCCCAACTCCTTATCGACCCGGGGGCCAGGTTCCTATACCAGGTGTGAGCCACTCCCCGAAAGGTGGTAATGAAGACCACACACATGCAGGACTTGCTGGCCCTCGCTAGGTGAATCTGGAACTGAAAAGCATCTACATGATTACTTGGGTCAAAGGAGCCATCATATTTGTCTAGCGGGGGGAGTTTGAAATCTTTGGGTATGGGGACAGCGAGGAGTTCTGATGATAGGGGGGAAGGGACTGAGAGAATAGGGGTAACCTTTACCTCGTCCGAGCTCGCTTCCTCTTTACCTTTGAAATCAAGTAGGATGCGGGTGGTAGTCCGATGAGCTCGTCGGTGCCTCTATGACTGCTTGGAAGGCTTGGTGTTGGTGCTGCTTGCTTCAATGTTGTCGAGCTCAACGGGCCTTGACTGCTGGTGGTAGTCTGCGGCTAAGGCGTCAAACTGGTTTTCCGCGAGCGGGAGCCCGAACTGAGAACGCCAAGCTGATGCTGGCTTGATAGGTCGGGAGATTCCTGATCCGCCGGCATGCTGCAAAGCAGGGGTAGTTGGTCTTTCCCTTCTGCCAGGGGATGAGGCTTGGCTTCTGGAGGGGTTCTGAGCCTGGGAAGCTTCTCCCTGGTGAAGGCGCCCACCCTGAGGTGAGGGCTTGACTTGCTTGACAACAGGGTGCCGAGGTGGGAGCTGCCGTTGGCTCTAAGGCAGTTGGGGGAACTACTGTTGGTAGTGGTACTGAGAGACGTGATGTAGTACATGCTGCTGGTAGAGTTAGTGTTGCTGAACCTACTGCATTTGGGCTTGCATGGCCCGCATGCATTGCATCAAATCATCAAGTTGGTTATGGCTAGTTGCCAGGGGGATAATGGTTGGTTTAGCGAAGGTTGTCTCAACAGAGGGGGGAAGGGGAACATTCACAGGCGCTACTGTTCGTGGAACATTTAGGCTAGGGATTCCGTCCACCGAGAGGGGATGGTGAACTGCCCGATGCAGACAGTGGAGGGCTGAGGGTGTTCCCCGACGACATTCAGGTTGGCATTACATCTATCACTACCGGAAGAAGCCATGAATGATAAGTTTTCTTTCTTTAGAAAAGAGTTAGAGGTTGGAGGAGGCTTTTTGAAGCATTCCCACAGACGGCGCTAAATGATGATGCACGATCCGATCAGTCCTAGCTGTCGGTAACCTTGCCTTTGAGGGAGCAAGAGATGCCTAAAACAGGGAGGAGACAAGAGATTCTGGGGGAGGAACCCGGTGGGAATGCTCCGATGCTCAAGTTGGTACTCTTAAGAAGGCAAGGAGAATAAGAGATGCTAAGACCACAAGGCACAAAATATCACCTACCTTTACTCTGGGGGAAGAGGATCTTTTACAACCATCTGGTGCACTCACTTCCAAGCCTCTACCATATCAGGTATAACCGAGGTGCTGGGGTGTGGCCCGGACTGACCCGAGGTGGGTTAGTTCGGGCTTCATCCTTTGCGGGGTTCCTTGCAAGGCTAAGGACTTCTAGGGAGAGCTCGGGTTCCTCCTCCTGGGAAGCGCGGGTTCCTTTCGGGGAGCTCGGGGCCTCTCCTTGGGGAGCTCGGGCTTCTTTTTGGGATATGGCTATGTCGCTATGCCGAGCTGACGCTCCTACCAGGTCTTACCCGATTGCTTCCACGTGTCTCACAGCCAAGGGGTTAGGCCAAATCTACCTCCATCAGATTCCAAATATACCATCCTCATTGCCTGATACGCCCCAGATTTAAGATCCATCATCACACATCATCTAAAACCTCCAAACCCCATCAAAACCTCTTGATCATCGAACTGTTAAACTTCAAGCCTTAAAACTACCATTTTACCCCTCATCTATAAAGATTCTAAATCGAGGGCTCTCATTGGCTGCTACTCTCCCATTTCAAGATCTACATTGCAGTACACCCTCTGATACACTTAGACCATGTCATCACCTTCCTAGACACCTAGATACACCCTCCTCCATTTTAGACCCAAAATTACTATTTTACCCTTCTATCAAGAAAATCCTGATTCGACGACCCCCATTTCTCAATACACTCCAAATCATGATTTCTTACTTTGACACATCCCTCAAGGCCATCAAACACCATCACTGCCCTTTTTAGACACCTTAGAACCCCCTTGGAAAATTTCATTACAAAATTCCCCATTTTATCCCTCCATCTAGGAAGATTCCAATTCGTGCGATCTCTTTGGTTGAGAAAAACCTTAATATCTTGAGTTTTAATCTCAACCCTTGAATCGTGCACACCACACCCCTTTGACTTGCCCTTTCATTGCTAAAAACCCCTAAATATTTTCAATTGGGGCCCTACACAATTTTGAAAATCACCCAAAGCCCCCACTAAACCTAGAATCAATCCTAGCCCTAGATTTGAGCCCCTCTTGTTTCTCCACCCTAGGATCGGCCTAACTCTCATTTTCACACCCCAAAACCCTAAATTCTAAAACCCTAGCTACCACCTATCCATTCCCCCTCAAATTCAAATTTTAAATTAAAATTTAAAAGTCCCTTTTTTTAAAGCCATCAATAGGGAGACAAGGGGGAGCCTTTTGAGGTAAGTTGTCTCCTTGCCTTAAATTTGGTCAAAAGGCAAAAGAGTAATATAGGAAGCCCCCATCCCTTGGATTAGGATCAAATGATCCAAACCGTCCATCCTTTTGAGAGCACACTCAAACCTTAAAAAGAAAAAAAAAACCCTAACCAAGACCAAACCGAATCCTAACTAAACCCATTTTCCATCTAATTCTAACCGAACAAAATACCTCTTGAACCGCACCAAACCCCAACTATACCCAAACCTACTCAGTTTTAATGTAACCAAACCCCCCAAACCAAACTAGGACCCTTCCCACTTGTTTGAACCAAGGAAAACTAAAAAAAAAAATCAAAGGAAAAAGAGGCCATAAGACCCAAATCTGAACCTAACATGGAGGACTTTTTTTTCATTCTCTCTCTCACTCTTTACACCTTCTCTCCCACTCTTCCCACTGAACTCTCACATCCCCATCTTCTCCTTCCTTTTCTCATCCCTAACTTCCATGAAACCACCATGAACGAACCAGCTCTCCTCCCTCACTAACCTCCCACCATCAAACCCCTATCAAGTTCTCTCCTCTCCATATTCTAAGGCTCCACTCGACCATGCTAGGAAAAAGAAGGAAGAAGAAAGAAGAAAGAGGGATAAACATCCCTCTCCATCATTTTGGCCAGCCAAGCAAGAAGCAAAGAAAGGAGACTCCCCTCATTGCATTTAGGTAAATCTGAAGTCATTTTTCAGCACCATTTTCTACAACCTAGTTCATCACCAAGTATTTGCCAAAAGGCCACAAAGAGGTGAGCCCCTCACCTCATCCTTTTTTGTTTTTATTTTTACTTTATTTTAATGGTTTTTTTGTTTTCTTAAATATTCATAATGATCTAGGTGGTTTTTTTGTTTGGCATTCTTGTTGGTTAATTTCCTAGTTATTAGGTGTAAAAATTTTTAGGATAGTTTGTTGGTTGATTTGGATAGCATTCTATGTCTTTTTAGTAGTTACTTAACTTAATTAGAATCGATATCATTGCTGAAATTTCTTCTCTCTCATATTATTCAAATTCGAATTTGTCTGTTTAAGTGAATATATATGCTAGATCTTTTGTTTGAATGTTAGAATATGTGTTTAATGGTGCTTTAGCTTCATGTTAAGTTATAATTCAAATTAGTTTGTTGTCTTATTTATTCAATTATTTTGCTCTATGATGTTTTTTATCCTAAATGTAGATTGTGTTTAGTAAGCCCTATTTGAGATGGCTCATAGGGGATTGATTTGCTTGTGTTTTGATTTCTCTCATTAGCCTAGTAGAAATGAGGGGAACCTTGGATAAAGAAGGAGGATGCATGTAGTTGCCTAATCCTTTGCTCTTTTGAGGGTTTTCCTCACCCAAAAAGAGAATGAGAGGGTTGAATCACTTGGGAAATGATGGTGTGCGGTCTGGCTACTCCTAGCTGGAGGGCGATCCAAACTCCAATTGGGCAGCGAGCTGGATCAATTTGCAAAATAGTGGATCAGAGAACCTGGGGTAGCTAACCCAGCGAGGTCACTCCGATTCTTAAGTCAGTACTTATTCTATGAATGCGAGTTGAATGCTTGAGAGCTTGACTGTTAGTGAGTAGAACAATCATGCGTACCTTTGCCTTGAGGTTTCATGTCTTTATATACTGGAGTAGTCGTGGGCCTTACGAAAGAGCTTCGGGATCTCAGGGCTGTGGAGATAAGGTTTGTTCCAATTTTGAAGGAGAGCAGTATGTTGATAAGGTTTATCGTTTACCTCTGATTCAGGAGGAGCCGGGAGGAGTTCTCATTGTGATTTCGGGAAATTCGAGACCTGTTGGCTCATCGTGATCTTGATAGATTCGGGATCTGTTGGGGAGGCCTTTGGAGTCGGCTATGTAGCATTTTGGCTCATTAGCTCCGAGCTGGAACTTCAATTCTTTAGTCCCAAACTGGATTGGGTGTCAAGGTTCCTCTACACCGAGGTGGGTTTTGGGCCGAGGTAGCTAAATACCCGAATTCCGAATGTTGCGAACTGGGCATGCCTGGCTGAGTTGTTATCCTTCGATCAGATCGCACCTACATGTCCCCTTCTAGCTAGGTCATGCCAAATAACCCTTCATCAATTGCCCCCTACTTCTCGTGCTAGGGGTCCTAACCCGGTGCGGGGAGCTCATGAAGAGTCCAGGTGGATTTGGTGAGAGGGGGGTTTGTTGGTGAGAACGATGATAGTGTGGGCCTGGAAGTACGGGCAAAATTTTTGGGCTGCTATGATTAGTGCGTACGCTAGTTTCTTGATCTCCAGATATCTAGTTTCTGCATTCTGCAAAATTTTGCTTACATAGTAGATGGGTCATTGGACCCGATCTACTTCTTTGATCAGTATCGAATTAACCACATCGTCGCTCGCAGAGAGGTATAGCTTTAACACATCCCCTTCTTCGGGTTGAGTTAAAACTGGGGCGGTACCTAAGTATCTTTTCAGCTCGTCAAAAGCGAGCTAGCATTCTTCAATCCATTCAAAGTCCTTATTCTTTTTTATAGCTTTAAAAAAGGGTAAGCACTAGTCTGCCGATTTGGACATGAAGCGACTCAGGGCGGCTATCCGGCCAGTCAATCTCTAAACCTCTTTTATTTTGTCTAGAATGACTTTTATTTTGTCTGGGTTATCCTCAATGCCACGTCGGTTGACTGTATAGCCTAGAAATTTACCCAAAGTGACTCTAAAGATGCATTTATTTGGATTTAACTTCATGTTATATCTTTGTAAAATTTAAAAAACATTCTTTAAATCATTCAACAAAGAATTTGAAAACTGGGTCTTCACAACTATGTCATCAACATAACATTCTACTTTATTGCTGATTAACGACTCAAAAATCTTATATTACAAGGCGTTGGAATGTTGCCCCAGCATTTTTTAATCCGAAGGGCATGACCTTGTAATAGTATAACCCGAGCTCAGTTCTAAAGCGGTCTTCTCTTCATAAGCAGGATCCATCCTAATCTGGTTGTAACCAGAATAGGCAACCAAGAAGCTCAGCAACTCATGCCCTGAGGTTGCATCCACTAGGCAGTCAATCTTGGGTAGCGGGAAGCAATCTTTCAGGAAGGCTCTGTTCAGGTCGGTGTAATTGACGCACATGCGCCACTTACATTGGCTTTTTTCACCAGAACCGAGTTAGCCATCTAGCTCGGGTAAAGGACTTCCCTGATGAAGTCTGCCATGAGGAGTTTCCCAACCTCTTCACCAACTACCTTCCAACATTCCAGGGCAAGGTTGCGCTTCTTCTGCCTTACTGGCCTGACTAAAGGGCCAGTATTCAGTTTGTAAGTTTTAAATTTTGAATCAATTTCAAGCATTTCTGCCGCAGACCAAGCAAAAACATCTAAATTTTCAAGTAAGAAACTTACTAGCTGGGATCGAAGTGGTTCGTTGATCGAGGCACCGATCTGGAGAGTCTTGGCTGGTTCGTCAACAGAGACTGGTATGTGGACCGTCTCCTCTTTCGGGGTAACTCGCTCATTGGTATACTCCGCTGGTCACTCGAGCTCAACATCCTCTACTAGTTTTGCTTTTCCTTTTAGAGCAGCCACATAGTACTTGCATGATTTGAGCTGGTCACCTCGCACGACTCCCACTCTGTAATTTGTTAGGAACTTCATTGCCAAATAGTAAGTGGATACTATCGTACGTAGAACATGTGTGATGGGCCAACCCACTATGGCATTGTAGGGGGAGGGAGTCGTGAGTACCAGGAATGTGTGTTCAAATCGCACAATGTTTGGCCACGTGTCAGCTTCCATGGGTATTGTGATTCGACCAAGAGGTCTGACCTCCTCGCTGTTGAACACTACCAAAGGAGTATCTGCCGGTTTTAGGTTGTTCTATTGTAATTGTAGTTTGTGAAGGTCTCCTTAAAGAGTATATCTGTCGATCTGCCTAAGTCTACCAAGATGCGCTTTACCTCGAAGTCATTAATTCTTAGCTTCACCACTAGGGCATCATCGTGAGGGTACTTGATCCCGCATGCATCATCCTCAGTGAAGTATATCAGTTCTTTGAGCCGAGGTCGCTTTGGTGGGTTTTCCTCTTCGTTCTCCAACCCACCAGTGATCATGTTAATTACCTCGCGGATCAGTCTTTCCTCTAGCAACTATCGTGGTGGTTGCTCATTCTGCCTGTAGACCTCGGGGCCATTCCTCCTCTGGTCCCCGTGTTGATCTGCCTGTCAATATGCTTGTCTCTTCTCTTCTCACAAGATAAAGTTCTTTAGGTATCCCCGGCAGATTAGTTCCTCGATCTCGTCACGGAGATTCCGGCAATTCTCGGTGCTTTGTCCATGATCTCGGTGGAAAAGGCAGTAAACATTTGGGTTTCTTGTTGCTGGGTCTCCCCTTAGCCTGGGAGGCCATTTGACGAAGGAGGAGTCCTTAATAGCCATTAAGATCTCTCCTCGCTTAGCGTTCAGAGGCGTGTAGCTCATTCTCTCCGCAGCTGGGGTCCTAGAGCGTCGACCTGACTTGCGAGTTCATGAGGGGGACCGGCTGCTTGACTTGCTTCTTCCCCTACTCGGGGACTTGCTTTTCTTCCTTTTCTGCCCCCCATTGCTCGTTCCTTCATTCTCTCTCTTTCTCTTTTCCGGCGGTGGGTTGTTGATCTTTTGATTGATCTCCTCCTCGGTACCGATGAACTGATCTACTAACTTAAGAAATTCGATGATGTCCTTTGGTTTGTTAGCTACCACATGCCACTTAAACTCTTTGTGGGTGATTCCTTTCTTTGCTATAGCAAGTCGCATCATCGGGTCAAGGTCCGGTATCTGCAAGCAAGTGTCGTTGAAGCACTTTATATAGCTTCTGATTGATTCTCCTTCTTTCTAAATCACGTTCAGAAAGCTTTCCTTTGATTTCGGACACTTCTTGCTGGTAATGAAGTGTGCAGTAAACAAGTTGGCAAACTGGGACTAGCTTTAGATGGAGCCCGATGCAAGGTTTCGGTACCAAGTTTGGACTACCCCCTTAAACGTAGTGGAGAAGGCCACATACATGCAGGACTCATCAGCTCCAACTAGGTGCATTTGAGACTGGAAAGAGTCCACATGGTCATTGGGGTCAAACAACCCGTCATACTTGTCTAATGGGGGCATCTTAAAATATTTTGGCATTGGAGTTGCCAAGAGCTCGGGAGACAAAGGGGATGACTGGAAAAGTAGTGGAGGCGTAGTCTTTGTAGCCACTGAGCTCGGTTCTTCCTTTCCTTTGGTTTGCTCTTCTTGCTGGCCTAGCTTCGCCGACAAGCTGTTCTTGGCCGAGGGGCGGCGTGTTTTGCGACATCACAACTGCTGCTTATTCACCAGCTCGGCGTTGGTGCTGTTGACTTCAGTCTGGTCTGGTACTTCGGTCATGTCGCGAGGTAGATCTTGGTTCCTTATTGGATTCTCTTGGTTGTCGGGCTCGAACTAGCTATCACAAGGGATGGAGAGGCCTTGTCTCATGTTCGCACCTCAAACCCCAAACTGGTTATTATTTGCTCGCGAGCTGTCATTTTCTTGCTATGAGTACTGAGGTGGATTGGGTTGACTATCCCCGGACCTGTTTCTAAGATTTCCTTGCGAGATTGGAGTGTACTGACCATCTCTCCTCCCATGGGGCAAAAACTCCTAAGAGGAATCGGTACTTGTGAGGTCTCTTTTCCCCAATGGGGAGATCAACTAATGTTCTAGTTAGTTCCAAGCCGATTTCAGTATTGGCCCTGACGGGGCCCTGGGTGCCGTGGTGGAACCAGTTGTTGATTCAGCTGTAGTGGAGGGAACTGGTGTTGAATACTACTGGTACAAATAGTATTGTTGGAACTGTTGGACCTGCTGTATCTAGATCTGAATTGCTCGGACACACTGAACGAGGTCATGAAACTGCGAATGCCGAATTCCGGGGGGAACCACGGATGGCTCAGAGAAAGTTGCGCCTACCACTAGGGGAAGTGGGACGCTCACTTGCGTGGTGCTTGGTGGTGCGAATAGTGACGGGATTCTGGATGCTGTGAGCGGAATAGTGAATTGACCGATGCATATCGTAGGACCTTGGGGGAAGGTTGATTGTTGGGCTTGCCTCCGGTGATGTTCATCTCGACACTTTTTCCGATGTGGCTGGAAGATTCCATTAAGGTTGAGATTAAGTTTGAAACTGTAAAGAGATAGGGATGACCTTTCAATCATTTCCCACAGACGACGCCAATTGATGGTGCACGATCTAGCTACTCCTAGTTGGAGGGCGATCCGAACTTCAATTGGGTGGCGAGCTGGATCAATCTGCAAAACAATGGGTCAGAGAACCCAGGGTAGCTAACTTGGTGAGGTCGCTCCGATGCTTAAGTCAGCACTTATGATGTGAATGCGAGATGAATGCGAGTTGAATGCTTGAGAGCTTGAGTGCTAGTGAGTAGAATAATCATGCGTACCTTTGCCTTGAAGTTTCATGTCTTTATATACTGGAGTAGTCATGGGCCTTACGAAAGAGCTCCAGGATCTCTAGGCTATGGAGATAAGGTTTGTTCCGTTTTTGAAGGAGAGTAGTATGTTGATAAGGTTTATCGTTTACCTCTTATTCAAGAGGAGCCGGGATTAGTTCTCACCGTGATCTCGAGAAATTCGGGATCTATTGGCTCATTGTGATCTTGAGAGATTCAGGATCTATTGGGGAGGCCTTTGGAGTCAGTTATGTAGCGTTTCGACTCAATAGCTCCAAGTTGGAATTTTGATTCTTTAGTCCCGAACTAGATTGGGTGTCGAGGTTCCTCAACACCGAGGTGGCTGAATACCCGAACTCCGAATGTTGCGAACTAGGCTTGCCTGGCTGAGTTGTCATCCTTCGATCAGATCGCGCATACATGTCCCCTTCTTGCTAGGTCGTGCCAAGTCACCCTTCATCAGGAAACAAGCCACCTTGACTATCCTCTTTGATGGGTAAGGTTGCTAGAAATCTAGTAGGTTTTGTTTCCTTTAGTTCTTATTCTTTCTTTACTAAATTAGGGGAATGGTACTACATGTTAAGTATGGGAGAGGGGTGCTTAACACCTTTCCTCTCTTGTCTAAAATGTACCTAGAATAACCTTATCTTGGGTATGTATGAGTCATGTCTTTTTCGTTGAACATGGGAGGCTCATCACTCCCATGTTTCTATTCTAGATGGGTGGCGACTCCATATTTCAGCCATGAAGTGAACCCCAATTTCAATGAGATGTTCACACCCTGCTTTCTTGAGATTTTAGTTGCACTTTTCTTTTAATAAACTCATTTGGTGTTTTCTCTTGTTTTCTCACACTCTTTACTGATTAACATTTAATGTTTATTTTTTATTTGTTTTAATGCAACCTTGCAAACTTTGCATTGGCATTTTGTTATTGCAGAACAAGGTAACAACTCTCTGTAAGATGTTGCACTTTTGATGTGCATTACTAAAGAAGTCTATGGTCTGATTAGCTTCTACTTCTTGGCATGATTTTTGCCAGTTAAAGAATATTACAAAACCTAATCTGTAGTCTACTTCATGACATCTGTCCTTTACACCATTTCTTATCAATCATGATAAATTCAATTCATATTTCTCCTTTATGACTTCATTAGATACTAACCTGATATATTATACAGCTAGATTGAAAATCGATATCAGAAGAATTTCATCATTATTAGCTTTTCCACTCAATTCAGAAACTCATTTTGGGGTTTGTGTAATTAGCTTATTGGGTAATAGCCTTGATTAATCCTAAACTTATTTTGTTCATTGAAGAATGAGGGTCCAATAATTGTCTAGTTATAGGATTCTTGAAGCTGGTGATATTAAACTACTGTTCTGGAATTTTAGCAAGGTGTGATTCCTAGGGTTAAGTTAACTTCTAGTGTAAGATGATATCTGCTTGAGTTCTCTAGTGCTTTTTCTTTGTGGTGGTGTATATAAGGAGAGGCAATTGATACAATATCCAGTTCTGACTTGGTTATTCCTTGCTTGAGAAAGAGAATTTGTTTGTGAGATTGCAGAGGCCAAAGCTTGTGATTTAGCTTACTAACTACTTCCAACTAGGAAGTAGTTATTTGCCTTCAGTTAATGTTTACGAGGACATTATTTTCCTTTAGTTAATATTTTCCCAGTATAATGGAGCCAGTGTACGTACATTTAAAGAAGCAAGTGTATGTTTACATAATGACTTGTTAGCATCCAACAAGAAGGTTGTCATGAGTTATAACTGGATTCTTGTCACTCGTTTTACAAATTTACAATACTTTAGGTTTGGAAGACATCTATTACAAGCTTATGAATGATACAAGGAAAGGGAGGTTCTATAATTCAACGGATAAGTTGAACTATTTCATGTAAACATGGAATATGTGATAACAATAAATACAAAATCATTGGAGTGTGGTTTCGTATTTTTCTTTCCCTAGGAAGGACCATAGGGAAATTTTCAGGTGGATAAAACATATCAGGGCCTTAACATATGTTATTTGGACATTGGGGAGTTCCTTTCCAACACATCAACATTTCTTCTTTATTGCTTGTTTGTCAAGTTGTTATGTAGGTTGTGGAACTAAAATTTGAGTCTGACTAGCTTACAGAATTGGGTATGTTTATTTGCACCTTTTTCCTTTTCTAGTGGATTAAATTTTGATTTTAGCTTTTTTAGACCTTGTTAGGAATGCTATTAACTTGTAATGATCTATGTTTTTGAAATTTTGATACTCTCACCTTTCAATATCTTCCTCTTCTGCAGCAGGTAACTTGACCCTGGTTCCTAATCCTACCACTGAGATAGTTGATTTTACTAGCAAGCTGCTATCGGATTCCTAATTTAAGGTTTGTAGGAAAAGTTTGAGAATGCCAGCTTTACTTTTGGATGAGAAGGAGAAAAGGCTCCCTAGGTTTGTTACAAGTAACGGATTAGTTGAAGATCCATGAGCTGTTGAGAAGGACTGGACAATGATCAACCCATGAATATCTAAAGAAAAGGAAATTTTCATGGAAATGCTAGCAACATTCAGGAAGGACTTCAAAAAAAAATTCCTCTTTCCTTGATTATAAGAAAACTGCAGATTACATTGAATTCTACTATAAGAACTATAAATCTGAGTGCTTTGAGAAAATAAAGAAAAAATTGGAACTTAGAAAGCAAGAACAAAGCTTCACTAGAAACAAATACCTAGTCACCTCAGGGAATAAGTGGAATCATGATGAGAATGCTGCTTCACTTGATTTGTTAAGGGTTACTTCAGTGATAGCAGCATAGCAGCTATTGCTGATGCCAATTTCAAGACAAAGCAAAACTGTGGTGGAAAGTTGTCTATCTTGTGGTGAGAAATCTGATATCTGATGCCATTTTCATGCCAAGTAAAGTGATGGTGTGCAATTTGGTCACTCCTATCTAGCAAGGGGCCACACTCCAAGCTGGCGATGGACGGTACTTGAGAAGAAGAAGAGAATGAAGGATTCCCAGGGAGCTCTCTCGGCGGGAACACTCCGATGCTTAAGTTAGAACTCTGAGAGAGAAGATTACAGGGAAAATGAAGAAAGCTAGAGTGTAGATAGCGCGAATGAAAAATTACCCTTGCTTTATGGGTGTTGGAGTTCTTATATAATGGTGTCCTGTCAAATCTGACATAACCACCTCTGATTCTCTACCGCAACCGTTACTTGCCAGGGCTGCGCAGGTCACTATTGCAGGGTATGACTCTGTCAAGCGGGGGACACCTCTCAGGTTTGGCAGGCATGATGCCGCTTGGCGAGAGACGTGGGTGTAGGGCTCTAGGTTTGGCAGGTATAGTTGTCAGGGAAGATCTTCCTGTGATACGCCGAGCTATCTTCCTGTGAGCTACCTTGTGCCGAGCTGGAGGTGCCATATTGAGGTTATTCTACCCGAGGCGGCCTACTTAGGCCTGTCGGAACAAATTTATTAGGAGGCTTCCGAGCTCACCCCGAAGTGCCTTGAGCTCGGGAGATCCCTGTCTTGCACTACCCTGGCTTGGGATGCCTATGGAAGAATCTTAACTTGGGGTGTTCCCCTCTTGAGGAGGAGCTCGTGGCTCCTTTCTTTGGAGAAGATCGGGGGCTCCTGTACTTGGGAGGAGCTTGGGATAATCAGAGTGCCATCTGGTGCTAAGCTGCCACACTGGACCTTGGCGGATTGGTCATGCTGAGCTATCACTTATGCTGAGTCATGCCCACGTGTCCCCCTATGATGAGGTCGGGGCAAATCACCCTCCATCAATTGCCCCCCACTCCTTGAGCCAGGCGTTCTGACCTGGTGTGGGGAGTTCACGACGTGATGGGTCGATTTGGCTCAAAGTCTAGGCTGCCTCGTCAGAATTCGCCGGTCAGACAA
Organism: Nelumbo lutea; assembly: GCF_056320005.1. Taxonomy (NCBI): domain Eukaryota; kingdom Viridiplantae; phylum Streptophyta; class Magnoliopsida; order Proteales; family Nelumbonaceae; genus Nelumbo; species Nelumbo lutea. The sequence goes on from NC_142686.1 coordinate 86,756,888, forward strand.
GTTCGTTGTTCGGCTCAACCGAGAATAACCCGGATCATGTACAGTTCACACGCGGACATGACACGATTTATAGACTCTACGGACATCAAAAAACGTGCTAAACCGATTTCACCTTGAGGGTCGCGCAGCCGGTTTTTTTGAGGGCCGTTCGATCATCTTGATCTCAAGCGTTGAATCTCAAGGATACCGGCTATAAATAGGGGGGACCCCCGTCATTTTCTCCACCATAAGCTCACTAGCACTCGTCTTGAGGTCGCGTCTAAGGTCTTCAACTCAGGTTCTCCAGTTCGTCTCTTTTCCTGTTGTTGCGTTTTCTTAGGTAAGTCTCCCTAGCTCCTTTCAGTTCGTTTCCAATTTTTCAATTTTAGTTTCGTAGCTAGTCTCCTCTAGCCCATTTCCCAGTTCATAGCTATGTCAGACCATAGCTTCAACAATCAACTAGATGAGCCCGAGGTGGGTGCCCCGGCTCCAATGGATAGTCTCCTAGACGAGCCCGAGGTGGGTACCTCAGCTCAAGTCGGTGCCTCCGAAGCACATTCCACCTACGAGGTGTGTAAGACCTCGGGTAACCCGGCATCCACCTCTAATAGAGGTTGGATACCAGACAAGTTCGGTCCTTCTACCATGATGGTAGACAGGCTGAGGAGCCTGATAGCTCGGTACAACCTTCCTAGGGAGTACTCCTACCATCTTCCCGCAGGCGACTTTCCCTGGGAGCATGTCGTGATGAGATCGTGATTTTCGGGGAACAGCTCGCAGCTGGGCTCCGCCTTCCACTGCACCCTCTCATCATTGAAGTGTTGAATCACTTCGAGTGGCTACCCACTCGATGGTGGTGAGTCATGTTGTTCTTGTAACTTTCGTACTTGTTGCTTTACTGGTACTAACTGGCATTTTTTTGGCAGGTGAACTCCGCTGTGTACGCCCTAACCCTCCAGTCCAAGAGACACTTGAAGCGAGCTTGGGTTGCCGAGGATTCAGCCCGTGCAGCTCATGCCGAGCTGGAGCTAGCTCGTGGCCAAATCCATGGACTGGAGGGCGATGTGTTAGCTCTGAGGTCAGAGAAAGAGGAGTGGCTATGCGAAAGGGAGGAGCTGTTGCATGAGAAGGAGTTATTGCGTGAGAAGGCTACTTTGAAGCGTCAGGTCAAGAATCTCGAAGCTAAGATTAAGGAGAGAACTGAAACCCTTCTTGATGCCATGGAGGAGGCCAAAGTCAAGGCTATTCAAGAGTACGTTATGTTTGAGGAGTTCGACGGGGTGATGGTGGATGCCTATCACAAAGGCTTCAAGCTCAATCAATGGTTGATCAAGCGTGAGTTTCCACAGCACGATGTGAGCGCCATCACCACCTCGCGAATCATGGGAGAGGTAGCCCGCGAAGCCGCCAAAGACTCGGACTTGGAAGAGGAGGGAGACGAAGACATCGGGGAGGCCGTCGCTACAAACTAGGCTGCCGATTAGGCTTGTATCTCTGCAAAAGCCCCGGGCGAGAAGTCCTCCAAGTAGTTTGAGCGGTTCTTGTACTTTGAGCTTGCGAGCTTAGTTTTTCCTTCTTTTGTAAAACTTTTTGTAACGGGGTTCATTTTGTAATGAAAAATATACTTTTTGCCAAGTGTTGTGCAATTTATTTTATTTTCCGAAGTAACTATTTTACCCAGAACTGTTAAGTTATCGAGCCAAGTACCCAAAGTGGAGGTTTCTCGACTGTTGTTACCCCGAACTATCTCCCAGTACTTAGTAGGGGTAACCTCTGGATGTATACCGGGGTGAGCAATATAATAGGGTATATTTCTGAACTGTCTGCACCCGGGCTACTTAAGCTGACATTGGTTGTCCGTAACGGGTTCAACCTGTAGTATGCTGGGGTGAGCTATGCATCATAGGGTTCACACCCGAGTTGCCCGTGCCTTGGCGTTAAACGTACTTATCCCATGCTAACGAGACGATTTAGTCTTACGTGGTGCCGATGTCTTTTGTTAGCTTGGCGCTTTAGCCCTAAGGCTGGGGGAGTGACTTATAGTCCACTCTCCTAGAGTTCACCTGTGCCAAAGAGGCAACTGGGCATCGAGGTCCTTAGCTCAGCGTCATAGCCCTTAGGCTGGGGGAGCGACTTAATAGTCCACTCTCCTAGAGTTCGTCCATGCCGAAGAGGCGGCTGGGTACCAAGGTCCTTAGCTCAGCTTTTTAGCCCTTAGGCTCTGGGAGTGACTTGTGGTCCACTCAGCTCAATAATTATAGGTAATATTGTCTTAAGTTGAAAATATTCCAAGCCCGAGGTACTTGTCTCCCTTCTAGGGTTTCGAGCTCATATGTTGCTTCCCGAGCACCCATTTTACTCGGTAGGTTCCTTCCCAATTTGGCCCGAGCTTACCAACATCGGGCTCAGGTACCATGACTTTATGAAGAACCAGGTCTCTGACACGGAGGTTCCGCTTCTTGACCCTAGCGTTATAGTACCGAGCCACTCTCTGTTGGTAGGCCGCGATCCTAATATATGCGAGGTCCCGTACCTCGTCAAGTAAGTCAAGGTTGGTGCATAGCTCGTCTTCGTTTGTTTTGTCATCATACACTTCTAGACGTAGCGTGGGAACCTCGATCTTGGCTAGGATGACTGCCTCGATGCCGTAAGTGAGGTTGAAGGGGGTCTCGCCTGTTGCGGTCTTCACCGTAGTCCGATAAGCCCATAGTACACTAGGTAGCTCGTCTACCCATAATTCCTTAGCTTGGTTGAGGCGTGACTTAGTCCACAGAGAATGGCTTTGTTCGTGACCTCCGCTTGGCTGTTTGCTTGAGGGTGCGCCACCTTGGTGAAGTTTTGTTGAATTCCCATATCTTTGCACCAGTTCTGGAATTTAATGTCCTCGAACTGGTTACCATTGTTGCATATCAATACCCGGGGTAGTCTGAAACGACACACTATATTCTTCTAGAAAAAGTTCTGCACATTCCAGGTTGTGATCGTGGTGAGAGGCTTAGCTTCTACCCACTTAGTAAAATAATCGACTGCCACCACTAAGAACCTCCTCGGCCCTGTTGCTGGCAGAAATGGTCCGAGTATATCAATCCCCCACTGTGCGAAAGGCCATGGGCTAGTGAGATACTTCAGGTCGGCGGCGGGCTGGTGGTGGATGTTGGTGTGCTTCTGGCACTTGTCACATCTTCTGACGAGCTCGATCGCATCTGTCTTCACCATTGGCAAGTAGTATCCTTGTCGTAGCGCTTTCTGAGCGAGAGCCCTGCCCCCCAAGTGTCCACCGCACAGGCCCTCATGAGTGTCGCGGAGCATGAGGTCAGCCTCAAAAGGTCGCAAGCAACATAGATAGGGGAGCATATAAGATCTTCATACAGTCATTCGTCTATCATGACATATTTAGTCGTCTGATGCTCTACCCTTCTAGCAGCATTATGATCTGTAGAGAGGGTCCCACGCAGCAGGAAGCTTGCGAGCGGATCGATCCAGCTCGGCTCTGCTTGAACGATAGGAGCGGCCGAGGCAAGTTCTCTATGTGCATGGTTCTCATGGTCTTGTCGCTTGTGCTGGCTAATCGGGATAGGGCATCGGTCTTAGCGTTCTCAGATCTCAGGATTTTCTTGATGAAATGAGACTGGAAGTTGAGTAGAGCTTCTCTGAATTTGGCAAGGTAGGCGATCATGGTTGGCTCGCGAGCTTCATATTCACCAGTAACTTGGTTGACTACGAGCTGAGAATCACTATAGATGATAATGTGCTTGGCTTTCACTTCATTCGCTAGAGCCAGCCCAGCTATTAATGCCTCGTACTCCGCTTCATTGTTGGACGCTGCAAAATCAAAGCGTAACGCATACTCCAGTTTCACCCCGTTTGGCCCATAGAGAATGATTCTATCTCCACTGCCCTGCTGGTTGGACGAGCCATCCACATGAAGGATCCATGGCTCTTCATCCTAGCTCGAGTTCGATCTAACTGGGAGAGAAACCGCACTGGTTGCTATCTCACAGTGCTCGAGCTCAACCGGCCTGGGAACCTCGGGCTGATCCAACCTGGGGGCCTCAGGCTCAACTGGCCTGGGGACTTCAGTGCTAAAAGTGCATTCCTCGACAAAGTTAGCTAAGGCTTGGGCCTTGATAGTAGTTCGCAGCTTGTACTGGAGGTCATATTCACTAAGCTCGATGGCCCACTTCGTCAACCTACCAGAGACCTCAGGCTTGAGCAAGACTTGCCTCAAAGGTTTGTTGGTGAGGAAGGCGACGGTATGGGCTTGGAAGTACGGATGGAGCTTCCGAGCTGTAATGACTAGTGCATGTGCCAACTTTTCGATCTCTGGATACCTCGTCTCTGCACCTTGCAACCCTTTTCTAACATAGTAGATGGGTCATTGGACCCGATCTACTTTTCTTATCAGTATCGAGCTGACCACCTCGTCACTTGCGGAGATGTACAACTCCAAAACATCACCCTCCTCGGGTCAGGTTAAGACCAGGATACTGGCAAGGTATTTTTTGAGCTCGTTGAACGCGAAATGGCATTCTTCGGTCCATTCAAAGCCTTTGCTTTTAATCGCCTTAAAGAAAGGCGAGCAGCGATCTGCCAATTTGGACATGAAGTGGCTCAGGGCGGCTATTCGGCCATTCAGCCTCTGAACCTCCTTCAATTTTCAGGGTGGACTCATATCTAGGATAGCCTTAATTTTATCCAGGTTGGCCTCAATGCCACGCCGGTTGATGATGTACCGTAAGAATTTACCCGAGGTGACACCGAAGACACACTTGTTTGGATTTAGTTTATGTTAAACTTACGCAAAATTTCAAAAACAAAATGTAAGTCTTTTATTAAATTACTTGAAAACTGAGTTTTGACGACCATGTCATCTACATAGCATTCTACTTTCTTGCCGATCAACGGCTCAAACAATTTGTTTACAAGTCTGTGGAATGTAGCCCAGGCATTTTTCAGCCCAAAGGGCATGACCTTGTAGAAGTACAGGCCTAGCTCGGTTATGAAGGTTGTTTTTTCTTCATCAGCAGAGTCCATTCTGATCCGGTTGTAGCCCGAATAGGCATCCAAGAAGCCCAGAAACTCATGCCCTGAGGTCGCGTCCACCAAACGGTCAATCCTAGGGAGTGGGAAACAGTCCATCGGGCAGGCCCGATTCAGGTCAGTTTAATCAACGCACATGCGCCATTTATCGTTGGCCTTTTTTTACCAGAACAAGGTTGGCCACCCAGCTCGGGTAATGGACTTCCCTGATAAATTTGGCTATGAGGAGCTTCCCAACCTCTTCATCAACTGCTCTCCAGCGCTCTAGGATTAAGTTTCGTTTCTTCTATCTAATGGGCCTTGAAAGAATGGTAGGATTCATCTAATGGATGCCAAAAGATTGTGGAATGGGTGGGCGAATTTCAAAAATTTTCCTACCTTCTTCCAACTGGGAATTGTATTCCCTAAAATAGAATACAATATTCAAGGATCCTACTTGAACCATAATCGAACTAGATCTGAACCAAAAAGAAAAGGGAGGAATTATACCTGATCCAGAGAAGTAGTATCTCCCAAAGTTGGTGTTCATGCCCAAAGAGGACACCAAGATCCGCTCCTGCTGAAGATGACACAGCCGTATGTGGAACAGAACCAGTAGAGTGCATCCTACACACTGGATCTTTCGCAAGATCCTCTGAAAACTCTGAGCACCGAATCTTTTTCAGTCTTTTCTACAAGACTGATGTCAAGAATTGATTTCTTGATTTCTTTCTTCTGCAAAAATCAAATCTTGCCAGAAGGAATGACGGCGACTGGAGGAGAACTCCTGGGACGAAGATGGTTGAATTGCTTCTCTTCTCTCTAGAGTGTGAATGAGATCTAATTTCGATTCGTAGGATGCTTTCTTGCTTACAACCCTTGGTTCAAAATCTGATATTTTTCTCTTTTGGTTTCTCCTATTTTCTTCTTGATTAAGAAACCTCCTAATTAGGAGTTATCCCAATCCAAATCAGTATTTGGATAGGGGATGATCTTAATCCTATATGCAGATTAAGTTAGCTTACTCCTAATCTTATCAAGAGTTTACCAGATTCAAATCTGATTTGAATTTTTGAATCTTTGAATCGGACCAGATTTCTAGTATTGCCCTGGACATCGGAGATTAATGGGCAAAAATGGAAAGTTACACCCGACCCATAGACTCGATTATGATATTGCACTAGGTGTCGGATTGGGCTGTCTTTGATGTACCAATCAGTGAGATCCTTAGCGGGGGTCAAAACTTGGGTATGTTGGGACAGTCTAAGAATTCATCTGAGTGGACAATCATAGTGACAGGATCAGCCCCTTTGTCAGACAAAGGTAATGATCGGGGATGCACTCTCTCTGATGGAAACCAAGACTCCGGCAGCTGATTTCAATCGTTGAGATTTGTTTTGCAAAATATATATTATATGAGATATAAAAGTATATATATACATTATGGTTTCTAAAATGTTTGCAAAAGGTTTTAATTCCCGGGATCCATATAAGTAGAGAGTGCAACATTGTTCCTTGCAGCCGAGGGAGAGGTCCTCCCTTGTCGGATAGTGTATGATCATTATGGGCTGAGAGGTTGAGTGTAAGACCATTGAGGATAATACCTGATGGGCTAATCTTGCATCTGCCCACAGTCCCTAGGTGTGACAAAGTGGCTTGGCCCAGGGACCACTTAGGGTAAGTGTTGGACCCATAGAGCCCATTTGATGGGTTTCAGGGGGTGTACTGTCCATAATAATGTATTCGGCCAGGCCTTGTAACAAAGGCTGGGCTGAACCCATGTGGCTGATGTATAGATCAATGCTTGGGTCACATGCCATACAAGGAAGCCCAACTGGGCAGCAGTTAGGAAGGCTAAGTGAGCATTGGTCCTTAATGGGCCGAAAGCCCATTTCAAACTGGGCTATTTAATTAGTTAAATATAGGGCGAATTCTGAGATGGATTAGCAGATAGGATAGGGTCTTAACCCTATCCACTCAGATAGTCTAGATCTAAATGTGATTTGGATCTAAAAACCTCCTAATTGGATTAGGAGAAGGCTGATCCAATCTGCAGATAAGATAAGGGCTTATTCTTATCACCTAAAGGGATGTCTGATCCAAATATGATTTGGATGAGCAACTCCTAATTGGATTAGGAGCTGATCCTTTAGGGTTACAAAAGAAGGAAGGGGCGGCAACCTTTAGAAGACAGATATTCACATCCTCTTTAATGCTGAAATCATAGAAGAAAGAATCAAGCAACCCTGCAGAATTCTTTCTTTCCGCCTCCTTCTTCTTGCTTCCTACCTTGCCAGTTCGATCTCCAGTTCAGTGGGAGAAGTCAAGATTTGATCATGATATCAGTTCTTTGTGAAAGGATTGATAAGAAGCTGTGCTCACGTGCCATTATACGATTTCTTGTGAAGGACTAGGTTCTTGGAGATGAACACTGTTGATTCCGCTCCATCTTACACTGCGCCATCTTCAGTGGGAGTAGTCTTTGGATCCTTCCTTGGGCGTGAACACCTCCATTGGGAGATATTACATCTCCATATCAGGTATAATTCTCTCCTACTACTATTTTTTTAGATCTAGTTCATTTTATGGTTCAAGATTGATCATTGAAAATATGATTTTCTAAATAGGGAACTCGATTCCCAGTTGAAAGGGAGAGAAAATTTTTTGAAATTCACCCACCTTATTCCACAAGATTTGGGCGTCCATTCGATGGATTTCTCATCTCTTACGTGGTATTTGAGCCATGGTTCAAATCTTGAACCAATTTGTTTCAGATCTGAACCTGCGCAAATGGGCAGAAAGCGTTTTACCCAATTTGCACAGATAAAGTTTTTTGGGAAATTGTCCCAAAATTTATGGGCAAATAATTTGAAATTAAATTTTGCATAAATCTTATTACTGTTTAGAATTGTTCTTTATGATTTTCTTGATTTATGGGTTGTTCATACAAGAGGAGATCGAATTCTTGATTTGTGTAGGGAACCTGCGATTTTGCAGTTTATGGATTATTTTATTACATTTGGTCTGTAAAATAATTTTTTTATATTTAGACTGAATGTGTAGGTATTCGATCTAATATAACTATGAATAGAAATTAGGATTTCTATTTATTTTATTTTGGATCGAAGATGGCGGCGTAGAGAAGGAGATTTCGTAGATGGGAAAATCACAATCTGCGATTTGCAGTTTATGAAACTGCAAACAGTGATCTAACCTCTGTTATGCAGGATGGATTGTGCGAACAACCCTATTAGATTGATTATTGTTTTTCTTTTATCAGTATTTAATTTCAAATTATTTTCTTGAATTAAAGATTTAATTAAAGATCAAACCCTAGACCCATTCGAACCAAGATTGGTTCAAATTGTTTGGACCGAATCTAGGGTTCGATCAAGGTTGAACATCAGCCCTAATTTTTCCCAAAATGGGCTTGAGGATTGATGATTAATTAAAATCTTAATCCGGCCCAACCTGTAAAGGCCCAGTTTTAAATTGTTAAAACTGCTAAAAGCCAACTCTGCGGATAAAGCTATATGGGCCGAACCCAAAAACCCTAATTCGGGCCATATACCCAGATAATATTAATGGTTAATATTATGGATTGAAAATGGGCTTCAAATGGGCTTTACAGATAATTAATTGATTGGATCAATTTATCCTTGCAGGTGATGTATGGATGTGTGATGTGCTTCGTACATGGGCCATAAGTGCTTGGCCCATGCTGAATCGACAGTAGCACTTGCGCACACCATGGCTGAATGCATATCATTGCCATGGTATCCCTTTTGGTCATTGAATGACCTCCCTCAATGGTGGGCCCCACACCTCATGGAGAGGTTACGTGCGGGATCCTAGCCGATTTGGGTGCACCAAAATCTTGCTTTATGAAAGTCAGTGGGAGACACTTTGGTTTGACCTAGATCAAACTAGGGCGTAATTTACTGTTCCCTCCAACTAATATGAGTGCATGTGATAGGGAGATTCATGTGATGAACTCTCTAAAGGCCTTCCATCATTAGCATGAGGATGGGTCCTTCAGTAATGAGGAAACGCACCAGAAAATGGGTTATCCATTTGTTGTTGGGCTTGTCTAAGTGTTTCATAAGATGATAGGGGCATCATAGACCGATGTGGGAGGGGCTTCACCAGAAAATGGGAACTCTCTCACGGCACCTTGGCATTCACGAATATGATGGGTAAGCACTCACTAGACAGAAAGGTTTACCGGAAAATGGCTTTGAACCTTGTCTGATAGAGGCCAAAGGGAAAACTCATATGATGAGTGGATATGATCCTTTACAGAAAGGTGGTGGGGTTATGCAACTGAAACAGTTGGCTCCATGCACCCTATGTGATTTCCCACATTTTAGAGACAACCCACGGTCTCCGTCACTGAGAAAGGAGGGAAATCTCAGAGATGAATAAATGGAAATAGAACGTAGATTAAAATCCATATCTATGTAATGAACATGAATCAAATTAGGTTGTGGACTGATGTTTGCTCTTTTATCAGAAAATGGCAAATGGAGAATTTGCAAAGCTGCTTGATGACAACAAGCTGAAGGGCCCAAACTATGATGACTGGTACAGGAACCTTATGTTGGTCTTAACCTTTGAAAAGTTGGATAAGGTAGCCAAGAATCCTGCCCCGAATCGTTCGGGAGATAGGGCTTCTGAGGCCCGGAGAAGAGAATACCAAGAATGGGAGGAGAAAAACTCCCTTGACTGCTACTATATCATTACCTCCTTGGACAACCCAATACAAAGGCAGTTCGATCAGATCGAACTTGCCAAGGACGTATTGGACAGTCTCAAAATAATGTACGAAGAGCAAAATCGTTCTACTCGGCAGAAGGTCTTGAAATAGTTCATGACTGCGCAGATGTCCAAGGGCCAACAAGTTCACGACCATTATCTTCGGATGATGGGTTATATCAACGAACTAGAGGCTCTTGGATCTGGACTAGATTTGGTAACACAGATCGATGCTATTCTCAAATCTTTGCCTCCATCCTTTAATCCATTCATCATGAATTACAACATGAACAAGCTAAACGTCAGCTTGCAGGAACTCAGCAATATATTGTAGAGGGCCGAAGAATTGATTAAAAAGGATGAGCCCATTGCCATGCTTGTTGAAGCTAGGAAACTGGGCAAGAAAAGGAAGGCAAAGAGAAAGCCCTAGAAGAAAGCTACCAAACCCAAGAAGAAGAAGAAAGACAAAGCATCGGATGCATGCCACTTCTGCAAGAAGACCGGCCACTGGAAAAGGAATTGTCTTGCCTACCTAGAATCCAAGAAAGGTAATTTTGAAACTTGTGTTATAGAAACCAATTTATTGGTAGCTTTTGCGTCCTGGTGTATTGACTCCAAGGCTTCAACTCGTGCGTATAACTCACTGCATGGGTTCAAGGTAAGCAGAAGGCTGAGTGAAGGAGAAGTTATGCTCTACTTGGGGACTACTGCAACTGTTACAGCCACGGCCATAGGAACCGTGGAATTAAATTTTAGAGAATGAATTGTTGTACTAAAAGATTGTCTTTATGTACAAAATTTAAGGAGATTTTTTATTTCTGTCTCAAAACTGTGTGCAGATGGTTATTCTGTCTTCTTTAGTAATACGTTTACTATTAAAAGAAATAACAGATTCATCGCATACAGGGAACTGGTGAACAATCACTATGTTCTACATACTTCTCTAGAAACTAACATAACCGAAACTACATTGGCTGAAATCCCCAAAAAAAGAGTCTGTGATACAGTTAACCCCACGTGCCTGTGGCATTACCGACTTGGCCATATCGGTGTTGACCGAATCATAAGGCTGGTAAAAGATGGTCCTTTGGATTTGTTGGAAAGTTTTGTATGCCCTTAGCTTCAATCAGAATGATATACTTTATGAATTTATTTAAATGAATAAAAGTGCATATTTGATTCATATTCCCCTTGTATGTTTCTATGTAATACCCTTAAACTGAACACTTAATGAGACTCGTGTTAGTTTAGAATGTTCACAGCTAGTGGGTCGGTCTGGGGAGACCTATCCTGATAAGGCTAACATCGTAGTGCCACCAAGTCAGTTGGGGTGGCCTATCTCAGCTGCCAGGGTGAGACCCTAGGCACATACAGTGTAGGATTAATTGAATCTTTGAATTGGACCATATTTCTAGTATTGCCCTGGACCTTGGAGATTGATGGGCAAAATTGGAAAGTTACACCCAACCTCTAGACTCGATTATGATATTGCACTAGGTATCAGATTGGGCTGTCTTTAATGTACCAATCAGTGAGATCCTTAGCGGGGGTCAAAACCTGGGTATGTTGGGACATTCTGAGAATTCATCTGAGTGCGTGATCATAGTGATAGGATCAGCCCTTTTGTTGAACAAAGGTAATGATCGGGGATGCACTCTCACTGATGGAAACCAAGACTTCCGGCAGCCGATTTCAATCGTTGAGATTTGTTTTGCAAAGTACATTTTATATGAGAAATAAAAGTATATATATTATGGTTTCTAAAATGTTTGCAAAAAGCATTAATTCCTGGGATCCATATAAGTAGAGAGTGCAACACTGTTCCTTGCAGCCGAGGGAGAGGTCCTCCCTTGTCGGGTAGTGTTTGATCATTATGGGCTGAGAGGTTAAGTGTAAGACCATTGAGGATAATACCTAATGGCTAATCTTGCATCTGCCCATAGTCCCTGGGTGTTACATGGTGGCTTGGCCCAGGAACCACTTAGGGTAAGTGTTGGGCCCATAGAGCCCATTTGATGGGTTTTAGGGGGTGCACTGTACATAATAGTGTATTTGGCCAGGCCTTGTAACAAAGGCTGAGCCGAACCCATGTGACTGATGTGTAGATCAATGCTTGGGTCCCACGCCATATAAGGAAGCCCAACTGGGCAGCAGTTAGGAAGGTTAAGTGAGCACATAAGCTTAATGGGCCTAAAGCCCATTTCGAACTGGACTTATTTAATAAGTTAAATATGAGCGAATTCTGAGATGGATTAGAAGACAGGGTAGGGTCTTAGCCCTATCCACTCAGAGAGTCCAGATCTAAATATGATTCAGATCTAGAAACCTCCTAATGAGATTAGGAGAAGGCTGATCTAATCTGCAGATAAGATAAGGGTTTATCCTTATCACCTAAGGGGATGTCTGATCCAAATATGATTTGGGTCAGCAACTCCTGATTGGATTAGGAGCTAATCCTTTGGGTTTACAAAAGAAGGAGGGGGCGGCAGCCTTTAGAAGAATCACATAATCAGATCCTCTTCAGAGCTGAAATTACAGAAGAAAGATTTTTGCAATCCCTGCAATGATCTTTCTTGCCGCCACCTTCTTGCAGTTGCCAGACATCCAGTTCGATCTCCAGTTGTGGGAGAAGTCATGATTCGATCTTGACATCAGTTCTTTGAGAAAGAGTTCATAGAAAGTTGTGCTCATGTGCCATCCTGCTGTTTCTTATGAAGGACAGAGTTCTTGGAGAAGAACACTATTGATTCTGCTCCATCCTACACTGCGCCATCTTCAGTGGGAGCAGTCTTTGGATCCTTCCTTGGGCATGAACACCTTCGTTGGGAGATATTATTTCTTCGTATCAGGTATAATCCTCTCCTACTCCTTTTGGTTCAGATCTGGTTCAGTTTATGGTTCAAGATTGATCATTGAAAATATGATTTTTTAAATAGGGAATGCGATTCCCAATTGAAAGGGAGAGAAATTTTTTTGAAATTCGCCCCTTTAGTGGTATCAGAGCCATGGTTCAAATCTTGAACCAATTTGTTTCAGATCTGAACCTGTGCAAATGGGCAGAAGGCGTTCTACCCAATTTGCGTAGATATGGGTTTTGGGAAATTTGTTCCCAAAATTATGGGCAAATAATCTAAAATTAATTTTTATATAAATCTAATTATTATTTAGAATTGTTCTTTATAATTTTATTGATTTATGGGTTGTTCGTACAAGAGGAGATCGAATTCTTGATTTGCATAGGGAACCTGCGATTTTGTAGTTTATGGATTACTTTATTACATTTGGTCTATAAATAATTTTTTTTTTAGTTTTTTAGACTGAATGTATAGGTATTCGATCTGATGTAATTATTAATAGAAATTAGGATTTCTATTTATTTTATTTTGGATCGAAGATGGCAGCGCAGAAAAGGAGAACTCGTAGAGGAGGAGATTTCGTAGTGGGAGAATTGTTATCTGCGATTTGCAGTTTGTGAAACTGCAATCTGTGATCTAACCTCTGTTTTGCAGGAAGGATTGTGCGAACAACCCTGATAGACTAATTCTTGATTGTTCTTTTATCAGAATTTAATTTCAGATTATTTTCTTGAATTAAAGATTTAATTAAAGATCAAACCCTAGACCCATTCGAACCAAGATTGGTTCAAATTGTTTGGACCGAATCTAGGGTTTGTTCAAGGCTGAAAGTCAGTCCTAATTTTCCCACTAATGGGCCTGAGGATTGATATTTAATTAAATGGTTAATTCAGCCCAACCTGTAAAGGCCCAGTTTTAAATCGTTAAAACTGCTAAAAGCCCACTCTACGGATAAAGCTATATGGGCCGAACCCATGAACCCTAATGGCCCATATACCTAGATAATATTAAATTGTTAATATTATGGATTTAAAATGGGCTTCAAATGGGCTTTACAGATAATTAATTGATTGGATCAATTTATCCTTGCATGTGATGTATGGATGTGTGATGTGCTACGTACATGGGCCATAAGTACTTGGTCCACGCTCAATTGACAATGACTCTTGCGCACACCATGGCTGAATGCACATCATTGCCATGGTGTCCCTTTTGGTCATTGGATGACCTCCCTCAGTGGTGGGCCCCACACCTCATCAAGAGGTTATCTGCGGAACCCTAGCCGATTTGGGCCCACCAAAATCTGACTTTATAAAAGTCAGTGGGAGCCACTTGGGTTTGACCTAGATCAAACTAGCGTGTAATTGATTGTTCCCTCCAGTTAATATGAGTGCATGTGATAGGGAGATTCATATGATGAACTCTCTAAAGGCCTTCCATCATTAGCATGAGGATGGGTCATTCAGTAATGAGGAAACGCACCAGAAAATGGGCTATCCATTTGCTGTTGGGCTTGTTTGAATGTTTCATAAGATGATAGGGGCGTCATAGACCGATGTGGGAGGGGCTTCACCAGAAAATGGGAACTCTCTCACGGTACCTTGGCGTTCACGAACATGATGGGTAAGCACTTACTGGACAGAAAGTTCTACTCGGCAGAAGGTCTTGAAACAGTTCATGACCGCACAGATGTCCAAGGGTCAACAAGTTCACGACCATTGTCTCCGGATGATGGGTTATATCAACGAACTAGAGGCTCTTAGATTCGGGCTAGATCTGGTAACACAGATCGATGCTATTCTCAACTCTCTACCTCCATCCCTTAATCCATTCATCATGAACTACAACATGAATAAACTGAACGTCAGCTTGCAGGAACTTAGCGATATGTAGCAGAGGGTCAAAAAATTGATTAAAAAGGATGAGCCCATTACCATGCTGGAACTGACAAATCGGGCAAGAAAAGGAAGGCAAAGAGAAAGCCCCAGAAAAAGGCTACCAAACCCAAGAAACAGAGGAAGGACAAGGCATCAGATGCTTGTCCTGCCTATCTGGAATCCAAGAAAGGTAATTTCGAAACGTGTGTTATAGAAACCAATTTATTGGTAGCTTCTGCATTCTGGTGTATTGACTCCAGGGCTTCAACTCATGTGTGTAACTCATTGCAGGGGTTCAAGGTAAGTAGAAGGCTGAGTGAAGGAGAAGTCACGCTCTACTTGGGGACCACTGCAATTGTTGCAGCCACGACCATAGGAACCGTGGAGTTACTTTTTAGAGAATGAACTATTGTATTGAAAAATTACCTTTATGTACAAAATTTAAGAAAAAGTTTGATTTCTTTCAAAACTGTATACAGATGGTTATTCTGTCTTCTTTAGTAATATGATTACTATTAAAAGAAATAACAGATTCATCGCATACGAGAAATTGGAGAACGGTCTCTATGTTCTACATCCTTCTCTAGAAAATAAAATAACTGAAACTACGTCGACTGAAATCCCCAATAAGAGAGCCTGAGATACAGTTAATCCCACGTGCCTGTGGCATTACCAACTTGGCCACAATGGTGTTGACCGAATCACAAGGTTGGTAAAGGATGGTCCTTTGGATTTTCTAACTGTAGAAGATCTTCCCACTTGTGAGCCTTCCCTGCAAGGCAAGATGACGAAATGGCCATTTAACGGTAAGCCTGAAAGATGTACAGGCACGTTTGACCCTATACATAATGATGTATGTGGTCCCCTGAGTGTTAGGACACAAAATCAAACGTGTATTTCATCACCTTCATAGATGATTTTTCACGATATGGTTACGTGTACCTAATGAGACACAAGTCTAAATCCTTTGAAAAGTTTAAAAAGTTCAGACAAGAGATCGAGAAACAGCTAGTGAGAGAAATTAAAGCCCTTCGATCAGATCGGGGTGGCGAGTATCTCTCTGACGAATTTAGGGACTACTTAAAAGACAATGGGATAGTATCACAGTTAGCTCCTCCTGCTACACCACAACTTAATGGTGTTTCAGAAAGGAGGAATAGGACCTTATTGGATATGGTCCGGTCACTTCTCATACACTCAAACTTACCCACATCCTTTTGGGATTACACATTAGACACTGCGATTTACGTGCTGAATCGGGTTCCAACCAAATTGGTTCCGAACACTCCATATGAACTTTGGGCTGGAAAGAAACCAAGTGTCAAACACTTGAAGATTTGGGGTTGTCCAGCACACGTTAAAAGAACGAGTGCAGACAAGTTGGAATCCAAGACCAGTTGTTGCCTATTTGTAGGCTACCCAAAAGGCTTTGTGGGTTACCTATTCTATGACCCAAGTGAGCAGAAGGTGTTCTGTAGTCAAAATGCACAATTCATGGAAACCGATTACATCCTGGACACCCATCATCAGGAAGTTGTTCTTGATGAGGAGAGCTTATGAGCAGTGGGAGATGTCCCACAAGTTCCAGGTAGTGACCAACCTAGAAGATCCACTCGGGTATCCAGGCCACCAGTTCGTTATGGTTATGACCAGGATAGTTACCTGGTGGAAACTTTGACTCGTGAGGAGGATCCCGTGACTTACGCGGAAGCTATTTGGACATAGGTTCCCAGAAGTGGGTGGAGGCCATGAGAGCAAAGATGGACTTAATGGAGAGCAATGGAGTCTGGACTCTAGTCAAAGCTCGTTTGGTGGCAAAAGGGTACACTTAGAAAAAGGGCATCGATTATGAGGAAACCTTTTCGCCTGTGGCCATGCTTAAATCCATTAGGATCCTGCAAGCTGTAGCAGCATACAATGATTATGAGATTTAGCAGATGGATGTCAAAACTGCATTCCTGAATGGAGATCTTACTGAAGATATCTATATGTAGCAGCCGCAAGGTTTCATTGCTGCAAGTCAGGAAAACATGGTATGTAAACTTAATAGATCCATTTATGGACTTAAGCAAGCTTCTAGAAGTTGGAACATCCGTTTTGACTCTGCTGTCAAATCGTTTGACTTCAAGCAGAATCTGGATGAACCTTGTGTTTACAGGAAGTACAGTGGAGATAAGGTTACCTTCTTGGTTCAGTATGTAGATGACATTCTACTCATTGGGAATGATGTAGGAATGTTAACTACGGTGAAAGTATGGCTTTCACAGCAATTCTACATTAAATATCTTGGAGAAGCCTTCTATATACTGGGTCTTCAACTCTATAGAGATAGATCGAAGCGGATAATAGGATTATTACAATCTGCTTACATTGACAAAATAGTCAAAAGATACAACATGAAAAACTCCAAGAAAGGAAATGTTCCTTTCAGGCACGGAGTCACTCTCTCTAAGAAGATGTCTCCCAAAACTTCTGGGGAGATTGAGGGCAGGAAGGGCATTCCCTATGCCTCTGCTATAGGGAGCATCATGTATGCCATGTTGTACATTCGTCCTGACATTGCTTAGGAAGTGAGTGTGGTAAGCAGATTCCAGGCCAACCCAGGGCAGGAGCACTAGATTGCTGTGAAAAATATACTTAAGTACCTTCGATGGACAAAAGAGATTTGTCTGGTATTCGATGGTAGTTCACTACAAATCCAAGGGTACACTGATGCCAATTTCCAGTCGGATCCAGATGATAGAAAGTCTACATCTGGATATGTTTCCACGATAGGATCGTGTATTGTTTGTAGGAAAAGCAGCAAACAGGGGTCCACTGTAGACTCCATGATCAAGGCCGAGTACATTGCCGCAAGCGAGGCTGCCAAAGAAGCTGTGTGGATGAAGAAGTTCGTTCATGAGTTGGGAGTCGTTCCGTCCAGTACATCACCCATCCCGTTGTTGTGTGACAATAATGGAGCCATTGCTCAAGCTAAGGAGCCACGAGCCCACTCGAAGTCAAAGCACATTGAGAGGAAGTACCACGTACTGCGGGAGATTGTTGGTAGAGGAGACGTCCTGATTCAGAAGGTAAAGTTAGCAGAAAATGTAGCAGACCCATTGACGAAGCCACTATCATAAAAAGTATTTGAGAAACACGTGGAAAGCATGGGGCTACGGCTTGTACCTGATTGGACCTAAGTGCAAATGGGAGCTGTTGGACAATTTTGTATGCCCTTATCTTCAACCAGAATGATGTACAATATGAGTTTATTGTAAATGAATAAAAGTGCATATTTGATTCATGTTCCCTTGGTATGTTTCTATGTAATACCCTTAAACTGGACACTTAATGAGTCTTGTGTTAGTTTAGAATGTTCACAACTAGTGGGTCGATCTGGGGAGGCCTATCCTGATAAGGCTGACACTGATGTGCCACCAAGTCGGTTGGGGTGGCCTGTCTCAGCTGCCCGGGTGAGACCCTAGGCACATACAGTGTAGGATTAATTGAATCTTTAAACTGGACCAGATTTTCAGTATTGCCCTGGACCTTGGAGATTGATGGGCAAAACTAGAAAGTTACACCCGACCCTTAGACACAATTATGATACTGCACTAGGTGTCGGATTGGACTATCTTTGATATACCAATCAGTGAGATCCTTAGCGGGGGTCAAAACCTGGGTATGTTGGGACAGTCTGAGAATTCATCTGAGTGCGTGATCATAATGACAGGATCAACCCCTTTGTCGGACAAAGGTAATGATCGGGGATGCACTCTCACTGATGGAAACCAAGACTGCCGGCAGCTGATTTCAATCGTTGAGATTTGTTTTGCAAAGTATATTTTATATGAGAAATAAAAGTATATATATTATGGTTTCTAAAATGTTTGCTAAAGGTTTTAATTCCTGGGATCCATATAAGTAGAGAGTGCAACACTGTTCCTTGCAGCCGAGGGAGAGGTCCTCTCTTGTCAGGTAGTGTTTGATCATTATGGGCTGAGAGGTTAAGTGTAAGACCATTGAGGGTAATACCTGATGGGATAATCTTGCATCTGCCCACAGTCCCTGGGTGTTACATGGTGGTTTGGCCCAGGGACCACTTAGGGTAAGTGTTGGGCCCATAGAGCCCATTTGATGGGTTTCAGGGGGTGCACTAACCATAACAGTGTATTCAGCCAGGCCTTGTAACAAAGGCTGGGCTGAACCCATGTGGTTGATGTGTAGATCAATGCTTGGGTCCCATGCCATACAAGGAAGCCTAACTGGGCAGCAGTTAGGAAGGTTAAGTGAGCACATAAGCTTAATGGGCCTAAAGCCCATTTCGAACTGGACTTATTTAATAAGTTAAATATGGACGAATTCTGAAATGGATCAGAAGATAGGGTAGGGTCTTAGCCCTATCCACTCAGAGAGTCCAGATCTAAATATGATTCAGATCTAGAAACCTCCTAATGAGATTAGGAGAAGGCTGATCTAATCTGCAGATAAGATAAGGGTTTATCCTTATCACCTAAGGGGATGTCTGATCCAAATATGATTTGGGTCAGCAACTCCTGATTGGATTAGGAGCTAATCCTTTGGGTTTACAAAAGAAGGAGGGGGCGGCAGCCTTTAGAAGAATCACATAATCAGATCCTCTTCAGAGCTGAAATTACAGAAGAAAAATTTTTGCAATCCCTGCAATGATCTTTCTTGCCGCCACCTTCTTGCAGCTGCCAGACATCCAGTTCGATCTCCAGTTGTGGGAGAAGTCAAGATTCGATCTTGACATCAGTTCTTTGAGAAAAAATTGATAGGAAGTTGTGCTCACATGCCATCCTGTTGTTTCTTGTGAAGGACAGAGTTCTTGGAGAAAAACACTATTGATTTTGTTCCATCCTACACTGCACCATCTTTAGTGGGAGTAGTCTTTGGATCTTTCTTTGGGCATGACCACCTTCGTTGGGAGATGCTAGGGTGAGACCCTAGGCACATGCAATGTAGGATCAATTGAATCTTTGAACCGGACCAGATTTCCAATATTGCCCTAGACCTTGGAGATTAATGGGCAAAACTGAAAAGTTACACCTGACCCATAGACTCGATTATGATACTGCACTAGGTGTCGGATTGGGTTATCTTTGATGTACCAATTAGTGAGATCCTTAGCGGGGGTCAAAACCTGGGTATGTTGGGACAGTCTGAGAACTCATCTGAGTGGGTGATTATAATGACAGGATGAGCCCCTTTGTTAGGCAAAGGTAATGATCGGGGATGCACTCTCTCTGATGGAAACCAAGACTGCCGGCAGCCGATTTCAATCGTTGAGATTTGTTTTGCAAAATATATTTTATATGAGATATAAAAGTATATATATACATTATGTTTTCTAAAATTTTTGCAAAAGGTTTTAATTCCCGGGATCCATATAAGTAGAGAGTGCAACACTGTTCCTTGTAGTCGAGGGAGAGGTCATCTCTTGTCGGGAAGTGTATGATCTTTATGGGCTGAGAGGTTGAGTGTAAGACCATTGAAGATAATACCTGATGGGCTAATCTTGCATCTGCCCACAGTCCCTGGGTGTGACAAGGTGCTTGGCCCAGGGATCACTTAGGGTAAGTGTTGGGCCCATAGAGCCCATTTGATGGGTTTCAGGGGGTGTACTGTCCATAACAGTGTATTCGGCCAGTCCTTGTAACAAAGGCTGGGCTGAACCCATGTGGCTGATGTATAGATCAATGCTTGGGTCCCACGCCATACAAGGAAGCCCAACTGGGTAGCAGTTAGGAAGGCTAAGTGAGCACTGGACCTTAATGGGCCTAAAGCCCATTTCAAACTGGGCTATTTAATTAGTTAAATATGGGGCGAATTCTGAGATGGATTAGCAGATAGGATAGGGTCTTAACCCTATCCACTCAGAGAGTCTAGATCTAAATGTGATTTGGATCTGGAAACCTCCTACTTAGATTAGGAGAAGGCTGATCCAATCTGCAGATATGATAAAGACTTATCCTTATCACCTAAAGGGATGTCTTATCCAAATATGATTTGGATCTGCAACTTCTAATTGGATTAGGAGCTGATCCTTTAGGGTTACAAAGGAAGGAAGGGGCAACAGCCTTTAGAAGACAGATATTCACATCCTCTTTAGTGCTGAAATCACAGAAGAAAGAATCAAGCAACCCTATAGAATTCTTTCTTGCCGCCTCTTTTTTCTTGCTGCCAACCTTGCCAGTTCGATCTCCATTTCAGTGGGAGAAGTCAAGATTTGATCTTGATATCAGTTCTTTGTGAAAGGACTGATAGGAAGCTATGCTCACGTGCCATCCACTATTTTTTACGAAGGACTAGGTTCTTGGAGAAGAACACTGTTGATTCTGCTGCATCCTGCACTACGCCATCTTCAGTGGGAGTAGTCTTTGGATCCTTCCTTGGACATGAACACCTCCATTGGGAGATATTACTTCTCTGTATCAGGTATAATTCTCTCCTACTGCTTTTGTTCAGATATGGTTCAGTTTATTGTTCAAGATTTATCCTTGAAAATATGATTTTCTAAATAGGGAACTTGATTCCAGTTGAAAGGGAGAGAAAAAATTTTGAAATTCGCCCACCTTATTCTGCAAGATTTGGGTGTCCATACGAAGGATCTCTCATCCCTTCATACGGGCCACTCCTTTGAAAGTGGTGGAGAAAGCCATGCACATGCAGGACTTACTGGCCCTTGCCAAGTGCATCTATGACTGAAAGGCGTCTACGTGATCATTCGGGTCGAACAATCCGTCATATTTGTCCAGGGGAGGTAGTTTGAAGTCCTTGGGCAATGGGGCGACCAAGA
Source organism: Nelumbo lutea (assembly GCF_056320005.1). Lineage (NCBI taxonomy): Eukaryota > Viridiplantae > Streptophyta > Magnoliopsida > Proteales > Nelumbonaceae > Nelumbo > Nelumbo lutea. The sequence continues at coordinate 86,778,175 of NC_142686.1, forward strand.
GTTTAGGAGACAGAGGGGATGGTACAGAGAGGAGCAGAGTGGCTTTTATTTCACCCGAGCTTACCTCTTCCTTACCCTTGAGCTCGGGCAGGTTATGCGTTGCAGTTCGGTGAGCTTGGCGACGTCTCCACTGCCTTTTTGCAGGCTCCGCATTGGTGCTGCTGGGCTCGGTATTGTCGGGCACGGTTTTCGCAAGGAGGGGGATGGACTACTAGTGATGGTTGCAGATAGAGGGATCTTGCCTTGAGTTTGTAACCAAGACCTCGAACCGGTTCTCCACATGCGAGGCCACGAACTCGGAAAGCTGAGGTGATGTAGGTTTGGCAAGCTGGGACCCTCCCGACCTGACTACGCGCAGCAAGGCCGGTGTAACTGGTCTTTCCTTCCTCCCGTGGGATGAGACTTGACTCTTGAGAGGATTCTAGGTCTGAGAGGTCTCTCTCCGGTGAGAAGGACATTCGTTTTGACGGCGAGGCATGGTTTGTTGCGCAGCCGGATGTCGATGAGGAAGCAGCTACTAGGTCTGAGTCAGCGGAGGAAACTGTTGCTGGTAGTAATGCTGAGAAACTTGTTGTAGCACTTGTTGTTGATATAGTTGGAATTGCTGGACCTATTGCATCTGAGCTTGCATGGCTCGCATGCATTGCACCAGGTCTTCAAGCTAGTTTTGGGCGGTCATCGAAGGAACAAGGGAGGGTTCGATGAAGGCAGTCCCAACCGTGAAAGGGAGTGGAGCGTTCATGGGTGCCATTGTCTGAGGCGCGTTCAAAACGGGAACTCCATCTGCGGAGAGGGGGACGGTGAACTGTCCAATACACACCGCTGGGACTTGGATTTGTTCCCCGGCAGTGTCCATTTTCGCACTGCGCCTACGTTGCTGGAGGAAGCCATGAGAACTGAAGTTTGCAAAGTTTTGGTGGAAGGCTTTTTTGAAGCATTTCCCACATATAGTGCCAAATGATGGTGCACAATCTGGTCACTCCTAGCTGGCAAGGGGCCACACTCCAAGCTGGCGATGGACGGTACTTGAGAAGAAGAAGAGAATGAAGGATTCCCGGGGAGCTCTCCCGGCGGGAACACTCCGATGCTTAAGTTAGAACTCTGAGATGATTATAGGGAAAATGAAGAAAGCTAGAGTGTAGATAACGCGAATGCAAAATTACCCTTGCTTTGTAGGGGTTGGAGTTCTTATATAATGGTGTCCTGTCAAATCTGACATAACCGCCTCTAATTCTCTGCCGCAGCTGTTACTTGCCAGGGCTGCCCAGGTCACTATTGCAGGGTACGGCTTTGTCAAGCGGGGGACACCTCTCAGGTTTGGCAGGCACGCCGCCGCCTGGCGAGAGACGTGGGCGTAGGGCTCCAGGTTTGGCAGATACGATTGTTAGGGAAGATCTTTCTGTGATACGCTGAGCTGTTTTCCTACGAGCTACCTTGCATCGAGCTACCTTGTGCCGAGCTGGAGGTGCCATATTGAGGTTATTCTACCCGAGGTGGCCTACTTAGGCCTATTGGAACAAATTTATTAGGAGGCTCCCAAGCTCACCCCGAAGTGCCTTGAGCTCGGGAGATCCCTGTCTTGCAGTACCCTGGCTTGGGATGCCTGTGGAAGAATCTTAGCTCGGGGTGTTCCCTTCTTGAGGAGGAGCTCGCGGCTCCTTTCTTGGGAGGAGATCGGGGGCTCCTTTACTTGGGAGGAGCTTGGGATAATCGGAGTGTCATCTGGTGTCGAGCTGTCACGCTGGACCTTGGCGGACTGATCACGCTAAGCTGTCACTTATGCTAAGTCATGCCCACGTGGGGCAAATCACCCTCCATCATAAAGCATGTTACCAAATCAGTATAATCCACAAAAAAACTTGGTTATACAGAATCAGATTAAGAAACAAATATGGTGGATATACAAAACAAATCAGATATCATAGTTGGTGCATCCTAGACTATGCATAATACTCAAACCTAAATCAGCTATTGATCCACACAACAGAAAACGACACCAATGACCCACAAAAGGAAAACATACGAAGAACCAACGAGAAGAAAAGAAGTAGAATCAGTTCTAGATACACTTACAATTCAAGAGAAAGAGAGAGAGAGAGAGTCACACCTGGTAATGTCGTTGCCGTTATCTAATTGTCGCCTGGTGGTGAGAAAATCAAGATCGAGATCGAGATAGATAGAGAGAGAAGGCGGGAAGAGCAAGTTTATAACACTTGTCTGTGTTATCCACCTTATGCCTCCCCTTGCCACATGGCAAATTTTAATGCTGCTAAACTTGCCATTGGGAAGAACAAGTTTAATAACATGGTTCAAATAAAAAAACACTAGTTCCTAGTAAAAATTTTAGTGAATGAACAAGTTTAATAACACTATTATGTCACATGGCAAATTTAATCACACATGTCATACTTTTCTGAATGCAAATTGTCGTACTCATGCCATGTCATCATAAAAGTAAATTACATGCATGTTTGTAGTTCAATTGTTTATAGGAATGACTTTGGTGTATAAATTTTCTTGCAAATCAAAAACTAGAAAATGGCCTAAATGGGTTTTCTCATAAAAACCCTCTCGGCAAACAGACACATTATGAATAGCTCACAAAATATTTTTTCCTTTTTTCGTTCCATCTAAGTTAGAACCTCTTTGATTTCTTCTTCAATGACATTTTTTTTTTATTAAATCCTCATTATGTTTACAATTGATTATGTTAATTAACAAATCTAGAGCAAGATCAATATGTGCAGGAGAAGAGAAGATTTGTAAATGTAAATAGTCTGAAAATAAGTCAGTAAAGTATCTTTTTTATTTGGTCTTGGCCTTCAACCCAAACACCCACTTAACGGTAGATCCAAGTTTTCTCAATCATGGCCCTTGTTTCTTTCTTGTATTGTGGGTCATACTGAACGAACGGTAATCATACGGTTAACGAAAAGGATCTACCACTTAAAGGTGGATCCGAGTTTTTCAATCATGGTCCTTCTTTCTTTCATGTATCGTGGGTCCTACAGAACGAACGGTAGATTATGGGAAACTTCTCCAATCTCATGTTCCATTCGTTTTTTCTTTGATCGAGAATTAAAACCGTTAGATATTCGCCACGTATAAATAGCGACAACTGTCAAAACCGTTGTCCTTCGCGGGTCAAGAATCCACCGACGAGCAACGCTGTGCTCCATCTCCGTTCTCTTCACGCCGTTGCTCGATCTCCGATTTGCAGGACTCCACTTCTTTCATTCTTTACAGCGTCCTTTCTAAAGGTTTTTCTTTTCTTTTTGTTATAGGGCACCCAAATGGATAGTGGAAATGTTGGTGAAAATGGGAATTGTTTGGAATATCAATGGAGTGACAATCTCCGTGGATCTTCTTCTTTGATTTTCTTGGGAACTGGTTGTTCTAGCGCGGTCCCGAACGCGATGTGCTTGATTCAACCCACCGATCCGCCCTGCAAAGTTTGCACCCAGTCATTTTCTGTTCCTGCCGAGCTTAATCCCAACTATAGGTTCGTTTATTTGGTTTGCATTGTTGAAGCTTGTTTAGGGTTTTATTCGTGTGCCTCGTATTATTCTTGCTGGATGCGTGCGCATTATTTCTATTTAGGTTTTGATCTGATTTTGAGTTGCCGGAGTTACTTGTAGATCGTATACATTGTGAGAAATTATGCGGATTTGTTCTGCGGTTTCTTATGGATTTTATTAGAGTTTATCTTCCTTTTCCTTTTCATGCGTTCTCTTGTTTTCCTCCTTTTTTTTTTTCACTAAAGAAACAAAAAAATTTCATAAGTTGGATAAGACTATGAGTCATCATGGCTCAAAATTGTTTTGGATCGAAAACAGTGAATGGTTGAACCGTAGATTCTTTTTCTTTTTCTTTTTCCGTTTCCGTTCTTTTCTCTGCTATGTTCACCTTATGAAGCTAATCATCAAGTCAATCTTTAATCAGTTTTTTATTTTACAGGTGCAACACATCTCTTCTTATTGATTATTGCCAAAACAATGGTGTACATAGTTATATACTAATTGATGTTGGAAAGACCTTTAGAGAGCAAGTACTTAGATGGTTTACTCGCTATAAGATTCCTCGAGTGGATTCCGTAAGTACATATTCCAATTCTTTTATATTTCCAAATCAGTATATCAGGAAAATCCTTCTCATTGTTCAGTGATAAAGATTTTGGCTATTAGAAATTTATGTTGCATAATCATTTCCACTCCTATGTAGTTTTATCAATCCCACAAGGCAATGGCTAGTCATTTTGGCCGCCCTAGGTAATGTGTGACTAGTAGTGCCTAGGTTGATTAGTCGACCACAGAAAAAGACATGTTCTTATATAAGATGTTGATGTACTCTCATAAGACTGCAAATATGCAAGAAAGTAATGATACAGAACATTTAGTTTTCAACCTCTATTTTGCAAACATGAGTAGAAAAGCTGGATAGGATAAGATAGATTTTTTCAAACTTAAAAAAGAAAAAAAGAAAAGAAGTGTAACTTGACTATTTGATGTGGTCCCCTTGTTTATGGCAACTCCAAACCAACAAATGACTGATTCAAAATTTAAAAAAATTGAATAAGTGGCAACGCTGGGGGATGGACACTTTTGGGCTAGCAGGAGGCCTTTCCCCCCTTTTGGGATACTGATATTAATGAATAAGTGGCAGTGTTGGGACTTGGGGTATGGGTCCTATACATGGGTATCATACATGGACACTTCAAGTTTTACTGTAAATTCTGTGTCTGATACCTTCCCAGCCTTTTTTTTTTAATTTTCGAGAAAGGAAAAGATAAGGTAGTTTTTATTTTTGGAGAAAAAAAAAGCCTTCCCAGCCATGTCCTCACCATTTCTGGGTATCATACTAATCATTAACAATTTGGGCCAATTTGATTCTACCAACTAGCTAGATAGGATTAAACTTGAAAGATGTTTCTTAATCCCATTGAAATGTGTATACAATTGGTGGCATGGATTAAGATGTGTAGCCACTCGGTCCAATTTTCTAGGTTATAGTACATATCTGGGTATCATAAGAGTCATTAGCAATTTGGGTCAAGTTGATTCTGCCAACTAGTTAAATAGGGTTTGTAATCTGAAGAGCTATACTCGAAGTAGTAAAGAAGAGAAGAGAACCACTGAAATGAAGAGAATGTAGAACTGTACTAGCCAGTCGACCAACCTTTTATTTATAGATGAATGTAGTACAAGGTACAAGAAATTACTGGGATACCCTTGATTAGTGATGGGACTCCTAGATGACTTAAATCATTAAACAGGATTAGGCCCATTAACACAGGCCCAGTTACAAGATAAGTTAAACATAAGAATGGGCTAATAAGAACTCTTATCAGCCGAACATCACTCTAACATTCTAACACTTCCCCTCAAGCTAAGCATGGATATCAATCATGTTTAACTTGCCAAGTATGTCTCTGAACTTTGTTGTTGCCAGCCCTTTTGTTAATACATCTGCAATCTGCATCTCTGATGGAGTATAAGGCACATAGAGTTCTCATGAAATAATTCTCTCTCTGACAAAGTGTCGATCAATTTCAATATGTTTTGTCTTGTCATGCTGCACAAGATTGTTGGCAATGTTGATAGCAGCTTTATTATCACAATACAGCTTGAGCGGACCCTCAGTCTTGATACCAAGCTCATTAAGGAGGGTTCTGAGCCATAAGAGTTCATCAACCCCGTGTGCCATAGCTCGGTATTCTGCTTCTGCACTTGTTCTAGCCACAAAATTCTGCGCCATGTGACTAGGTTTCCTCCTAAGAATGTATAGTAACCCGAGATTGATTTTCTGTCTTCAACAGACCCAGCCCAATCAACATCAGTGTAGGCTTCAATTTCAAGTCTGTTGTTTCTCCTGAATAGAATTCCTTTCCCTGGGCAAGTCTTCAAGTATCTGAGAATTCTTTCCACTGCTCTCATATGAGGGGTCTTTGGTGAGCGCATGAATTGATTGACAACATGCACTGCATAGGCAATGTCTAGCCGAGTAAGGGATAAGTATATTAGTTTTCCTACCAATTTTTTGTACCTTTCCTTATCACAGCATTCCTCACCCATTGATTCTTGTAATCCATGGTTTGGTTCTATTGGAGTGTTTGCTGGCCTGCACCCCATCATGCCTGTTTCCTCTAGAAGATCTAGCACATATTTTCTTTGACATACGTAGATTCCCTCTCTTGATCTAGCAACTTCAATCCCAAGAAAGTATCTCAGATTTCCTAGGTCTTTGATCTCAAATTCTGAAGCTAAGAACTCATTCAGCCTCTTCATCTCTTTCACATCATTTTCAGTAATCACCATATCATCCACATACACAATGAGTGCTGTAAGTTTGTCATCCTGTCTCCTTGTAAACAATGTATGATCTGCACTGCTCTGAGTGTACCCCACTTTCTTCATGGCCAAACAAAGTCTCTCAAACCATGCCCGGGGAGATTGCTTCAAACCATATAATGCTTTCCTTAGTTTACATACTTTCTTTCCAACATCATATCCAAGTGGGGGTTCCATGAATACCTCTTCATGAAGATCACCATTTAGGAGGGCATTCTTCACATCCAGCTGATGAAATTCCCAAGAGAATTTTGCTGCTAGTGACAGTAGAACCCTGATTGTGTTGAGCTTTGCTACTAGGGCAAAGGTTTCCTTGTATTCAATTCCTTCATTTTGTGTAAATCCCTTTGCCACAAGTCTGACATTGTACCTCTCAATTGACCCATCTTCCCTATGCTTTACTGTAAATACCCACTTGCACCCAACAGTGCCTTTCCCCTCTGGCAGGTCCACCAGTTCCCACGTTCCTGCTTTCATTAGGGCTTTTATCTCCTCATTCATGGCTTCTTTCCACCTTGGATCGGATGCCGCCTCAGAATACCTGGAAGGGACACATGTAGAGGAAAGAACAGACATAAAGGAATGATAGGCAGGCAGGGGATAAGTGTGAATAAGAAACATAATCAGCTATGGGATGCCAAGTGGTACAAGAACCAACAGGCTTACGGAGAGAATTAGGAAGATCCAAATCTGAATTGAGTGGGTCAGAATTACCTTGGATTGCAGAGACAGATTGATCTGAGTTCAACTGGTTGCAATCATGAGGTTGAGGGCCCTTCTTCCTTCTATTGTATGTAAGTATCTCTTTCTCTTCTTTACTGGAACCTTCAGAAGCATCAGCCGAATCTGGAGAAGTAACTGGCACAGTGGGAGTCTCACTAGGTTGACCCGGAATGTTACAGCTAGGAGTAGTGGAAGGTGATGAAAGGGGAACAAAAAAGAAGGGAGATTGAGAATCCTCTTCCAACCCACTATTCTTCCCCTGAAGAGGATTCTGAGAAGACTGGAAATAGGGTTGAGTAAAAAAAGACTACATCTCTGGTGACATATTTTTTCTTGGAGACAGGATCATAACACTTATACCCCTTTCGTGTAGGAGAATACCCCAAAAATATTCCCTTTGTAGCCTTAGGATCCAGCTTGGTGTTCTTTGGATCCTTCACATGTATGAAGCATGTACAGCCAAAAACCTGTGGGGGAAGAGGAAATTCTGGAAGAGTAGGACACAAAACAGAGAAAGGAGTCTTCATGCCCAGTACCTTAGATGGCATCTGATTTATCAGGTATGATGCAGTGAGAACAGCTTGAGACCAATATTGCTGGGCACATTGTGCTGGAAAAGAAGGGCTTGAGCTGTCTCCAATAGGTGCCTGTTCTTGCGCTTAGCAACCCCATTTTGCTAAGGGGTGTAAGCACATGATGATTGATGTAACATGCCTGCATCTTCCATGAATGAGTTCAGGGATCTTTCAAAGTATTCAGCTGCATTGTTTGAACGGAATTGCTTGATCTTTTTATCAAATTGTGTTTCAACCATTTTGCAAAACATCATAGTTATCCAGGGAACTTCATCACATCCTTCCAACAGATAAATCCAAGTGCACCGAGAATAATGGTCAATAAAACTAATAAAGTAACGGAAGCCATCAATGGAAACAATGGGTGAAGGACCCCAAACATCAGAATGAACCAAATCAAAAGGGGCTTGAATTTCGTTACTAGAAATTGGATACATTGATCTACATTGTTTTGACATTTGACACACATCACAAATTAAACTCTAACTCGGAATGCCCTTACATAGTTCGGGAAACAACATTGCTAAAGAAGAAAATGACAAATGACCTAGCCTAGCATGCCACAAGTGCAGCCTAGCTATTGACTCCACACTTTCTGGACTAGTAGTAGCAGAAGCTTGCAAGGCTGAGCTAACATCCTCATCAAAATAGTAAAGGCCCCCATACTCATGACCACTCCCAATCGTTCTCCTCGTCAATCTGTCATGGAAGACACAATGATAAGGAAGGAAAGTTATACTGTAGTTCAAATTTTTTGTAAGCTTTGAAACAGACAATAGATTTAAGGTAAGACTAGGAACATGTAGGACTGATTTAAGAGAGAGATCCTTGCTTAGGTCAACCACCCCCTTTCCAGAGATGGTGGAGAGGGACCCATCGGCTACTCTCATCTTATCCTGGCCAGATAACAAATGATATGTAGAGAATAAGGACATATGTGTCATATGGTCAGTAACTCCGGAATCAATCACCTAAGAGGTAGAATTAATGGAACTAGTTGCACTAAATGCAGAGGCTGTACTTGATTTGGCAAGAGAGGTGGAAGCTAAAGAATTGTTCTTCAGACGGGCTAATGCCCGGCTGAGAACCTCTTCCTCACTAGCTGTGAAGCCCAAAGTACTTGGTCCAGAGGAGTCGGCAGCCTGCCTTGCGGTGGAAGAGGACACTGTCTGAGTACTCTATGAGTTGTCACTACTGTTGTTGGTGGGAAGATTCCCACTTGTTCTGTGGCCCTTATGTTGCCTTTTGTCCTTTTTCAGAGCAGCTGGCTTTAGATGAGGGTACAAGACCCAACATTTCTCCTTCGTGTGTTTCTCACCACCACAATTGGTACACTTGAGGGACTTCTTGTTTGAAAATCTATTCCCCTTAGTGGAGACTAAGGCTGAATGTTCTCCAGGTAGTTCTGTTGACTGTGTTTGGGAGTCAACTTGCATCTCCTTTCTCCTTACTTCTTCATTCCTCACCAGGTAGTAGACATGGTGAAGCTCAGGTAATTCATCTCTCCCTAGAATCTGTGACCTTATACCTTCATATACAGGGTCAAGGCCCGCCAGAAACTTAAAGGCTCTGCCCTCCTCAATCTGCTTGTCATGCCTCTCCTTATCCTTGGCATTTTCCCAATCCAAAATCAAGTTGTGGTCAAGCTCTTCCCAGAGGCCTTCCAGTGTTGCAAAGTATGTTGCGACGAACATGTATCCTTGCCTTAGGGCTGCAATGTCTTGGTTCAGCCTGTAGATTCTAGCATTGTTCTTTTTCTGGCCATATGTCTTGGATACTTTCTCCCAGATTTTAGCGGCTGTAGGGAAGTGATGAACAGTTCTGGCCACTCGAGGAGTCATGGAGGCCAGCAACCAAGATATGACTATGGCATTTTCTTTGCGCCACACTGTGTATTCAGGATTGCCAATTTCTGGTTGTTTCTTGTCTCTATCCAAATAGCCTGTGAGATCAAGAGAGGTAATGAACAGCATTGCTGAGACGGACCACTCTCTGAAGTTATACTCATCCAACAACACACTTGTAATCTGCAAGCTGTGCAGATTAGGGTTTTCTAGGTTTGAGGACCTTGTGACAGGTCTATTATCTCTAGAGGAAACTTCACCGGATAGTGAGGACATCCTGACTTAAGTCCAAGAGTTGTTCACAGTGCTGTAGGTGGTTTTGTTTAGGGCTGGCCGAAGTGGTCACAGTGTTCACAGTGCTGGTAGAAGTGTTCACAGTTCGGGTACAGTAGCAAGTAAAGGTCTGTAACTGAACCAGTTCACAATGCTGGTAAAAGTTCAAGGCTGCAACTGTGCAGTGCAGAAGTAGGGCTGGTAACCGACCTGAAAAAATCTGTAACTCAAGTTGCCACAGTTCTGTAAGAGTCTTGCTGATGCACTGAAGCTGCAACTGTAGAAGGGGCTAAGTCTTTACCACTGTTCTGCGCAAGTCTTGCTGGAGCACTGAAGCTGCAACTGTAGAGGAAGCTCTCCCCCTTTCGACTAGTCTGTCCTATACAGACCTCTCTTAGTAGCCCAATAGCTACTACTTGCTGAAAAAAAAACTAGTAGGACATCTACTTCTGGGTCTTACTTCCCTTGAGTCCTACAACCAAGAGAAACCCTAGGTTCGAACTTGCTTTACTCTCTTACACTCCTAGGTCTTTACTACAGCAACCCAGAAAAGGAAGAGAGAAGATGAAAAGACAGCAAGAGAAGAGAGTGCGCCTGCTGAAACCAGGAAGGAGCTAATGCTCTGATACCATGTAATCTGAGGAGCTATACTCGAAGTAGTAAAGAAGAGAAGAGAACCACTGAAATGAAGAGAATGCCGAACTGTACTAGCCAGTCGACCAGCCTTTTATTTATAGATGAATGTAGTACAAGGTACAAGAAATTACTGGGATGCCCCTGATTAGTGATGGGACACCTAGATGACTTAAATCATTAAACAGGATTAGGCCCATTAACACAGGCCCAGTTACAAGATAAGTTAAACATAAGAATGGGCTAATAAGAACTCTTATCATCCAAACATCACTCTAACATTCTAACAGGGTTAAACTTGAAAGTTGTTCTTTAATCCCATTTAAATGTGTATACAATTGGTAGCATGGAATAAGATGGGTAGCCACTTGGTTCAATTTTCTGTGCTGATGCCATGTATGCACTATAGGTATCTTATCTGTGATTCTGTTTTTAATAACATAACTTTTAGTTTTCATGTTAAGTATGCCTACCCATAGGTTAACCTTTTTTTTTTGTATTAATGCAGATAATTTTGACCCATGAACATGCTGATGCAGTCCTTGGTCTGGATGATATACGTGCAGTACAACCATTTAGTCCTACAAATGATATTGATCCTACTCCTATTTACCTTACTCAGTTTGCAATGGACAGGTATTCTTTATTCCTTTCAATCAAAGGCATTATCTATGATGCCCAGATACAGATATGGATATATAGACACAGACAGGGGAAACGGGAATATAACCCACCATTTCATAAAATCCTGGACATGGGATATGGGTATGAGTGTCCTGTGTTTGTGAGTCTATCCAATTAGTATTGGATACAATACCAGTATTCTAGGCATGTATGGGAATCCAGTTATCATTGCAGACCAAACTGTTAATTTCGTTTGATATCTTTCATCTTCATGTGTACATCTCTGGATTCTAAGATTTGAAGTTCATGATGTTAGGATAGTACTTGTCATACATCATGATCGCATGGTAATTGGGCCGTCTGTTTGGGTTTGAAATGTTTTATTTATCACTTTTGTGTTCTAATATTCTGTCACTTTATAAGGGTACTGAAAATCTATCTCATGACCAATCCAGTACATATGTCACAGAGGCCGACCAAATGTTCACTCCCAATGTACATATCCACCTTATGCCTCCCCTTGCATTGGAGTTTTGCATGAATGATGATACCTTCCAAGTATTCAAATTTTAGTTTGAAAAAAAAGAAAGCATAAAAGGGTTTATTTTGGACATGGAAAAGTTTTATGGGCTAAAATGTATACAATGGATAAAGAGTAGAGACAAGAACATGAAAGGTTCCTTTTAAGCTCTATAACTAGTTGCCATGTACACGATTCCTGGGTTGTTTATACTTCTAAAAAGAACCTAAATGGAGATCACTCCCCCTTAAAAAAGAATAATTCTGGTGGCTCTATTTAAGCAAAAGGTTACAACACTTGTCTGTGTCCTCTACATTGAGTTTCAACATTTTTCCTGACATTGTATGATGTATTTTCCAAACAGCATTGCAGTGAAATTCCCATATTTAGTTCAGAGAAAACTGAAAGAAGGACAAGAAATTAGACGAGTTGCACAGTTTTGCTGGGAAATTATTGAAGGCCACTATGATAAGCCATTTGCTGCATCTGGCCTACAGTTTGTTCCTCTTCCAGTTACTTACTCCAATTCCATCTCTCATTCTGTTGTCTAGATTATGCATCATCCATTTTCTTGTGCCTAATTGCTTGTTTCTAATGTAGGTAATGCATGGAGAGGATTATGTTTGCTTGGGTTTTCTTTTTGGTCAGAAATCTAGAATAGCATATGTATCTGATGTTTCACGTTTCCCTGCAAGCACTGAATATGGTATGTTTTGTTTTAGCTTTTGATGGTCTAATTACCTGTTCTATATCATTCACATTGCCATAAAAAATGAACAGTTAAAAATAAATAAATATATAGGCAGATAGATGAATAAAATACAAATTCCAAACACAGATATCTAGGATTTGGATCTTCCACTAAATTTATTTATTCTTTGGAACATCTTGTAGCAATGATCACATCATGGTGGGTCTAAAATTGTACAAATATATCCAAAGAAATTTCTATCATCAATGCTCTTGAATGCTGTCAATTTGCAAGCATATGGGTATCAATCAAGTTCATCCATCTTTTCTAGAAAAGTTCTAATTCTTTATAATCATTCCTTTGGTGTGGGAATTTGTCATTTTTTTTGTTTCCCTTGAAGTTTTAATTCCTCAATGTCCATCAATGTAAAGTGCTATCGTCGTGCTGATGGCATGTTGGACATATTTTTTTCCCTCAAACTACACAATTTTGTCTAAAACATAGTCTAAATGACCAAAATGACTCACCATGCCACTTGTCAATTTGATTTGAACATGAATGATAAAAAAAATAAAATATGATTTGAGCATGAAATGATCTTACTAGGTCATGAGATTTGGGGTTGCCTTAAGATCACTCAGTATTTGCTGATGATCAATGGGTCAACAAGAGATCTCTTTCCAGCCAAAAGGGGTCTCCAAATAATCTTTTAAATAATAGATCCTAGATTGAGTAAACAAGGGTAAGCCAAAAGGATGTTGGTTGAAGTAATGAAATAAGATCTAAGGATTCCTATAGTCAAAGGAGCTCATAGTGGAAAATTTTAATTTTTTTTTATCAATAACAGTAAATTTTATTAATAATTGGGAACTTAGGAAGTTACATAGAAAATGAGCTAAAGAATCTTAACTCCCTACTATACCAATGTACACCCAAACCATGAAAAACTTACAACACAGCCCAAAAGAGAGTTTTTGTTCACCCCTTGTCTAGCTAGCCCATCTGCCAAGGAATTTGCATTTGTTTTTATCCATGTGCAATGAACTTCGATGTCCTTAGTCAGCCACTTAAACTTCCTCTTTTCATTGTTGTAAATCCAGAGCTTAGAGCTATCCTCTTTTAGCCAATTCACCACAATTTCAGAATCACCTTCTATGATCAGTTTTTTAATATGCATGTCCTTAGCCCTTTAGATCCCTTCAAGAGCTCCTAGAATCTCAGCCCCTAGAGAATCACCCACCCCAATTGGACTGGAATACATAGCTAACAAGTTCCCTTTTTCATCTCTTATCACTCCCCCTATTCCGGAAGGCCCTGGATTACCCATGCTGCTGCCCTCAAAATTCATTTTGGTAAACCCTTGAGGTGGAGGTGTCCAACAAGAACTTGAGGTCTTCTTCACCGGAGCTGAATCTGCAATCTCCTTCCAATTTATTATCATTTGATCAACTGAGAAGTCTGTAAACAGTTCTAAAGTTTTCAACCAATGTATCACCCTAACATGGATACTCTCCAAGATTGCTTCCAAGCTTCTCTCCTTATCTGAGAAAATCTGTGAATTTCTTTCCTCCCAAACAGTCCAACATACTGCAGCCCTAACACATCTCCACATGATCTTGGCCCTTTTTGTTGTCCAGCAAGGCATGGATGTGAATAAAAATTGCACATTCAAAGGAGGAGTCCACCTGCACCCAAACAAAGAAGTAAACCATTCCCAAATACCTTTAACAAACTGACAAGAAATTAGTAAGTGGTATCCAGACTCTATTAAGGGCCCGAGAATAGGATCTCACCACGGGTCAGTCCACGGGAAAACCCTCTTGTTTCCCCTTGTCCCTTCCTTTTCTTGAGGTACCTATCTTGGTGCCTTGATGGTGATTTGTTCAAGAGATCACCAACTCTCCTTACTCTCTTCTTCACTGAATATTCGATGCCTTTATTGAATAATAGCAGCTCCTTAAATAGGAGATTACAAGAGGTAAGAGTCCTGCTCTTAGGGAGATTCCTTGCTGATTAGGGAGACTCTATCTTGATAAGATAAGACTCTATCATGCTCGAACTCAGGATATGTGGCTTGGAACTCGGTCAAGGGGATCCAGGTGGCTTCGACTGACGGTAGACTGTCCCATTCTACCAAAACTTCAAGAATACCTCGATTGATACGGGAGTGAACAAGAGTCCTAGGTTGGCAAATGAGTTTGCCTTCTTTCAAGGGTGGCAGGGAGGGGACTTGGTCCGGAGGAGCACCCGTAAATGGTTTTTGCAAGGAGATGTGAAAAACATCATGAATCTGACTGCTCTCCGGCAATTCCAGCTGGTATGCAACTGTGCCGATCCGCCGCAAAACCCTGAAGGGGCCATAGAATTTAGGGGCTAGTTAAGGGGCATCCCTGTGGCACAAGGAGCGTTGCCGGTCATAGGTATGCTTCATGCAGAGCTAGGCCTGCTGTAAGCGAAGGTATACGTCAGCTAGAAGGGCATCGCGCTCTTGTAAGGAACGATCAATCTCCTCAATCTCCTCCAAACGAGTAGAACCGGGTTCATAGGATAACAAGCGGGGAGGGTCTCGGCCATAGACGACGCGAAAAGGGGTCATGCTGAGGGAAGAATGATAGGCAGTGTTGTAATAGTACTCGGCCCAAGGAAGCCAATCTACCCACCGTCACGGTTGGTCACCCACAAAACAACCAAGAAACATCTCGATCGTGCGGTTTACCACCTCCGTTTGACCATCGGACTGAGGATGATATGCGGAGGAAAAAGCTAAGGTGGTGCCATGGAGCCGAAACAGTTCCTTCCAGAAGGTACTAGTGAAACCCGGGTCTCTGTCGCTGACAATGGATTCCGGTAACCCATGTAAGCGGAAAACATGTGTAAAGAAAGCGTGGGCAGCTGAAATGGCGCTGTACGGGTGTGATAGAGGATTGAAGTGGGAATATTTAGAGAAGTGATCTACCACCACAAACAGAATTGATTTGCCGCCTACCTTGGGTAGTCCCTCGATGAAGTCCATGGAGATGTCGGCCCAGATTTGTGTTGGGATCGAAAGGGGCTGAAGGAGGCCAGCCGGGTGCAGGTTTTCCCATTTATGCTGTTGGCATGTGGAGCAATTTTGGACAAAGTCCCGATTAGAAGCCTTCATACCTTGCCAATGGAAATCAGCCCAGACGCGATGCAGCGTTTTCTGAATGCCTTCATGGATGGAGTTATGAATACTGGAGATGATGGAGGGAATCAAAGAGGAGTCTGGTGGGAGATGTACCCGAACCTTATATAGTACCAACCCGTCATGAAGGGACCAATTGGAGTCAGCGGCCCCAGACTGAATTTTTTGTACAAGGAAAGACCCTTCTGGTGATTGCGGTATTGCCTTCCTGATGTCGTCTAATAGAGTGATTCGGGGTTGGGAAATTCCGCAAAGGAGCATAGTGTCCTCATCACGTCTAGACAAAGCATCAGCGACGCGATTCAAGGATCCCGCCTTGTAATCCACCCGAAAATCGAAGCCAAGCAGTTTGCTAACCCAATGCTGTTGAGGAGGAGTGGTGAGTCGTTGCTCCAACAAGTACTTGAGGCTGTAGTGATCGGTTTTGACGACGAATGACCGCCCCCACAAGTATGGTCTCCAGTGTTGGATGGTTCTAGCTAGCCCGATAAGTTCGCTCTCATAGGCTGGTAGTTTTAAATGTCGGTCGGCCAGTTTGCGGCTGAAGAAGGCAATCGGGTGCCCTTGCTGTTGTAGTACGGCCCCGATACCCATTTCGGATGCATCGCACTCGACTGTAAACTCGAGAGCGAAGTTCGGTAATTGCAGAACTGGGGTGGAGGACAGGGCATCTCTTAAATTCGCAAAAGCTGTATCGGCTGTGTTGTCCCAACGGAAGGAATTTTTCTTTAGTAGGTTAACGGGGCAGCCAACAGACCATAATTCTGCACAAATTTGTGGTAGTAACCTGTTAAACCTAGGAACCCGCATAAACCTAGGAACTTGCGGTAGTAACCTGTTAAACCTAGGAACCCATGAATAGCAGGAAGACCGGTGCGCATACTCGTTGATTCAGGAAGCACTCACAACTTCGTAAGTTAGTAAGCTGCCCTTCAGTTAAAACTGCTAATGGAATTCAGGCCACGACTACAGGTAGCCATCGCAAACGGTGAGAGGGTTCATAGTCCGGGAATCTGTAAGGACGTCCAGATACAGGTCGAATCTGAACTATTTTCTACTGATTTATTTGTACTTTCCTTGGATGGATTCAATATTGTTCTTGGGGTTAAATGGTTGATCACCCTAGGCCCAATTTTATGGGATTTCAGCGCCCTAACAATGACATTCCACTTGAATGGAAAGCAAGTCTCTTGGCAGGGTAGCCGGGTAAAAGCAAGAAAACCACAGGTTCTTGCACTCTAGGGAGAAACGACGCATACGACAGCCATGGAAAGACTCCACGCCGAATTTTCAGATGTGTTCTAGGAACCCAAGGGACTCCCTCCTCCCCGAGCATGCGATCATCGAATCCCTCTGGTGATGGGTTCAGAACCAGCCGTCGTCCGGCCTTACTGCTACCCGCATCTACAGAAGGACAAAATAGAAAAGCAATATGCTGAAATGCTAAAACAGGGGATCATACGCAATAGCCGCTCCCCCTTTTCTTCGCCAGTCCTGTTGGTAGCAAAACGGGATGGAACTTGGAGGTTCTGTGTTGACTATAGAGAGCTCAATAGCTGAATGATCAAGGATAAGTTTCCCATTCCCGTTGTGGGCGAGTTGTTGGGCGAACCGCATGGTGCCCAGTATTTCTCCAAGCTAGACCTCAGGTTCGGGTATTTCCAGGTCCGAAAGGCTCCCGGGGACATTGAGAAAAGTGCCTTTCGAACTCACCACGGCCACTTGGAATTTTTAGTCATGTCGTTCGGTCTCACAAATGCCCCATCCACATTCCAGTCTCTGATGAATGAGGTATTTCAGTTCCATCTACACAAATTTGTTTTATTGTTCTTTGACAACATTTTAGTTTACAGTAAATCATGGGTAGAACATATGCACCATCTGCGGACCATTTTCGAGCTCCTGCACCAACACAAACTCTTCCTTAAACGGTCCAAGTGCTCCTTTGGGGAGCGACAGGCTCTTTATTTGGGTCACTTCAAGCTATCAAGGAATGGCCCAAGCCTCAATCCACCAAGGCTTTACGCGGGTTCCTAGGTTTAACAGGTTACTACCACAAATTTGTGCAGAATTATGGTCTGTTGGCTACCCCATTAACCAACCTACTAAAGAAAAATTCCTTACGTTGGGACGACGCAGCCGATACAGCTTTTGCAAATTTAAGAGATGCCCTGTCCTCCACCCCAGTTCTGCAATTACCGAACTTCGCTCTCGAGTTTACAGTCGAGTGTGATGCATCCGGAATGGGTACCGGGGCCGTACTACAGCAGCAAGGGCACCCAATTGCCTTCTTCAGTCGCAAACTGGCCAACCGACATTTAAAACTACTAACCTATATGAGAGCGAACTAATCGGGCTAGCTAGAGCCGTCCAACACTGGAGACAGTACTTGTGGGGGCGGTCATTCGTCGTCAAAACCGATCACTACAGCCTCAAGTACTTGTTGGAGCAATGGGTTAGCAAACTGCTTGGATTTGATTTTCGGGTGGATTACAAGGCGGGATCCTTGAATCGTGCCGCTGATGCTTTGTCTAGACGTGATGAGGACACTATGCTCTTGTGCGGAATTTCCCAACCCTAGATCACTCTATTAGATGACATCAGGAAGGCAATACCGCAATCACCAGAAGGGTCACTCCTTGTACAAAAAATTCAGTCTGGGGCCGCCGACTCCAATTGGTCCCTTCATGACGGGTTGGTTCTGTATAAGGGTCGGGTACATCTCCCACCAGACTCCTCTTTGATTCCCTCCATCATCTCCAGTATTCATAACTCCACCCATGAAGGCATTCAAAAAACGCCGCATCGCATCCGGGCTGATTTCCATTGGCAAGGTATGAAGGCTTCTAATTGGGACTTTGTCCAAAATTGCTCCACGTGCCAACAACATAAATGGGAAAACCTGCACCCGGCTGCCCTCCTTCAGCCCCTTTCGATCCCAACACAAATCTGGGCCAACATCTCCATGGACTTCATCGAGGGACTACCCAAGGTAGGCGGCAAATCAGTTCCGTTCGTGGTGGTGGATCGCTTCTCTAAATATGCTCACTTCATTCCTCTATCGCACCCGTACAATGCCATTTCAGTCACCCACGCTTTCTTTACACATGTTTTCCGCTTACATGGGTTACCAGAATCCATTGTCAGCAACAGAGACCCGATTTTCACTAGTGCCTTCTGGAAGGAACTGTTTCTGCTCCATGGCACCAACTGTATCATCCTCAGTCCAACGGTCAAACAGATGTGGTAAACCGCACGATCGAGATGTATCTTCGTTGTTTTGTGGGTGACCAACCGCGACGGTGGGTGGATTGGCTTCCTTGGGCCGAGTACTGTTACAACACTGCCTATCATTCTTCCCTCGGCATGACCTTTTTACGCGTCGTCTATGGCCGAGACCCTCCCCGCTTGCTATCCTATGAACCCGGTTCTACTCGTTTGGAGGAGATTGATCGTTCCTTACAAGAGCGCGATGCCCTTCTAGCTGATGTATACCTTCGCTTACAGCAGGCCCAGCTCCTAATGAAGCATACCTATGACCAGCACCATCGGGAATTGTCGTTCGAACCGGGTCAGTTTGTTTGGTTGAAGCTTCAGCCCTACCGGCAACGTTCCTTGTGCCACAGGGCTGCCCCTTAACTAGCCCCTAAATTCTATGGCCCCTTCAGGGTTTTGCGGCGGATCGGCGCAGTTGCATACCAGCTGGAATTGCCGGAGAGCAGTCGGATTCATGATGTTTTTCACATCTCCTTGCTAAAACCATTTACGGGTGCTCCTCCGGACCAAGTCCCCTCCCTGCCACCCTTGAAAGAAGGCAAACTCATTCGCCAACCTAGGACTCTTGTTCGCTCTCGTATCAATCGAGGTATTCTTGAAGTTCTGGTAGAATGGGACAGTCTACCGCCAGTCGAAGCCACCTGGATCCCCTTGATCGAGTTCCAAGCCACATATCCTGCGTTCGAGCTTGAGGACAAGCTCTTAGTCCAGGAGGGGAGTAATGATATGGACGCGTTTATCGGGAGGAAATACCACCTCCGGCAGCAACAATGATCCAGTGTTCTCACCCTATCCAATTCGGTAGCAACAGTATTCTTATCAATTCGGCATATTAGATTAGATTATCTTATCTTATTAATTTAGTAGATTAGGTTGCCTTATCTTATTAGATTAGAATTAAGAGAGACTTATCTTATCTTATCAGTCGTATCTTATCAAAATAGAATAGATTGCCTTATCCTATTAGATTAGAATTAAGAGAGGCTTATCTTATCTTATCAGTCTTATCTTATCAAGATAGAGTCTCCCTAAGAGCAGAACTCTTACCTCTTGTATTCTCCTATTTAAGGAGCTGCTATTATTCAACAAAGGCATCGAATATTCAGTCAAGAAGAGAGTTAGGAGAGTTGGTGATCTCTTGAACAAATCACTATCAAGGCGTCAAGATAGGTACCTCAAGAAAAGGAAGGGACAAGGGGAAACAAGAGGCTTTTCCCGTGGACCGACCCTTGACGAGATCCTATTCCTGGGCCCTTAACAAATCAGATTTTGGCATGATATCTGGTATTGCGACAGATCTCTCAAAGAGAGCTTTCCAACCCTTTTCGAGATTTCACAAGAGAAGGACTACCTAGTTTCAGAGACTTTCACAGAATCAAGGGACTGGAGTTTGGAGCCCTTCCTTCTGAAGGAATCTAAATGACTGGGAAGTAGAGCTTTGGCTGGAGTTGATGAATCTCTGAGTGCTACTGCTATCAGGTTGGACATTTCAACACAAGACAAAAGTGTTTGGGCATGGGAAAGCTCAGGTTTTTTCTCAGTAAAATCTTTCTACAACAGACTTTGCTCTGATGAAGGGACTAGCTTTCCTTCGAATAAAATTTGGAAAACTACAGTGCCACCCAAGGTTGCCTTCTTCACTTGGGTTGCTTCTCTAGGAAAATGTTTGACTGCTGAGAACCTAGCAAAAAGAGAAAGGCTGATGGAACCCAGCAAATGTTTAATGTGTGGAGAAAGCTCTGGAGACATGGAGCATTTATTTCTTCACTGCAAGTTTACAAGGGAGCTTTGGCAGAAGGCTTTGAGATGCCTTGAGGTGTCCTTGTGCTTTCCAAAAGGCCTTTTGGAGTTACTTTAGAGCTGGAACCTAGCCAGTTTATCAAAGAAAAAAACGGAAAAGTCATCTCGGGAGTAATTCCACCTGCAGTTCTGTGGACAAGTTTGGACAGAGAGGAAGAGGCCTTTTGAGGACAAATACAATTCAGTTGATTCAGTTCTAAAAGTTTTTTGGGGAAGAATTTATTCTTGGGTGGCTTCTCAGAAATTGTTCAAGAACACTCCTTACAACACTTTTTTTGACAACTGCAACATTTTTGTTTCTAGCTGAACAGAAGCCCTTGGGATGTATAAAGTTTTTTTTTCTTTTTTTAATTTCCTGTTCAGTGTCTTGCTGTGCAGGTTCACTGTATTCTCTTTTCTTATTTAATGAAATACTTAACCTATTCTCAAAAAAAAAAAAAGGTAGGCTTCAACTGCTAGTAGTGGTATACGAGGAGAACATGCAAGAGAAATTAGATCATCAACTGAAGGCTCACCAACATATTAGATTGCTGCAGAAGCCAGTGGTAATGGGCCTTCATCCGGGGTGGATGAAATCGATCAATCATTTCCAGGCTCCCAGCCAGTTAGAGAAGAACCTAAGCTCACCAACCTCTTAGTGATCGTCATCACAATCCCGTTCAGGTAAGGAACTTGTGGTATCCACTGAGGTTGATCATGAAGGGGTCCCAGGGGTGGCGGCATTGTCAGTAACCCGTCTAGTGGTAGAAGAGGGACTGAAGGAGGTAGAGTTGTCGACTGAATAGCCTATAGGCAAGGCAGAATTTAGGGAGGTTCAACCCATCCTTAAACTGTCATAGGCAGATGAAGTAGTAGCCAATGGCAGCTTGACCCAAGAGTCAACTGGTGGTGTCAATGAATGGGTGAAAGCGAACATCAAGGAGGTAAATGAATTTCTTGGCATTTCCTTCAAGGGGTGTGAAGAGGAAGTGATGGCACTGTTTTTAGCCATTAACAAAAAGAAACAATGGGCAAGGTGATAAGGCATTAAACAACCTCACGAAAAAAGGGTTAAAGATTTGCAAGGAAAAGAATCTCCTCAAGTTGACTCTACATGAAACTGGAAGCATACACTGATGCAGATTAAGCTGGATGTATTGATGATAGGAGGTCCACCTCGAGATACCGTACTATGGTGGTAGGGAACATTGTTTCATGGAGGAGTAAGAAGCAGTTTGTAGTGGCTAGATCCTAAGCTAAGGTAGAGTACTAGGCAATGGCACATGGAGCCTCAGAACTATTGTCACTTAGATCACTTCTAGGAGAATCGGGTATTGACTGTGAGAAGCCAATGAAATATTGTGATAACCAAACAGCTATCAACATTGCACATAATCCTGTCCAACATGACAAAACAAAGCACATAGAGGTTGATAGACATTTTAGACATTTTATACAGGAGAGAGTTGCTTCAGGGGAAGTTTGTTTTCCATTTATTGTTTCTGAAGAGCAATTGACTGATGTCTTGACAAATGGTGTTTCAAAAAGGAGCTAATACACTATATAAGCAAGCTAGGCATGATTGATATCAATGCATAGCTTGAGGGGGAGTGTAGGGAGATTGGGCCGAATGGGCCCTAGTGCATCAATATGTCATCTTTTGTCTTTTACCTGTTATGTTTGTTAATGGACCTTGTCCTTATGTGCCTGTTAACCTTTGCTTATTTATTTTTAAGTATGTTTATGATCTGGCCGCCCCTTTAAGGGAAGTATTGTAATTGCTCTCGTTAAGCTAAGATTAATAAAAGATTATAGGAGTAAGGGGGGAAGAGATTGAACCATCTTCTCCTTATCCTTTCTTCTCTTCTCTACTATTTCTCTTCTTCTCTCTCACTTTTCTACCTATAACCTGAGATTTATTTTCTGATTTTATTGGGCTGGATCACATCTTTTCTTTGTTGCTACTTGGTCTAACCCAGCATCTGATTTCTTCCCTTTCCTCCCAAAGACTTTCCATATTAGCGAAATCTCAAATAAATTCGAACTGTCCACTTTCTGAAGTCCAAGTACCTAATCTTCCTCAACCTTCTCTTCTTCTTCCTTTCTACCTTCACACCACAAGGAAGCTTCAATGGCAGTCACCAACCAGAGTAAAAAATTTCATCTGCACACACCTTCACCAACCAGGGCACATCTTCAGGATGGACATTACTAGGCTAACAGCTTCTGAATGCAAGTCTTTCACAAAAAAGAAAGTCTAAAGCACAGGGAATCAATGGAATGAGACACTTCTGGCCTCCTCAGATGAAAAGGCAAGCCTAGCAGCTGAACCACTGCTCTATCTTCCACACTGAAGCTCTTGGAGTTAGAGATAGGAGACCACCTGGAAACAGTTACAATATCTGGATCCAACTTGACATAAGCAGCACCAATCCCAGCCTCTGATCCTACTAGCTCCAACAGGGCTTTACAATCCTCAAAGGGGGTTAAAATTATAGTTCAGGTCAACTTAAGTTCTTTTTTGTAGAGAGACTGAGCTGAATGGGCCCTAGCCCATTAGTGTCTTTCTTATTAGTTCTTTCATGTTATGTTTTCTTATTGGGCCTTTTTCTTTATGGGCCTTTAACTCTTTTTTATGTTTTCTAAGTTTAGTGCTGATGTGGACACCTACTTAAGGGCCTCCTTGTAATTTATGTAGCTTAAATAAGTTTAATAAAAGATTAGAGTAGGGGAAAGAGGAGATATTTGAACTCCTTTCTTTCTCCTTTCTTTCTCCTTCTTCAATCTTCCTCCTTGCTGTCACCTTCTTCTTCTCTGATTTCTTTTGCTTTATTCTGAAATATTCCACTGATTTTATTAGTTTGAATCACATCTTGGTATCAGAGAAGGTCTCTATTCCGTTATCCTTTTTTTTCCTTTTTTTCCCATACACCTTTTTTTAATCGAAAGGTGTATGGAGAGATAAATTGCTGATTATTCAGAGATCTTGTTTTCCTAGTTGGTAGAGGGTTTGGAGAGTCAGAATCTGGTCGAAGATTGCCAAGAAAGTGGGATTGCAAATTTTTTTTCCGAAAACCCTAGCCGGCTAGAGAATTTCTAGTTACGAGTTGAAGAGGCTATTTGGGTGTGGTGCTCAAGGCTTGGAGGGTTCCTTTTTATCTCCACAAGTGGGCGGCTATAGTTGGAAGTGGTTTGGATAGCTTTGGCTTGAGCGGCTACCTCTTCTCTCTTTCTCCCCAGAGGTCAGGTATGGTGAAACCCTAGTTTTGGGGCTTTTGACAGCTTAACTGACCTTAGTTAGGTCTATAAAGGTTAAAAACATTGTTTTTTTATTTTCGTTTGATTGATAGAGCAATCTGGAAGTGAGGTGAAGCAAATCCCAGTGTCGGGGGTTGGTCCCATAGATTCCTTTTTGACAGGAGTGACTACAATTAAACTTGACGGAACAAATTACCTTGTGTGGGCACAATCTATTAAGATCCATGTCTGTGGTAGAGGTAAAGTAGGGTTTCTAACAGGTAGTAAGGCGATGTTGAGTGAGTCTGACCCTACATATGAGAAATGGATGCAGGATAACTACACAGTTATTGGGTGGTTGGTAAATTCTATGCAGCCCCATATAAGTCAACACTATCTGTGGATGAATTCAACCAAGGAAATTTGGGATAGTGTGACAAAGACATACTCTCAGAAATTAAATGTTGCAAGGGCCTACAAACTAAAGAGTGATGTGAAGAATTTAAGACGGGGGAAGAGTGTGGTTGTCTATTATTTGATGTTGAAGTCACTATGGCAGGAGTTGGATGTTATGGAAGCATTTGTATGGGAAAGCACCAAAGATGCCAAAACTTTCAGGAAAATTGTGGAAAGAAATAGGTTGTTTGAGTTCCTTACAGGACTCAATCCTGAATTTGATATTACAAGGCGGAATATCTTGGCCAAGGATGATGTGTCACTTGCACAAGCATACTCTATGGTGAGCAGTGAAGAGAGCAGGTGGCAAGTACAGCTACAGACCCCACCTCCTTCAGAACATTTTGCACATGCTGGAATAAAACCAAAGGGGTTGAATGAGAAAAGGGAAGTGATATGTGAATATTGCAAGAAGCCGAAACATACTAAGGATTCTTGTTGGAAGCTTCATCCAAATCTTCTTCCTGAGAGGTCTCGGAGCAACAACAACTCTAAGAAGGGTGTCTAGTCTGGAAAACCCAAGAATGCAAATGTTGCCACAATGTCTGAATGTGAAGAAAAATCTGTTGTGGAACAGTTGGCAGCAGTGAAGGTAGAATTTGAGAGATATGGGAATTTGATAAATCACTTGGAGTCTACTATTGCATCTTCCTCCTCAGGCATCCCCTCTATCCGCTTTTGCCCATTTAGGTATTCGTGCTTCTGCAAATCATGCTACAGCCTCAGGTAATCGTAGAATTCCTTGGGTCATAGATTCTGGTGCATCAGACCATATGACTAGCCTACCCAACCTTTTTTGTTCATACCAGCTCCTCTCGGGTAGAGAGAAGATTTCTCTTGCCAATGGGTCTCTTGCTCCCATCTCTGGCAAGGGTAGCACTAACCTTTTTATTTGTTAGTAGTTTAACCAAATCAATGAATTGCAGCATAACCTTCTTTTCTACTTATTGTGTTTTTTAGGACTTGAAGTCTCAAAGGACGATTGGAGGTGGCCATGAGGCGAATGAGATATACTTGCTGGATGTCTCTGATCAAAGTCCCGGATTACCTAGTGGAGTTGCTTTGGAGTCTGTTTTATCAGAGTTAGTTAATAGAGTCATGATATGTCATTTTAGATTTGGTCATTTGTTTTTTTCAGCTTTGAGTCATTTGTTTCCAGAAATGTTTAAGGGAATATCCCTATCGAGTTTTCATTGTGAGTCATGTGAACTTGCTAAACATCGTAGACAATCTTTTTCAGTGAATAATAAAAAATCTGTTTCTCCTTTCCATATTGTGCACTCTAATGTGTGGAGGGCATACCATTTACCTGGTATGGGGTGCTATAAATATTTCATTCTTTTCATTGATGATTTCTCTCGTTACACATGGATTTACCTTCTGAAATCTTGGGATGAAGTATCAAATATTGTACAAAAGTTTCATGAACTTATACTTACCCAGTTTAACACTCGGATCAAAATATTCCGATCTGATAATGCAAAGGAATATTTTGAGAATATTTTGAGAAGTCTCTCCTCCTACTTTGATACCTTTGGAGTTATTCATCAGAGTTCCTGTTCCTACACTCCTCAACAAAATGGAGTGGTGGAAAGGAAAAATAGACATGTGGTTGAGGTAGGAATATTTTGAGAAGTCTCTCCTCCTCCTTTGATACCTTTGGAGTTATTCATCAGAGTTCCTGTTCCTACACTCCTCAACAAAATGGAGTGGTGGAAAGGAAAAATAGAGATGTGGTTGAGGTTGCGAGGAGCCTTCTTTTTGCTTCCCATGTTCCTATTAAATTTTGGGGTGATACTGTTCTTATAGCTACATACTTGCTAAACCGAATGCCTTCTCGGGTTATGGGGTTTAAAACTCCCTTTATCTCTTTTTCCAAATAATGATCTATTTTCTCTTCCTCTCAGGGTGTTCGGGTGCACTTGCTATGTCCATGTTCATAGTCATCAAAGACATAAGTTTGAGCCTAAAGCATTACAAGTGTGTCTTTTTGGGATATGCCTCCACACAGAAGGGGTACTGTTGTTTTGATCTAGTTCGTGGCACTTGCTTTGTTTCTAGAGATGTCACATTTGTAGAGTTAGTCCCTTTCTTTGGTACTTCTCTTGAGGGGGAGCATTCAGACGAGTTGTTTGCATTGTCACCATTTGTTCTTCTTCCAATTCCCATTGAATCTTCTATAGAGTCTCCTCCAGTTGAGCCATCTATCCCTGGTCCCCTTCCTCCTACTCATTCCCCTTCTTTTCTTTCCCATCCTATTATACAGAGGTGGTACCAGAGACAAAGACTCAGAGACATGCAAGTTGTTTCCATTCTTTCAGATGTGCCTCTTGCTCCTCCCATCACTACTGAGATAACATGTCAGCCCTCTTCTACCACTTTGGATA
Organism: Nelumbo lutea; assembly: GCF_056320005.1. Taxonomy (NCBI): domain Eukaryota; kingdom Viridiplantae; phylum Streptophyta; class Magnoliopsida; order Proteales; family Nelumbonaceae; genus Nelumbo; species Nelumbo lutea. Next base: position 86,804,706 of record NC_142686.1, read on the forward strand.
CCTTCCCTGACCTTGATCTACCTATTGCCCTTTGCAAAGGCAAACAGAAATGCACAGCTCATTATATTTCCAAGCACCTGTCCTACAACCTCCTTTCCCCTTCCTACTATTCCTTCCTTGCCTTTGTTTTCACGCATGTAACTCCTCGGTTTGTCCCAGATGCCTTGTCCAAACCAGAATTGAGAGATGCTATGATGACTGAACTAGATGCTTTGCATAAGAACAATACCTGGGAAATTGTGCATTTGCCTAAGGGAAAGGAACTGGTTGGCTGTAAGTGGGTGTTCATTATTAAGTATCATTCTGATGGTACTGTTGAGAGATATAAGGCCCGTTTGGTTGCTAAAGGATATACTCAGATGTATGGTATTGACTACTTAGAAACTTTTGCCCTAGTAGCCAAGATGACTTCAGTTCGAGTCTTGCTATCTTTAGTTACTGCTTTTGACTGGTCGCTTCATCAGTTTGATGTAAAGAATGCCTTTTGAATGGGGACCTAAATGAAGAGGTCTATATGTCTTTACCTCCAGGGATGTATGGAAAGGTCTGTAAACTGAAGAAGTCTCTTTATGGCCTTAAGCAGTCTCCTAGAGCCTGGTTTGACAGATTTCGGGCTGCTCTTGTTACTTTTGGATACACACAGACTTAGTTGGATCATAATTTGTTTGTTAAGCGGAGAGATCCCTTAGTCACCCTCTTGATTGTCTATGTTGATGATATTGTGGTTATAGGAAATGATACTCAGGAAGTTCATCTCAAGAGTTTTCTTATCACTGAGTTTGAAATTAAAGACTTGGGAGAACTCAGATATTTCTTGGGAATTGAAGTTGCCAGATATAAGGATGGTTTCTTCATTTCTGAATGGAAGTATGTTCTTGATCTCCTTGTAGAGACTGGGAAACTGGGGGGTCGACCTGCTTCTACTCCTATTGACCTAAATCATAACTTGTCAGTGATTGAAGGTGAATTGTTGCCTGATAAGGGGGTGTTCCAGAGACTGGTCGTGAATTTACAGGGCAATGACACATGGAGTTTCTGAACTTTTGTGGTTGAGATCACTTTTAGATGAATTGGGTATAAATTGTGAGAAGCCAATGATGTTAAATCATGACAACCAGGCTGCTATCAACATTGCACACAATCCTGTTCAACATGACAGAACTAAACACATTGAGGTTGACAAGCATTTTATACGAGAGAGAGTTTCCTCAAGAGAAGTCTATCTACCATTTGTTGCTTCTGAAAAGCAATTGGCTAATGTTTTGACAAAAGGTGTTTCTAAAGGAAAGCTGGTTCATTATATAAGCAAGCTGGGCATGATGGATATCTATGCTCAGCTTGAGGGGGAGTGTAGAGAAACTAGGCCGAATGGGCCCTAGCCCATTAGTGTCTTTCTTACTAGTTCTTTCATGTTAAGTTTTCTTATTGGGCCTTTAGCTCTTTTTTATGTTTTTTAAGTTTAGTGCTGATGTGGACACCTATTTAAGGGCCTCCGTGTAATTTATGTAACTAAAATAAGTTTAATAAAAGATTAGAGTAGGGCAAAGAGGAGATATTCGAACTCCTCCTTTCTTTGTCCTTTCTTCTCCAATCTTCCTCCTCCTTGCTGTCTCCTTCTCTGATTTCTTTTGCTTTATTCTGAAATATTCTACTGATTTTATTAGTTTGAGTCACATCTCTTTTAGTAAATCCCAATCTTTCGCTTGTAATATAATATATGCATATAAGGTATTGCAAAGGAAAATGAGGGGGGAGATCATCCTCCTAGTTCCCCACCTCTCTCTGCCCGTCTGTTGATACAGTTCACAATGCTATTTCCTCAATAAGCGTATTGTAAATTAAAGTGGATACTGTATTCTTTGCAATCATATTTCTCTTCCTCTTTATATTTCTAAATCAGTTTTGGTTATGTAGTAATTTCGAAGACTGGAGCTGGACAGTTGGATCTTCTTATCCTTGACACATTATACAAGGTCAGGCTTTACTTCATCCTCTTCTGCTTGCGGTACCTGTCTCCGATTGCTTCTATATATTTATCGACTTTGCAAATATATTTCTGGCCCTATCCTTTCTAGTTTTTCCATTCATCCATATCAGCATACGTATTTCTGCCAATCACTTTTTGGACATGTTATTAAATTATTGTTCAAAACCCTATTCCATACAACAGACAACACTTATGACACTCCCATTTCTCCCATCCAACTCTAATTCTATGGACAACATCCTATTAAGTGTTTTTTCTATTGATAATCATAGCATTTTATTAATATAGAGAAAAATGAATCATGTGCTCTAGCAAAGTCTACTAATGATCCCTGTTCACCTTGCTTGGGCATTACATTGGCCAAGCAATTTGCTGATCCAATAGAAAGTGGTTTGCAGCTTCCTTGAAAAGAAAATTATTTCTTTAATGGTGTCTCTGTGTTGCCATAGTCCTTATTGTACTTCAAAAGTCACCTTCACCAACTGAACTGAAAACTCATTAATCACCCAAAGTCACCACCTGATTAGCTAAAAGATCATGTTAACAATACAAGTTTCTAGGAGTGGATCATGTCATGATTGGGTACAGTATCTGGGCTATGGCATTCATTAGGTGACCCAAACAGACCACATTGCTGTATTGTTGATTCCTCTCTATGCATCTCCCTTTGGAAGACAACTGTATTCAAGATTATCATAAACTATAATTAGGTCTGTTTAATCAACAAACTTTGCCATTCAGGCTGGGTAAATCCTTGTAGAGATACTAGATTCCTTACTGTTTGATACTTGGACTTTTGGTAGTCACTTCAATTAATTGGAAAGTTATAACTGTTTTTAACATCATGGTTCATTAAAATGTATCTTACTAGTTGAATTCTTAGAATTATAATCCAAATGCTGTGCATTACAAATCCTCAATGTGCCTGACTGCTATATTTCCTCTAGGGCTACAAGTCGGGTTTCCTGACTTGATTTCAACTGCATCAGGCTTAGGTTAGGAAATGGAGTACCCTTTCAGATTGCTTGTTAGATATTTTATCACATCTTCCATTACTTCGGTGCAATGGATATCATTTGCGTTGCTGGTTTTTTTAATGATTTATACTGCTTATTTAATGTTTTTATACCATGCTCGGTAATAAAAAAATATATTTTATGCTATGTTCCAAGACTTAAATCCCTTGTTTCACCATTTAAATTTCAATTCATGCAGACAGGATCACATAATACCCATTTTTGCTTGCCTCAGGTTGGTCCCTCCTTACTCATTTGAAACTTCAAGGTGTAAATTTTCTGTAATTTATTTTAACAGAGAACTGTTGCTTAAACAACCACTAATAGTAAGAAATTCTCCTTTCAGACTCTTGAAGCTGTAGAGAGGCTTTCTCCAAAACGAGCACTGTTCATTGGGATGACCCATGAGTTTGATCACCACAAAGACAACGAGGCCCTTAGGGATTGGTCTAGAAGGTACAAGACACCTTTAAGTTCAATTTTCATAACCTCCTTTTTCAACTTAGAAACATGGTCATTAAAACCAGCTTTAGTCAATCAAAGAACTGTGCACCTTGATCGTCACAGTTGAACTTGGTTTGAACCAGTTTCTTTGCTAAAATACTGCTGCCATCTGCTATTGGCATCATCATTATTGCTTCTAAAAGGAGATGGATAACAGGTGGAGATATTGCTGAGGGAGATAAGTGCAATGCTTTTGGAGGGGACAGGAGGAAGAGATTGGGGTCAAAAGGGGAAAAGCACCCATAGAGACTTTATGGAGAGGCTTTTTTATATAGAACGTTGATATAGTGACAAAATATTCGAGGACTTTACACTCTGATAGAAGATATGGCCTTGGAGATTTTAGCATGGAAGAGCAAAATTCGTGTTGAGATACAAAATAGCTGCGATGGAGCACAGGTGATGATAATATTGATTTTGATGACAGATGCCAATTACTGAAGGACATTATGATTAAATCCATGAAGCTGTCATAATCAGCACCAAGGTTGACCTTCCAGGCTATCGGATTTACCTACCTAGGTCTTTGCTGGGTTGATGTCTATGTAGGTTCTAGTAACCACCCTTGGAGTACAGATGTCTGAGTTGGTTGTAAAACTATTATGGCCTAGAAATGTCATGGATCTAGCAAATTTCAAATAAGGCATCATTTTCAATGTTAAGAACTGAATCACTGATTTTCTATTTTATTTTCTTGCTACAGAGAAGGAATTCCTGTTCAGCTTGCTCATGATGGTCTGCGAATCTCCATAGATCTATAATGAGGTGAATGCATCCTATCTAGAAGTTCATTACCTTTCTTTTTCACTAAATTCGCAATATTGGGTTTCTGCAGGGTCTAATTTGTTTACAATGTTTTAAAAGGCACTGGATGTGTGCTCCAGCCTCCAGGCTAGGTGCTAAGAAAATTCCTCAATACACCTCCAGTAGGCATGCACCTATGTTGCACTTTGCAGAGGCGTATGCTTCATATGCTCTTACATTTCAAATTAATTTTTAATAATAAACATGTTAAAAATAAAAGTAGGAGAACCATTTTATTGTGTTCCCCATTATATATTAACATAATGCCAAACATGAAAGAACTTTTTTATTGTAATATTATAATAAAATGTTATAAATAGAAGCAGGGCACCATAGCTTTGATTTCTTTTTTTAATGCACTAAATTCATTAGAATATGATATGACACTTGTTTATGTTAAGGGTTCGACTATGATGCTGGAAAGACATGATACCAGAAAAACTTACAACCAACCAACCAGCATCATAAATATAAATAGAAGTGACAGGTGGGGGAATCTATCAAAATACAAGGGGAATAGTGTATCATAGGAGCTTGGATCTCCTACCCACAAACTCTTCCCACAGAACACCACAGGCACACATTGGGAATATTTCCCTTATCATTTATGAGAGATGTTCCCAATACATGGAGGAGGTGTCTTGTGGGTAGGGATGTAGAAAAACTTTCCCTACAATTTATGTGAATCACCACCCCCATGTTAGAGACTCTGCTATAACAATCCTTGCCCTGAAAGACATGTTCACATAGATCTCCCAAATGCTTAAGGCTACCTTTCGGGTTTCCATACTTTAGGTCCATAGTTTCTATTATTAACCTTATGAATAAATCTGTAATACATGTATGGATCTCTCATGTATTATTATCCTTGCGAGTATATCTATAATACACGTAATGAAGTTCATTATTATTCCTTTTTTTTCGCAGGTCAAATGTGCAAGACATACAACTAAATTTTCCTCTCGGTAGGAAAGGAGAAAACAAATACTTGTTAGGTTGCACCCATTTTTTTGCTCTTGGTATATCTAGTCGAAATGATGAAAACAATTCATGAAGTGATGGCAGAAAATGCTGGATTGTAGAGGAAAATATATACAGCATAAGCAGAGAAGGGGACACTTGTTATAAACTTTCTTTCTTTTTCTTTTGTTTTGTCTGGTCTTATCTAATTTTCATCTGAAAGAGAAATTTATCGAGCCCAAGCACAGCAATGTAATTTGTCAGTGCCTGTATGAGTTATAATTAAACCTGAAGGAATTGTTGTGAAGTTATTGACAGATGACAGATCCTCTGCTTGAGAAAATGCTCTTGGTTAATTTAAATATTCTGTGTAATCTCAACAAACTTGGACAAAGCAACCAAACATGGGCCTATCCATATCATCATGACAGAACGGAATTGCTTTACCAATCAAATAGTTGCGCATTTTTAAAGGATCAGCACATGGCACAAATGGAATATTCTACTTCAGAGGATAGAATACTCTGTGTGATATTGATATTTTGAACATTTATCATGGTCAAATGCTCATGACACCCCTTGTCAAGGTTAAAACAGACCTTTTTGAAAAGTGAAAAGATGGTGTTTTCTCAACCAAAAATATAAAACTTGATCAACTATACTGTTTTTTAGGACAAATTTAACTAATTGACTAACTATACTGTTTAACTAATGTCTTAAATTACATTTGACAACCGTTATCATCCGTAAATCCTTAACGAAAAAGATGAAATGTCCATTTTACCCTCATGTCACTATTTGATAAAGAAGAAGGAAAGGAGGATTTGTCTCCTCTTTGAATCGCCCATCACCGGTTCCCAACTTCCCATACGCTAAAGAAAACCTGAGTCTTCTTCCAACGATCTGACTGATAACTCTAAAATGCGGCCAATGGAGAGCAAGAAACCTGATAAAAAAAAATAGAATGCGGTCACTGATAACTCTGAATTGTTCGTCACCGGTTTTCTTCATCGTAGGTATAGAATGCAATTCAGTCTACGTCCACCCGACCATCGTAGGTATGGAAAACCAGAGTCTCCACCACCAAACCATCCATTGTTCCAGGCGTTTTCTACATATTCCCTTCCCCTCTTCTGCAACGAGTTACAGTGGTTTAGGGAGAGAGAGAAAGGGAGTTCTTCAAAACTAGGTCCAGCAAACCATAGTCTTCAACGGAAAGAAAATCCCTCTGCTGCAACGAGTTGTAGTGGTTCAGGGAGAGAAAATAAAGGAGGCCGGAGAGAGAGAAGGGGAATTCTTTGTGCCGGAGGGGCAAATGTTCCCAGGAAGAACATTCATAACCGGCGAATTAACGAAACTGCCACCACTACCGACGATTCCACCAGGGCATTGATCTCCTGTGACCCAGCTTAGAATTACGAGCCGCGGCAGCGGATCGGACGTAAGCTCTTGTTGCTGAATCTATTAATGGGGAGATCTGTCGGTCTCTTGTTGCTGCTTCACCACGTAAGCTCTAGTTGTTGCTTTGCTCATTCAGTGGTGCTGCAGCAACAAGAGCTTACGTCCAATCCGCTTCAGCGGCTCGTAATTCTAAGTTGGGTTACAGAAGATTAATGTCTCCTTATTGTCCATGTTTGAATGGTTGATAAAGAGAATTAGATGGCATTCTTAAGACATTTTTTACTTTTTATGGCTGATTGTCATTAACGACATGTACTTGACTATAACATTTTGAAAGTTTGGGTAATGGGTTGTTACATTTTGAAAGTTCGGATAGTAAATTATCGCATTTTAAAGTTCGGGGAGCAAATTGTCACTTGAGCCAAAGTATAGGGTACTGATCAAGAATTTTCTCTATTTTTTAAAATAAGCACTTGAAAAAGCTGGGTACCAAATGTAAATAAGTGCTTATTCGAATAAATATTTGTTTTTAAGCACTTATTTTTAACATAAGCACTCCCAAACATGGCCTCTAAAAAGTAGAAAAGCATTTATATTGCTTTTTCAAAATTCAGATTTCAAATTTATCAAATGCCACCTTAAAAAATAAAAACTAATATTCTGATTTAAGAGAATCAAAAGAAAAGGTCCAGTTATTATTATTATTATTATTATTGATGCTTGGGATGGCCGAGGACAACAAAGTAATTTCGCCCCTAGACTCCAAAGGTTGGTCGAAGGCTTCGAAGGTTCGGAGAGCTTGTTGCCGAGGCCGAGGTATGCAGGCCGAGGCGGAGAGGGCTCCGAATACTGTAAAAGCAGAAGGTAGGTAGCCGAGGTGCTACAAGGCAGAATATGTCATAGGCCCCGGGTGAGAACCCGAGGCAGAGTCTTCGACGGTCAAGTTAGTACGGGGTATGAAGAGGGGAATTAGAATATAACTTTTGAGATCAATTCCAAATCCAGATGCCAATTGTATTCGGTCCCCCTTACCTGGAGGGGGGCATCCCTATTTATACTTGAGTTGCCAGGAGGTAGGTGGAGATGGACGCTTGAAATGGGTGTCGTACGAGGGCAATCAGAGAGCTTTGCGGGGATGTGTGGGTGCTCCGCAATTAGCTTCGTACGAGGGGAACATAGTAACTCCTGCTGTAGTGGGTTTCGTTCCCAGGTCTAGCATTTGTGGGCTAAGCCTCCCAACCTCAAATGGGCTGGGTTGGGTCACCCCACATCACTTGCCCCCACTCCCGAGGCCGAGGAGAAAAATTTGGCTTCCACTGATGAGAGTAGTAACAATGAGCACCAATGAGCCCAGCAACCCAAGTGTACCTTGTAGTGGCATCCTCTTTTGTGTCTCTGTCTGGTTCGTCTTCATAAGTTGGGCCGAGGCTACGAGTGGTCTATAGCACTATTGCTTCGGACAAGTGACCCAGGAGGCGTGCTCAATGCGGATGCTCTGGTGTCGCCATTTGGGCCGAGGACTTATGAAGCCGAAGGTTGTTTAAGCTAAGGGCCTGCGAAGCCGAAGGCTATTTAAGTCGAGGACCTGTGAAGCCGAAGGCTGTTTAAGCCGAGGGCCTATGAGGCCTAAGGATCAGTACGCGGTACAACTTTTTGATCAGACTGGTGTTTGCATTCGCACGGCCGGGTCGCATAAGCCAATGGTTCACAGTGGGTGGACAAGTCGGTTCACCCTAAGCATCGTTTCTCCTTCCGAAGATGGGTGTTCAGGGGTGTGGCCCGGCTGGTTCACAATTGCGGAGGCGTTTTGCATCCGTTGGATCAGGGACGATCTGCGCCATCACTAGCGCATCATTTCGCCTACCGAGGATGAGTGTTATGTGACGCACCATGATTGGGCTGTGGAGGCAGTGGCTTCTCAGCCGTTGGATCTTGAAAAATTTGGGACATTCGTTCTCTTTTAAATAGGGCCCTTAGCGGCAACACTCTTGTCTTTTGCCTCTAAGCGCCTTTGCCTTTAAGTGAACTCAACTTCCAAACTCTCCAACCTTCAACACTTCATTCTCACTCTTTTTTCCTCTACATTTCTTAGGTAATTTTAAACAATGTCTTTCTCAGATTCTCATCCTGAGTGCTATGATCTTTCGAATGAGTCGGAAGGGAGCTCTTCCAGTACCCCTTCTCCCCTTTCTCCTTTGAGTCCTTCTACTCTTGCCCCCCTTCAACAGGAGGTTGAGGTGCTTCGGGGGAGGGTAGCCCGTGAGGGTGCTGAAGGCAGCCATCGAGGCGAGGACCCTCCCTGTGAGAGGCCTAGACCATGTTCCTGGGAGGCCGAAGGGTCTTGCCCAGCCGAGGGGGAGGGAACCCTAGACCATGTTCCTAGGATGAGGGCTGCCTAGGCAGTAGCTGAGACCAATGTCCTCGGTTTCCCCTTCATCCGTGGACTCCTAAGGAGGGGGAGATCTGCATCTACCAACATTTTCTCCAGGTCAGTCTTCGGTTTCCCCTTCATCCACTGATTTCCGAACTGTTGAGGGTGTATGAGATTACTCTTAGCCAATTGGTGCCCAACGCTGTTAGGACTATAGTGGCCATGCTGGTGGTGGCTCAGTTCCAGGGGGTGAAACTGACATCAAGCCTCTTCCGAGTGTTGTTTCATATGTTGGTGAGTGCACCCGAGAGAGTCTACACCCAGGTCTTGGGAAGCCTGGGCAAGGTAGTGCTTATTCCTTTTCCTTCATGCCTTTTTGTTTTTCTGTGGAGTACTGATTGTTTCTTCACTGCAGGTTTGTCTTCACTATGTTGGTCTCGAGGACTGGCTGAAGCTGACCTTGGCCCAGATGGACAAGCTGGAGGAGGAGAAGGGAAAGCTCTAACAAGTTGCCGCCACTGCCGAGGAAAAGTACTATAAATTCCAGTCGAGCCTCATCGATGAACAGAAGTTCCGTATGGAGGCTTAAGTGCAGCTAATGGAGGTGTCGGAGAGCCTCTCCAAGGAGTAGATGGAGAGGGTCTGCATCGTAAGCCTTTTTTCCAAGGCAGAGCTACGCCTTACCCAGGCCAAGGAAGATGCGGTCGAGGCGAAGAAGAGGGTGGCCGAGGTGGAGAAGAGGGCCGAGGGAGCAGCAAAGCGTGCCACAGAGGCCGAACAAAAGGCCACTGAGACCGAGAAGAGGGCCTAAGAGGCAGAGAAGCGGGTCAAGGAACTGGCCGATCTTGCCTCCAGGGCTTACTTGGACAGGATCGAGGATACTAAGAAGGCGCTCGTAGTGGCTCTGACTGACTTTGGCGTCAAATCATTGAAAGTGATCCCTGATTCTCCTGAGGAGGCTACTAACTCTGCTCTTCCCCCTCCTACAGGAGGCAAGGCCTAAGCTGGGCTTTTTCTATTTTCTTCTTCTCTCTTCTTTTTTTTTTTTTTTTTTGACAATGTACATGTATTCGGCCTGAGGGGCCGTGAAACAACTTTGTAAAGCCTGAAAATTTTTTGTTCATAATGAAAATTAGTGGCATTTTTTGATTTTTTGCCTCAACTGTTGCATTTGTTGTGTTGTTTTTCCTTGTGTCTTTTTGCATTTATGCTTTTGCTGCCAAAGGGTCCATGCCCCTCCAAAAGAAAAACACATCATGATACAAGTGTAATTCTCTTCAGCTTACTTTATGCATCAGAAGCGTGGCGAAGGGGTGGCCGAGGTGAAACCTCCACGGTTAAGCCGGGGCTTGTCTGGCCTAACGCCCTTTTAAGTGTTCACTTAGGCAAGGCCGAAGAGGCCTATAATGGGGGGAGCCAAAGCAGAGTGTGGGGCTCGCTTGGCTCTCTCCCCTTACTTATACTTGGGTAAATAGCAAGATGACCTATCGACGTGAGAGTGGGGGCCGAGGCTGAGCTAAGACTCGCCTGCCTCCCACTCTTTTAAGTGTTGACTTCGGCAAGGCCAAAAAGGCCTACTGTATTGAGGGGTGACTGAGACAGAGCTGAGGCCCATTTGGCTCAATGGGGCCTAGGCAGAGCCGAAGCTTGCCTGGCTCCTTATCCCTATGCAATAGCTTTGGTGAGGCCGAGGTGCCTTCCCTATAGGGGGTGGCTGAGATAGAGTTGAGGCTCGTCTGGCTCCATGGGGCCTAGGAGGTTGGCTTCCTTTGCTAGTAGCACTAAGTGTGAAAGTTTAGGAGGCTAGCTGCCACCAAGGTGGCGCGCTGAGGCATATGGGGCACTTGGCCATCCTGGTGTATTCGCATTAAGTCATAGCCAAGGTGTTCGCTACTTATTCGCTAAGTATTGGCATTGGTCTTGCGAGGGGTTATAGCCCTCGAAGGAGGCTGTGCACCCCTGCCAGTCACGAGGCCGAAGAGTTATAAGAACTTAGTAGGTACACGCGTTGAGCATTGAGCCTAAGAGGAACTTTGCTTCATTCATTCCATAATTTCAAAAAGATGTTACAATCATTTGTAGTACATCCAGAGGTTCTCTGAATTCCATGTATGAGGTATAGGTCTTCCATCTAGGTGTTCCAGGTGAAAAGTGTCGGGGCCGATGACTCACTTGATTCTGTAGGGGCCTTCCCAATTGGGGCCCAGCTTCCCTACTCCTAGTTTAGGGACCATAACTTTTTTGAGGACAAGGTCTCCCTCTTGATAATGTCTTTCTTTTACCCTGGAGTTGTAGTAGTGGGCCACTCGTTGCTGGTAAGCGGCTATCCTTATCTGTGCTTGTTCTTGGGCTTCTTCCAGTAGGTCAAAGTTTGCTCTGAGGGCTTCATCATTCTCGGCTTCATTGTATGCCTTAACTCATAATGTCGAGTGGCCGATTTCTACCAGGATTACTGCTTCTCTGTTGTAGGTTAAGCCGAAGGGGGTTTCTCCCGTGGCTGTCCGAGGCGTGGTTCAGTAAGCCCAGAGTACACTGTTAAGTTCGTCAGCCCATAGGCCTTTTGTTCGGTCCAATCTGGTCTTCAATCCATTAGTATTGTCCTGTTGGTGACCTTAGCTAGGCCATTGGTTTGAGGATAGCCTACCGAGGCGTATTGTTTCCTGATGCCGAGGGAAGCACACCACTCCCGGAACTTGGCATCATCAAATTGCTTCCCGTTGTCAATGACCAGCATGTAGGGTAGGCTAAAGTGGCAAATGATGTTTTCCCAAAAGAAATTTTGGATGGATCATGTCGTGATGGTGGCCAAGGGCTCGACTTCCACCCACTTGGTAAAGTAGTCTATTGCAACAACAAGGTACTTTCTGGCCCCCATTGCCAGAGGAAAGGGACCAACGAGGTCCATGCCCCATATGGCAAAGGGCCATGTGCTACTGAGGGCCGAGAGAGTGGTGGCCGGCCAGTGGCATAAGTTGGCATGCCTCTGGCATGGATCACACTTTTGCACCAATCTAAATGTGTCCTTGTGGAGGGTAGGCCAGAAGTAGCCTTGCCTTAGGGCTTTTTGGGCTAGGGCTCTCCCGTCGAGGTGGTTACTGCAGACGCCTTCGTGAATTTCTTGTAGCACATAGTTTCCCTCCTCCGGATGAAGGCATCAAAGGTAAGGCAAGGTGAAGGATCTTCAGTACAGCTTCCCTTCCAATAGGGTATAGTGGGCTGCCTGTCGTCTGAGTCGTTTTGCCTCATTTCTGTCTTCGAGCAAACCGTCTAGTTGATAGGAAGTTGACGATGGGATCCATCCACGAAGGCTCGGCCTCTATGGGGAGTACTTGGACTTCTTTAATGGAAGGCCAAAGTAGCTTCTCGACATCTATGGCCCAGCCAGGGGTTCCATTCGAGGTGCATGCTAACTTGAAGAGGGCGTTGGCTCGTGCGTTCTCGACTCGCGGGACTAGTTGCAAGGAGAAGCATTGAAAGTGGTGGGCTAAATCTTGGACTTTGGCGAGGTACTTGGACATGCTTTGTTCTCTGGCCTCGTACTCACTGTTTACCTAATTCACCACCAGTTGAGAGTCGCTGAAGGCTTCAACGTGTGGGGAGTTGAGGTCCCTAGCAAGCTAGAGACCAGCGAGAAGGGCCCCGTACTCATCTTTGTTGTTCGATACTAGAAAGCCAAACCTTAGCACATACTCCAGGACAACATCATCTGGGGTGAGGAGGATGAGGCCTACTCCCTTTCTTTTAGCAGTGAAAGTATCGTCAACAAAAAGCTTCCATTGGGTTTGAGCCTTGTCGCCCACATGATTTCCCTCAACATTTTCTGGGGACTAGCGAAGGGCTTGGCTGAAGGTGAATTCTACTACAAAATCTACCAGAGCTTGTGCTTTGATTGTGGGCCTCGGTTGGTACTAGATGTCAAACTCAGATAGCTGGATGGCCCACTTCGTCAGGTGTCCCGAGGTCTTAGGTTTGGCAAAGATGAACTTGAGGGGCTGGTTCGTCAGGACCACTATAGTGTGGGCATGGAAATACGGCCAGAGTTTCCTTGTCGAAATCATGAGGGTGAAAACCAACATAGTCTCGGCATCGTAGAGGACCTTGCTGGCATAGTGCACTGGCTTCTGCACGCCATCTTCCCTGATGAAGACTGAATTAACCGCTTCATCCCCGGCTGAGAGGTACAAGTACAGGGTTTCCCCTTTGGCCGACCGAGTGAGGAGGAGAGGCAAAGTGAGGTACGCCTTGAGCTTGTCAAAGGTGTGTTTGCACTCCTTCGTCCATTGAAACTCTTTTATCTTCTTGATGGCACGAAAGAAGGGTAGGCAGCGGTCGGATGATTTGGACATGAAGCGATTGAGGGCTGCTATTCGACCAGTGAGATTTTGGGTCTCCTTCACCGTCCGCAGGGGTGCCATGTCTAGTATGGCCTGTATCTTCTCAGGATTACCCTCTGCCTCTCTGAGTGGTGGCGAAACCTAAGAACTTGCCTGATGTGACGTCGAAGGCACACTTGCTGGGGTTGAGTTTCATGTTATACTTCCGCAAGGTGTTGAAGGTCTTGGCTTTTAGGATCTTCACTACTGTGTCATCTACGTAGGCTTCGACGTTCCTCCCCATCTATTCTTTGAACACCTTGTTGACAAGGCATTGGTAAGTGGCCCCAGCATTCTTGAGGCTAAAGGGCATCACATGGTAGTAATATGTGCCATGTTCAGTAATGAATGAGGTCTTCTCTTCATCCTCTGCATGCATCTTTATCTGATTGTATTCGAAGAAGGCATCCATGAAGCTAAGTAGCTCGTACCTTGAAGTGGCATCAACGAGGTGGTCTATACTCAGCAAAGGAAAACTGTCCTTGGGGCAGGCTCAGTTGAGGTTTGTGAAATCAATACAGATCCACCATTTCCCATTATCTTTCTTTACTATAACCACATTTAACAACTAGTTAGGGTAGTGTACCTATCGGATGAAGCTGACGTTGAGTTACTTTTCAAATTCCTCCTCTATGGCCTTCCAATGCTCCGGTGCAAAGTTCCTCTTCTTTTGCCGAACTGGCCTAGAGCTCGGGTCCACGCTCAGCTAGTTCGGATAGGCTCTCGGGGGGAAGGTTGGACCTGACACAGACTGTCTTGTCAAGCTCATCCTCGTCTAGGGGGACCGAGACGAGGTCCACGACCGGTTGGGCTCGGCTCGCTGGCTCCTCCCTAAGGTCGAGCCCTTCTAGTGGCAAAGCTTCTTTATTCTTCCCCTTTAGCGTTACCACATAGCACTGACAGGCGGCGTGCTGGTCCCCACGAACAACTCCTACACCATGCTCGGTGGGGAACTTCAAGGTGAGGTGGTAGGAGGAGATGGCTACCTGGAGTACGTGAAGAGTTGGTCTCCCCATGATGGCGTTGTAGGGTGGGCCGATCTTCATGATCAGGAACTCTATCATCCTTGTCACCTGTTGGGGCTCCATCCCTACTGTGATTGATAGGGAGATCTTGCCCTTTGGTTTGATGATGCTATCAGAGAAGCCGACTAGTGGGGCATCTACTGGTTGGAGGTGCTCCAGAGCTATCTTCATTTTCTCAAAAGCTTTGTAGAAAAGGATGTCGGCTGAGGAGCCACTATCAACAAAGATCCTTTTGACTATGAAGTTTGCAATGATGGTCGAGACCACCAATGCGTTGTCCTGGGGGACTACTACCTCCTTCAGGTCCTCATCCGTGAAGGAGAGGGATTCTTGCTTCTTCTTGTTGGGGGCCAACCCTGGATGTTCAGCTACCTAGCGTAGGCTTTTCAAGTCGAGGCCGAGGCTTCACCTGAGGCCATGCCTCCCACTATGACGTCGATGATGCCTACTGCTTATGGGTGGTGGTGGTGGTGCTGCTGGGAGGACGAGGCACCGACCTTGCCTCCGACGTACTACTTGAGGTGGCCCCGACGAATGAGAGACTCTATCTCATTTTTGAGATCATAACAGTCATCAGTGTCGTGGCCGATACCTCGATGGAACTTGTAGTAGTTTTTGGGGTTCCCCTAGCGGGGGTTCTTCTTCAACTTTTCAAGCCGGTGGCTTTCTATTTTTATTGTCGTTGCCATGGCCATGGTCTCCGTTCTTCCTCTTCTTCTCGGGAGCTCTGTCTCGGTGCTCTGTGCCTCTCTTATGGGCGTCCGTAGCCGAAGCCTCTTCAACGGCAATGTATTTTTGGGCCCTTTCTAGGAACTCCAACTTCGTCTTTGGTTGTTTTTTGGCAACAAAGCATTTTAGGGCCGAGCTGGGGAGGAGTCCACTGATGGCAGCATGCATGGAGACTAGGGGGTCGAGGTCACGAATCTCAAGCTCTTCTTTTTTGAAGCAGTCGATGTATGACCGCAAACACTCTCCTCGCTTCTGCTTGATAGTCATCAGCGAGACAATACTTTTCTGGGGGCACCGACTGCTGATGAAGCGGGCGAGGAACATGCTGGAAAACTGCTCCCATGAGGTGATGGATCGAGGTGAGAGGCTAGAAAACCACCACCGAGAGGCTCCCTTGAAAGTCACCTGGAAAGTCCAGCACGTCAAGGCGTCGGAGTATTCGTACAGGATCATGAGTGCCCTGAAGCTCTCCAAGTGGTCATCAGGGTTTGTGTTCCCGTCATACATCTCCAAGGTGGGAGCCTTGAAGTTCGAGGGTAGAGACTCGACGACGATATTAGGGGAGAAGGCACTCATTCTCCCTAGTTAACAGCTTTTCCCGGCTGAGGTGTTAATGGCCTTCCTTAACCTATCGAAGCTCGGCTTTGACAGCTTCGAGCTCGGCTCGGAGTTCGGTGATCATAAGGCCGGACATGGCCTACGTGCCATCCCAGTCTTCATGAACATGGTGGTGCTCGGCACGGATTCTAGAGTGCTTGAAGTTGAGATCGCGTGCTTTGCGCTTAGCGCGACAGTCGTTTAGGACATCCTAGAGGTTTGAGACGTGAGGGGAAGAGGCTTGACGCCGGCCCTCAGCCCTAGAATGGGCGCTGGGGCGATCACAGCGTCTGCCTTCGTCCCTCGGATTGACCCTTCAGCGTCAGTGATGTTGCTCAGAGGTTTGGAGTTGTCCTCCTTTCGGCTAGAAGATCTGGTGGTTTGGGAGAGTGGGTTGGCTAGACAACTGCTACCAAACTCTAAGAGCTTGGTCCGCTGCGCGTGGCCGAGGCTGGGGACCGATTAGCTGGTGGACCCATGTCAACCCGACTATGTTGACTCCCTGGCGGGGCGGCCACCCTGGGGGTAGCCTCTTGCTTGGGGATAGTTTTGCTTGACTCACTGTGTCAAGTATTCCAGGTGGTCGAGCATGGCTTGGAATTGTTCATTGGTGACAAGATTTTGTGTATTTCTTGTTCTTCGTACCATGTTGGTTGGTTGGAGCTTGGGGACTTGTTCGCTTGTTAAAGTTCTTTTAGGGAAGGTCCTAGGGATGCTTTCCCACAGACGACACCAATTGTTGATGCTTGGGATGGTCGAGGACAACAAAGTAATTTTGGCCCTAGACTCTGAAGGCTTTGAGGGTTCAGAGAGCTTGTTGCCGAGGCCAAGGTATGCAGGCCGAAGCCGAGGCGGAGAGGGCTCCGAATACTGTAGAAGCCGAAGGCAGGTGGCCGAGGTGCTGCAAGGCAGAATACGTCAGAGGCCTCAGGTGATAACCTGAGGCAGAGTCTCCGACGGTCGAGTTAGTACAGGGTACGAAGAGGGGAATTACAATATAGCTTTTGAGATTAGTTCCAAATCCAAATGCCGATTGTATTTGACCCCCCTTACCTGGAGGGGGGGGCACCCCTATTTATACTTGAACTGCCTAGAGATAGGTGGAGATGAACGCCTGAGATGGGTGTCGTATGAGGGCAATCAGAGAGCTCTGTGGGGACGCGTGGGCACTCTGTGATTGGATTCATACGAGGGGAGCAAAGTAACTCTTGCTATAGCGGATCTCGTTCCTAGGTCTGGCGCTTGTGGGTTGGGTCTCTCAGCCTCGAATGGGCTGGGTTGAATCACCCCAAATCAATTATTATTATTATTATTATTATTATTATTATTATTATTATTATTATTATAACCGTGCAATGTACGGGTTGTAATAGACCCATTTTAACGTGTCATTGTGAATTAGTTTATGTAAAATGGATCCTATTGTAAATGGATGATATTAGACCCGTTTTGATCGTCTTCTTCACTTGGACGTTAAAATGGGTATTGTGTTGATCTAGGTCATATGAGACCTTCTTTTTTCACAGTTTTTAGTTTCTTTTAGTTGTTTTTTTATTTCTATTTTTCAAAACGTATGCATCTGTTAACAACAAAATTGAAGTTTGATCTCCGACCTGATGTTTGGAAGTGATGGAGCGCAATCCGGTCGGTTTTAGCTGTCAACGAATTCGCCTCTGAGCTGGAGCGTCAGGGAGCCTGAAACGGGAAAAATAAGAGAACTCCGGGGGGAACCCGATGTGATAACTTCGAAGCTTAAGTCAGTAATCTCTCAAAGGCAAAGTGTAGACCAGATGGCGCAAAGTTCACATACCTTGTTCGTTGGGGGTAGGGGGCTCTTATAATCACTTTGTGCACTCGCTCCGAGGCTCTTGTCAGGTCGGGTATGATTACCCTTACGTCTGTCAACTCGGTCGTCGTCCTTTCTGCTGGGACAGAACCATCACTGCCTAATCGTCTCTCTAACTAGAGATGGCGGTGTCAGGTGGTGGTGGCAGGTGGCCGTTTAGAGTGCGGCCGTCAAGCGTCAGATCCCAAGTCAGTCAGGTGCGGCGCCCTCGGGAACGGACTTCCTCAGTGTCAGGCATAGTACGGTTTATTTGGTTTTGGTGCCCTAAAGGTGATGTGGAGTGGTGAGCGAGGCGAAGTCTTCAGTTTGGAGGTATGTATAGGGCAGGTCAGTTCGGCGAGGGGTATCCCGGGCTGTTACACAAGGCAGGCCAGTTCGGCGAGGTGTATCCCGAGCTGTTACCAGGTAGGTCAGTTCGGCGAGGTATGTCCCGAACTGTTGCAAGGCAGGCCAGTGGATTCCGGTTAGGGGCCAAGGGTGAGTTCGGGCCCCTAGTAGGGAGTTCGGTATGCTGGTTTCTCCCCTTGGTGAAAATGCCTTAGGCTTGCTTTTGTGTCGAGCTGTTGCTTTTGCCACGTGCCGCATAACTGTGAGGTCGGGCCAAATCATCTTTCATCAATTTCCCCCCACTCCTCGCGCCAAGGGTCTTGCCCTGGTGCGGGGAGTTTTGTAAGGTGGTAAGTGGATTTGTCCCATCCTTTGAATCTAGACTGCGCGAGTTGCATTTGCCAGGGTTCTTCGGTTCCGAGAAGGCGGGAAATGTGCCTACTGCTCATAAATGTTGATGGTCGTGACAGCACGCATTTTAAATTTCAAAAATTCGCGCCGCTGGGACGTGACAGTGGGTCATTTAAATTTGAAGAAAGCGCGCCTCTGTAGTTCTAAAGGGACGTGCGCTGGCGGTTTTTGTCAGTTGCAGGGGACGTGCGGCGCGGTCAGTTTCAGAAAGACGTGTGCCGGCGCGACGTCAGTTTCAAAAGACGTGCGCTGACATTTCACTCTTTTCGGAAAGACGTGCGCCAATCACGTCTCGACCTCAGGGGATGTGCTATCAGCGCGAATATGGGCCGCCGGATCGTCTTTGATCTGCCCGATCGGTTCTTGGTTACTGTAGCTATAATTAGTGGGGGACCCCAGTCGATTTGTCACTTCTGCGGTTTGCCTATTGAGCTCACGTCCAACTTTTCAGCTCGCGTCCAAGTTTTTCAGCTCGCGTCCAAGTTTTTTTTTTAGCTCGCGTCTAGGCTGGTTACTTAGCCTCCAAGGTTTTTTGGCTTGTTCCCGTCTCCAGAGCCTTCAAAACTTTCTTCCGGTGAGTACCTTCCTAAATCCACCTATTTTCCTCGATGTCTAGCTTTGATAGCTCAGACGATTCTTCAAGTAGGACTGATGTAGGTTCTACAAACCGAGCCGTATCCCCCGACTGCCTTAGTGATCCCGAGGTGGAACTTGAGGATGACTATGAACCCGCAAGCCAAGCCACTTTGGGCAGTTTGGCGTCTACCTCTCGCCGAGGTCGGATGGTAGATAGGTTTGGTCCCTCAACCATGACGCCCGAGGGGCTCCAATCTATACTCATGTCTTACAATCTGCCTGGGGGGTATACATATTTCATTCCCTCGGGTAGTTTTTCTTGGGAACACGGTCCTGACGAGATCGTGATTTTTTGAGAGTAGCTCGCCGCGGGGCTGCGACTGCCTTTCCACCCCCTTTTAGTCGAAGTCATAAACCACTTTGGTGTTACCATTGGCCAGCTTCACCCGAACTCTATTCGGAACCTAGTGGGGACAGTCTCCCTTTTCTACGAGCAGAATTTCCCTTTAGACTTGGAGATATTCTCCTCCATCTTGATGCTTAAGAGACAAGGGGGTTCTCTTCCTGGGGGAAGACGGGCGTATTACCTTTCTCCTCATCCGGGCTTTAAGCTTATGCACGATCTTCCTAATAAGGTCCCGGCATGGAAGCGGGACTACTTCGACGTGCGAAGTGCGCAAGGATGGCCCTTTCAGACCGGGTGGGGTGAGGTTGCTCCTGATTCTGGTGTCACTCTCGACAAAGAGACGGTGAAGGGCCTCCGACAATAGGCACGACAAGGTTTAAAGTGTCATGAGTACTTGATGGAGGCCAAGCTTATTACGGCCGGCCTGAGTTCGGGTAGGTTTCTAGTTCTGTGATTTCTTGCTTGCTTTTTTCCTTCATTTTTTCTGATGTTGAACTCGTTTCTATAGTTGTGATGGATGCAGAGAGAACTCGTGGGGGGCGCCTGTTCCAGGGCATGAAGAGGAGGAAGCGGGTCGCCAAGCGAACTCGTACCGATCTGCCCCCGGATGAGGAGCCTCAAGTTCCAGGCCACACGTCGGAGGATCTGCCGAGGGAGCCCGAGGTGACTCCACCGATGTATGAAACTACCGGGGCGCCTTATGCTGAGACTACTCATACGGGTGCTCCTGCATACTCCAGTGCTCCTACTCACTCTGGGTCCGCTCATACGCGAGCTGGGCCCTCGGGCTCGAGAGTTCTAGGGGAGTTCAGGAGCGTGTTGATGCCGAACTATTTTCTTCAGAAGAGTAGGGAGGCTACTTTCCCCGAGGAGATCGCGGCGTGGACCGATCTTCCTTTGAATCAGGTCGCCTGCCGCGCCGTAACACACGCAATGGTGGTAAGTCAGATTTCGTCTGCCTTCACTTTCTATCGCTTTTGCTACTGTTGCTCACTTGTTTCTTTTGGTAGGTGAATTCTTCAATTCACGCCTTAGCGGCCCAAGTGGAGAGGAGCTCGCGACAAGCGCGAGCTGCTGAGGTTGCCGCCCATGTTGCTAAAGAGGCTTTCCGAGCCGCTGAGGCGGCCGCTTATGCTGCCGAAGAAGTTGCTTGCGTTGCCATGGCCAGGCAAGCGATGTCTCAGCGTGATGCCGAGGCCATGGGGGTAGTCGTCAAACACATGGCGGATTTGAAGTTGGACTTGCAACATCAAGTTGAATATCTTCAGGAGGACATCAAGGAGAAGACGCAGATTTTTTCCCAAGCTATATTGGGAAGGTTGTTGAAGACTATATTGCCTCTCCGCGTTTTGACGATCTGATGGTGGATTCTTACAGAAGGGGGTTCAAGTTGAGCCGGTGGATGATCCGGAACACGTACCCCGACCTCGATGTTAGTGCCATATCCACTTCGCGTATAACTCAGGAGATGGCCAATGCTGTCGATGGCGAGCCGGACTCTGAAGGAGAGGCAGGGCCTTCGGGTGTTGTTGAAGTGCCTTCTGATGGCGAAGAAGTAGCTCCGGGCATGTAAAGATAATATTTTTTTTTTGAAGTGCCTTCTGATGGCCAATGTACTCTTGTTTCTTGCAACGGAATAGATAAATCCTTTTGCCAGTGTTCCTTTTTCCCGTAATGATTCTTTGTCGAACTGATAATATGCCACTTATCCGGGTTATTGTACTTCTGTGACCTGTTTTGCCGCGAAGGCTTTTGCAGCGAACTGATTTTTTGCCGAGCTGATAATATGCCCAACTTTTCTTTGCTTGTTTATGCCGAGGTTCCTCTTGGCTCCACATCGTGGACATAGGACCTTATAGCGATTTCGTCCACTTCGCTTGGCGGTTTATAGGTAGTACCGCCTTAAGTTCACGATGTTCCACGCTTGAGGTACTAGTTTGCCTTCCAAGGTTTCGAGCTTGTATGCCCCCCCGAGCGCTCTCTCTACTTTATAGGGCACTTCCTAGTTTGGTCCAAGTTTGCCTACACCGGGTTCGGGCACCATAATCTTACGAAGGACCAGGTCGCCGACTCGGAAGGTTCGTCGCTTTACTCTGGCATTGTAGTAGCGAGCTACCTGCTGCTGGTAGGCCACTGTCGGGATGTGCGCGAGGTCCCTTACCTCGTCCAGTAGGTCAAGGTTGGTACGTAACTCATCTCCATTTGTCTGATCGCTGTATATTTCTAGTCGCAATGTTGGTACTTCGATTTCCGTCGGGATAACTACTTCAGTGCCGTAGGTGAGGTTGAAGGGGGTTTCTCCCGTGGCGGTTTTTTCTGTAGTTCGGTGAGCCCACAAGACACTTGGTAGCTCTTCGGCCCACAGTCCCTTAGCACGATCCAGACGTGCTTTCAGCCCACGCAGGATGGCTCTATTCATTGCTTCCGTCTGACCATTTGCCTGCGGGTGTGTGACTGATGTGAAGTTTTGCCGAATCCCCATGTTCTGGCACCACTCTTGGAACTTGATATCCTCGAACTACTTGCCATTGTCGGAAATTAGTATCCGAGGTAACCCGAAATGACATATTATGTTCTTCCAAAAGAAGTTCTGTATGTTTAGAGCTGTAACAGTTGCTAAACATTTGGCTTCTATCCACTTCATGAAGTAATCTACTGCAACAACTAGGAATTTTCTTCCACCTATTGTTGGCGGGAATGGCCCTAGGAGGTCGATGCCCCATTGTGCAAAGAGCCACGGGCTGGCGAGGTATTTGAGGTCGGAAGCAGGCTGATGGTGGATATTGGCGTGTTTCTGACACTTGTCGCATTTTCTGACAAGCTCAACAGCTTCTGCCTTCACCGTTGGCCAGTAGTATCCTTGTCGAAGTGCTTTTTGGGCGAGTGCTCTGCCCCCCAAGTGTCCGCTGCACAGGTCTTCATGAGTGTCGCGGTGTACGAACTCGGCTTCGGCAGGTCGCTGGCAACGCAAGTAGGGGAGCGTGTAGGACTGTCGGTATAACCGTTCGTCTATTATGACGTATTTGGCTGCCTAGCGCTGCACCCTCTTGGCCGCATTGCGTTCTACAGGGAGGGTTCCGTCTATCAAGAAGCTCGCGAGTGGGTCGATCCAGCTCGGCTCTACTTCGAGGACTGGAGCGGCCTCCTCTACCCCCCCCGAGAATACTAGGACGAGGTAAATCCTCTATGTACACGGTTCTCATGTTGTTGTGACTTGTGCTGGCTAACCGGGACAGAGCGTCGGCCTCAGTGTTCTCTGACCTCGGGATTTTCCTGATGAAGTGTGATTGGAAGTTGAGCAGGGCCTCTTTTACTTTCGCCAAATATGCGATCATGGAGAGCTCGCGTGCTTCATACTCACCCATAACTTGGTTAACCATGAGCAGGGAAATGCTGCAGATGACCAAGTGCTTTGCCTTTACCTTTCGCGCTAGGTTCAGCCCAGCTATCAGTGCTTCGTACTCTGCCTCGTTGTTGGATGTCGCAAACTCAAAGCGTAGTGCGTATTCTAATTTTGTGTCGCCCGGGCCGCATAAGACTATTCCAGCCCCGCTACCTTGCTGGTTCGAGGAACCATCCACGTGAAGGATCCAGGGCTCCTCATCCCAGTTCACGTTTCGCCTGACCAGGAGAGATGTCACACTGGCTGCTACTTCACGGGGTTTATACTCTATTGGCTCGGGAGCACCGGGTTCGCCCGAACTGGGGACCTCGGGCTCGACCTGTAGGGCTTTGTGGCTGAAAGTGCACTCGGCGATAAAATCTGCCAAAGCTTGGGCCTTAATTGCAGTCCAAGGTTTGTACTGGAGATCGTACTCGCTGAGTTCGATGGCCCATTTCGTCAGCCTATCGGAGACCTTGGGCTTCAGCAAAACTTGTCTTAGGGGTTTGTCGGTTAAGACAACGATGGTGTGAGCTTGGAAGTATGGGCGGAGTTTCCGAGCTAATATCACCAGTGCGTAGGCAATTTTTTCTATCTGCAGGTACCTTGTTTCTACTCCCTGCAAAATTTTACTAACATAATAGACGGGCCGCTGGACCCAATCTACTTGTTTTACTAATACCGAACTGACCACTTCGTCGCTCGCCGAGAGGTACAGTTCTAAGACCTCACCCTCCTCGGGTCTGGCTAAGGTTGGTACGGTGGCGAGGTAAGTCTTTAGCTCGTCTAACGCAAGCTGGCAATCTTGGGTCCATTCGAACCCTTTGCCTTTGATTGCCTTGAAGAAAGGCAGGCAGCGGTCTGCCGACTTGGACATGAAGCGGCTCAGAGCGGCTATGCGGTCGTTTAGCCTTTGAACTTCTTTTACTTTCCGAGGTGGTCTCATATCAAGGATGGCCTTTATTTTGTCCGGGTTGGCCTCAATGCCGCGCTGGTTGACAATGTACCCTAGGAACTTACCCGAGGTGACACCGAAGACACACTTGTTTGGGTTTAGTCTCATGTTATACTGACGCAGAATTTGGAAGACAGAATCCAAGTCTTTTATTAATTCTCACAAAAACTGTGTTTTGACGACCATGTCGTCTACATAACATTCGATTTTTGTGCCAATTAAAGGCCAAAAAAGTTTATTTACAAGTCTTTGAAAGGTCGCACCAGCATTCTTTAGCCCGAAGGGCATGACCTTGTAACAGAACAAGCCGAACTCGGTAATGAAGCTGGTTTTTTCTTGGTCAGACTGGTCCATCTTAATCTGGTTGTAGCCTGAGTAGGCGTCCAGGAAGCTTAGCAGCTCGTGTCCCGAGGTCGCGTCCACCAGGCAGTCAATTCGAGGCAGGGGGAAGCTGTCTTTTGGGCAAGCTCGGTTCAGATCGGTGTAGTTGACGCACATGCGCCACTTGCCGTTGGCTTTTTTCACCAGCACTGGGTTGGCTACCCAGCTCGGGTAATGAACTTCCCTTAATGAAGTCCACTGCGAGGAGCTTTTCGACTTCTTCGTCGACCACCCTCCAGCACTCCGGGGCTAAGTTGCGTTTCTTCTGTCTAATGGGTCTGACTACAGGGTCAGTGTTAAGCTTGTGAGTTATAAGGCCGGGGTCAATACCGGGCATATTTGCCGCGGACCATGCAAAAATGTCTAAATTTTGGAGTAAGAAACTCACCAGTTCAGTTTGCAAAGGCTCGTTGATGGAGGCACCGATCTGTAGTGTTCGCGCTCGATCTATAGCCGAGGTCGGGACTGCGACTGTTTCCTCAGTGGGCGAAGCTCGTTCCTCGCCCTGCTCCGCAGGTCGCTCTAGTTCGAGATCGTTGGCTGCTTTGGTTTTTCCCTTCAGGGCGGCAACATAGCATTTACGAGACTCAAGTTGGTCGCCCCGCGCTACCCCCACACCGAAGTCTGTGGGGAACTTCATTGCTAGATAATAGGTGGAGACCACTGCACGCAGAATATGCGTAATTGGTCCCCCTATTATGGCGTTGTATGGGGAGGGGGTGGCGACCACCAGGAAATCATGGTTGAGTCTTACCACGCTGAAGCCTACCAGAGGAATGTGAGCGGGTTTCAAATCGCTTTTTTGCAACTGCAACTGGTCGAACGCCGATTTGAATAGTATGTCCGTCGAACTGCCTGAGTCTACCAGTACGCGCCAGACTTCGAAGTCACTGATCCTTAGCTTTATGACGAGCGCGTCGTCGTGGGGGTAATGAACACCTCGCGCGTCGTCTTCTGTAAAAAAGATCGGTTCTTCCTTCTTCGGCCTCTTGGGAGGGTTCTGCTCCTCTCGGGCTGCTTCGCGAACTGACGTCCTTGATGCCACCGAAGTGCATCCTGCCACCACCGAACTGCCCACTATCACGTGGATTGTTCCCTGGACTGGCCTTTCTTCTAGGGGAGGTCGCTGCAAGGTTTCGGCCGGTCTATTGCTCGGCTCGGGGACATCCTTCTCGTGTTCCCCTTGCTGACCTGCTTTATTACTATTGTCATAATGTACAAAATTTCTTAGGTACCCGCGACGGATGAGTCCTTCTATCTCGTTGCAGAGATTATTAAATTGCTCAGTGCTATGACCATGATCTTTATGAAAACTACAATATAAATTTTTGTTCCTCTCGTTGGGGTTGCTCTTCAGGTGAGGTGGCCACTTTCGTTTCTCTGGTCGATCTCTTCCTCTGTTCTCATAAACTTGTCCGCGAGCTTGAGGAAGTCGGCCATGGTGGCTGGCTGGCTGGCTACCATGTGCCATTTGAACTCTTTGTGAGTCACTCCTCTTTTGGCCACGGTGAGCTGTACCGCGGGGTCTAACCGAGGGATCTGCAAACATGCTTCATTGAACCGTTTGATGTAGCTCCGGATGGGTTCTCCCTCTCTTTGGATCACCCCGAATATACTTTCCTCGGTTTTTGGACACCTTTTGCTGGTAACAAAGTACACAGTGAAGGTCTGCACGAACTGGGGCCAGCTTTTTATTGACCCGGAAGCTAGGTTCCGGTACCAGGTGGGGACCACCCCTCTGAAGGTGGTGGTGAAGGCCATGCACATGCATGACTCGCTTGCCCTAGCGAGGTGCATTTGCGACTGAAACGCGTCGACGTGGTCGTTGGGGTCAAAGGACCCATCATACTTGTCCAGAGAAAGGGAGTTTGAAATCTCTAGGCAAGGGGACTGCTAAAAGTTTTGCTGAAAGGGGGGAAGGAACTGAGAGAATGGGGATGGTTTTTACCTCGCCCGAGCTTGTTTCTTCCTTGCCTCTGAGCTTGGGTAGCACGCGAGTAGCAGTTCGGGACTTCGCCGGTGCCTTCTTTGATTGGGCCTGGTGCTGGCACTGCTTGCCTCTGTGTTGCTGAGCTCGATGGGCTCGGATTGCTGGCATGCTGCTAAGGCACTGAAGCGGTTCTCCATGAGTGGGAACTCGGGCTTGGAGCGCCGAGGTGACTTTGTTGGCGAGGTTCTTGACCCACCCGTGGGCTGCGAGGCGGAGGTGATCTTTCTTTGCTTCTGGCCCGGGGATGAGGCCTGACTGTTAGGGGGGTTCTACGGTCGGGAAGCCTCTCTTTGGTGAGGTCGTCCACCTTGGGGGGAGGCCTTGACCGGCTTTGAAACAGGGTGCCGGGGGGGGAGTGGCTGGTTCAAGGGTAGCTGAGGGAATTGTTGTTGATAATGGTGTTGGGAGAGGTGGTGCAACACCTGGTGTTGCTGGAGTTGGTGCTGCTGGAATTGCTGCATTTGGGCCTGCATTGCCCGCATGCATTGCATCAGATCATCTATCTGGTTTTGGTGGGCTGCCAGTGGGACAGCAGTTGGTTCCGCGAAGTTCGTTTCGATGGGGAGTGGGAGAGGGATGTTCAGCGAGGGAGTGTTCAGAGGTGCCACCGCATGTGGCACATTCAAACTTGGGATCCCATCCATTGAAAGGGGGATGGTGAACTGCCCAATGCACACTGCCAGAGTATGAAGTTGCTCTCCGGTAGTGGCTGTTTTGGTTCCACGTCTGGCACTGCTGGAGGAGGCCATTTCGGTGTTGGAGTGGGTGTTGGAGTTTTTGAAAGAAGGGTAGGTAAAAGAGATTTAGAGGGAGGCTTTTAGAAGCGTTCCCATAGACGGCGCCAATTGATGGAGCGCAATCTGGTCGGTCTTAGCTGTCAACAACTCGCCTCTGAGCTGGAGCGTCGGGGAGCCTGAAATGGGAAAAATGAGAGAACTCTGGGGGGAACCCGGTGTGATAACTCCGAAGCTCAAGTCAGTAATCTCTCAAAGGCAAAGTGTAGACCAGATGGCGCAAAGTTCACATACCTTGTTCGTTGGGGGTAGGGGGCTCTTATAATCACTTCGCGCACTCGCTCTGAGGCTCTTGTCAGGTCGGGTATGATTACCCTTATGTCTGTCAATTCGGCCGTCGTCCTTTCTACTGGGACAGAACCGTCACTACCTAATCGTCTCTCTAACTGGAGATGGTGGTGTCAGGTGGTGGTGGCAGGCGGCCGTTTAGAGTGCGGCCGTCAAGCGTCAGATCCCAAGTCAGTTAGGTGCGGCGCCCTTAGGAACAGACTTCCTCAGTGTCAGGCATAGTACGATTTGTTTGGTTTTGGTGCCCTGAAGGTGATGTGGAGTGGTGAGCGAGGCAAAGTCTTGAGTTCGGAGGTATGTATAGGGCAGGTCAGTTCGGCGAGGGGTATCCCGGGCTGTTACACAAGGCAGGCTAGTTCGGCGAGGTGTATCCCGAGCTGTTACCAGGTAGGTCAGTTCAGCGAGGTATGTCCCGAACTGTTGCAAGGCAGGCCAGTACAGTGGATTCCAGTTTGGGGCCAAGGGTGAGTTCGGGCCCCTTGGTGAAAACGCCTTAGACTTGCTTTTCTCCCCTTGGTGAAAACGCCTTAGACTTGCTTTTGTGTCGAGCTGTTGCTTTTGCCACGTGTCGCATAACTGTAAGGTCGGGACAAACCATCCTTCATCAGGAAGCATTTGCAATCTTGCATGAAAATCTGAACCATTGAAAGTCTAAAACGTTTACAAGATAACCTAAAAGTTTTCATTCATAGTTGAGAACTTTAAAACCTTTGAAACTTGGTGGATTTGATTCTGCTTAACCAAAATTATACCTTTTAAGGCTTAAAAAACTTGCAACTTCTGAAGTGTTTGAAACCTATTGAACCAAGTGAGTAGAAGTCATATTACATTTGATTAATTTGGGACCCATGCGATGCACGAATTTTATTAAATGAAATTGAAGTAGAAGTCTTCTCACATTCTCATTTGGGTAGAGCTACTCCCTATCTATCCAAACATTATTTTTAGGTAACTTCTTTGTCTATGATTAATTTAAAATATTTTTAATTTTAGAACTTAAGTTGTATGTAATTATTATAAATGACATTTAAATGGATTTTAGATCAAGAATAATTAATGTTTCTACGAAAATATAATAATTAATTTTAAATTACTAAATTTTAACATTTAATTAAGTTTTATATAATTACTAATATTAGTATGAATATTAACACTTAACTTACTGTGATCATATGTTAATATTTAATTTTAGTATTATTTTATAATAATTAATTGTAATTTTAATTTGTGTAAATTATAGATGAAATGTTAACTAATATGTAGTTATATTAATATAAATTATTTATATTAATTAGTTATATAAATATAAATATTTCCCCTTACCCTCGATCTCTCTTCTTCCCCTTACCCTTTCTCTCCTCCCCTTTCTTCTTTCCGATTTCCTCTATTTTCCCTTCCTTGCAAATTATAAATATTTCTTTCACACTCTCACTTTCTGAACATTCCAATAACAACTCTCAACTAAGAATTAAAGAAGACGGTTTTGAAATCGAGAAGCAAAACAGCGTCTTGAATTGTTTATGCAGGTTTTATTTCTGGTGGACCACAATTTATCAGAGAACATGGTTGAAAACAGGTTCAGGCCGGATCTCGAGCAAACGGGGTAGAGGCTTAACAATTTACGGTTTACAGAACCAACAACCCAGCATATCGAATTACTTAAACCCCACCTGAATTGGGAGCAATGACTCCTCAGTGCACGTCATTGATTGGGACACAATAAGCAGGTTGGTCTGAAAGCAAGCAAACCAAATCAGATACGCAGTTTGCAGATGAAATCCAGTGGACCAACCTGTATTAATTGCTTTTGTGACTTATCTTTTTTAGCAGGAAGGCGGATAATTTTTTCTTTGTCCTTTTCTTTTGGTGGGATGGTGAAATGGATTAAACAGAACCCATCAAACAAGTTCCCAGTTGAGCATGCGTTAATTTAGCTGGGCATCTTCTGTGCTAGCTGAGCATGTGTGCTGCTAGAGGCCTCTTTCCTGCTTTTGCTTCTGGAGCTGTTGATAAGAGGTTGAACTGTAATTTTGGAACTGGGTTTTCTGGGTTGGGCACTGATTCAGGCGGGATTGGCATCGGACCCAACTCAAGCTGCTTCCGGTGTCGATGTTCACCCAGAAATCTTGTTTTGGTGTGCCCAGTCCGATTTGGATAATATAGTTGGATGTTCCAAGAAGGTGGCCTGACTTGACTGGAACTTTGGTCTTGGAGTCTCCCAGACCAAGAGGGGATTGTTTGTTGATAGTCGATTGGATAGACCGAACTCGGAGTTCTTCTTGGAGAAGGATTTCATGGAAACGGAGACTTTGCCTAGTGGTGAGTAGGGTTCAGTTATGTCCACTAGTTGCAGCTTTTTGTAATGATCCGAACATGCATGCAGAAACCATGGAAATCTCACTATATTATTAGTTTACCCTCTCTCTCTCTCTCCATCTATAAGGAACGGAAAGAAGAAAGGAGTGGAGAAAAAGGGAAAGGGAAAGGGAAAGAAGAAAGGAGAGGAGAAAAAGGAAAAGGGAAAGAAGAGAGAGAGGCAGGACTTCAACAGCAGTCCGCTGCCGCTGCATACCTATTTGTTTTACGGTCATAATATAGGGGGATTTTTGTCACAAAATAAAATATAGGAGGGTCCCATATTACAGCGGGGGTCTTTATAATTTACCCTTTACACTATATCGGGCCTGGGCTTCAAGCCGGGCCTTTTCAAATTTTGGCAAAAGCCAATTCCGAGTCCGACCCATTAACTGGTCAAAGAACCCAACAAAAAGAGTTGGTTTTGGGTTGTCTTCGGTCATTCTGATGTCAGGATTAGGGTTAGAACCATAGACCAGAAAAGGTTGATCGAGCAGAGCTCGCCACCACCTCTCATCTCTCTCTCTCTCTTTCTTTCCCCCACCTCCCAATCTTCTTCACCCATCGCGCTCATTTCCCAACCGAACAGAACAGAGCAGGGAAGCAGACCTCTGGTTCATCAAACCATCGCAAGAACCAGTTCACATCGAACGAAGCAACCGCAAGCCTCCTTTTGAGGCTCCAGGACGGTAGCTTGGTTAGAGCAATACCGATAGCAGTTCGTCTCTCATTTCTTGTATTTTGTTTTTCCGAACTGCTAATTACTACTATGTCTCAACTTATACCTTGCAAACTTCAATTATATATCCACGTTCTAGGGTTTTACGCCTCTCCTGCTTGTTTTTACCTTTTACTATTTTCATTCGAATCAATTAAAATGGGGACATGGAATTGTTTTGCCATTAATTGAATTATTTCAGATTGTGTATTCTTGTGAAGGAAGGAAATGGAGAAGGCATACAAAGAGAAGGAACCAGAAGATTCACTTTTGTCATCTGCGAGTATTTATGAGATACCTGGAGAACCTGCTGTTGTTATCAATGGGGTACCAAATGTAACTCAGAGCGAAAACACTGTCCCCAATTCTGATAGTTCACATGATGTAGAACCAAAACGAGACATTGGTTTCGGTGAATGGTTGGAAGGTAGGGAAGTTCGAAAGCTGTTTGGTGAGCAGTTCTATTATGGGTCAGTGACGAGGTTTGACAGGGAAACGGGTTGGTACAGGGTGGTATACATTGATGGTGATTTTGAAGATCTTGAGTGGCATGAATTAAAGGAAGTAATTCAGCCTCTTGACATTACAGTCCCATTGAAAACACTGGCTTTTAGGATTGCCAAGAAATCTGAGAAATCCATATGTAAGTCTGAAAACAATGCAATTGGATTTGGATCAACAACGCGCAGGGTCAAGAATGTTGTTGGATGGGAAGGGAAACCAATGCAGGGGCCTCAAATCAATGAGCTTCAGTAATAGTAACCGACTTCAGAAAAAGGATGCATAGAAGATATATGAAAATATGCTACAATGGGCCTATAAATTCAAAGAGTTCTGGGGAAATACATGCAATACTGCTAACAAATCAGTAATGTGTTTTGTGATTACTTTTCTTTCTTTTTTTTTCCCCTTTCTTTCTAAGCAGTGAATATCTCTTTTTGATCATGTGAATAGGGAAAAGAACAAAGATGCTCATATTCTTGCTCATTTTGCATGTAAAAGCCAGATAGTAGCCAGTTACAATGATCTATCCCTTACCAAGTTCTATCTATAATATCTGAAGTTGCTTCTTCTTTGTCCAAAAAAATGATAAATTGCTAAAACCTCCTTAAGTTTTTCACTATTGCTGACACCTCCCCTGAAGTTTGGTATTTGCAATGAGTTCTCCTAAACTTTTTGACACACTTGCAAAGTTGTAAGTAGACCCCCTTTATTAAAATCCTTTAACAAGAAGCACAGAAATGTTCAAAATACCCTTGTAGTTACTATTGACCAAAATGTTTATTTTTCAAAATTTCCATTCATATCAATTGCTACCTCAAGTGCTTTCAATCTCTTTTCTGAATTTGATTTATTTTTCAAAATTTCCCTTATCAATTTTTCAAAGGTAAAATTGCAACTTTAAATTCTCTATTTCTTGTTGTTGTGGTCATGAAACTGATAACGATTTCTTTTTAGAGAAGTTGAGCATCACTTTGTTACCTTGGATTCTCTTGGTTGCCTGGTCGCAAGCCATAGTAGCCTCTTCGGTGGTGTTTTAATTGTCGAGCCACGACCTTTGTCAGATGCCTCTATAAATGTTCTTTCAAGCTTTGAGCTCTGCCTTCCTTCTTTTTGCTCTTCCCTTGTAGTGTTAACACTTTCCCTCCTTTACGTAGGGTAGATAAGTGTGTGTGTGTCAGAGAGAGAGCTATTGAAGAGGAAACTTTAAGTGGGGCCTATATATAATTTCAAGTGTGAAGGAAATTTCAAGTGGGACTCACTAATTATTTTTCAATTAAAAGAGGAAATTTTAAGTGGGATCCACATGTAATTTTAAGGGGAATTCACTTATTATTTTTTTCTTAAAGGAGGAAATTTTAAGTGGAACTCACTTATATATTATTTTCAAAATTTATTAATTTATACATTAAACATTTTTTATTTTATTCAGTGGGATTCACTTGTAGTATTTTAGTTTTTGAGTTGAACAATGTCATGTTAGCATTTCTTAATATTTTATTCATTATAACATCGTGTGTTTTTGGCTAATGTTGGCCTCTTCAACTTAATTTGAGGTCTAAAATGGTTCTTTAAATTCTTTAGTGGCAAAATTGGCCTTTTTGCAAAGTTCAAAGATTATTAAAGCCAAAATCCATTTTTTGTTTCATGGAGCTATACAATGGGATAGGCCATCCCCCTCTCACACAAAGCACACCCCACACATGCCCCACAACACGATCCATCTGTGCATTGGGAACATCAATTTTACTTGAATCTTGTTTGATAGGCTGATAGGGTACAGACATTTTGTACTTTTTTTAATCTTGGGTTAAGTGAAACTCAATTTTGGAGGAAACATTATTTTGATGTTTCATTTGTTGCCTTTACGCTTAGCCTATGTGGCACTGTATAATAAACTAGAATAAACATTTGTGGTATAAACTAGAATAAACAATTGTGGTCTGTGCCCACAATGTTTTTCTTGATTTTGGATACAGAAGAACAATGGGTACAGAACACCATGATATCAAACATGGCCTAAAGTTTAATTAATTGATTTTTAAACTTGATTTACAGTTTGGATGAATCCGGCTTTGGTCAATGCAAACCTGTATTCATACCGTTTGAACAATCTCTTGCAACCTTGCAATAGGAATATCTTTCCATGAAATAAAGCACACGAGTATGGAGATATTCCCAAGGTTGTAAAGGTATTTATAAAAAAAAATGCAAGGTTATAAAGGTTGTTAAAACGAGCATTGCACTAACTGAAGTCGATTCGAGTTTGGATACATACATGGTATATGTGTGTAATATAGAATCATATTTTGTTGTTTGGTTGAATTCACACAATGTCTTAACCAAACAACAGAACACCCCATAAGTGTTACCAAACATGGCCTAAGTGTCATGGCACCCCTATAATTTTAACTTTTTTTTTTTTTTTTTCTGAATAGACCTGAAAGCAGTTTCGTTCATCATCAACATCAACAACGTTTAGATGGATCAATGCATTTAGTGCATTAGCTAATAAATGGGCCACACAGTTGGCGTCCCTATACATAAACACATACTAAATCTCAGAATTTGAGAAACGAAGAAATGAGTGCCGTTTGGACTAGGCTTAAGTAATCACTCTAGCATCTCCTTCCCAATATGATATTTTGTGACTTTAAGTTTTTCCCAAACTTGATTCTTAGAAAAGCATATGCTTCAGTTTCAATGAGCAAATAGAGATGAATTGACTTGTTTAGCAGTGTGGTTCATTTGATAATATTGTGGTTTAGTTCATTCTGATCCATGTCATGGTAAAAGAAAAAGTGTTTGTTTGAGACTTAGGTCATATTTGGGAGTGCTTAAATAAGTGTTTATTCGAAATAAGTGTTTATTTGGATGGAGATCATACAATTAAGCACTTATTGTTGCTTGGAAAATAAGCCCGAAATAAGTGTTTATTTTAAGAGCAAGGGTTTATTTTTTAAGCCCAAATTTCCAGCTTGCTTTAAGTGCTCATACAATAAGTACTTATTCATATTTTTTCTCCAAAATTGTCCTTGATAAATTTTTAGAATACCAATTATACCCTTTCAATATTATTACTTTTAGTTACAATATTGTTACTTTTACGAAAACACTTTTACAAAAGCACTTTTATAAAATCACTTTTATAAATGTACTTTTACAAAAGCACTTTTATAAATGTACTTTTACAAAAGCACTTTTATAAAAATACTTTTATAAAAGTGTTTCTAATAAAGTATTTTTATAAAAGCACTTTTATAAATGTAATTTTACGAAAGCACTTTTATAAAAGTACTTTTACAAGTGTTTTTATGAAAGTACTTTTATAAAAGCACTTACGAAAGTACTTTTATAAAAGCACTTTTACAGTACTTCTACAAAAACACTTTATAGAAGTACATTTATGAAAATACTTTTATGAATACTTTTACAAAAGCACTTCTATCAAAGTACTTTTATTTATTCACTTTGGATTGGATATTTTGAAATTTTGAAAGAAAATGAAGGACAAGAGTCACAAGTGCTTATTGGAGAAAAAGACCACCAAACACCCAATATAAAATCACTTGAAAAAACTGGGTGCCAAATGCAAATAAGTACTTATTCAAAGAATCACTTGTTTTTAAGCACTTATTTTTAACATAAGCACTCCCAAACATGGCCTTAGCTCATTTCAATCCGGTTTACATTACAAGGTGGAATGAATCGGGCCATCTAGAAATTTATTTTCTATGTTTAAATGTCATGGACCAATTCATGCTACACTAGTTCAAAATTTTCACATAAAGTCTTGTAATAAATTCTCAAGTTATTTTATAGAAAATTTTGTTTAATAAAAGCCATCAACACACCACATTGCCCACACAGTAGTGCATAATGTCTTCAAAGAGTGGTGGGATTTCAACCACTCCATAGTGGGGCCTAACAGATTGAAATGTGGCGCTCCACGTTTTATTGAAGCACAACATTGAACAGCCCCTTAATCTTCTTAATGTAGAAAGATTTTATAAATTAATGGAAAAAATAATCTATCAAATCCACATTAAAATCAAAAGATGATTTTAATCTCAAGAAATTACATGTATAAATATTGATAATAGAATAATTATTTTAATACTTAAAATTTATAAATTTGCACGTGATATGTATATTAAAATATATTTATTATTTACAAAATTATAAAATATTTACAAATTGTTCAAGAATATAATATTAAATTGAGTCTATCAAATCTACTAACTACATTTATATCAAAAAATGTTTTTTTTTTTTTATTTCAAAAAAATTATAGAAATAAAAATGATAATAATGGAATATTTATTTTAGTAATTAAAATTATGAATTTGTATATGATATGTATCATAGAAATTTTAACAAAATTAATATATTTTAATTTAATATTATATATTTTTATAAATTATTAATTGATGTTTTAATTTACATTTTAGAATTTAATATTTGGTTGACCTTTTATTAATGTAAAAAAAATTCAAAAGTAGTAAAATAGAGAGTAATTGATATAATAATTAAAATATAATAGGTGCATAATTGTGTTTGGACTCTTAATTGGTATATTATTAATACAATTGTATGATATCTATGTATTTGGATATATTAATTGTAATATATTTTTTTATATATACCATTAAATTATACATTTCCTATGTATTTATACATTATTTGTAACTATTTGACCTTAAATTTAGTGTTATTAATGCATTTATAGAATAATATATATAAATATATATTCAAGCAATTTCATATTTTCTGTCCATATTTATACATTTCAATATTTGAATTGTCCCATACAATTCTCAATTATGATACTTTAGTCCTTGGCGACAAGGTGAAATAAGATGTCCATCTTATCCATATCTCCACCCCTCTTTTGACTCGTGGAAAGAATTGTTCGCCAAAATGAGGGAATGCTATTATTTCCTTAATTAGCTTCTAAAGGTGTTTATGTAAAAGTAACACAAATAGCATGAATCATTCAATAAAGGCCATCCCATTCTTGATACCTAAGGCTAGGTTGTTAACTTGTTATCCTTAATGTCTTAAAATAGTTAAATGCCTAGACCACCTGAAGTCTTGGGCTTAGAGAAGTTGTTCCATGCATGATTTGAGGTGGATGTGAAAAATCATACTACCCAAAAAACATTATAGCGGTAGGAACATCTTCCCATGAATGACAATATACAAATATCGAAGATATTGTTGATAGCGTTAATAGATTCGGGTTAAGTTGGATTAGCTAAATGCAGTGGCTGTGAAGCCAGCTGTGGAACCAACGACAACGCCCCACATCAGCCATGAATGCTAAATGCGAGAGTGAGTGGTTGTGGTGTTATCATTGATTTCCCGGCCCGCTACACAACCATCATGTTCAGTTAACCCGATCTCGATTCAAATGCACCGATGGTCCGATAGTCGCCACATGATACATTGATCAAAAGCAAAATTTATGAGAACCTTGTGATCTACATGGGAAAGGGGAGTTAGCTTTCCACCCACCGAGTTTCCTTTCCAATATTGTCAATGAAAGAAGAGAAACTCTTCCTCTTGCTTTTGATGCATATCATTGCTAAAAGGAATAGAAGACTTTTGAAAACTTTCCTAACCCAACCAGTGATGGTATAAATCAATAATTGAAAGATTCTCCATTTCACTCTTCTTAGCTTGGCCAGAGGAGAAGATCGTCTGCAGAACATCCAAGTATGTTATTGCAGAAGTACACCTACAATTAGCATTGTATAGGTTTTCTTACATTTTCCTTCTTTTCCTTACCTTTTCCTTCAAATCAAACATAATCTTAAGGTACCCTAACAAATTTTCTAATTTTTTGACCAGCTGATGTACTCCATCTCTATCATTTGAAAGTCTTGGGTACACTTGTTGGACTTGTTGGGCTTCATTCTGGACCAAAACAGAACCAACCCTAACATTGACCAAGAAAAGTACCAACCATAAGACTTAAAAAGGTCCCCAACCCTCATCACAACTAAGAGGGGGAGGGGATAAATTTTAAAGAAACTTCTGATGATTATATTGAGACTTCTGGATTCTCCTCTCATAAGAAAGCTGCCAAAGAAGAAGACTAAGAATTATGTACTTGGCATGCAAGTCATGAGATTGGAATAATACTTTCTTTATATCTTCTTTCCTTCTTCTCTCTCTAAGCTGGAGAGAGAGAGAGAGAGGACAATTCAATGGTCGCCCTTCTTTTCTGGACTTTTCAGGCCTGTTAGTATAGCACATTGCCATGGATTTTTGTGGCCTGAAGTGAACACCATGACATACATGATTTAGTAAAGAAACCCAGGATGAGAGAGAAGAACCTTCTTTCTTTGTCTTTACTACATCAGATCAGAATCTATGTGTTGAAACCCAGACCACCCACCATATACGTCATCTGGGGCCCCCCACACATCCATCCAGAGGTCTGTTATTACCAGGTAGAATTGCATCTTGCACCACACATCTGAAACACTGTATGTAGGACCCACCAACACATGGATGCAAATTCAATCTATGAGCATATGGGCCGGTGGACTGGACCATGGTCGATCTCTACTCAGTCCAGGCTGACAGGCTTGAGCCAAGACTTCAACTCCATAGCCTATACTCTATACGGCATCTGACCCTTGATCAGCTAAACCCTGGTTAAACCCAATAAAATTTTGAACCGGGTCAGTAAGAAATTGGGCCGGCCAGATCTAATGCTCACACTGTAATTACAACAATACCTCATCATGTCTTTACTAGGACTGTCAATGGGTAGGTCTGAATCCTGATGGACCCGATTATAACAAATTTATTAAAAATATTATATCTTAATATATTATACATCTAAATATATATATATATTCAAGTCAAATCTAATAATCGGAACAATATATCGAACCCAATCTATTTGGACCCATGTGATGAGATCCGACCCATACACAGCCCTAGTCTCATGTTTGAAATAATCATATAAAGCCAGACACCGGACACAGTTTATTGTTTCTCACACTTTAATCCTTTCTTAGAAACGAGCCTTTGGACATGTTTCGTCCCTGTTCCACACATCAATTGCAGACTCAGACTTTTCTTCAAAGTCATGAAAACCAGTAAACCAGAGCTGTTGCA
Organism: Nelumbo lutea; assembly: GCF_056320005.1. Taxonomy (NCBI): domain Eukaryota; kingdom Viridiplantae; phylum Streptophyta; class Magnoliopsida; order Proteales; family Nelumbonaceae; genus Nelumbo; species Nelumbo lutea. The sequence continues at coordinate 86,842,537 of NC_142686.1, forward strand.
ATCTGGAACTTTCCTTTCCCGAGCCAAACGGTAGAAAATTACCCACTATGCGTGGGGACCAAATTCATCCCAGTTGAGGGGTGTAAGGAAGGCCAGATTAGGTTGGATTGAGGTCAATCATAAACTCAATGTGAGTTATTAAAACCCCAGCCCTAACCAATTGGGTTGGATTTGGGTTGCCTCTTAGATTAGGTGCCATGTGGCTTAAGGGTCTCTGACTATTTGTAGGAGATCCTATCTGGTGCCCACATCATGGTTGGGGAGGTTATGGGATATATTCAGTGGTAGAGCCATGAATTTTCTTTTGAGTTTTGAGGGAGAGGACCGAGATATATATAGTATTTTTTTTGGATTTATGGTAATGAAAAAATTATATTAAATCAATTACATTATAGAGGTTTGCAACATAAACAACACAAATATTGTTATAGAAAATTGGAAATGCCATAAAATAATATAAAGGGTGAGAGAACTACAATATCCTTTTGTTATAGGCTTTGTGACTACTCCTAAATCCCCTTAAGGCCCTGTTTGTTTTTTGGTAAATTACTTATCTGGGTAAATGCATTTACCCAAAGAAACACTTACCCGGGTAAGTGTATTTATTCATGTTCTTTTATTTCCCATGCAAACAAGACAATGACCATTTTAGCCATAAAAATTCATTATTACAAGGGGCATTTTGGTCCCATTTATGTATTGGCAACTATCCCCCGATGTGAGAAAGTTATTTACCCACTTAGGAGATGAGTATCACTTACCTTAATAAACTTTTCCTGATCCCCACACAAATCTATAAAAAGAACACAGGATTTTTTGTCAAGAAGAATCAGAATTTCATTGACCAACTTTTCCCCCTCTCAAAGTCTAGAAAAAGAACGCCCCTTAAATACTACTTAATTTTCAATTTAATTGACTTACTTTTCCCATGATCTGTTTTTATGGCAAAAGCAAGAAAAAGAGATAAAAGTACTAAAAGAGGTAGAATTTGGCTATACACCTAGCAATTCTATTTATACTTCAACAGATTAAACTTTTACTCATACTCGATTTGAAAGGAATACAAATACAAATATATACAGTACAAATACATATAAATGTTTGAAAATCTACATAATTGTATTCCTACTCCTTCCAATCTGAGCCTAAAAAAGTGTAAAATGGGCTTATGGGTCCCCATTTACACTCTTTATAAACCAATTGAAGGGAAAGTCCACGGTGTAAAACTGTATTTAAACGGCAAGCGACTTATCAAATGGGTGGTCCCACATCCCCTCCCCTAATGTCTCCCGTTGAATAACCAATGATAAAATTCCACACCTGAGTTTAAATGCATAGCACCCGCATCTTTTACATTGGGTCATTAATTAATTTATTATTAACGTGAAAACTTATCATTGATTCCACAGCCCTCCCTGTTATCATTCATACCACAATGACTACGGACTACCGAGTTTTCTCTCTGGTTTTCTTGACAAATATATAATTTGAGTTTTTATATTCTTGCTTTCAAATCTTGAGAAGCCAAAGACGACTACAACACACCAGAAATGAGGAATTGAACCCTTGTATGAAAATTCAAGCTCCAGAATAACAATTACTACTCGTTTTGATTTCCCTGTCCGAAACTTCAAATACCCATTTGTTTATTCTTTTAGCTTTTTATTATTTATTTTGCGTCTTTTTGGGAACACAGACCGGAAAATTAAAAGGAGAGAAGATGTCTTGCTTTGTGCCGTTTAATGACAAGAACTTGGATATCTCCTTGTTCGTTTTCAGACCAGTTGTAGTCATCATAAAGGATCTCATGGACGCCCTCAAACAATTCTCCGTTTGCTGCGAGCGTCTTGGCTGTGCCCACTGCTCTATCTTCAAGAGCATCCATGGAAACATGGTATGAGTCGTCCCTTGTCATTTCCAAACTTTGGTCTGTTCACATATTTCCTCCAATTGGGTTTTCATTCTTTTTCTATCTAACTAAATCTTTATACCTTTTAGCTTTTAGTTTTGATTTTTGAGGCATCTTTCCAAAGCTTGTGGCAGGCAGTCTTGATTGTTGATTCCCTTTTCCTCTTCTGTGTTCTTTATTCTAGAATTAGTTTTCATCTTTGACTTTGATTCTCTGAATCCCCTTATCCTTTGCTTTTCGTTTCCCTTTCTGTACTGGCGTTGTTGAATTCCTTTTAAGTTAAACATTAATTATCTGCAACTTCTTCAGAGTTGCAGCGGTTATGTATCTTTTGCCTCTTTGTTCTTGCTGTAGATCTTAGTAGGTTTTATTGTTTTGATGACTTCAGATTGTATGGTATGGAGCTTGGTTGAAGAGGTCGGATGAGCAAAAGAAGCTACTCAATGCTACTTTAGTAAGTTGATTATCTGTGTCATCTAACTTGATCAATAAAGCCCCAATCGTTCTCAAAAACAGCTTCAATTCATGTTGCCAACCAAAATCTCTCTCTCTCTCTCTCTCTCTCTCTCTCTCTCTCTCTCTCTCTCTCTCGTTTTTGTGATAACAACTAAAAGCTGTATTTTTGCAAAAACAGATTGTTCTGTTCTGTTAACTTCTCCAGTTGTGAGTTGTGACATCCACATTTTTGTTTGCAGATGTCTATGTTACAAGATGTATCCAGCATGGCCATCTTGCTGGACCACAGCTTCTTCAATGCATATGCAGGTGAATCCAAGGACGGTTTCTCAGGTGCAAAGTTCTCCACTGGCGACACAGTATCCTTGAATGCATTGCTGCAGAGCTCCGATGACTCGGCCGACCTCTCCTACTTATGTCTCGCATTGTTCAAGTCTTACTTCTTGAAGATGGAGGGTGTCACTGGAGGGGTTTGCTTCAAATGTGATGATCTTCCTAGGGTGGTTTGTCTATATGTGTGGAAGTCTCTCCACTCCTGTTACTCTTGGCTTCTTACCTCTGACATTAGAAGGAGCATTAAGCCCTACCTTGAGCCCTTTTCTCCTGATATCAAGTATGACATCTTTAGAGTTGTTTATGTTAGGAATGAGGAAAATATGCTCAACACCCACCACTTATTTCCTTCTCCAAAGATGCAAGAGAATGTAGGGAACAATGAGGGTGGCCAGAGGAAGCAGCAGGGATTTGAAAAGAGTGAAATTGAGGTTTGAATATTCTCAGAAAAATTATTTAGTGTCATATATTACCTGTTTTTCTCGTCTTCAAAACGCCTTTATAATTCTAGCAATCTTACCCTTGGTCTGTGTTTGGGTTGATAGAAAGAGAGAAACAGAAAGATTACGTGTTTGGGCATCTCAACTTTTTCTTTCTCTCTTATTTTCTATCAACCAAACAAGCCCAACAGATATAAGCTCGACTCGGCTCTAGGAATCATCTATTTAAATGGATGGATAGGATCATAAAGTAAGGCTTAGTTTGGTTATAAATGCATGATAGTGCAAATGGGCTGTGTGCAAACTCTGATTTTCTTTTATTTCATATTCGACTATCTTATTTACTTTCACAAGTAAAACGATGATGTTGACCCCACCTTATAACTTATATGCAATACAATGGAGGTGTAGGTACGTACTACTCACTCAGACCCTCAGCGGACGTACAAACACCATGATTAACACCATATAAATACACGCGAGTAATTCACAATCCCCATAGCGCATGAATCCGCAGTTCACCATCACCCTTGCAACGAGTTAATAGTAGATACCGCAATACCGTGACGAACCCGTAATTCACTGAATCTAACCAGTGCCCAAACCTAAAGAAACCACACCTGCATCCATCCAAAGGTCAAAAGCTTACTTGTGTGAGCGATGAAGTTACGCCCGCTAAGGCGTGTGATGAATTCACAGCCTACGAGCCCGCTCGCGATAATGGGTCAAAAGAGACATAGGCCAAGCCCACGGTGAGGCCCACGTATGCCCAGAGGCATGCGGACCTCTTGATGAATTCACCACATGGAATCGGTGAGATGCCAATTGCCTAAAGTGACGTCACCAACGCCACATAGGATTAGTCATGGCACACAAAAATGGTAGTAGCACACGTGAGTAATGAGGGATCTCAACGATAAGGAAAGTCGATCATTGAGAAGATCCTCATGAAACATGTGGCAATACCCCATTAGCACGTCCAATAATTGACAGCGAATCAAATATCCCCTTTTTCGATACGGAGCGAATATCCCCATCTCCTACCTTTTAGGATCTCGGAATCCCCTCCATAAGTAGGGATACTCCTCATATCGAAGGAATCACCCAATCTTGAGCATTTTTGTGCCATCAGTACTCTTGAGTACCCCAGGCTCTCCCATTTCTAGAACCTTAACCTGCATCTTTTCCCACACCTGAGGCTTCTCTCCATCCTTCAAAGAGACCGCTCCCATCTATCCTTACACCCATTTTATAGTAGAATCTCTAGTTTCGTCTTTGATCACGAAAGAATGGCCTCAAGAAGGATCAACCTCACTACCCTCCCTAAAGAACAAAGCAACATTCCAAAAAATACCAACCCCGGAGTCGAAAATCAGCCTGAGATGGAAACACCCATCCAAATTGACATCAAGATCTTGTCGAACAAGGTCTATAGGTTCGAGGCACTCTTCAAAGAGCGATTCAGGAAACTCGAGCAGAACATGGAAGAAACAAGGAGCACCCTCCAGATCCTGCTCAACCGATCAGCTCAAGCTGAGTAGACCCCTACTGCTACTATCCCTGGCATCCCAAATTCTAACCCTAATCCCAGTCTCCATGCTTCTAACACCATGCCCACCATCCCGGAACAACCCCACAGGGCCAATCCGACCCCTACCTAAGCAGGCTCTCTGCCTACTCACCAATTTCATGCCTTCCCCTACACCGACCAGGTAGTAGAGACCCCCCTCAATAGAGACAAGTTGAGGGAGTATGTCTAGGGACTAGTGGTTGAAAGTCGCAACCGGGCCCAAGGCTCGGCAGTCTTACAAAAACCTTATTCTGATCGCATTCTATACAAGCCTTACCCGATTTGGTACACCCCTCAATAGTGGCCGCAATACGACAAACAAAAAGGCAGTCCACAAGAGAACATCAACAAGTTCAAGGGCATCCTCGTCTCCTTCACTCTCGACAGGGACCTCAAAGTGTGAGAGTTCTTGAAGTCATTGATTGGCCTGACGTATACGTGGTTCGTAAGACTCACCTCTGGTAGCATCAATTCATGAGGCGAACTAGCCAAGAAGTTCCTGTCCAAATGGTTCGCCCTAGAAAGGTAAGTGACTATGGCTGATCTACGGAGCGTAGAGTAAGGGCCAGGAGAGGACCTATTGGCATATGTCATAAGATTCCAAAAACTTATGCGCTCTGTTTTTTATGAGCAGGCCACCGAAAGAAGTTTTGTTGAGCAGTGTGCTCAGGGCATGCGCCCCACCTATAGAATCGGCATCAGAAATGTTGAAGTAGAGACCTTCAACCAACCCTGAAGATGTGCAGAGAGGACGGCGTGAACCGTCAAAGACACCTCCCCTTACAACAGAAATGAGGCATACGCGGTTAATTGGAGGCCCATAAGCAATGGAGGAGCCAGGCAATGGCCATATCAACAAGACAACACACAGGGGACGAGGATCCCACCACCACCCCCTCCTTTCTCTTGCAAGAGAGAGGAAGTGATCATGATCACGAATAAGCTAGTGGAAGATAGAGTCATCAGCCTTCCACCGCCACCACTAGGAGTAGACCCAGAGAAAGACAAACACGAAGGAAGGTGGTGCAATTACCATCAAACACCTCACCACGACCTGATGGACTATTTCACCTTGAGAATAATATTTGTACAAAGGGTAAAGCTAGAACAATTTGGAAAGACAAAACCAGCCCGTGTGGATATCGACCCCCTCCCAGCCCATACCCCAGGAGGTAGCAACAACATGGTCGGGGCATCCGAACAATATCAGGCTATCGCTTTGATAGAGAAGCTAGAATAGAGCGAAGAACTATGGCAGTTTTTCACCAAACAGGGAGCCAACACAACAACACAGAAATTGGCCATCAGAGCGTTGGCTGAAGTATTCTAGCACCCTCTCCAACCCTACAGTCACGATCGAAGCAGCATAGAGTTCACAACAGATGACATGTTGCGTGTTGATCCTCATCACAACAGACCCCTATACATCATGGCAAGGATAGGGGGTTTTGACATGAAGAGATCGATGGCCGACCTGGGAAGTTCGATTAAACTCTTCTCCATCCACACACTGGAATTAATGAACCTCCACAAGGAGGGCATCAAAGGACTACCTTTAGAGGTAACAGACTTCAACGGGAACCCGTCCGTCACTGAAGGGTCCATCGAATTGTAGGTGGCAATTGGGCCATTCACTATAACGTAGGAATTCCAAGTAATCCCAGGAAGGACTTGCTATCATGTTCTCTTAGGGCGCTCGCTGATTCATGACCTAGCCCTCATCCCCTCGACATAACACCAATGCATCAAAACCAAACACCGAAGGAGATTGATAAGGATTCCGGCCACCAGGGCACCGTTTGATAAGATCGAGACACATCTCCAAGATGCCATATACTTCACGGAGCTAGCAAAGGATGGCAAAACATGAATAGCCAAAGTCGAGGGAACAAAACTGTTGTACCCACATGAGAGCGAACCCATGGGACCATCGGAACAATGAAAAAGGAGCAGGTGCGTTCGGATGACAGGTGACTACGGGAAGGAATATTACACCATAGGCAAGGACAACAAAGATAACGAAGGACCTGTAACCAATAAAGTGATTTATGAGGTATGATTTTGTAATTTGATTAGCCTAGCTTTATCGCAATATGTATTAAAAAAATGAAGTTTATTTTCCAAAATGAGATTCCACTTTTCCAAATCAAATATATCTTTTCAAAAATCATTGCATTCCTCTAATGGAAGACCATAAGTAATGTCTCAACCAGTTCATTTCACCACATCGCATGTCAATGTCGCTACGGTTTCACTGTCATGCAACAATCGAACCATGGAACATGACACAAAGGTACAACATTCAAACCACATACCTTTATAGATACAAAATTTTCCAAAAAAATGGAAACATATAACAACCTGGACAATTTTAGGAGTTGAAAGAGGAAGCCTTGGAATATTGCGATGAAGTTAGAGTGCCTCCGAGGTGCATGATGGATTCCATCGACACGGTCGAGGAACCATTAGAGGAGATTAACCTAGCAACCGACGGAACAGACAAATGACCCTCATATATATCCACCAAGCTAGTAGCCGAGGATAGAGGAAAACTTATCACACTTTTAAAGGGTAAGGATTATCCTTATCACAACAACATTAGAGCCTAAAACTAGTTTAATCCACTTCTCTCTCACAAAATTCCAAGATGTCTTCGCCTGGTCATACAAGCAGATGCTGGGACTTGATTTGGAAATTGTATGCCACTCTTTATGTATAGATCCAAAGTTCCGGCTAGTGAAGCAGCCATAAAGGATCTTTAAGTTAGAAATAACTCTGAAGATTAAAGAGGAAGTAGAGCGGCTTTTGAAAGTAGGCTTCATCAAACCCATAACCCACCCTTAGTGGCTTGCCAATGTAGTTCTAGTGAAAAGGAAGAATGGGCAACTGAGGTTAGTATCTCCTCACGTAATCCCTTAACAGTAGCATAACACCCGTACACTAACTCCACCTTATCGCAGATGCTACGTCGATTTTAGGGACCTGAACAGAGGTGTTAATAGACTCTACCGTGGTAAATGAGCTCTTCTTCTTCCAAGATGCCTATAGTGGGTACAACCAAATTTTCATGGATCTCACAAATACACCCTCCCTCTAGGGGGTACTGTTTCACCATTGTAGCTACAGACTACTTCACCAAGTGGGCAGAAGCCATTCCCTTACGAAGAATCTGTGCAACTAACATAGCAAATTTTCTAAGACAAAACATAGTCTACAGGTTCGGAGTACTAATGCGAATAATGACTGATAATGGCCTACCCATAAAAAATCAAGAAGTTTGTGACCTTCTAGGGCAATATGGGGCAAGACTATGAACATCTACAACATATTATCCCCAAAGAAACGATCAGGCATAAGCTACAAACAAGACACTATTAAGAACGTTGACCAAAACAGTGGTCGATAATCAAAGGGACTAGACAAACAAGCTATCAGAAACACTTTGGGCCTATCGCACATCTATCAGGAGAAGTACACAGGCAACACCCTACTCCTTAATCTACGGTCAGGAAGTAGTACTTCCAACGTAGATAAAAGCTATATCCTCCAAAGTAGCCTCCGCAATGGGTAAGAAAACCAAGTCAGAGGACTTAGATACATTACTTGCAGACAAACTTGAGGTAATGGATGAAATTAGAGATACAACCTCACAGAAACAAATCAAGTACAAACATGCCCTAGTTGACAATTTCAATAGAAACTTAAGGCCTAGAAGCTTCAAAGAAGAGGATAAAGTATTGAAGACTGTTCTCAATGTTAGACAAGGCAAGTCTGCAGGAAAATTTGCACCAACATGGGAGGGGCCTTACTTGATAAAAGAAGCCCACAGTTCGACCTACTATGTATTAAAAGCTGTAGGCATAGGTGAGGATGATGAAACCATAAATGGTTACTGGTTGAAACCTTACTTTGATTAGCCATATACTTCTGTAAACACACAAGCCAATGTGTATGTTTTATGAATAAATCTACAATGCTTTACATGATTTTCTTCTCTTCCATACAAGTTGTTTTGCCAATAATAAAGTCTAGCATTATGATTACAATAGGGTTGCTCTGCCCTTCAATTAAGCATACATAAATATGTGATAACGTAAATAATTTCCTTTTGCTTATGTACATGTCTTGACTACAACCATAATCTGTGAATCTTTTATTTTCCTACACACATATTTTATTTATAGCCATACAAGTTGTTTTGTTATACTTACAAAGCCCTGGACACCCCAGGCACCTAAGTAAGCCCTGGCCCCGTAGGCACAATACAAAGCCCTGGACACCCCATGCACCTAAGTAAGCCCTAGTCCCCCAGGCACGATGCAAAGCCCTGGACACCCCGGGCACCTAAGTAAGCCCCAACACCCCAGGTACAATACAAAGCCTTGGACACCCCGAGCACCTAAGTAAGCCCCAGCTCCCCAGGCACAAAGAAAGCCCTAGCAACCCTAGGCACAACCAAAGCCTTGGCAAACCCAGACACTCTCACACCATGGTCATTTCCACAATGCCACATGTTCCATACGAAATCCCAAGCAACTCCAGGCGTAGCCACACCTCCATGTAACCGTTGGGGAGGCTTTGTCGACACCAGGTATGATTTCTATCCAACTTATAAATAAAGATACTTTGTCTAAACTCAAAAATGCAATGGTTCAAAGGGGGGAAGAACTCCACCAGTCTCACACAATTGACAACAACAGTATGCTAAAGAACAACACTAATCTCGACCATCGTTGCCTCACTCCCATAGGAAGGCTCAAGTATCCCTCCCATACGCTAACCAAAATCTCACCCCGAAAGGCAACAAAGGCCTGATGCTCATAACCAATACGTAATTGCAATAGAGGCCAATGGACTCTCAACTAAGAAAAAACTTATATCCTGTCACTCTTGATGTTTCCTACAAACCCACGAAGCACTTTCTAATATTAGCGAGCGCTCGTAACTTTCTTTCTCAACAACATTTAACACTCGTGCTGAGCCTCCAAACTAAGGAGCACACATGATTTCCCTTTATATTAATTCGCAATTAATTGTTGATTACACTCACAATGGTGTTCGATTGCAATTAACTCCTATAATACTTATGAAAAGTACTTATTTGTGATAGAGTGCACAACATGACCAACTTTAAAAGATTTGGTTACCATTTAATATTTGCGCTAATACAAATCACGAAAAAATTTCACAAACCACATGACTTCCTGGATAGAAGACATTCTATCAAGATACAGGGGGTTGTACCCACCAAAGCAGTACAAAAGGTGTCAAGCCAACACTATGCAGGCACCTACGATGAATCCAGAACCCTTGGGGGGCTTTAACGATGGAAAAAGCGATTTTTACTAAATTCATACAAACACTGTCTAATCGCGATAAATTAATGGAAGATAAACATATCTCAGCACTGCAATAAACCTCAACGCACTGCGACAACTCCACCATAGGGGCATTGACAAGCCAAGAAATAAGCCTTATGGTTGACTATTACTCGAGTCTAGAATCCAAAATTTTGCAATATATGACAAAATTAACACTGAGCACAATTCAAGTCTGCACTAGCTAACACAATTATCATACAAAATGGGACAACCCTGGAATACTCCACTACATCAAAAATCCATGATCATTTGGCCCACTCTTTCTGCATGGCAGATATGGTGTCCAACACTCCACTAGTTTCCTCAAATTTCTTTAGGTCCTCCAACTCTGCCTTATAATTTTCAAGGATGCATTCCTGCTGCACACATTCTTCCCTTAAATCCTCGATCTTCTTCGCAGCCCTGGTTACGCCTACTTCAACTCTCCAATAGGCATGCACCAACATCACTATACACTCAGCTTGGGTCATGAAGAAACCCATCAACGACAGGGGTCGACAAGCTTCCAACCAACAGACGAAGCCAATCCACGATAATTTCTCTAAAGGTTGCGCCATTACACGACTCATCAATGTGGCAACGGTGTTCAGAGCAAGACCTACAATCTCTGGGTGTAGCCTTCCATCAGGTAACCACCCTGCACGAATCGCAGTTGACGCAAACTAAACAACTGCACTGGAAATGTTGTAGCGCATGTTTCTGCCTTGAACCTGCACCGGATCCACCACTGGAAAGTGCAACAATGGGAGACTGTGGTTATCACAGTAATCCATTAATTCCTGCCGTATCTGGGCCAGCTCCTCCTCGTATGACAACTCCTCGGAGGGAAATATAATCTCAGGCTCCATATCCCCATATCCCGAGTGGTGTTCCAAACCACTTGATGGCTCAGGCGCCACAAAATCATCAGCAACATGCTATGGAAATGCATCCCGGAAGCGCTACTCACTGCAATAGGTGACTGCGACTCACTAGGAGTTGAACCCTCCACCCCTTTAGGAGCTGCGACATCACCAGTAGCCACATCAGATGACCTGGCGCAATCGACCGCCACCCCGATGTTCGTAACTAGTTGAGTTGTCCGATCCACCGAAGGAGCGATGATACCCAAAGTGCTCTTAGATACCACTGAATTGACGTTGGTGGATTACATGGCTCTCAATTCCTCGGCCAAACGCCTAAAAAAGGGCATGTCTGGCGCCCCAACCAGATACTTAGAGAAGAATGCCTGCGATAAAGACAGCTATAAATAGTCAAACTCAGCGATCCTGCTTATTGCACCGAATATTAACAGATAACCAAACACAACCGCAACCTACCTCCAGGTCCACCACACCAAACCCTACAAACCCTGGGACATCCTCATCGGACTTTGCCTCATCGGAGTCCACCCGCCTCAAAACAAAAGACTGTTCAACAGTTAAACCACACTGGTAAAAAAAATACCCATAACATTTCAAGATAAACATGAGTGTTATATGGTACTCATCCGGAACTTCCATCAATTGACCAGAAGGAGCCACCAGAGCCACAGTGTCCAATCGGGCCCCATCACTCCCTACAGCCTGTAAGAGACAAAGGAAAAGCATCAACGCAATCACACAATGATAAAATAATGCAGAAATGAACACGAGTGCAACAACAATAGTTACATACCGAATCATCACCCTCATACCCCCATTTTGGGCAACGGGACACCATCTTCTTCATACGCCCGTTAGAAAATCTGATACAGCCAGTCTTCTCAACAGACGCTTTAACAATTAATTGGGTTGGCTCCACCGCCGGTGAAGACTCCTTTTCTAAAGGAGGTGCTACATCCTTCCGGCCAACCTCCGCCTGACATCCCGTGACCCATTGTCCAATAGGTGGTGCTACAACAAACCTTGGATGATTGGCGTGAGGCACCCTCGCTGTCCTCGGGATAAGAGGATGAGCAGATTCTTCTTCACTCAAAGCAAGCCCTGACCGACCGCGTTTGGCACCCCTCTTAACCGGGGAACGCGATGAGGTTGGAGATGAACTCTCACCCAAGTTAGCAACATGCCCCTCTAGAGGTGCCAACACATGGCAGAGGCGGGGGTTTACCCATATCATTTACTGAGAATCACCGAAAAGAGCGCAAAGATATGCCAACCGAAGTGATTAACACCCCTGAACCCTGAAAAACCCAGCCACGGAAAGCCTCGATAGGCCGGGAAAGTGAGCTCCTGATGCCGCATCCAGAAGACGTCTTCCCCAGACACTCAAAAAATGAGCACCTATGTCGTCACACACAAACTGACGAAGGACACGATCGGGACAATACACGGACAACTGTGCCTCACAGGTATGATCAAGGTGCACCACTACACCAGGTCACACCACTGCCGGGCTATACCAGTAGAGGCATTTCTGCCATCCACAGCACAATGTTGATCACCCCCCTCAGGAACGGGCATGCCAACACAAAATGGCATGGCATGTTGGACGACCTGGACATAAGGCTGCCAGATAAAACCATCGAGCGATGCAAGCTTCAAATCGATAGCGTTCGTTGTGAAATCCCTGTCTCGTAGCCTACAGCCACTGCTTCCCACGACAAACAACGTATACTCTGTGTTCAAATGCATCCCCTACTAAAGTGCCCACATCGAGACGCAGGGGTGATAGCTCGCAAGGCACCACGTTGAGACTGAAGTGCTTGCATAGGTACATCCAGAGAAAGGGGTTACAGACATAACTGACCTAGTGCTTGCAACTAGGGTCCATCATCTCGTGAAGTGTGTTGTCCAACTGCTCGTATAAATACCCGAGAAACATCGATGCAAGGGGTAACGGGTGACCACTAGCAGACAAAACAATAAGAGGAACCAGAATAGTACGTAACCCGTAAGCGGGCAAACCAGGGAAAAGAAACCGGGATGCCACATAGAGAATGTAAGTGGCGAGATGGCACCGACCCTCTGGACCTCAAACCATGATGTCCTTCCCCCACGACTCTCAAACCAGTATTCCATCCACTGCTCCAGAGGCAACTTGCCGCAAGACGTGGTCTTATCTACCGGAGCCTTAAATGTAGCCACTTCTGCGATAAGCTGATCGCAGAGTTCCCTAAGCTCATGGGGGATGGATTCGAGATGCTAGAGATGATGAGTAGAGAGCGAACCCCCGACAGAATGATTGTAAATTCCCCAAATGCACCAACAAAGGTGCGTGTGCAGTAGCACCAATGCTCCAAAAGGGGTCTCATGTATTTCACTCGTTCTCGACCCTTCAGCCCGGTGTAGCAATTCACTAAGTGTAAAAGACCAGCATCTTGCAACATCATGCAGTACATAGGATTTTCTAGAACATACCACATCCAAGCAATATAACTGGTTGGAGACCTCGAGCTGTCGGTCCAGGGTTCTTGACATTTGAAGGACACGGATGGACCAGAGCATTCGCAAAGGCACATCAACTCGTTAGCCTTAACGACATCAAACGCACCACCCTTGCCCCTGCCCACCGACATTGGGGGCCAAAATCCCTTTCCCCCATCAACAGATGCTACTACTTCCCGCTCCATTAGAAGTTCCGTAGTATCGACCTGCCTTCCAAAATCAGGGAAGGGGCACTCAGTCGCCTTTACCATCTTTTTCACAGCCTTCTTCTCTTTCTTTTGACTAGGAGCCATCAGAAACAACAGTGACGATTACAGGACCAGACACAGAAAGAGCCAGAGAACTGCCTTTGTTAAAGAGCCCGAGGCACGAAAAGCCCAACAAGAGTAATGGCCCTGGTCGCTCGGAAAAGAAACAATACCCAAAAACGAATAGCAAACAACCTTCAGTCCCTGTCTCCGTTCTTATAGTGACTACACAAATCTCACACGCGCAGAAAGCCAAACGGTGCTGGAGAAGGCAAAAGGATGCCTGTGCAGCACCCGAAATGTTGCTTGGCAGAAAAGCAAATGAATATAATTACCTTAATGCCCCCAGAAAAGCCGGACCAGTGAGGCGCAACAATTCAAACGGAACGATAAGTCAGTAACTATCAATGAATCGTATCGGGTACCGCATTCGTTCCATACATGCGACTAACTTGCAATAATTCCGCAACACCAATCGAAACAAATCGTCAACAAGCGCTGCGCGACAGTTCCAAATAAACCCCAGTCCCAATCAAGTCACAGAATGCTGCTAGGAACCCCAATCGCCTGTCCTCGGCAAGGAGAAGAACAAATCGACCCGGCTGTCAAACAGAGAAGATACTACCCTCCAAACCACTCCTTGTTCGAGAAAGTAACAGTCCAAGAAGGACAAACGGCGTAATTGCCATACCCATAATGGCCGGCAAGGCCGACGTGTTAATAGGAAGACATGTGGACGTGACTCGGCATAAGTGACAATTCAACATAATCAGATCGACACGTGGACGTGACTCGGTTTAACTAACAACTCAGCATGATCAGTCCGCTACAAAGCAACCTCGGGCACCTTGTTACCCCAAAGTAGAGTTACTTCGGACTTAGATCATCCTGAGCTAAGATCACCTCAGTATCAGTTCACAACCGGGATAACGGTACTAAGTCCGCTACACATTGAGCTCGGACAACTGAGCCCACTCGAAAAGAGTTTACCTTGGGACAAGCCTACCTCGGCGCAAGATCATCTCAGTACTAAGGCACTTCGGCATTCGGAGCAGGTCGGGTCTGAAGAGCACGGGCTCAAGCAGCTTGTCACCAAGTAGTCTGACACTTCACAAGCAGTTTGCTGCCTAGTCAGGCCGACTTCCGCGTGACAACCCCAAGGAGCTCACCACTGTACCCCGCATCTTACAGGATCATACCCTAACGGCTATATTAGCTCACCCGCTCCCCGATTCAGGTGGAGATGGGCAACCTTACCAGTTGGTGGCATTATCCCCACCTAACACGAAAGCGGATCCCATCACAGCGAGGATCCAGAAACTGCTCCACCAAACCCGTAGGGACTCCAATATATAAGGACCTCACCCCTAGGGGCGAAGGGATATGTGTGTGTATGCATAATCTTTGCTCTCTAGCTCTCTAACTCTCTGATATCATCTTCAAGCTTTCTACTACTAAGTGCTAACTTAGCCATCGGAGTGTCCCCGTCGGGTAAGCCACCCTGGGATTTTTTACTCCTTTCTTATAAGAACCTCAATTCTTGTCATTACTGGCAGCCAGATCATATCCAGTAGGGAGCAGTCAGATTATGCCACATCATTTGGCGCCATCTGTGGGAAATCGCTACTAAAAGCCCTTGTTTCCATTTCCAAAATCTCAAGCTCAAAAGCAACGCCGGATAGCACAGTGAAGCGAACATCTCCAGGGGGCAACCTCAGTTCCCGTCTGTCTGCATACGCCAGTTCACCATACCGCTCTCCGCAGGTGGGATTCCAACACTGATTGTACCTCAACCAACTGTGCCTGTGAACACCCCACTTCCCCCTGTAGTGGGTGTGACTTCCGTTGAACCCTCTACGATTCCCCCTGGAGTTGGACAAAACCAATTAAGTGACCTGGTACATTGTGTGTGGCCTATTCAAGCCCAAATGCAGCAAGTCCAGCAGTTCCAGCATTACCAACAGCAAGTTCTACACCACATGTACCAACAGCAAGTGAATGTCTCCACAGGGAATTGAAATGGCATGTGGTGGCAAGCAAGCCCAAAAACATCACTGAATTCCTTAAGCTCGCCGATCAGTTCATTGGGATCGAAGAAGAGATGAACCAAAGGACTGAAGCCTCGGCGGACAAAAGAAAGAGAGAAGACCATAGCTTGAACAATGGTGGTAGCAAAAGGAAGAAAAGCAAGTCCCCAACCAAAGGAGAGAACATGTCAGATTTTCATCCCCGAGCTCCCCAATTGAAAGAACGAACTTCACACCCCTCAACGCAAAGCGAGGGGAAATCCTCATGGCAATCAAGGACGCCTCTTTTGTAAAGTAGTCACCCTGGTTAAGGGGAGATCCAGCCACTAGAAATAAAAATGTATTTTGTCATTTTCATAGAGATCACGGTCATAGTACCAAAGATTGTAAAAACCTTTGTGACGAGATTGAAGAGCTCATCTGTTGTGGGTACTTGAAAAATTTTGTACAAAAAAGTAATAAAACCCAGGCAGATCGGCAGGGGGAGCAAAGGAGAGATGCTCTCGAGCCCAGTAGCAGACGCAATGAGAAACTGCAAAGACTGTTGCCCGAGGAGAAACCAATCCGCGGAATGATCAACACGATCACTGGTGGATCCATAGTCGCGGGCTGCACCTCGGCCGCAAGGAAGTCCTCAGTTTGCGAACTGGAACACGAAGAGTAGAATCCGCCAAAGCAACCTAGGCCTGAAGACCCGATATTCTTCACGGAAGACGATGCACGCGGGGTCCAATACCCCCACGACAATGCACTGGTGACAAAGATGAGGGTCAACGACTTCGAGGTAAAATGTATCCTACTCGACTCCGGCAGTTCAACAGACATCCTGTTCAAAGACGCGTTCGACAAGATCCAGCTCTAGGAAGGCGACCTCAATCCAACAGGCACTCCACTGATAGGCTTTAGCGGAGAAGAAGTCAGGTCCCTAGGGCAAATCTTAGTACATGTGGAGATCGGCACCTGGCCTAGCATCGCGAGGTTCGAGCACACCTTCTTGGTGGTCGCGACTCCCTCCCCGTACAACACCATTACAAGTCGACCAATCACCCACGCGTTTCGCGCAGTGGTGTCCACCTACTAGTGCGAGGCGACCAGCTCGAGTCCCACAAGTGCTATGTTGTCGCCCTCAAAGGGAAAGCCAAGCTGGCAGACGACCTCAAGCTAGAGTGACCTGTGGAGTATTTTGAGGAGCGAGTCACGACAACCGAAGGGATGATCCACATCACGACCTAAACAGAAGATCCGACCAGGACCCTCTAGATCAGAGCAGTGATCAAGGAGCCTCTCCGCTCTCGGCTGGTAAGCTTTTTACTTAAAAATTTAGATATATTTGCATGGTCTACGACAGAGATGTCCGGTATAGATGCAAAAATAATAACTCACAAATTGAATACGGGTCCTTTAATCAGGGCAGTTTGATAGAAAAAAACGCAACCTCGCCCCGGAGCACTAGAGGATAGTCGATGAGGATGTCAGGAAACTCCTCGTAGCCGACTTCATCAGGGAGGTCCATTACTCGAGTTGGGTGGCTAACCCCGTCCTAGTAAAAAAGGCCAACGGTAAATGGCACATGTGCGTCAATTATACCAACCTGAATTGAGCTTGCCCGAATGATTGTTTTCCACTCCCTAAGATCGATCGTCTAGTGGACGTGACCTCAGGGCACGAGTTGCTAAGTTTTCTGAACGCATACTCAAGCTATAACCAGATCAACATGGACCCCGCCGATGAGGAAAAAACAACATTCATAACCGAGTTAGGATTGTATTGTTACAAAGTCATGCCCTTCGGGATAAAAAATGCTGGGGCGACCTTTCAAAGACTTGTCAATAAACTATTTGTCGTTGATCGAAAATAAGGTTGAATGCTATGTAGACGACATGGTCGCCAAAACCCAATTTTCAAACTGTTTAATAAGTAACTTGCAATGTGTTTTTGAAATTCTATGCAAGTATAGTATGAAATTGAACCCTAACAAGTGTGTCATTGGTGTCACCTCGGGTAAATTCCTGGGTTACATAAGATAAAGGCTATCCTAGATATGAAGCCACCTCGCAAGTTGAAAGAGGTCCAGAGGCTGAATGGTCGTATGGATGCTCTAAGCCGCTTCATGTCCAAATCAGCAGATCATTGCCTGCCTTTTTTCAAGGCAATTAAGAAAAGTAAAGACATTGAATGGACTGAAGAAATACCTAGTTAGTATCCCGGTTTTGACCCGACCCGAAGAGGGTGATGTTTTAAAGCTGTACCTCTCCACGAGCGATGAGGTAGTCAGCTCGGTACTAATAAAGGAAGTAGATCGGGTCCAACAACTTATCTACTATGTGAGTAAAGTTTTGCAGGACGCCGAAACTAGGTACCAAGAGATCGAGAAGTTAGCATACGCATTGGTCACATCAGCTTGGAAGCTTCGCCCGTATTTTCAAGCCCACATAGTCGTAGTCCTCACAAACAAACCTTTGAGGCAAGTTTTACTCAAGCCCGAGGTATCTGGCAGACTGACAAAGTGGGCCATCGAACTCAGTGAGTACGACCTCCGGTAGGAGCCTCTGACGGATATTAAGGGCCAAGCCTTGGCCGACTTCGTGGCAGAATGCACCTTTAGTACCACAGCCCCCGAACTGATTGAGCTCGAGCACAGAGAAGAGGCTTCGACCAGTGCAGCACCGGCCCCGGTTAGAGCAAGGCCAACTTGGGACGAGGAGCCCTGGATCCTCCATGTAGATGGCTCATCCAAGCAACAAGGAAGCGGAGTCGGCATTATTCTACACAAGTCAAGCGAGGTGAAACTGGAGTACACACTTTGGTTCGAGTCTGTGGCATCTAATAACAAAGTGGAGTATGAAGCACTACTAGCTTGGCTCACACTGGCGAACGGGGTACATGCAAAACACATCATCATCTACAGCGATTCCCAGCTTGTGGTCAACCAGGTCATCGGCGATTACGAAGCTCGCAACCCCACCATGGCTGGTTATTTAGCCAAGGTCAGGGAAGTTCTACGCAGCTTCCAATCATACTTCATCAGGCAGATTCCAAGGTCCAAGAACGTTGAGGCCGATGCCCTGTCCAGTTAGCCAGCACGAGCAGCAACACCATGAGGACCGTGTACATAGAGAACCTACCTCGGCCCAGCATTCTTAGGGGGGCAGAAGAGGTCACTCCTGTTGTACAAATAGAGCTAAGCTGGATTGACCCACTTGCGAGCTACCTGCTTCACGGAACCCGACCTGCAGATCGCAACGTGGCCAGAAGGATAGAGTGACAAGCAGCCAAGTATGTCATGATAGACGGACGGTTGTACCGGAGATCCTACACGCTCTCATACTTGCGCTGCTTGCGACCTTTAGAGGATGAACTCATTCTCCATGACACTCATGAAGGCCTGTGTGGTGGACACTTGGGGGCAGGGCCCTCGCCCAAAAAGCGCTACGACAAGGATATTACTGGCCCACAATGAAGGCAGATGCACTCGAGCTTGTCAAAAAATGCGATAAATGCCAGAGGCACGCCAACGTCCATCACCAACCTGCTGCCGACCTAAAGTACCTCACTAGCCTATGGCCCTTCGTGGGGAATCAACATTCTTAGACCATTCCCGCCAACGGCAGGACAGAGGAAATTCTTGGCGGTAGTAGTGGATTACTTTACAAAGTGGGTAGAGGCGGAACCCCTAGCAACAATCACAGATTGAACTGTACAGAACTTCTTTTGGAAAAGCATAGTATGCCGCTTCAAACTACCTCGAGTGCTCATCTCTGACAACAGTAAGCAGTTCAAAGATATTAAGTTCCAACACTGGTGTGCCAAGATGGGGATACAGCAGAACTTCACTTCGGTAGCACACCCTTAGGCGAACGAGCAGACGGAAGTCATGAATAGAGCTATACTCCGCAGATTGAAAGCTCGCTTAGCCCGAGCTAAGGGGCTATGGGTAGACGAGCTGCCCAACGTACTATGGGCTTATCAAACCATCATCAAGACCGCTACAGGTGAAACCCCCTTCAACCTCACCTATGGCACGAAAGTGGTAATCCCAGCCGAGATCGAGGTACCTACATTACGCCTGGAAGCATACGATGAAGAAGAAAACGGTGATGAGCTCTACACCAACCTCGACCTGGTGGAAGAAGTAAGGGACCTCGCATATATCCAGACTATAGCCTACTATAAAGAGTAGCTCGATATTATAACGCATGGGTCAGGAAGCAGCACTTCCGTGTCGGGGACCTGGTCCTTCGAAAAGTTATGGTACCTAAGCCCGGTGTAGACAAGCTCAGACCGAACTGGGAAGGTCCCTACCGAGTAAAGCGGGTACTTGGGGAAGGTATGTACGAGCTCGAAATGTTAGAAGGAAAACAGGTACCTCGAGCCTGGAACATTAGAAATTTAGGGCGATACTACCTGTGATTGTCGAACTAGGGGAGCGGACTGAGAGTCACTCTCAGAAGTCTAGGAGTGGACTATGAGTCGCTTCCAAAGCCTAAGAGCCACAATACTGCACAAGACCCAGTCGCCTTTTCGGCATGGGTAAAGTCCAGGAGTGGACTACGAGTTGCTCCCAAAGTCTAAGGGCCATAATACTACACAAGACCCACCTGCCTCGTCGGGATGGGCAAAGTCAAGGAGAGTGGACTACAAGTCGCTCCCAGAGCATAAAGGCTACAATACTACATAAGACCCAGTCGCCTCTTCGGCATGGGCAAAGTCCAGGAGAGTGGACTACAAGTCACTCCTAGAGCCTAAGGGCTAAAGTACCGAACTGGCGGGGACCTCGGCACCACAGGAGACTTGGTTGCCTCGCTGGCATTGGCAAGTTGCTTCAAATACCTGAGGCATAGACAGCTTGGGCATAAGCCCTACGATGTCTATCCCACCGCAACACATAAGAGTAGGCCGAATCTGTAAGTAACAACCAGCATCCAAGTAAGTAGCATGTGCGCAGAGTTGGAAAAGGCCAACTCTGGGATCTTTGATTGCCACCCTCCAGTGAGTTGGAAAAGGCAACCCCTTAGGATTTTGGATGAGGAAATACCTCCTTTTCTAGGTCGGAACCATGTTCGGACAGCCGAACAGTATCTTGAACCCGGGTTGGGGAGAAATGTAGTAGCTATGTCTGGCGTCCCCACGCAGACAAGTTGAGTTCCTCTTAATGGCACAAATCGAGCTAAAAATGTCTAAGGACAGGGGATGGTTGTACTCGTGGAAAAGGGAGATCGTACTAACTATATTTCAAATTGAGTTTGGATGAAGTTGGTCGATAGTGATGTTGAAGAACTTAATTATTTCTACAATGAAGGGGTGGAGAGGGAAACGCAGCCCGGCAGCGAGCTGCTCCTCAAAAACAGCGAGCTCATGGTGATCGTGAACCCAAGGGAATTGACCTAAAGGAAGGCTAAAAACAAAGCTATTGGGAAGGCGATAGCGAGTTACCAAAGACATCAATCTGTCCGAGGTCATAGTTGACGGACCGAAGTCATCTGGGTCCCGACCTTGGGAAGAAGATGGGGACTCTGTTCTAGAGGACGGTCCCTCTTCCTGGACCCCGATCTCCCCGAGCCGAGGTGGCTCATCCTTAGGCACCAAAGCCCCCTCCAGAGATCGAAGAGGGGAGTCACCCAGTGACGAGCTGGCCTCCCCCGTAGGGGCCGCGATTTGCACAGCGACACCTTCGACCTCACCGAAAAGAAGGAAGAGACCTCGGAAAGCTAAGAAGGGGTGGCGAGCTGAGGGGTTCCGACGCAACCTCAAAGCAGGCTTGAGAAGGTATGGCGAGAAAAATGAGTCGTGGACCCCCTATTTATAGCCATTATACCGGAGAAGCAATGGTCAAGATCAAAGCAATCTAAAGGCTCCTAAGAAAACTGGCTACACGACCCTCGAGGTTGAAAACAGTTTAGCGCATTCTTTGGCATCTGCAGGATTTATAGATCGCATGACATCCGCGTGTAAACCACACACAATCTGTCTGACAGAGCGGCCTGGACTTCTATCCAAATCGTGAACTCCCTGCACTAGGTCAAAACCCCTAGCTCAGGGAGTGGGGGGAAATTGATGAAGGAAAATTTGGTCCGACCTCGTAACAGGAAGACACGTGGACGTGACTTGACATAAGTGACAACTCAACATGATCAGATCGACACATGGACGTGACTTGGCTTAACTGACAACTAAGCATGATCAGTCCGCTACAAAGCAACCTCGGGCACCTTGTTACCCCAAACTAGAGTTACTTCGGACTAAGATCATCCCGAGCTAAGATCACCTCAGTATCAGTTCGCAACCAGGATAATGGTATCAAGTCCGCTATAGATTGAGCTCGGACAACTGGGCCCACCTCGAAAAGAGTTCACCTCGGGACAAGCCTACCTCGGTGCAAGATCATCTCAGTAATAAGGCACTTCGGCATTCGGAGAAGGTCGGGTCTGAAGAGCACGGGCTCAGGCAGCTCGCCACCAAATAGCCTAGCACTTCACAAGCAGCTCGCTGCCTAGTCAGGTCGACCTCCGCATGACAATCCCGAGGAGCTCACCACCGTACCCCGCATCTTACAGGATTGTACCTTAACAGCTATATTAGCTCACCCGCTCCCCGATTCAGGCGGAGATGGGCAACCTTACCAGTTGGTGGCATTATCCCCACCTAACACGAAAGCGGATCCCATTATAGCGAGGATCCAGGAACTGCTCCACCAAACCCACAGGGACTCCAGTATATAAGGACCTCACCCCCCAAGGGCAAAGGGATGTGTGTGTATGCATAATCTTTGCTCTCTAGCTCTCTAACTCTCTGATATCATCTTCAAGTTTTCTACTACTAAGTGCTAACTTAGCCATCGGAGTGTCCCCACCGAATAAGTCACCCCGGGATCTCTGACTCCTTTCTTATAGGAACCTCAATTCTCGTCGTTGCTGGCAGCCATATCGTCTCCAGCTGGGAGCAGCCGGATTATGCCACATCAATTGTAATCTAGTTGCGTATGACTAAACCAGAATAAAGCCACTACCATTTCATTGACAAAAATATAAATATCACATAAAAGGCAAAAAAATAAATGCAATAGAAAGAGGCGACACTATACTTCCAAGCGGCACCATTCGAAAACATTCAAAATAACTACATTCACAATATACAGCACTCATGGTGCAACCCACTCATTCCTCATCGCTTCTATGTTATCAAGCAGAGGCCTTTGAGCCTCAAACGCTATCGGTTCACCCACCTTTGCTTCGTACGCTGCTACCTGTTGGCACTAGCGATTGCACTGTGCTTCAAGGTCCGCGAGTCCCTTAGCAGCTTCAGCTAGCTTTGCTTCAGCCACTTCAGCGCGGCGGCACATGTCCCTCAACGACCATCCGTTAACTAATAGCGACTCCCCAGGACCGGCCCGCCAAAATACATGCGCCAGTAGAATGACACGCTCTTCAATACAAGCGGTGTGAAAGCCAATAATAGAAAATCTTTCACAAATCCTCAACCATTGCGCAAGGACAGACCAAGACACTGCATATTTAGCGCTAGACAAATGACGTCTACTCGAATCACTATGAACCTGTCACCCAGACAAGAATCCTATTGACAATTTCGTACCCCAAAGGGGCTATAGAATTCTCCTCGCAATACTGCATGAGCAACCGTCGGACCAAGGTGAGCTCCGGATCGTTGTTCACCCTACTTAGTGATGGCCCCACCGAAGAGGATGGTGTGGAGCCAACAAGCTCACTAACTTCCATCATGTGCGAGGCATCGGGGGCCCCAGCATTCCCCTGTGCACCATTCTGATCAAGATTCATCTCCACACAGATGATACAAAGGATAACGAAAGAAGCGAAACAAGAAGGGTTGGAACCGGTAGAGTCGATAACAAACGACAGGATACACCGCCCTTTTATAATCGACCCATTTAACACTTCCCAAAAAGACGAATAGTCGCCAAAGGCAATATAAGACAGGTAATAAATTACACTTCCCAAAAAGACGGGACACTGCCACATCATTATCTCAAAGAAATGATGCACTTAGTGCCGCCACTTCACCATAAACCACCCAAACACCCCATAGGGTATTTATCACACTGGGTTAAACGAAATAATGATAATGACTGCATTCGTGACCACAGGTCGGTGTTCACACGAATATCCGCTACTGGCAAACGATAACAGTGATCAAGGTAACCACAGTCAACAAACACCATGTCCACCATTAAAATACCACATCCATATAGTGCTTTTTGTTGATTTCCTCCCTATTATCAGTCAAGGGGGCTGGAACAAACTATAAATCCGCGACATTGACTGCTACCAAAGAGCAAATCACCAAAATACAGGACTAATCCATACAACATAATTAACTATCAAACGTGAGTACAGGGTACAAATGATTTACGCCAAACCACAAAAACAGGTAAAAACTCCAGACCCAATGCACACAGGTGAATTTATCGCAAAACTCAAAAACGAAAAGGCAATATATATATCGATAAACTTGCACTTACCAATAAGGAGAAGGGGCTAATGTAGATACTTACTACTCACTCAGACCCTCAACAGACGTCCAAACACCATGATTAACACCATATAAACACACGTGAATTCGTAGTTTACCATCACCCTTGCAATGAACTGGTAGCAGATACTACAATACCACGAAGAACGCATAATTCACCGAATCTAACCAGCGCCCAAACCTAGAAACCACACTTGCACCCATCCAAAGGTCACAAGCCCACCTATGTGTGTGATGAAGTTACACCCGTTAAGGCGTGCGATGAATTCACAGCCTGCGAGCCTACTTGCGATGATGGGTTAGAAGAGACATGGGCCAAGACCACGATGAAGCCCGTGTATGCCCAAAGGCATGCGGACCTCTCAACAACAAAGACCTTACGAGTTGCCACGTAGGATTAGTCATGGCGCAAAAAAAGGGTAATAGCACACGTGAGTAATGAGGGATCTCAAGGATAAGGAAAACTGATGAAGGAAGATTTGGCCCGACCACTTTATTATGAGACACGTGGCAGAAACGACAGCTCGGCAAAAGGGGCCAAGCCTAGGCGAGAACAAGGGGACACACTTCGCCGAACTAACCCACCTTGTAACAGCTCGGGACAAACTTCACCGAACTAACCCACCTTGTAACAGCTCGGGATAGACTTCGCCGAACTGACACACCTTGTGACAGCTCGGGATAGACTTCGCCGAACTACCACCTTGTAACAGCTCGGGATAGACTTCGCCGAACTACCTTGTAACAGCTCGGGATACACTTCACCGAACTGACCCACCTTGTAACAGCTCGGGACAAACTTCGCCGAACTACCTTGTAATAGCTCGGGATACACTTCACCGAACTGACCCACCTTGTAACAGTTCGGGATACACTTCGTCGAACTGACCCACCTTGTGACAGCTCGGGATAGACTTCGCCGAACTGCCACCTTGTAACAGCTCGGGATAGACTTCGCCGAACTACCTTGTAACAGCTCGGGATACACTTCACCGAACTGACCCACCTTGTAACAACTCGGGACAGACTTCGCCGAACTACCTTGTAACAGCTCGGGATACACTTCACCGAACTGACCCACCTTGTAACAGCTCGGGATACACTTCGCCGAACTGACCCACCTTGTAACAGTTCGGGATACCTCCGAGCTCAAGACCGCCTCGCTCAGCACTTTGCATCATCTTCTGGGCACCAAAGCCAAACAAGTCGTACCATGCCAGACACCAGGGAAGTCCGTGCCCGAGGGCGCCACGCCTGACTGACTTGGGATCTGACGTTTGGCAACAGCACTCTAAACGGCCACCTGCCACCGCCACTGACGCCGCCATCTCCAGTTAGACGGTTAGGCAGTGACGGTTCTGTCTCAGCAAAAGGGACGACGACCGAGTTGACAAGCGCAAGGGTAATCATACCCGATCTGACAAGGGCCTCGGGACGAGTACACGAAGTGACAATAAGAGCCCCCTGCCCCCTGACAACGGAGGTATGCAAACTTTGCGCTATCTGGTATTACCTTGCTTTTGAAGGATTCTAACTTGAGCTTCGGAGCCTCTACATCGGGTTCCCCCCGGAGCTTTCCCATCTCTTCCGTTTCAGGTTCCCTGCTACCCCGAATTCAGAAGCAAGGCAGTGGACAGCTAAGACTAGCCGGATCGCGCTCCATCAAAAACCAATCCTTGAGAAGATCTCATTAAACACGTAGCTATACCCCATTAGCGTGTCCAATAATTGTTAGCGAATCAAATATCCCCTTTCTCGATACGGAGTGAATATCCCTATCTCCTACCTTTTAAGATATCGGAATGCCCTCCATACAGACTGCAGAAGTGACAAACCAACCGGGGTCCCCCACTATTTATATCTACAGTAACCAAGAATCGACCGTACAGACTGAAGACGATCCGACGGCCCACGTTCTTACCGACCGCACAACCCTTAAAGCCGAGACGTGAATGGTGCACGTCTTTCCGAAAAAAGCGAAACATCAGCACGTCTTTTTCAAACGGACGTCGCTTCGACACGCGTCTTTTCGAAACTGACGCGCCGCACGTCTCCCTGAGTCGACCGTGCACGTACAGCAATGGCGTGCCTTTTTGAAATGACCCGCTCTCACGTCCCAGCGGCGCGAGTTGGTTTGAAATTTAAAATGCACGGTCACAACCACCAGCGTTCTTGAGTAAGCACGTTTCCAGCCTTCTCGAAAACCGAAAAGCCCTAGCAAAAGCGTCTCATACAGTGAAGTTTTGAAGGACGGGACAAATCTACAACTACCTCGTGAAAACTCCCCGCACCATGGCAAGACCCTCTGCGCAAGAAGTGGGGGGCAATTGATGAAGGAAGATTTGGCCCGACCTCTTTATTATGAGACACGTGGCAGAAACGACAGCTTGGCAAAAGGGGCCAAGCCTAGGCGGGAACAAGGGGACACACTTCGCCGAACTAACCCACCTTGTAACAGCTCGGGACAGACTTTGCCGAACTAACCCACCTTGTAACAGCTCGGGATAGACTTCGCCGAATTGACCCACCTTGTAACAGCTCGGGATAGACTTCGCCGAATTGACCCACCTTGTGACAGCTCGGGATAGACTTCGCCGAACTGCCACCTTGTAACAGGTCGGGATAGACTTCGTCGAACTACCTTGTAACAGCTCGGGATACACTTCACCGAACTGACCCACCTTGTAACAGCTCGGGACAGACTTCGCCGAACTACCTTGTAACAGCTCGGGATACACTTCACCGAACTGACCCACCTTGTAACAACTCGGGATACACTTCGCCGAACTGACCCACCTTGTGACATCTCGGGATAGACTTCGCCGAACTGCCACCTTGTAACAGCTCGGGATAGACTTCGCCGAACTACCTTGTAACAGCTCGGGATACACTTCATCGAACTGACCCACCTTGTAACAACTCGGGACAGACTTCGCCGAACTACCTTGTAATAGCTCGGGATACACTTCACCGAACTGACCCACCTTGTAATAGCTCGGAATACACTTCGCCGAACTGACCCACCTTGTAACAGTTCGGGATACCTCCGAGCTCAAGACCGCCTCGCTCAGCACTTTGCATCATCTTCTCGGCACCAAATCCAAACAAGTCGTACCATGCCTGACACCAGGGAAGTCCGTGCCCGAGGGCGCCACGCCTGACTGACTTGGGATCTGACGTTTGGCAACAACACTCTAAACGGCCACCTGCCACCGCCACTGACGCCGCCATCTCCAGTTAGACGGTTAGGCAGTGACGGTTCTGTCTCAGTAGAAGGGACGACGGCCGAGTTAACAAGCGCAAGGGTAATCATACCCGATCTGACAAGGGCCTCGGGACGAGTACACGAAGTGACTATAAGAGCCCCCTGCCCCCCGACAATGAAGGTATGCAAACTTTGCACTATCTGGTATTACCTTGCTTTTGAAGGATTATAACTTGAGCTTCGGAGCCTCTACACCGGATTCCCCCCGGAGTTTTCCCATCTCTTCCGTTTCAGGTTCCCTACTACCCCGAATTCAGAAGCAAGGCAGCGGACAGCTAAGACTAGCCGGATCGCGCTCCATCAATTGGTGCCATTTGTGGGAAAACGCTTCAAAAAGCCTCCCTCCAAACTTCGATACCCCCTTTCTTCTTCAAAAAACCCAACACTCATGGCCTCCTCCAGCAACACCGGACGTGGCACGGAGACAAACGCCACCGGGGAGCAACTTCAGGTCCCCGTGATGTGCGTTGGACAGTTCACCATCCCCCTTTCGGCGGATGGGATCCCCATCCTGAACACGCCACAAGCAGTGGCACCCGTAAACCCTCCTACCACAAACGTCCCCTTTCCTCTCCCCATTGAGACAACTTTCAGTAAACCAACTGCCGTCCCCCTGGCAGCTAGCCAAGATCGATTGGAGGACCTGATGCAGTGCATGCGAGCAATGCAAGCCCAAATGCAACAGTTCCAGCAACACCAGCACCAAGTGTTGCACAACATCTCCCAGTATCACTATCAACAGCAGTTCCCCCAACTGCCACTGAACCAACCACTACTTCCACCTCGCCACCCCGCTCCGAGGCCGGTCAAGGCCTCCCCGCAGGATGGACGCCCCCGCTAGGCGAAGGCCTCCCGGCCCCAGAACCACCCCAACAGCCAGGCCTCGTCCCCAGGCCGAAGAGAGAAAAATGTCATCCCCGCCTCGCAACCCGCGGGTGGGTTGGGAACCTCGCTCGCGAGGTCGGCACCCCGGCGCTCCAAGCCCGAGCTCCCGCTCACCGAAAACCAATTCAGCGCCCTGGTGGTAGACTACCAGCACTCTGGGCCCATCGAGCTCGGTAACACGGAGGCCAGCAGCGCCAGCACAAGGCCCGTTCAACGGCGAAGGTGCCGGCGAAGTCGCCAAACCGCCACCCGCGCCTTGACGGAATTCAGAGGCAAAGCCACGAGCTCGGACGAGGTAGGGGCAACCCCGGCTCTCTCCGTTCCTTCCCCCCTCGCATCGGAACTCCTGGCGGTCCCCTTACCCAGAGACTTCAAGCTCCCACCTCTGGACAAGTACGACGGGTCCTTCGACCCCAACGACCACGTTGACGCCTTTCAGTCGCAAATGCACCTCGCCAAGGCTAGCGAATCGTGCATGTGCATGGCCTTTACCACCACCCTCAGGGGGTAGCCCGCACTTGGTACAGGAACCTGGCCCCCGGGTCGATAAAGTGTTGGGCCCAGTTCGTGCAAGTCTTCACCACACACTTCGTCACCAGCCGACGGTGCCCCAGAACAGAGGAAAGCATCTTCGGAGTGGTCCAAAGAGAAGGAGAATCTATTCGAGGCTACATCAAGCGGTTCAACGAGGCATGCTTGCAAATACCGTGGTTGGACCCCATAGTGCAGCCCGCGACCGTGGCCGAATTCCTCAAACTCACGGATAAGTTCATGAGGACAGAGGAAGAGATCAATCAACGAACCGAAGGCGGAAACGAGAAAAGAAAGAGAGAAGGTGAGCTCTCCAACCCGGTGAGTAGAAAAAACCTGACCCGGGAGCCGAAGCCGAACCAGTCCTTCCGGGCCCCCCTAGCAGTTCGGACGGACTACACGCCGTTGAACACGAGGCGGATAGAGATCTTAATGACGATCAAAGATGCTCCATACGTTAAGTGGCCACCTCGCCTGAAGGGAAATCCGAACGATAGAAACAAGAATTTGTATTGTAGTTTCCATAGAGACCATGGTCATAGCACTGAACAGTGTAATAACCTCCGGGACGAGATAGAGGGACTCATCCGTCGCGGATACTTGAGAAACTTTGTACAGCACAACAATAACAATAAAGCAGGTCGGCAAGGGGAGCACGAAAAGGATGCACCCGAGTCTAGCAACAGATCTGCTGAACCATTGTAGAAGCAGCTTCCGGAAGAGAGGCCAGTTCGGGGAACCATCCATGTAATAGTGGGAGGACCGGTGGTAGCGGGGTGTACCGCGGTAGCAGCCCAGACTTCAGTTCGCGAAGCAGCCCTCAAAGAAAGGAACCCCCCAAAGAGACCAAAGACCGAAGAACCAATCTTTTTCACGGAGGACGACGCGCGAGGAGTCCACTACCCCCATGACGACGCGCTTGTCATTAAGCTAAGGATCAGCGATTTCGAGGTCAGGCGCATACTCGTAGATTCGGGCAGCTCAGCGGACATCCTCTTCAAATCGGCATTCGACCAGCTGCAGTTAAAGAGGAGCGAGCTGAAGCCCGCAAACACTCCCCTGGTAGGTTTCAGCGGAGAGGAAGTTAGGCCCCTCGGAAAAATAACTGTCCCTGTGGAAGTCGGCACATGGCCTTGTACGGTCAGACTCAACCATGATTTCCTGGTAGTCGCGACCCCCTCCCCATACAATGCCATAATAGGGCGGCCGATCACGCATGTCCTACGGGCGGCGGTCTCCACCTACTATTTGGCCATGAAGTTCCCTACGGACTTTGGTATAGGGGTAGCACGGGGCGACCAACTCGAGTCCTGCAAGTGCTACGTTACCGCCCTAAAGGGAAAAACCAAGGCGGCCGACGACCTCGAGCTGGAGCGGCCGGCGGAGCAAGGTGAGGAGCGAGCTTCGCCCACGGAGGAAACAGTCGCAATCCCGACTTCAGCTACGGACCCAGCTTGCACACTAAGCATCGGAGCTTCCATCGAAGACCCCCTACAAGCCGAACTGGTGAGTTTTTTACTTCAAAATTTAGATATTTTTGCCTGGTCCGCGGCCTACATGCCCGGCATTAGCCCCGGACTGATAACTCACAAACTTAATACTGACCCTGTAGTCAGACCCGTTAGACAGAAGAAACGCAACTTAGCCCCAGAATGCTGGAGAGCGGTCGACGAGGAGGTTGAGAAGCTCCTCGCAGCAAACTTCATAAGGGAAGTCCACTACCCGAGCTGGGTGGCCAACCCTGTGTTGGTAAAAAAGGCAAGCGGTAAGTGGCGCATGTGCGTCGACTATACCGACCTAAACCGAGCTTGCCCGAAAGATTGCTTCCCCCTCCCCAGAATTGACCGCCTAGTGGACGCGACCTCGGGAAACGAGTTGCTAAGCTTCCTGGACGCCTACTCGGGCTACAACCAAGTTAGGATGGACCCATCCGATGAGGAAAAAACCAGCTTCATAACCGAGTTCGGCCTGTATTGCTACAAAGTCATGCCCTTCGGACTAAAAAACGCCTGGGCAACTTTCCAAAGACTTGTAAATAAGCTATTTCGGCCCCTGATTGGTATGAAGATAGAGTGCTATGTAGACGACATGGTCGTCAAAACTTAGTTTTCACAAGAGTTAATACAAGACTTAGATTCTGTTTTTCAAATCCTGCATCACTTTAGCATGAAGTTGAGTCCCAACAAGTGTGTCTTCGGCGTCACCTCGGGCATGTTCCTAGGCTACATTGTCAATCGGTGCGGTATTGAGGCCAACCCGGACAAAATAAAAGCCATTCTAGATATGAAACCACCTCGGAAAGTAAATGAGGTTCAGAGGCTAAACGGCCGCATAGCCGCTTCTTATCTAAGTCAGCAGACCGCTGCCAACCATTCTTCAAGGCAGTCAAAGGCAAAGGGTTCGAATGGACCCAGGACTGCCAGTTCGCGTTCGACGAACTAAAAGGTTACCTCGCTAGTGTGCCAACCTTAGCCCGGCCTGAGGTGGGCGAGGCCTTACAACTGTACCTCTCGGTGAGCGACGAGGCGGTCAGTTCGGTACTAATAAAGGAAACAGACCGGGTCCAACGACCCATATATTATGTTAGTAAAATTTTGCAGGGAGCAGAGGCAAGGTACCCGAAGATAGAAAAACTAGCATACGCCCTAGTAATAGCAGCTCGGAAACTCCGCCCGTACTTCCAGGCTCACACCGTCATCTTCCTAACTGACAAACCTCTTAGACAAGTTTTACTCAAACCCGAAGTCTCCGGTCGACTGAAGAAATGGGCCATCGAACTCAACGAGTACGACCTCTAGTACAAACCGAGAACCGCTATCAAGGCCCAAGCTTTGGCAGATTTTATCGCCGAGTGCACTTTCAGCCACGAAGCTCCACAGGTCAAGCCCGAGGTCCCCATTTGCGGCGAACCCGGAGCTCCTGAGCCCATAGAGTTGGAACCCCGTGAAGTAGCACCCAGTGTGGCATCTCTCCTGATCAGGCGAAGAGTGAATTGGGATGAGGAGCCCTGGATCCTTCACGTGGATGGTTCCTTGAACCGGCAAGGCAGCGGAGCTGGAATAGTCTTGTGCGGCCCGAGCGGCACAAAAGTAGAGTACGTGCTACGCTTTGAGTTCGCGGCATCCAACAATGAGGCAGAGTACGAAGCACTAATGGCATGTGTTACGGCACGGCAAGCGACCTAATTCAAGGGAAGATCAGTCCACGCCGCGACCTCCTCGGGGAAAGTAGCGTCCCTACTCTTCTGAAGAGCGTAGTTCGGCGTCAACACGCTCCTAAACTCCCCTTGAGCTCCCAAGCCTGAGGGCCCAGCCTGCGTATGAGCAGACCCGGAGTGAGCAGGAGCACTTGAGTACGCAGGAGCGCCCGTATGAGTGGTTTCAGCGTAAGGCGCCCTGGTAGTCTCGTGCACCGGTGGAGTCACTTCGGGCTCCCTGGGCAAATCCTCTAGCGTATGGTCTGGGGCTTGGGACTCCTCATCCAGGGGCAGCTCGTTACGAGTTCGCTTGGCGACCCGCTTCCTCCTCTTCATACCTTGGAACAAACGCCCGCCGCGAGTTCTCTCCGCATCCATCACCCCTACAGAAACGAGTTCGACATCAAAAAAAAAAAAAAAGCCGCATAGCTAGAAACCTACCCGAAATCAGGCCGGCTGCAAAAAGCTTAGCCTCCGTTAAGTAGTGGTGGCACTTTAAGCCTTGCCGTGCCCACTGCCGGAGACCCTTCACCGTCTCTTTATCAAGAGTTACGCCCAAGTCGGGAGCGGCGTCACCCCACCCGGTCTGAAAGGGCCATCCTTGTGCACTTCGCACGCCGAAGTAGTCCCGCTTCCACGCCGGGACCTTGTTAGGAAGATCGTGCAGAAGCTTAAAACCCTGGCGAGGAGTAAGGTAATACGCCCGTCTCCCCGCAAGAAGAGGACCCGCTTGTCTCTTGAGCATCAAGATAGAGGAGAATATCTCTAAGTCTAAGGGGAAGTTCTACTTGCAAAAAAGGGAAATTGTCCCCACTAGGTTCCGAATAGAGTTCGGATGAAGCTGGCCAATGGTGACACCGAAGTGGTTTATGACTTCGACGAGAAGGGGATGGAAAGGAAGTTGCAACCCTGCAGCGAGCTGCTCTCGAAAAATCACGATCTCGTCGGGACCGTGTTCCCAAGGAAAGCTACCCAAAGGAATGAAATATGTGTACCCCCTAGGAAGATTGTAGGACAGAAGTATGGATTGAAGCCCCTCAGGCATCATGGTCGAAGGACCAAACCTATCTAGCATCCGACCCCGGCGGGTGGTAGACGCCAAACTGCCCGAAGCGACTCGGCCCACTGGTTCATAGTCTTCAAGCTCCACCTCAGGATCACTGAGGCAGTCTGGGGACATGGCTCGTTGGTGGAACCTACGTCGGCCCTACTCGAAGAATCGTCTGAGCTATCAAAGCTAGACATTGGGGAAAAGATAGATTCAAGAAAGTACTCACCGGAAAGTTTGAAGAACAAGCCAAAGAACCGTGAAGACTGTATAACCAGCCTTGACGCGAGCTGGAAAAGACTTGGACGCGAGTTGAAAGGTTGGACGCGAACTCAGTAGACAAACTGCAGAAGTGACAAACCAACTGGGGTCCCCCACTATTTATAGCTTCAGTAACCAAGAATCGACCGTACAGACTGAAGACGATCCGACGGCCCACGTTCTTACCGACCGCACAACCCTTAAAGTCGAGACGTGAATGATGCACGTCTTTCCGAAAAAAGTGAAACATCAGCACGTCTTTTTGAAACCGACGTCGCTTCGACATGCGTCTTTTCGAAACTGACGCGCCGCACGTCTCCCTGAGTCGACCGCGCACGTACAGCAGTGGCGTGCCTTTTTAAAATGACCTGCTGTCACGTCCCAGCGGCGCGAGTTGGTTTGAAATTTAAAATGCACGGTCACAACCACCAGCGTTCTTGAGTAAGCACGTTTCCAGCCTTCTCGAAAACCGAAAAGCCCTAGCAAAAGCGTCTCATACAGTGAAGTTTTGAAGGACGGGACAAATCTACAACTACCTCATGAAAACTCCCCGCACCATGGCAAGACCCTCTGCGCAAGAAGTGGGGGGCAATTGATGAAGGAAGATTTGGCCCGACCTCTTTATTATGAGACACGTGGCAGAAACGACAGCTTGGCAAAAGGGGCCAAGCCTAGGCAGGAACAAGGGGACACACTTCGCCGAACTAACCCACCTTGTAACAGCTCGGGATAGACTTCGCCGAACTAACCCACCTTGTAACAGCTCAGGATAGACTTCGCCGAATTGACCCACCTTGTGACAGCTCGGGATAGACTTCGCCGAACTGCCACCTTGTAATAGGTCGGGATAGACTTCGTTGAACTACCTTGTAACAGCTCGGGATACACTTCACCGAACTGACCCACCTTGTAACAGCTTGGGACAGACTACGCCGAACTACCTTGTAACAGCTCGGGATACACTTCACCGAACTGACCCACCTTGTAACAACTCGGGATACACTTCGCCGAACTGACCCACCTTGTGACAGCTCGGGATAGACTTCGCCGAACTGCCACCTTGTAACAGCTCGGGATAGACTTCGCCGAACTACCTTGTAACAGCTCGGGATACACTTCACCGAACTGACCCACCTTGTAACAACTCAGGACAGACTTCGCCGAACTACCTTGTAACAGCTCGGGATACACTTCACCGAACTGACCCACCTTGTAACAGCTCGGGATACACTTCGCCGAACTGACCCACATTGTAACAGTTCGGGATACCTCCGAGCTCAAGACCGCCTCGCTCAGCACTTCGCATCATCTTCTGGGCACCAAATCCAAACAAGTTGTACCATGCCTGACACCAGGGAAGTCCGTGCCCGAGGGCGCCACGCCTGACTGACTTGGGATCTGACGTTTGGCAGCAGCACTCTAAACGGCCACCTGCCACCGCCACTGACGCCGCCATCTCCAGTTAGACGGTTAGGCAGTGACGGTTCTGTCTCAGCAGAAGGGACGACGGCCGAGTTAACAAGCGCAAGGGTAATCATACCCGATCTGACAAGGGCCTCGGGACGAGTACACGAAGTGACTATAAGAGCCCCCTGCCCCCCGACAATGGAGGTATGCAAACTTTGCGCTATCTGGTATTACCTTGCTTTTGAAGGATTCTAACTTGAGCTTCGGAGCCTCTACACCGGGTTCCCCCCGGAGCTTTACCATCTCTTCCGTTTCAGGTTCCCTGCTACCCCGAATTCAGAAGCAAGGCAGCGGACAGCTAAGACTAGTCGGATCGCGCTCCATCAAAAACCAATCCTTGAGAAGATCTCATTAAACACGTAGCTATACCCCATTAGCGTGTCCAATAATTGTCAGCGAATCAAATATCCCCTTTCTCGATACGGAGTGAATATCCCTATCTCCTACCTTTTAAGATATCGGAATCCCCTCCATAAATAGGGATACTCCTCATATCGAAGGAATCATCCAATTCTGAGCATTTCTGTGCCATCAATACTCTTGAGTACCCTCGACGCTTCCATTTCTGGAACCTTAACCTACATCATTCCCCACACCTGAGGCTTCTTTCTGTCCTTCAAAGAGATCGCTCCCATCTAGCCTTACCCCCATCTTATAGGAGGTAGGAAGGTTAATTGTTTATGAGTGAGGTAGGAAGTTAGGTGATACGTTCTCCACTTTATATGAGAGGGAATTGTGGAAGATGGTGCAAATCTTGTATTAGTTTTCTACAAAATTTGTGTTGTCAGTAAATGCAAATGAGACAAAAAGCACACATTTTGTATGAAATAAGAGTACGTATCAAGGTTTTCAAAACCGGACCGGAAAAATCGAGAATCGATCAGCATTTTTCACCAAAATCGGATTTTTGCCAAAAAGCGTTGATTTGGTCAACAAACCGTTGACCCTGGTAGTTGAACCATTCAAACCATTTAAAGGTTTTGGCCATTTTTTAAATTTTTAAATTTTTATTTTTTTGTCAAAATGGGCCGACCATTCAGTTTGAACAGTCAGACCGTTCGACCCGGGAACTGGACCCTTGACAGGTTCGTTATGTAAGTCGGTTTTAAAAACCTTGGTACGTACAAGCCATAATTACAAAATTTGCATCTGAGATTTGAATTGCAAACAGAGCCTAAAGGCTTCTTGTGATACTTCAACAAGTAATCGACTTTTTCGTCACTCTAAGGCACTACTTGTTTGTTATGTTTCAAGTGCAAATCCAAATTGAGTTCAAATTTTACACTCAGTTTGGATTTGTAACCCTTTGTTTGGCATTATAATTTGTACCTCTGTCTAATGCAAAATAGGGACTATTTGAACTTCCATCCATTTGCACCTATTTTTACTTCTTTTATTTGTACCTCAAACAAGCAAAGCAAAATAAAATCTGAAACAAAAGTGAAATAGAAATCGCACTCCCACCCATTCACAAAAAATACCACTGCAAAGAAAGAACCCTGAATAGCCTTAAACATGGCCAGAGATATGCCTGGGACCCAATTTTGGATGAGATTTGTTCCAGCATGTATAACCATAGGCCAGCTAAGGGTCTAAGTAGGATTCCCAGGCCAATGCCATCGGGCTAGGCCTTTTATGGGCCCGAGCATAGGATCGCGTCACAGGTCATTCCACGACAAGAACCCCTGATCTTCCCTTGCCTTTGGCCTTGCGCACAGACCCTATTTTGCCTATCTAGTGGGTGATTTGTCCAGGAGACCACCCGAACTCTCCCTTGGGGTGATTTGTCCAAGAGACCACCTAAACTCTCCTCACTCATTTCTTGACTGGAAAACTGAATGCTTTATTTCAATTCGTAGCTCCTTAAATAGGAGATTACAAAAGAGAATTCCTTGTTGGATTCGACTAGGCTAGGGTAATCCAACTCAAACTAAAACTCCTAATTTCCTACTCAAACTAAAACTCATAACTCTTACTTAAGAAGATAAAATAAGATAAGGATAAGATAAGGGATAAGGGATAAGGGATAAGATTAAGCTGGCGGCGAGTTGACGTGTCCAGATAAGGGTGGGCCCACCCCTATGAGCTATTGTGTGGGCCCCGCTCAGCTACTGCTATTGGGTGCGTGCACGCGGCTCATGGTGCCGCTGTCGTGCGGTGCGTGCACGTAGCTCATGGTGCCGCTGCCATGTGGTGTCGGCGTGTGCGCAGTGCATGCTGCTGTGCAATGCGCGTTGTTGCCTGGCGGTGCGTGCTACGCGCCATGGTGTCATTGCCGTGCGGTGCCGGGCATGTGCGTGCAGCGCTCTGTCGAGCGGTACGTGCTGCGCGCTGTCGGCCTGCTGTGCGGCACTACTGGGCGGTGCGTGCTGCTGGGCGGCCCGCTGCGTGTGTTGTTGCCTATGATTGCACCGCAGTGCGCTGCCGGGTGGTGTGTCCATAACATCACACCCCTCCTGAAATACGAGTTTGTCCCGAAGCTCGAATTGGGTGTCGAAACACTCTCAAAGGAATCTTGGGTAGCTTTGCCCTCCTGGATCGGGTTCCCATGTAGGGGGTTCATCCTCTCTTGCACCTATGCCCTGCCGAGTAGAGTTCATCGCAATTAAATCATTGCCCCCTCGCACTGCGTTCTGCCATCTCAACGATTGACAAGTGCTTGATAGGGGGTGTATCGCCACTGCTGCCCACACTGGACGTTGATCTAGAATTGGTGCTCGTCTGTGGCTTCCATTCTGGGCTGGCTGCTGGATATGGAGCCATTTCGAGTGGTTCCCTGTTGGCTGCCAGCAAAGACCCTCCTCCAGTAGGCTTCGGGTTTGTCCAAGTCGTTGCTGGGCATCCCATGCTGAACGGCCCTTGGCTAGTTTGCAGTTTGCGCTCGAAGGCTCAGGCTAAATTCATTGTCGTGACCAGGTTAGGCGGGCTTTGCATCTCTACATCAACTCTCAGGGGTTCGGCTAGACCAGTTGTGAACATATCCACCTGTTGGTCTGGGCGTACTGAAGAGGCCCTAGCAAGAAGGGTCTGGAACTACCGCTAATACTCTGCTACGGTACCAGTCTGCTTGAGATTAATGAGTTCCCCCAAAGGGTTGTTTGTTAGTGGGGGCCCGAACCGAAGGAGGCAGTACGACTTGAACTGCCCCCAACTAAGACCTGGTTCCTCCTGCTCCACTCGGTAGAAACAGAGTTGCGCTTCTTCGGTCAGGTGGAACACGGCCAAGCTGATCTTGTCCTTGTCATCGGTGCGCTGGTTGCGGAAGAACTGTTCGCAGAAGTGCAACCATCCCAGTGGGTCTCCAGCGCCGTTGTAGGATGGAAATTCCAGCCGGCTGTACTTGGGAATAACAATGGCTATTGGGGCAGTGGTCTGCTGTTCGCCGGACGTCTCCGCCCTGTCCAGACGACGACTGTTGGTGGTGGCGGTTTCCTCAGAGCTTCTTTGGTTGTTGGAGAGGAACGCTTCCAGAAGGCATCGCAGCTCCTGGACATCATCCTTGACCTCACGAACTTCCAAGCAGGTTTGGGCAAGCCTATGCTCTAGCTTGTGGACCCTGGAAGACAACGGCTCCTGTTCCCCCATGACGGTAGGCTCTAATACCAAAATGTTATAGGCCCGAGCATAGGATCGCGTCACGGGTCGTTCCACGGCAGGAACCCTTGATCTTCCCTTGCCTTTGGCCTTGCGCACAGACCCTATTTTGCCTATCTAGTGGGTGATTTGTCCAAGAGACCACCCGAACTCTCCCTTGGGGTGATTTGTCCAAGAGACCACCCAAACTCTCCTCACTCATTTCTTGACTAGAAAACTGAATGCTTTATTTCAATTCGTAGCTCCTTAAATAGGAGATTACAAAAGAGAATTCCTTGTTGGATTCGGCTAGGCTAGGGTAATCCAATTCAAACTAAAACTCCTAATTTCCTACTCAAACTAAAACTCATAACTCTTACTTAAGAAGATAAAATAAGATAAGGATAAGATAAGGGATAAGGGATAAGGGATAAGATTAAGCTGGCGGCGAGTTGACGTGTCCAGATAAGGGTGGGCCCACCCCTATGAGCTATTGTGTGGGCCCCGCTCAGCTACTGCTATTGGGTGCGTGCACGCGGCTCATGGTGCCGCTGTCGTGCGGTGCGTGCACGTAGCTCATGGTGCCGCTGCCATGTGGTGTCGGCGTGTGCGCAGTGCGTGCTGCTGTGCAATGCGCGTTGTTGCCTGGCGGTGCGTGCTACGCGCCATGGTGTCATTGCCGTGCGGTGCCGGGCATGTGCGTGCAGCGCTCTGTCGAGCGGTACGTGCTGCGCGCTGTCGGCCTGCTGTGCGGCACTACTGGGCGGTGCGTGCTGCTGGGCGGCCCGCTGCGTGTGTTGTTGCCTATGATTGCACCGCAGTGCGCTGCCGGGTGGTGTGTCCATAACATCACACCCCTCCTGAAATACGAGTTTGTCCCGAAGCTCGAATTGGGTGTCGAAACACTCTCAAAGGAATCTTGGGTAGCTTTGCCCTCCTGGATCGGGTTCCCATGTAGGGGGTTCATCCTCTCTTGCACCTATGCCCTGCCGAGTAGAGTTCATCGCAATTAAATCATTGCCCCCTCGCACTGCGTTCTGCCATCTCAACGATTGACAAGTGCTTGATAGGGGGTGTATCGCCACTGCTGCCCACACTGGACGTTGATCTAGAATTGGTGCTCGTCTGTGGCTTCCATTCTGGGCTGGCTGCTGGATATGGAGCCATTTCGAGTGGTTCCCTGTTGGCTGCCAGCAAAGACCCTCCTCCAGTAGGCTTCGGGTTTGTCCAAGTCGTTGCTGGGCATCCCATGCTGAACGGCCCTTGGCTAGTTTGCAGTTTGCGCTCGAAGGCTCAGGCTAAATTCATTGTCGTGACCAGGTTAGGCGGGCTTTGCATCTCTACATCAACTCTCAGGGGTTCGGCTAGACCAGTTGTGAACATATCCACCTGTTGGTCTGGGCGTACTGAAGAGGCCCTAGCAAGAAGGGTCTGGAACTACCGCTAATACTCTGCTACGGTACCAGTCTGCTTGAGATTAATGAGTTCCCCCAAAGGGTTGTTTGTTAGTGGGGGCCCGAACCGAAGGAGGCAGTACGACTTGAACTGCCCCCAACTAAGACCTGGTTCCTCCTGCTCCACTCGGTAGAAACAGAGTTGCGCTTCTTCGGTCAGGTGGAACACGGCCAAGCTGATCTTGTCCTTGTCATCGGTGCGCTGGTTGCGGAAGAACTGTTCGCAGAAGTGCAACCATCCCAGTGGGTCTCTAGCGCCGTTGTAGGATGGAAATTCCAGCCGGCTGTACTTGGGAATAACAATGGCTATTGGGGCAGTGGTCTGCTGTTCGCCGGACGTCTCCGCCCTGTCCAGACGACGACTGTTGGTGGTGGCGGTTTCCTCAGAGCTTCTTTGGTTGTTGGAGAGGAACGCTTCCAGAAGGCATCGCAGCTCCTGGACATCATCCTTGACCTCACGAACTTCCAAGCAGGTTTGGGCAAGCCTATGCTCTAGCTTGTGGACCCTGGAAGACAACGGCTCCTGTTCCCCCATGACGGTAGGCTCTAATACCAAAATGTTATAGGCCCGAGCATAGGATCGCGTCACGGGTCGTTCCACGGCAGGAACCCTTGATCTTCCCTTGCCTTTGGCCTTGCGCACAGACCCTATTTTGCCTATCTAGTGGGTGATTTGTCCAAGAGACCACCCGAACTCTCCCTTGGGGTGATTTGTCCAAGAGACCACCCAAACTCTCCTCACTCATTTCTTGACTGGAAAACTGAATGCTTTATTTCAATTCGTAGCTCCTTAAATAGGAGATTACAAAAGAGAATTCCTTGTTGGATTCGGCTAGGCTAGGGTAATCCAATTCAAACTAAAACTCCTAATTTCCTACTCAAACTAAAACTCATAACTCTTACTTAAGAAGATAAAATAAGATAAGGATAAGATAAGGGATAAGGGATAAGGGATAAGATTAAGCTGGCGGCGAGTTGACGTGTCCAGAAAAGGGTGGGCCCACCCTTATGAGCCTATTGTGTGGGCCTCGCTCTGCTACTGCTATTGGGTGTGTGCACACGGCTCATGGTGCCGCTGTCGTGCGGTGCCGGGCATGTGCATGCAGCGCTCTGTCGGGCGGTATGTGCTGCGCGCTGCTGGCCTGCTATGCGGCGCTGCTGGACAGTGCGTGCTGCTGGGTGGCCCGCTGTGTGTACTGCTGCCTATAACTACGCCGCAGTGCGCTGCCGGGTGGTGTTTCCATAACAAGGCCCGATTTAAATTTTCACAAATTGTTAACACAAGCCCATTCAAATTGCATCCCTAAGGCCAGCACATGTTAGGACCAGATGGGTGGGTGGGCCCATGCCAATAGGAATGGACCAAACTCAGGTTCATCCTAGCCAGATTAGCCAGCTTACTGATTGCTCATCAATCATCCCGAGTAGGATCTGGCTTGGGACAGTCTCAATCAAGTTTTATGTCGGGTTCAGTTTGAGGTTGGTCCACACCAAACCCGAGCCATTGGCATAAATCACTCCAGCAATTGTAGATGTGGACATTTTAACAATAAAATGGAGATAAATCCTTAAAATAAAGAGTGCCAAATACAGCCTAAGAACATACTGTTCGTGGTTTAAGCCGGCTTCAATCAGTCAGGTTGGATACAGATTGATTGGAGTGACTTCGGGTATGGGTTCAGGTTGAGCCAAATCCCTACCGAGACTAATGGCTATATATATGATAATGGCTTCTTCCATTGCTTCCAAAACTATAATGGAGCACCTTATAATGTTGCCTTTGAAATCTCTTGCGACTCAACTGATGGTAGTTGCTCTTAAGGCTGCATTTGGAATGATGCAAATAGAGTGTAAATTCTAGTTCAGGGTAAATTTGTATTTTGGTTTATTTTTGTCTGTGTTTAGTAATATTACATTTATGTATTAATAAATGATAGATCAATACATATTTACATTGATAATAAGATGTAAAAGTACATCAATAAAAAAGAAGTAAATTTGTATTCAAGTGGGCTTTTGATAAAAAAAAAAGCATATGCTTTATTGGAATTCATGTTTGAATCCAATACAGCTAAAAGTCTGCTTGTTAAGAAGGTAAATTTGTTAATGTAAAACTAGCCTAATTTTACAATATATATGAACGTTTTACACTCTACATTTTACATTCACATTTATTTGCATCGTTTCCAAATGCAGTCTAATTTGTAAATAGTGTCAAAGTTGATTTTGAGCTGGTGGGGTCCATCTAATGTATTTCATAAAATTTTCTTTTCTTGGGTGGGGAGGGTTGAAATGGCAAAGCGATATTTTCAAGGTCCCCAACTGTGTTTTTGATAACACTAATTGGGTCCAAATGTGATCCTTCAACAGAATAAAAACAGGTTTTGTTCCTTTGAATCCATATATCCCAAATGATGGAGGCCACCTTCTCTCTGTATCTTTTGCATTTGGGTACCCACCTATTCTTCTAAAGCTGCATTTGGCATTCCTTATTTTAAAGACTTATCTCCTTTTTACAGATAAAATGCCCCATTAATAGTTTAACACTGAGTTTTTAACTGTAAAAAGGAGATAAGTCCTTAATATAAAGAATGCCAAATGCAGCCTAAGCCAACTTGCAATGCCCTTTTCTTGGACAGACCCTAAGTCTGTGTTTGGTTGCAGTGCAAATTCATTTGCACTGATGCAAAACTATGATAGTGCAAATGATTTGTGTGCATGTTTTGATTTATTTTTGTTTTAAAATTTACCTTATTTTGTTTGGTTGCATAAAAAATAAAGCAAAATATAGGACCCAAAGCAAAATAAGGTAAAATCCAAAACAAAATTAAACCAAAATCTGCATTTGGTTCACAGCCTAAAGGAATTTGGTTGAACAACTGTCAAACTTGATTGACCACTTTGCATCGAGCAAAGAGGTGAAGGCAGTCTCCCTCCTCTGAATTACATAGGGGACAAGAAGGGTTGATTTTCCGCCCTCTTTGTGTAAGCAAACTGTGTTGGAAGTTTCTAAGGTCCCATTGCTTTATGGTAAGTTACTTACCCAGGTAAATGCAGTTACCTAGGTAAGTTTTTCCTGAGAAGCACTTACCTGGGTAAGTGCATTTACCCATGTTCTTTTATTTCTCATGTAAATAAGGCAATGACCATTTTAGCCATAAAAATCTATTATTAAAAGGGGCATTTTTGTCTCATTCAAGTGTTGGCAACTTCCCTCTAGGGGCGTTCTTTTTTCAGATTTTGAGAGGGGGGAAATTGGTCAATGGGATTTTGGTTCCCATTGACCAAGAATCCCATATTCCTTTTTCAGGTTTATGTGGGGACCAGGGAAAATTTATTTTCCTGGGTGCCACTTACCCGGGTAAGTGATACCCATTTCCAATGGGTAAATAACTTTTCTACATAGGGAGGAAGTTGCCAACACTTGAATGGGACACAAATACCCTTTTTAATAATGAATTTTTATGGCTAAAATGACCATTGCCTTATTTACATGAGAATAAAAGAGCATGGATAAATGCACTTACCCGGGTAAGTGTTTCCCAGGAAAAACTTACCTAGGTAACTGCATTTACCTGGGTAAATAATTTACCGAAAAACGAACGAGGCCTAGGTGGGTATCACTTACTCACCCAAAAAAATAAACATTCCTTGGTCCCCACAGAAATCTGAAAAAAAAAGAACATGGGATTCTTGTTCAATGGGAACCAAAATCCCATTGACCAACTTTCCCCCCTCTCAAAATCCGAAAAAAAAAAAGAATGCCCCCTAAATGAAAACTATGTGCCAGCCAGGATCTTTTGAAACCCATAATTTTTTTTCCCACTTAAATGCAAATTGATTTATTGGACAAACCCTAGAGCGAGGGAACTAATAGAATGCCATTACAAAGAAGAAGAAGAATTACATAATGCTGAATGTTCACAATAGCATTCTTATGTGAAGCCCTTTATGCCTAATCCCTTACCTATGGATTGGGTTGAACTGAGCATAACTTGGCCAATCAAATATGGCCCGTGACAATCCTTAAAAACAATATACTTGTAGGTAGTGTTGTGTGGGTAGAAGATCTAGACTTGGAC
The DNA here is from genome assembly GCF_056320005.1 of Nelumbo lutea. NCBI lineage: Eukaryota > Viridiplantae > Streptophyta > Magnoliopsida > Proteales > Nelumbonaceae > Nelumbo > Nelumbo lutea. The sequence continues at coordinate 86,886,533 of NC_142686.1, forward strand.
TCTACTTATTAACCTAAGGCTCATATTTTAGGCCTCATTATGAAGAATTCCAGCTAGTACTAGTCTACTCAATGCTTCTCTAATGCTATATTTGGTTTGATAGAATATAAGAGAGAATAGGAAGTTGAGGGAATAATTCTTAACAAATTTTTTAAAGTTTTTTTACCCAAAAAATTGCAAAATGCCTTAAGATCTTTCCATAAACTTTTTGTTCCTCTCTTGTTTTTTATTAAGCCAAGCACAGCTTAAAATAATTTAGGCCATGTTTCGGAGAGCTTAAAAATAAGTGCTTATTTGGGTGGGGACCACACTATTAAGCACTTATTGGTGTTTGGTAAATAAGCGAGAAATAAGTTCTTATTTTAAAAATAATGGTTTATTTTTAAAGCCCAAATTTCTAGTTTTTTTTAAGTGCTCATACAATAAGCACTTATTCAAATTTTTTCTCCTAAAATGTCCCCATGAATTTTTAGAATACCAATTATACCCTTTTACAAAAGCAATTTTACAAAGGCACTTTTATAAAAGTACATTTACATGAAAGTACTTTTATGAAAGTAATTTTACAAAAATACTTTTATAAGAGTACTTTTACAAAAATACTTTATAAAACTACTTTTATGAAAGTACTTTTATGCAAGAACTTTTATAAAAGTATTTTTATGAAAGAACTTTTATAAAAATACTTTTATAAAACACATTAATAAAAGCACTTTTATGAAAGTACTTTTACGAAAGTACTTTTATATAAAATTACTTTTATAAAAGCATTTTTATAAACACTTTAATAAAAGCACTTCTATGAAAGTACTTTTATAAAAGTACTTTTATAAGAGCACTTTTATGAAAGCACTTTTATAAAAGCAATTTTACAAAAATACTTTTATGAAAGTACTTTTAGAAAAGCATTTCTATCCAAATACTTTTATCCATTCACTTTGGATTGGATATTTTGAAAGTTTGAAAGAAAATGAAGGACAAAAGAGTCATAATTGCTTATTTATGTGTGTATTAGAAAAAAAAGACCACCAAACACCCAATATAAAAAAATATGAGTGCCAAATATAAATAAGTGAATAATCACTCATTTTTAAAATAAGCACTTTCAAACATGGACTTAACATCATTCAGCTCACATTTGTGATCTCTGAAATAGTCATGTCTGATAATTTCTCAAGTAGGTATACTATCTAATGGATTCTTTATTTCTTTGAACTTGAAAAGATATATAGAAGACCATAGGACCTTAGGTTCTAATTGAAAAGCGAATAAGCAAGCAAGAGATCTATGAACCTATTATGTGGTACTGTAACCCGTGGGCTTGTCTAATACCTCTATTAAGATCAATATCACAGATTTTAATCCTTTTAGGGTATCTCTTATCTTTATCACCCTCTAGGCTTGCATATAAGAAGGAAATGTGCTTGGGGCTTGGTCCATCCACTTAGCTTTTCTTATATATTATTTGGCTTGCATGTGCTAGCACCTAAAAACAAGATTTGAGATTGGAATTCCCATTTCTTCATTCTTAAGTAGGAACCCTTAATCATTGTAGGGCTGCAATTTGGACTAGGAATGACAATAGGGCGGGTTTGGGGTGAGGATCATATTCTCTATCACTGATCCTGATTTTGAAATTAATCGTTGTCCCATATCCAATCCCCATTGGGGATAAAAGTTGTCATCCATCCCCAATCCCCAACAGGGATGGGTTCTCTGTGGGGATCCCAATCCTCAAAATGTTTTTATTTAACAGTATTTTTTGAAAAAAAAATTACTTAAAATAAATTAAAATTTTAAAATATAAACAATATTTTAATTATATTTTGATATATACAAATAGTATTTAATATTATATATAATAATATATATTTAATATATAATCGATGTCAAGGCGGGGTGGGGACCTCAATTCCCATCCCCGTCCCTGTCTCTGCCCCACCAAAGCGATCCCCATCCCAAACTCCATCGGATCGAGAAAGTCAGGTCCCATCGGAGATGGAAAAAATTGCCATCCCTAACTTGAACTGGGTTAATCCAAGTTAAGGATGTTGGATTTTTTTGTTTTTTATTTTTTGGTAAAAAGAAAAATACAAGAAGAAAAAACCCAAAGAAAAATCAAGAAAACAAACACCACTCAACCTACACAACTTGGAAGGTTGCTCTCCCTCCTACGTCATTTGAGCTTTCTCTATGACCCGCATTAGCCACTGCATTAGCCATGCAATCTGTAGCTTGGTTTGATTCTCGGTATACATGCACATATTGAACATTTAGGCTCGCTCCACAATTCACAGATGTAATAGCACTCTTCAATGATAGCGTTAATACTCTACGGTGTAGCATCCCAACCCTTAACTTTGGAATCCCTTCAACGACAATGTTAAATTTTTTAAACGATTTGGCAATGTTGTGTGCTTCTAGGCTTCTAGGTCAGCCCACGCTGTATTAATGCAACAATGACCCACACGCTTCTTCCGTAGACTAAGAACTTCTCGCTCCTTTGTCATTTCGCACAACGCAACCAATCGTGATCGATTCATCACTCTTTCTTGAGGCATCAAAATTTATTTTAATCGTCGATTCATTCGGAACTCATGGCATTGGTGGTTCTATAGACTGTTGGAATTCTCCATGAAATTCTTTTTCTCCTGAACTCATGGCATTGGTGGTTCTATAGACTTTTTCCCACCACAATCTAACATTATCTCTCGTCTTCAGCTCTTACATTCTCGCACCGTAGAATACTCCAAACCTATCTGGCATGTTTACAATTTAGGGTCCGTTTGGTACGTAAATCGGAATCAAAATGGTCCATTCCCATAGTCTATTTGATTCAGACAGGAATGGAAATGAGAATTAAAATCAACAGGAATAGAATTTCATTCCCAAGGAAGGGGCAGGGAATGGCCATTCCCTCAAATGGAAAAATGTCATTCCAGTAGAAATGAGAATGGAATTTCGATTCTGCCCAACTAAACAGTTGGAATCAGAATAGCCCATTCCAAACCCCAATTCCTACAAACCAAACAAACCCTTAAAAATATGTGATTGCAATCCTCCACTTCCCCACAAATGTTGCACTCCTCTTCTATACCCACTCCTCTTCATTCCACTACTTCCATTAGTATAAACGTTGATATCAGTTTCTGTCAGCATGGTGTATGTCGATTTTATTGTAAAGTTTCCTTTGGGGTTTGGGTACCATACCTTCCGATCATCCTTTTCTTTGGAGGGATAATGATAGTTTTTATTTTGTTCCACATTCTAACCCCTAGCAGACCGCATATTTTATTTTCAATCCAATTATCACTCCATGTTGATAGTTTTACCATTGCCAACAATCGAATGGATTCTTGTCCTGAGAATGTCAGGGTTGCTGCTTAATATTCCTTTCCAGGCCCAAGAATTTCCTTTACTTTTATTGGCTGAATGGCTTCCTAAAAGTCCACTTTCCTCAAGTATTTTGCCCTCATTATCTGGACCCCAAAGGTTTGAGTGATCAAATCAGGATTTTCCATCTTAACTTGGAGATCACATCTCTGCCCCACAGCACATCCCCGTCGTGTATTGAAAGCATCTCTCGATAATGATATCATCCGATTCTCATTCTAACATCGGAAGATGTTTCCAATACACGGCGGGGAATGTGCTATGGGGCGGAGATATGAACTCCCTAACTTGGCTTGACAGGTGGCATTCATCCAGCCTTTTTAATATCCCACCTAGTTTGCTCTTGATTTTCTTTTTTATTTTATTGAATGTGGACTTGTTGACTCTTCCCTCAATGGGGAATTTTCAAGATCGTAGCAATAATCCCTTGATATCTTCTACGTGTATTTTTCAAATTTGTGAGCTGGCCCGACGCCTTGGCAAATCTTCATTAAATATCCTTAATTCTAATAACATTATTAATGTGGCCCTGATGAATACAATACAATCATCAGCAAACTGTAGGATAGGGATCTTTCGTCCTCTCCTTGATGTCGTAAGACCAAGATTAGCATTTTTTTCTTCCAAATGTATCATCCTTGTTAATACTTCCCCACACAGGACAAATAGTGTCTGATCACCCCCCACCGTTTAAATTCTCTTATTGGTGTTTCATTAACTAAAACCTGAAAAGAGACAGAGAGACAGTGATTACACATTGCAAAACCCAATGGATCCATTTATTGTTGAATCCATATTTTCTTACTGCTGTCTCCAAAAAAATCCATTCCACATATATAAATATATGTTTGTATTTATACAGTATCGTATCTCTCTATATATGTATATCAATAATTTTAAAAAAATAGAGCATTTTTTTCAAAATCACCATAACTATGTATCTTTACATATAACAATGCTGAAACTGAATTAATCTCAAACGCTTGAATCTAAAACATAAGAACATTTGGTGAAAGTAAATAAGCCAAGCCCAATTCCACCTAACCCAACTCAAAAAATTCAGGTTGATGTTGAAAATTCAAACGTTGGATTGGACAGATTATTGACATGGACCCGAACTAACCTTACCTGACCCGACTTCCACCTCTCTAAATCATTGTAACGACAAAATCAAGTGCATGGATTATGTGATAAGGGTCAATTGATTGATGTTTATTAATTAATTTATTTTTGTTTGGTACTGACTTATTACTGTTAGGAGATGCTTCTGTCAGCTGCGCATTTCATAGAAGAATTTACCAAATGGAGTTATAAATGGATCGAATCCCCATGGGCATCACGTATGATGGGATCCAGTCCACATGGGGAATTTGGCTTTCACCTCAGAAAAAACCACAGAGCCCCATTTAAAGAAGGATTTGACAGATATAGGCATTAAACAAGATACCCATAAATTGTATTTGTATATAAAGGTACTAATAATTGGAACAAGAAAGACATAATGTAGATATGAAGCAAACCTATCTACGTTGTTTAATTTGTCTTAATTGCCAGACTAGATTAATAAAGACACTTCACGTGATTGGGCTTTATGGTTGAAATCAGAAGTGACCTATGAATGGGGAATTATCCTGGTTTTGGACCACCCTTAATTTCTAATGCCTAACCATCTGATTGGGAGGCACTCGTGAAGAAAACTTTTGACAAACTTCCAAGACTCATGAGGCAATAGAATTTAAGTCAGCCTCATTTAGTAGTCCAGATGAAATTGTTTCATATTTTCAATTCTCTCTCTTATTTTTATACACACCATCTTTATCATCATCATTATGTAAGCCCTGGCCCAATCAATCCTATTTCATCATTTCATTCTATTTAATGCCATTTATACTATTAATAAAAGAGCGAATAACCTCATTTTTTTGACTTTTTATAAGACAGATTTATCCTTATCTAAGCAACATACAAGGGCATAAAAAAGGGCATATATGTCATTTACCTTCACTCTAAAAACTGCCCACTTATAAAAAACCGTCCGCTTATAATAGTTAAAAAACTGTTCACTTATAACTATTCAAAAGCTATCCATGAATTGTAAATAGTTTTGTCTTAGAGATATTGTCACGTGCAAATGCACGTACATGTTTAATAGTTAATAGAAAAAGATAAATCAGGATCTATGATAATTGAGAAATTGGAAAAAGTTTTAATTCCCTACCAATCTTACACAATTCTCCTTTATCCAGACTTAGGCCATGTTTACGAGTACTTGAAAATAAGTGTATATTCAAAATATGTATTTATTTGGGCCACTAAGCATTTATTGATATTTAGAAAATAAGCCTGAAATAAGTGCTTATTTTAAAAACGAAAACTTATTTTTTAAGCCCAAATTTTCATTTTTTTTAAATACTTATACAATAAGCACTTATCCATTTTTTTTTATTCCAAAACTATGCTTATAGTTGAATTTTAAATGCAAACTGATGGAATTCTCTGATATGTTGGTCCTGGCTATTTGGCTATCTAGGGTGCAAATCAAATTTTCATTGCATCAGGCCTCTTCAAAATGTAACAAATGATCAACCCAAATCCACCAAATTGCAACTTGCATCCATTTCCCTCTCCCAAATCCGGAGTCTTGATTGGTGTTGACTGGAAATAAACCTAACTTTTGGTATTTTTTTCACACAAAATGGTTTTTCTTTCTCATATTCAAACCTGTGTTCTCACACTTGTCGGCCCAATTCTTAATCACCTATGACTAATTCCATAGCCAATTAAGAGATCACCCAACTTGTGAGTTGTGAATAATAATTGATCAAATTAATGATCTGGCATCATGAAAATCACATGTTAGGAACAAACGGCCTGAGTGAGGGACACCCCAGCGATAGAAGCTGTTTACCCACGATCCCTTGTCCCTTCAATGGAATATAAGCAACTCGTGTAACACATTTTCATGGGGTTGGTAAGCTCAGATTGATCATCTCTTGAAACTGATGACCCACACAAAAACCCTAATTAAGAATTTGGAATACCATCATGAAGAAGGTCCACATCCAGCTTTCAATTTCCACCCATGGCGATTTACCCTCATTGACCTAAAAGCTGAAATGACAGTTTGAATAAAGCCAGATCCCTTTTTAATTTTTTTTTTCTCCAGACAGAGTCACAAGAGAGTCTAGGTTTCAAACATTGGAAGAAAGGTGAAAAACATCAGGGGCCACATGAGAAGGATAGAGAGCCTTCTATTCTCCTTCCATCAGCATTCAGTCAAGCCGGCCTCATGTTTGAATACTGGCCACCCAACTACTCAATTCTCATGGCCCACAAATTTAATCCAAGGAGTTCTAAAAAGAAGACTTAATTTCTATGTACAAATCAATCCGGGTGTCTCTATTGGGGAACAATTCTTAGCCCGGCCAGCCCCAGTTCCAACCAGGCCAGACCTAAGTCACACTGCTCCGCCTCTGTTGACCGGATGCAAGCAACTAAAGAAACAATACTATAATAGATTAATGGCCCCTTGCATTCACACTGAAGTGGGGACAGAGCAAGTGTACAGAAATATAGAAAGCATTTATAGGGGTCAAGCTCATGTTCATGCATTGTGGATCAAAGATCAAACCACCGGCCATGGCCCATGAGTCGCCTACAATTGTGATTCTGAGATCAAGATTGGGGCCCACTTAATAAAAGTCCACACCTATTACCTAACATATGTTCTTTATGAGAAGTAGAGCATTAAGGAAGTTATACAAGAGTTTTGAAGTCTAAACACACTAGGAAGCTGATAATGTTTGATCACTGTACGCCATCCATGCCTCCAGACTCTGACCAGCAACTTGACACTTTTCTTAAATGCCCAAACAAAAAACTAAGGAGAATTAAGAATCCACATGGGTCCATCAAATCTTGTTTGCCACGTGGAAAGATGTCAACCGAAATTTAAGGGTAGCTCAGACTTCCAAATCCAAACCCACCCACATTTCTCAATAGATCGAAAGCCAAGTGGTCAAAGACCCTGAACAAGGACATCTCATGCCTTGCACCAGAGGACATGAACCAATTGACAAGAGGAACATTATATCTCAGAAGGGTACAAACTTCAGACACCTCTTCCAATTAAGAATGTTTTGGTTCTTCTCCCTCTGCCTTCCAACTTCACCCATGAACAGCAGAAGAGAACCCACGAGAGAAGGGAAACCCTGCATTTGCCTAGGGTTTTGGGCTCTTGGATAAGGACATGTGCAGTCTTCTAAAGGGTAGGGACAAGTGGTGTTGGGGTTGGGACTTGGGACCATAAAATTTGGGGGAGCGAAATTTAGGGTTGGGGGGTTCCACTCTGTCTCGTGTCTATTGGTGGATTAGGTAATTGGGATTTCTTTATTGGAAAAAAAAAAATGACCAATCAAATGGTTTGATTCCTTACTGTCTTGGGTATTGAACAGGAGTGAGGGAGTGGCATCTCTGGGATGGAAGATATGGACTCAACAACTACTCGAGTATTTTTTCCATAAAAAAAAAAAAAAAACTCTAAGTTTGAGTCTACTGTCACTTTATAGAATTCTGCACACTGGCAATTGTATACGTGTTGGAAAGTACGTTTGACTGCTTAAGGAATAACGTTGGAAGCATTAAAAAGATTAAAGGGGAATGATACCAACCAATTGGGGGAAAAACTCGCCGAGGAATTGCATTGTTTTTGGTCATGGCCGAGGAATTGTATTTTATTATATTTGGAATAAAATTACGGCAACTGGCTTGCGTATTAAGGAGAAAAGAAAAAAAAAAACAGGATTTGAACGGATCGGAGTTGCAAGTATCGCGATGGTGCATGTATGGCACGTTGGAAGTGGAACCGATGTGCTTCCTGGCCATTGATTTAAATAAATCGACGGCTAGTAAAATATTGGATGTTGTACATTTACGAAAGGCCGATCAACCTGTATCATAAAAAAATGACCAATCACGGTATTCATAAAAATTTTTTATCACGGGTTCTTTCATCGGTAAAAGCTCTTCCAGTATCATGTGCGGTATCATAGATTTTCTCTATGAAAACACGTCATTTCTCACAATTCTCCTTCTCCTTGTACAATGTTTTAAACCGACCCGGAGGTCGAATCGCTTTTATCTTTGATTTACGGGTCATGGGTTCGATCGTTCGGAATCGGATATATATGTATATAAATATATATTTTATCAATAAATAAATAATGTATAATTATATTTTAATCTATGTATTATTTTATATTTAATTTATATTTTTAAATTCAATTTTTATTTGTAAAATATTAAAAAATATGATTTGAGATTAAAAAAGGGTTTTATTTTTGTAAAAACAGCAAGGGCAAGGTACCCACAAACACATAGGTCTCACAAAATTACCCAAAATTAAAAAAAAAAAAAAAGATCACTCTAATTGGACATCTTAAGATGAAGTAATGGCCTTTTAGAATTTTGCACACTTTTAGTGTGCAACCTACAACCCAATCACTAGGTCAAATTGGTCAACGGGTCAACTGCTTGGGTCAAATGATTTTTAACTAGGCCAAAGGTCTTTGACTAATCACTAGGTTTTAAGAGAATTAGACCCAAAATCATGGTAGGGTGACAGTTTGAATGGTTCAACCGGCTAGGTCAACAATGGGTTCAAACAATGCGATAGTATGGATTTTCTGGGTGTTTTGTGCATGGTGTTGTTAAATAAGTGTAGTGTTTAGAGTGGATTTATGCATTAGAAAATCAGAAAATACAACTTTAAGCCAATAAGTGACCTTAGAACTTGTGATGATCTTTGCCAAAAAAAAAAGAACTTGTGATGATTATTGAAATAAAATAACTTTTATTAACTTGTATGCCCACATGTAATCCAAACAAACACCATATGGTTATGTTCAACAATTCCAAGTGAAAAAGAAAATAACATTCTAAATTAGTATGTTATAAACATTAATGGAATAAATAACCTATCAAATCCATATTTATATTAAAGAATGATTTTTACTCTCAATAAATTTATACAAATAAAAAATAATACTAATAAAATAATTATTTTAGTACTTAAAATTTATAAATTTGCACATAATATGTATCTTGGAATATTTATATATTTTTGTAAATTATTAATTAATATTTTAATTTACACTAAATAATAACATAATTATTATTTACAAAAATAAAAATTTTGTTTACAAAATATTTGAGAATATAATGTTAAATCGAATCTATCAAATCCATTAATTTATATTATATCAAAAATTATTATTTTTTATTTCAGAAAATTTAGAGAAATAAAAAATGTTAATAATGGAAAATTATTTTAGTAATTAAAAATTATGAATTTGCATAATATATATCTTAGAGATTTTAATAGATTTGATATATTTTAAGTTAAGATTATATATTTTTATAAATTACTAATTGACATTTTGATTTATATTTTGTAATAACTTATTTATTATTTACAAAAATACACAATATTGTTTACTAAACATTTGAAAATTTAATATTTAACTGACTTTTCCTTGTTAATGTTAAAAGTAAAAATGGTTAAATGGAAAATGATTGATATATTAATTAAAACATAATAGTTGCATATATTTTGTGTCTTGAATTCTTCATTGATGGGTTATCAACAAAAGTGTATGATATTTACACATCCCGTTATATTAATTGTAATATATTTCTTTGTATATATATAATTAAAATATACATTTTTTATATATTTATATTATATTTGTAGTTACTTTGACATTAAATTTAGTGTTTTTTAATGTATTTATGGAATTTGTATGTATTTTTTTAAATAACAAAGTGTTTTCATATCTTCTATTCGTATCCATGCATTTTCAAATTAAAGTGTATCTACATCTGAGTTGTCATTGATTTCATATAATCAAAGAAAGAGAATAGTACATAAAAACTTGTATTTATTCAAAATAACCAAATGGGATTTTGATTTGGTAAAATAAAAATGCTTATAAATAGTAGTTATGTGGCAAACTGGCACTATACCAGCTCCGCAACACTCAACACTATGATACCAAATACCAGGTTTTTATTATTTTTTTTAGGGATAAGTAGACTGCACTTTGGTGTTTAATCGACCAATTTTTAAGAAATCAACAAATTGATCAAAAAATGATTATTAAAATCAGCCTTAAATATAACTTTTTAGGTAAATTATAATTATTTATTGAATGATTAAAAAACAAAAAACGGCCAAAAACCGTTGAATGGGTCAACGGGTCGATGGTTTGACTACTTGGGTCAATGGGTCCTTGACCGATTCAACTGTTTTGACTAGGGATCGGGATTGGGGTAAAATGGAACCGATTGCCTAGGGGGTTTCCGGGCCAAATGGTCTAATCGTCTAGGTCAACAACAGTTCGAAAACCATGGTTTTTTATGCTTTTGGATTTTCATTATTCAAAGGTTTCTTCTGTTGTGGGCTTTATTCAAGCATGTGCGGTTTGACGAAGGTATGTTCCTTTTTTTTCGTTTTCTGCTTTTTTTGTTTTGGCCTGGTCTTCTTCTTCAAGATCCTCCAAAATGGTCTACGATTTACCACCATTTTATTTCTTCTCTTTTGTTTTTTCTTTGGGTTTTTTGTGCAATGTTTTTTTTTTTTTTTATTTCCTTACAAGGTGATCTGCTCTCTCTTTCTTTGATTGCATATGGGTTTAGCTCCATCTCAAAGCGAAACTTTGGACTCGATTTTCTTTTTTTTTTCTTGGGTTTTCTAGTTTAGTCGATTTACTGCCAATTTTTTGTGTGTTTAAGGTCACTTTGGATTTATCTTTCAAGGTTTTGAAATCTCTCGCAGTGTCCACCCTTCCCATGACTATAACTACAAAGTTATTTCATCTAATTATTGACATCTAGAAAAAAATGATCAAGAAACGAAACCACTCTAGCCACCGGTTTCCATGTCAATAGTTCAACTATCCAGTTCGAACAAACATCTCATTCCGACAACAAAAATTAAAAATAATTAAAAATAAAAAATGGCCAAAAATCGTTGAGTGGGTCGACGGTCCAATCACCCAGATCAATGGGTCGTTGATCGATTCAACGGTTTTTAGCTAGGGATTAGGTTTGGGGTAAAACAAAACCGGTTGCTTGGAGGGCTCCTATGCCGAACCGTCCTACCGCCCGGGTCAACTAGGAGTTCTCAATGTGAAACAAAGGACATCTATGAAGTAGAACTCATAACTATCACTGTATGATTGTGTTTTTTTATATGAGATGCTTTGCTGAAGCAATATTTAAAAATCGAGCGCATGATGATTTTTTTAAGTCTTTATATGAGTTTCAAGACTTGAGTACTTATAATTGTAAGTTTCTTATTAAGAAATTATTGTCTTTTTAATTGTAGTAAATAGCAATGTTACAATCCCAATACAACCCCTACGAAGCAGGGGGCCCTCTACTAATTATGAATTAAACTTTAGACCTATAAAACTATAACAATTCAAACTTATAAACACTTTCACCTATAACACCCATACCCGCTCATAAATTGGCATAAATACTGAGCTGTCACCTACCCCTAACAGTATGGTGGAGCTAAAATTTCTGAAGTGGAATGAACAGTAAAAACATTTTTTTTTTATTTCTTTTGGTACGATGGACAAAAGTTCCAACACGAACGGAGTTCATCCTTAGCCCTAGAGCTCCAGCCAAAAATGATGAAAAACATCATTTGGATGTTTCTATAATTGGGAGTTTCACTACAATACCTTCTATTGTGATACATAAAAAATTTTAGGGTGCAGATTTTAATGTGATTTATTATAAACTCTGGATCCCTGCACTTTTCCTGTACCTCTTTCCTATACTTTCATTCAGTAGGTATGTAACAGAGTAACCGGATCACGTGTGCATTTTTATAAGAACGGTTATTTACACACGTGGAGGGGGACAAACTATCACAAAAACGGAAGGGAAGTGTAGGAGAAAGCTGAGGGAAGGTGTAGGAGATCCACTTTCGCTTCTTTTTAAGAGTCCACTTTTGCTTTAGCTTTTACTCTTTTTTTGCTTGCTTTTTGGATGGAGTAAAACTGGAAGTAAAATTATGTTATACCAATTATATGAGAAGATAGAAGTATAGGAGTAAAATTGTTTTTGGAAGGAATAAAATGAAAAATAAATGATGTGGTCCTCACTTTATATGAGATAGAATGAAAATAGAATTTATGCCCTACAAATTTTACATCGAATTTTATAGATACAAAATTTGCAATATAATACGCTAAATGCTAAAGAGACAAAAAGGAGTTTGGATCTCTTACCCACAAAAAATCTGTCCACATCTACTCATATAATATTGCAGTCACACATGAGGAATATCTCATCCTCTTACATAGTATTATTATGCATGAGAGATGTTCTCAATTCATGTAGATGTGGACAGAATTCTTTTGTACAGGAGATCTGGAGTCGACCAGAATACACATAAGGTAAGCATGTAAATCATAGGATCCAAATCTGAACTACAAATTTTGCAACTGAAATTGCATTGCTAATTAATAAAAGCAGTCTTGTGCTCAAATGCAACCTTAAAGAACCCACCACCATGCTCAAACACTAAGAACACATGTTTTAAACCGATCCAATGAAAAAAACATGGGACCGGCTGGTTTTCTGGATATAGACTCTAAAAGCAAAACCTATAGTCACAGGAAATCATTTCAAAAGTTAAGGGATTCATGTGGGCACATTCTACTTCTGATAAATGGGATGCATTTAAAAATGAAATCATTCTTTACAATGATAAAAGTGAAAGCATGAGGATGTTCTTGTCTTTCCAGGCATGTAAGCGTCCCCCCCCCCCTTTATTAAAAAAACACATTGGATATGCCCAAATGAGTCTCACTTGAAGCCATTACTGTTGGTTGGTACAACCAAGGTTTAAAATTTCGATACGATACACTCGATATGGGGCATATCATATCGTATCTTTGAAAAACATATATGGAAGATGTATGAAAATCGGGTGTCTTGTTTTTTTTTATGCATATCGGACCCGTACTAGGGGTGTATCAAGGCGTATCAGTAGCATATCGACAAAAAAAGATATCAAAAATTGAAAAAAAAATAAAGGAGGAAATCAAGCTTCATTTCCCTAAAATAATGCTTCTTTCACCCCAAATGACTCTAAAACTCCAAACCTCATTCCTAGAGTGCTAGATTTGCAAACATTTGCAAGAAACAAGTGTGAAATGTTAACTTTTTTTAAGATTTTTCAAATTTTGAAAAAATATGGCAAAAACTAGGTAAATTTTTTCAACTTTTTATAATATCTTGTGATTTCTTTTTGTCTTGTATGTTTAAATTTATGTTGATCTACATTCCTTACATTCAAAATCACAATTTTGTTTTGTGTTATCAATAGATTTATGGAAATCTCATGAAGATATTTGGGGAAAATATAAATTAACAAAAAATTTGAAAATATAAATTTTTCTCTGCCTATAAAGACTAAATATGTTTTAAATCTATGGATTTATTTATCATATCCATAGAGCAATTGAAATTTCTTATTTAATATATTTTTTTATTTTTTATATTTTAGAATTAGAAAATAAATAATAATTAATTATATTTTATCATTTGATCACAACAATTGAATATATTATAATTCTATGGATGATCTATCATATCCACAAACCAATTGAAATTTCTTATTTAATAATTATTTTTTATTTTTATATTTTTAGAATTAAAAAATAAATAAGTAATTAATTATATTTTATCATTTGACTACAATGATTGAATATATTATAATTCTATAGATGATCTATCATATCCACGAAGCAATTGAAATTTATTCTTTAATAACTATTTTTTGAATATATTATATAATGTTTATTTACTTTTTATTATTTTTTGAAATAAATAATTATTAATTATTAATTATATTTTCAGTTAGAAGTTGTGCCAATGCATGTTTTCTGGTTGGATAGGAGAATTAGATTTTTCTCATCCCATAAAACATTAAAACATAAGAATTATAATTTATAAATTATAGTTAAGCATAGGATTTTTAATGAAATTATAATTAAATATAATATATTTCTTTAGAAAACCAATAAAATATATTAATTTAATATATATACGCGACATTGAGGTCTTATATTTAGTGTTGTTGATGTATTTTTATGATTTATTAAAATATTTATAGTGTTTCCAAGCATATCTATGTGTATCTTAGTTTTTCTCCAATATGCATGCGTATTCGAGGAGGCGTATCTCGATATGTCTCTTAAAATTGTATTTCCTATACACTTGGCCATTTTCGATACTTTTAACCTTGGGTACAACTGGTTTATACAATATGGTTGTGTTTGGCATGCATTCAGATACTTAATTCAAATGAATTTTGTGATTCTAATTAAGCATCATTTTTTGACTTTGGATTTTTGAAAATTGTTATAGCTAATTATTTTTTGAGACTCAAAACTCATTCTTCAAATAGTGATTCTTTAGAGCAGAATACTGAACTATTGATTCCCTATGTGGTTCTTAGAAAACAGAAGGGTTGAATTTGAGCCAAATCATTTCAAGCATATAAGATCACTTGATAGGTTAGGCACCTAGGGATGTGATTGACAATTTGGCATGCATGTATAGTACAAATTTCATTTAAAGTAGAAAGGTACAGAAGTCGGGTCAAAGAGGGATAATTAAACCTATTTCTACCACATGAAGGGATTAGGGCTTGGTGTCGAGCTCATGAAGAATTTCAATTACATCAGGCATGCATTAGGGTTTAGGCAAGGATTAAAGTATCAGTATCAGATATCATATCGAACCACTCGTATATAGAATTGATATGGATACGTTTTGGAAATGCATGGATACAAATGAAAAATATAGAAACTTGGATACATTGTGAAATGTATATAAATTCCATAAATATATTAATAACATTATATTTAAGATAAAAGAGCCATATTAATGTATAAATACATAGGAAATGTATATTTTAATGGTATATGTGAATAAATATATTACAATTAATATAACAAGATTCATAGAAACCACACAATTTTATTGATAATGTATCAATCAAGAGTCATAGAACACATTATATATTTTTGTAAATTAATACTTGTACAAAGCTATTATTGTGTTATTTTTTTATTAAGTTCAAGGAACAAAACATATGCATTCATGTTTTACCAAAAAAAAAAAAATAACAAAACATATGCAATTGTTATATGTGAATTATCATATCAATTATTTTCTATTTTACTATTTTTAAATTTTAACACTAACAAAAAGTCAACTAAAAATTAATTCTCAAATGTTTGGTAAACGATATTTTTATTTTTGTAAACAATAAATGATGTTGCGCAATCCGGGCACTCCTAGCTGGCTGCTGACTGGCTCCTTGTTGGCGATGGACAACACCTGAGAAGATGGAAAAAAAGGATTCCCGGTGGGAATACTCCGATGCTTAAGTCAGAACGCTGAGGAAGGAGAAGAGAAGAGTGCGAAAGCTAAGAGTGTAGGTCACGCTTTTTCACTGTGCTCGAGAGATTAGCTAAGCGAGCAAATATATATTCAATCTTCAAGTACGAGAGTGCGGAAATATTCAAAAGTCTCTCCATCTTTTTTCCCTTTTGCCTCAAGGGCTTTTATAGGGGTGTTCTTGTCAGATCAAGTGTAACCACCACTAGGCCCCTGCTACAGCCGTTACCTGCCAGGGCTGCACAGGTGGCCGTTGCAACATACTCCTTGCTCGGATAGGTGACACGTCTCCAAAGGACAGGGACTACGCCGTCGATCAAGTAACGTGGCACAGTCTGATTGGTATGGTCTATCAAATAGAAGTTTCCTGAGAAACGCTCGTGCTGCTCACTTGCAAGCTATTTTGTAGCGAGCTTAGGAATACTTTAGGGTTACCCTTATTAGAATTGGTCTCTAGAATGACTTATCTACTTAGGGGCTTGAGCGAGTTGGTTTCCCTAGTTCGCTAGCAAAGTAGCCTCAAAATATCCCCTTCGGGGTAGCTCGAGGAACCCAGAGCTCGTGTTGTAGTGAGCTCCTTCTTCAGCGAGCTTCTTTATAGGCTTGTTACTTGGCCGTTACCAGGCTATGATGCTGAGTTGTTGCTCATGCTGAGTCAGGTCCACGTGTCATCGTTTCATAGGTCGGGCCAAATCATCCTTCATCAATTGCCCCCCACTCCTTGAGCCGAGAGCGTTGCCTTAGCGCAAGGAGTTCATGAAGTATGATGGACTGATTTGACCAAAATTCAAACTTGATTGACTACTCACATTAAATGCGTTCACGAGAATCAGGAGATTTTCTGACTTTTCGAATTCCGAAAACATTTTGTAGTGGCTCTTAACTCTGGATGTCATGCAGCCGTCATTACCTCAATCATGGGAAACATGCAGCCAATTGCTTTTCGGTTTTCAGAAGGTGTGCGGTCAGTACACCTGCGAACCATCGAATCCGCCTTAATCTGGGCCGTTGATTCGGAAGCATGGAGGCTATAAATAGAAGGGCCCTTTGGGTTTCATTTTCCCTCATGCCATCTTGCTATCTTCGGATTCTAAGGTCGCGCATCTGTCAAGTCTACTCGAGTTCCTCAGTTCACTTCGTCATGTCCCTTTCAGTGAGTCTCGATTACTATCAGTCATGTCTAGGTACCCGTACAACACTCGTCATCGGGGTGGTGACCAAGATGATGATGCTCCCTCGAGCTTGGGGGGAGCTTGGAAACAGGCATCGGGGGCCCGGGAGACCTCCGGTGACAGATCCTCCACTTCCCAAGGAAGGGAGCCTGATACTTTCGGCCCTTCCTCCATGACAGAGGGGAGACTTAGGTCTCTAATTAGCTATTTCCACCTTCCTAGAGACCTCATCTACTGCCTTCCCACTGGTAACTTTTCGTGGGAGCATGGTCCCAATGAGATAGTTATCTACCAGGAGCAGCTCGAGGCTGGTCTGCGTCTCCCCCTACACCCCTTGATAGTAGAGGTGCTAAACCACTTTAACGTCACCATCGATCAGCTTAATCTCAATGCCATTCGGAACATGGTTGGGACTATATCCTTGTGTTGTGAATACTGTCTTCCCTTGAACCTTGACATTTTTTCTGCTATCCTTTGTATAAAGAGTGCCACTCCTGGGGCTCCACTGGAGAGGCATCTCGACTACTTCTATCCCCACCGTGGCTAGAAGCTCTTATACAAGCTTCCAAATAAAATTCCCGTCTAGAAGCGGGATTATTTTTTGGTCCACAACCCTGAGGGGTGGCCCTTCCCTACTTCTTGGAGGGGCACCATCTAGGACTTCGGGGTCGAGCTGGACCCCAACACTCAAAAAATGATGTTGTCTTGGGCATCAGTTGGCTTCCTCTGTTCGGATTACTTGACCGAGGAGAAGCTCTGTTCGCGTAGTACCTTGTCACAATGTTGTGTATATACATATACTTTGTTCTTACCGAACTGATATTTTATGGTTTCTTCTTGGCAGCCATCATGTCTGGTGTTGATTCATGTTGCCTTCTGTCAAACAACCAAAGGCACAAAGTAAAGAGGTCGTGCCCTGACCAGACTCCCCCCTCTGGGGGTACTGAGTTCGGGTCTACTGAGCCGGGCTTCACCTCTTTGCCGCCCGAAGTTCCACTGCCTCCATCCGAAGGGGGTGCCAGCAGGGCCAGCCTCAAGGAGGGCGAGCTCCCACAACAAGAGGTAGTCCCCTCGGGTCTCTCTCGATCGTTTCCCTATCCGCGGCTCCCAGTGGGGAACTTGGAGGGCGTAAATGACTTCGTCGTGGCTCGTAGGAGGAGCCAGAGAGCGATCTGCAATGAGGAGGTTGCTAAGTGGGGAGTGGTGGAGCCTGGGGATCTTGCCGCACTCGCTGCTTCTCACTGTATGTGGTAACTGATCCTTCTATCTTCCTTTGTCCTCCTTTCCTTTTTTGTTGTCTTTTGACTCCTGTCTCATGTTGGCAGGTAAACACCGCCATACACGCCATGGCCCTCCAGATGCACGTCCACTCCTGTGACGCTCATAACCAGAAGGTCAACATTCAAAAGCTTCAGGGCGAGCTCCTTCACACTCGCATGGGGAGCGAGTCCCAAGAGCTGCTCATCCGAGACTAGGAGGCGTAAAGGCTTTCTGAAGAGAGCATGCGTTATAGGGAGAAGTCGTCAAGGGTGGCAGCAGAGAGGGAGCTCCTTCGCCAACAGGCGGTCTGGAACTTCAAAGATTCCCAGGAATATCATGACATCCAGGTGGAGTACGGATCAAGTTCGTACCTCTCTGGGTTCAAGCTCTGTCAGTGGTTGGTCCGGAAGAAATTCTCCGGGCTCAACCTCAACAGCATCACTATGAAGGGCCTGTCTCCCGAGACAACAGACCAAGCGAAGGAAGAAGAGCCTGACTCTCTGGAGGATGAGGATGAGGAGGCATATCCCTGAGGCTTCGGCAGCGTTTGTTTGGACTTCTGGTGGCTCCCGGGTGCCATTAACCCGGTCTTGAAAAGATCTTTTGCTGGGCGGTTGTTCTGAGCCATCTTTTGACGTTTTAAGGCATCCCTATGGTGCCACGCATGCCCGAGCTATGTGTTTATCGGTTGTTCCTTAGTTCAACCAACGCGTTGAGATGAGCCACGCTTCGTAGATTTTGAACCTGAGCTACTTACGCCTTTGCCATTCCATACTTCGCTTATACCACCGAAGCGGCCAAGTCTTTCTTGATGTCGAGGTTTTGGTTAGCTCAGCACTTTAGTCCTTAGACTGAGGGGGTGACTTGTAGTCTGTCCCTAAAGTTTACCCATGTCGTGGAGGCGACTAGGTCTTATTGCGTCGAGATCATGTTAGCTCGACATTTTGGCCCTTAGGCTTTGGAAGTGACTTGTGGTCTACTTAGTAGTTCGCCCGTGCCATAGAGGCGACTAGGTCTTATTGCGCCGAGATCATGTTAGCTCGGCATTTTGGCCCTTAGGCTTTGAGAGTTACTCGTAGTCTACTTAGTTGTTATTGGTAATATTGTCTTAAGTTGACAATATTCCATCCCCGAGGTACTTGTTTCCCTTCGAGGGTCTCGAGCTCGTATGTTCCTTCCCCGAGAACTCGTTTCACTCGGTAAGGCCCTTCTCAATTCGGTCTGAGCTTGCCAACGCCAGGTTTAGATACCATAACTTTCCGAAGGACCAAGTCGCCAACACAGAGGTTCTGCTTCTTGACCCTGGCATTATAGTACCGGGCTACTCTTTGTTTGTAAGCTACAGTCCTAATATATGCGAGGTCCCTTACTTCGTCGAGTTGGTTGAGGTTGGTATGTAGCTCATCTTCATTTTCCTTGTCGTCATATGTTTCCAATCATAATGAGGGAATCTCAATCTCGACTGGGATGACCGATTCAGTGCCATAGGTGAGGTTGAAGGGAGTTTCTCCTGTGGCAGTCTTTTCTGTAGTTCGGTAGGCCCATAAAACATTGGGTAGTTCATCTGCCTACAGTCCTTTAACTCGATCTAGGAGTGCTTTTAGTCCGCGAAGAATAGCTCTGTTCGTAACCTTTGCTTGTCTGTTCGCTTGAGGGTGTGCAACCGAAGTGAAGTTCTGCTGTATTCCCATATATTGGCACAAGTTCTGGAATTTTATGTCCTCGAACTGCTTGCCGTTGTCAGAGATTAACACCCGAGGTAGACCAAAGCGGCACACTATGTTCTTCCAAAAGAAGTTCTGGATGTTTCGGGCTATAATCGTTACAAGGGTTCAACTTCTACCCACTTGGTGAAATAATCTACTGCTACCACTAAGAACTTCCTCTGGCCTGTCGCTGATGGGAACGACCCAAGTATGTCGATACCCCATTGTGCGAAAGGCCACGAGCTGGTGAGGTATTTGAGGTTGGCAATGGGTTGATGATGGATGTTGGCATGCTTCTGGCATTTGTCACACTTTCTAACGAACTCAACAGCGTCCGCTTTCATCATTGGCCGGTAGTACCCCTGTCGTAGTGCTTTTTGGGCAAGGGCCCTGCCCCCCAAGTGTCCGCCGCATAGGCCTTCATGAGTGTCGCGGAGTACGAGCTCGGCTTCGGAAGGTCGCAACAGCGCAAGTAGGGGAGCGTATAGGATCTTTAGTACAACCGCCCATCTATTATGACGTATTTGGCCACATGACGCTCTATCCTTCTGGTGGCATTGCGGTCCGTAGGGAGGGTCCCGTGTAGCAGGAAGCTCGCGAGCAGGTCAATCCAGCTTGACTTTGCTTGAACGACGGGAGAGACCTCCTCTGCCCCCCCGAGAATGCTAGGCCGAGGCATGTCCTCTATGTACCCGGTCCTCATTGTGATATCGTTGGTGCTGGTTAAACGGGACAGAGAGTCGACCTTAGCGTTCTCTGACCTCGGGATTTGCCTGATGAAGTGTGAACGGATGTTAAGCAGAGCCTCTCTTACTTTGGCTAAGTAGGCAATCACTGTTGGTTCGCGAGCTTCGTAATCTCTTGTGACTTGGTTGACTACGAGCTGGGAATCGCTGCAGATGACGATATGCTTGGCTTTTACTTCTCTAGCTAAAGCTAGCTCGACTATCAACGCTTTGTACTCCGCTTCATTGTTGGAGGCTACAAACTCGAAGTGTAGTGTGTACTCCAGTTTTGTGCCACTTGGGTCGTGCAGAACTATTCCGGCTCCGCTACCCTGCTGGTTCGAGGAGCCATATAAGTGAAGGATCCAGGGCTCTTCATCCCAGTTCGCACTTGGCCTAACTAGGAGAGATGCCACATTGGCTGCTACCTCACAGGGCTTGGACTCAACTGGCCTGGGGGCTCCGGACTTGCCCGAACTAGGGGCCTCATGCTCAACCGGCTTGGGAATTTCGGAGCTAAAAGTGCACTCCGCAATGAAATCTGCTAAGGCTTGGGCCTTAATATCACTTCGCGGCTTGTATTGGAGGTCGTACTCGCTGAGCTCAATGGCCCACTTTGTTAGTCGACCAGAGACCTCGGGCTTAAGTAAGACTTGCCTCAGAGGTTTGTTGGTGAGGACGATAACAGTATGAGCTTGGAAGTACGGGCAGGGCTTTCGAGCTGCAATGACCAGTGCGTAGGCTAGCTTCTCTATCTCTAGGTATCTTGTCTCTGCTCCCTGCAATACTTTACTAACATAGTAGATGGGTCGTTGGACCCGATCTACTTCCTTTATCAGTACCGAGCTGACCACTTCGTCACTTACCAAGAGGTACAACTCTAAAACATCGCCCTCCTCGGGTCGGGTTAAGGTTGGTACACTAGTGAGGTATTTTTTGAGCTTGTCAAATGCAAGCTGGCAGTCTTGGGTCCACTCAAACCCTTTGCTTTTAATTGCCTTAAAGAAAGGCAGGTAGCGGTTTGCCGACTTGGACCTAAAGCAGCTCAGGGTGGCTATGCGGCCATTCATCCTCTGAACCTCCATCAATTTTCGAGGTGGTCTCATATCTAGGATGGCCTTAATTTTATCTGGGTTGGCCTCAATGCCACGCCGGTTCATGATGTACCCCAGGAATTTACTCGAGGTAACACCGAAGACACACTTATTTGGATTTAACTTCATGTTAAATTGTCATAGAATTTGAAAGACAGAATGTAAGTCTTGTATTAATTCATGTGAGAATTGGGTTTTGACGACCATGTCGTCTACATAACACTCTATTTTTTTGCCAATTAATGACTCAAATAGTTTATTTACAAGCCTTTGAAAGGTTGCCCTAGCATTTTTCAATCCGAAGGGAATAACCTTGTAACAATACAGACCAAACTCTGCTATGAAGGCAGTCTTTTCTTCATTCGCTGGGTCCATCCTGATCTAGTTGTAGCTCGAATAGGCGTCTAAGAAACTCAGCAACTCGTGCCCCGAGGTCGCATCCACTAGGCGGTCGATTCTGGGAAGGGGGAAGCAGTCATTTGGGAAAGCTCAGTTCAAGTCGGTGTAGTCGACGCACATGCACCACTTGCCGTTAGCTTTCTTTACCAAAACTGGGTTGGATACCTAGCTTGGGTAATGGACTTCTCTTATGAAGTCGGTTGCAAGGAGCTTCCAGACCTCCTCGTCGACTGCTTTCCATCGCTCTGGGCTAGGTTGCATTTCTTCTGTCTAACGGGCCTAACTACAGGATCAGTATCGAGTTTGTGAGTTATGAGATTAGGGTCTATTCCAGGCATCTCTACCGCGGACCATGCAAAAACACCCAAGTTTTGAAGTAGGAAACTTACTAGTTCGGATCACAAGGGTTCCTGGACTGAAACACCGATCTGAAGTGTCCGAGCTGGGTCTTCTGCTGAAGTTGGAATAGCGACTGTTTCTTCCATGGGTGCAGCTCGTTCTTCTCCTTGCTCTGTAGGTCGCTCCAGTTCAAGGTTGTCGGCCACCTTAGTCTTTCCCTTGAGGGCGGCGACATAGCACTTGTGAGACTCAAGTTGGTCGCCCCGCGCTACCTCCACTCCAAAGTCTGTAGGGAACTTCATTGCCAAATAATAAGTGGAGACCACCACCCATAGGGCATGGGTGATCGGCCGACCTATTATGGCATTGTACAGGGAGGGGGTCGTGACCACTAAGAAGTCATGGTTGAGCCTTACTACGCTGGGCCATGCACCGACTTCCACAAGTATTGTTATTTTCCCCAGGGGCTTGACTTCTTCTCCGCTGAAGCCTACCAAGGGAGTATTCATGGGCCTCAAGTCACTTCCCTACAGCTGAAGCTGGTCGAACGCGGCTTTGAAGAGGATATCCGCCGAGCTACTTGAGTCAACGAGGATGCGCCTGACCTCGAAATCATTGATCCTTACTTTTATAACGAGCGCATCGTCATGGGGGTAATGGACCACGTGCGCATCGTCCTCCGTGAAGAAGATTGGTTCCTCTGTCTTCGGCCGCTTTGGAGGATTCTGTTCTTCTCTGGTGGCTTCGCGAACTAATGTCTGAGCTGCCGCCAGGGTACAGCCCGCAACGATTGAGCCTCCAACTATCATGTGGATGGTGCCCCGAACTGGCCTCTCTTCCGGGGGCTACCTCTGTGATTGCTCTGTCGGCCTACTGTTGCACTTGGGAGCATCCTTACCGTACTGCCCTTGCTGACCTGCTTTATTATTATTATTATTATTATTATTATTACTCTATACAAAATTCCTTAGATATCCACGACGAATGAGTTCCTCTATCTCATCGCGGAAATTCTTACAGTTCTCGGTACTATAACCGTGGTCTCTGTGAAAGCTGCAATATAAATTTTTATTCCTTTCATTAGGATTCCCCCTCAGGCGGGGTGGCCACTTCACGTACAGGGCATCCTTGATTGCCATTAGGATTTCGGGCCGCTTAGCATTCAATGGGGTGTAGTTAGTTCGGTCCGCTGCAGGGTCTCAAAATGGCTAACTCGGCTTTGCTCCCCGAGCTAAGTCCTTCTTCTTTCAGTTGTCTCCTTGGCTAGAAAGTTCCCCTTCTCTCTTTCTCTTTTTGGGTGCACTCTCGCCCTTTTGGTTGATCTCCTCTTCCGTGGCTATGAACTTGTCTGTGAGTTTGAGAAATTCAGTTATGGTCGCTGGCTGGTTGACAACCATGTGCCACTTGAATTCCTTGTGCGTCACGCCCTTCTTGGCTACTACAAGGCGCACTGCAGGGTCCAGGCGTGGTATCTGCATGCATGTGTCATTGAACCGCTTGATGTAGCCCCGGATGGACTCTCCCTCTCTCTGCACTATACTGAGAAGGCTTTCCTCAATTCGCGAACACCGTTTACTGGTGATGAAGTGGGACGTGAAGGCTTGTGTGAACTGTGCCCAGCTTCTTATCGACTTGGGTGCAAGATTTTGATACCACGTGCGGGCCACTTCTTTGAGGAGAAGGCCACATACATGCAAGACTCACTGGCCCTTGCCAGGTGCATTTGTGACTGGAAAGCATATACATGATCATTTAGGTCGAACGACCCATCATACTTATCAAGAGGGGGAAGCTTGAAGTCCTTGGGCATTGGAACGGCCAGGAGCTCGGGAGACAGAGGAATGGGACATAAAGGAGAGGAGCTTTTACTTCACCTGAGCTTACCTCTTCCCTACCTCTGAGCTCGGGCAGGTTGTAGGTGGCAGTTCGGCGAGCTCGGCGACGGCGTCTTTGCTTCTTGGTGGGCTCCGCGTTGGTGTTGCTCGCTTCTGTACTGTCAGGGATAGTTTTCGCAGGAAGCGACTCAGGTTGCTAGTGATGGTTGCAGACGGAGGGGTCCTGCTTAGAGTCTGCAGCTAGGATCTCGAATCGGTTCTCCAGAAGTGGGGCTTCAAATTTCGATTGCTGGGGTGACGCAGGCCTGGCAAGTTGGGATCCTCCTGACTTGACTGCCCACGGCGAGATCGGAGTGGCTGGTCTTTCCTTCCTGCAGCGGGAGGAGGCTTGGCTCTTAGGGGGGGTTCTGGGAAGCCTCTTCTTGGTGAGAAGGGCACTCATTCTGGCGACGAGGCCTAGTTTGTCGCGAGGCTAGGTGCCGAGGGGGGAGCTGAAGCTGAGGCTGAGGCAGCTAAGGGAACTGCTGCTGTTAGTGATATTGAGAGACTTGGTGCAGCACCTGCTGCTGGTAGAGCTGAAATTGCTGAAACTGTTGCATTTGTGCTTGCATGGCCCACATGGACTGCACCAGATTGTCGAGTTGGCTCTGGCTTGTCGTCGGAGGGACGATGGAAGGCTCAGTGAAGGTTGTCCCAACCGAGAAAGGTAGGGGGACGCTCAAGGGTGTCGTTACTTGCGGCAAGTTCAGGCTGGGGACTCCATCCGCGAAGAGGTGAATAGTGAATTGCCCAATGCAGACCACAGGAACCTGGAGTTGTTCCCCGGCGATGTCCATCTCCATGTTGTGTCCAGCATTTTTTGAAGAATCCATGGGTGCTAAGTCTTAAAAAGGGAGTTGTAGAAACTAAGGGGAGGCTTTTGAAGCATTTCCCACAGACGACGCCAAATGATGCTACGCAATCCGGGCACTCCTAGCTGGCTGCTGACTAGCTCCTTGTTGGCAACGGACGACACCTAAGAAGATGGAAATGAAGGATTCCCGGGGATATACCTGGTGGGAATACTCCAATGCTTAAGTCAGAACGCTGGGGAAGGAGAAGAGAAGAGTGCGAAAGCTAAGATTGTAGGTCGTGCTTTTTCACTGTGCTCAAGAGATTAGCTCACGAGTAAATATATATTCAGTCTCCAAGTATGAGAGTTCGGAAATATTCAAAAGTCTCTCTGTCTTCTTTCTCTTCTGCCTCAAGGGCTTTTATAGGGGCATTCTTGTCAGATCAGGCATAACTGCCACTAGGCCCTTGCCACAACCGTTACCTGCCAGGGCTGCGTAGGTGGCCGTTGCAACGTACTCCTTGCTCGGATCGGTGACATGTCTCCAAAGGGTAGGCACACCTCTGCCTACTGAGAGACATGGGTGCAAACTGTCGAAAGGACAGGGACTGCACCGTCGGTCAAGGGACGTGGCGCAGTCTGATTGGTACGGTCTGTCAGATAGAAGTTTCCTGAGAAACGCTCGCGCTGCTCACTTGCGAGCTACTTTGTAGTGAGCTTAGGAATGCTTCAGGGTTACTCTTATTAGAATTGGTCTCTAGAATGACTTATCTGCTTAGGGGCTTGAGCGAGCTGGTTTCCCTAGCTCGCGAGCTAAAGTAGCCTCGACATATCCCCTTCGGGGTAGCTCGAGGAACCCGGAGCTCGTGTTGTAGCGAGCTCCTTCTTCAGTGAGCTATGATATAGCGAGCTGCTTTATAGGCTCGTTACTTGGCCATTATCAAGCTATGATGCTGAGCTATTGCTCGTGCTGAGTCAGGTCCACGTGTCATCGTTTCGTAGGTCGGGCCAAATCATCCTCCATCAATAAACGTTTTATTATAAAATATAATTATATCAATTAAATTTTCTAAGATACATATCATATGTAAATTCATAATTTTTAATTACTAAAATAATTATTCCATTATTAATACTTTTATTTCTATAAATTTTAAGAAATAAAAAAGTTATTTTCTGATATAAAAGTAGATTATTGGATTTGGCAAATTCAATTTATATTATATTCTCAAGCACTTTTTAAACAATATTTTTATTTTTGTAAATAATAAATATGTTGTTACTTAATGTAAATTAAAATATTAACTAATAATTTATAAAACTTTAAGATACATATCATGTTAAAATTTATAAATTGTAAGTAGTAAAATAATTATTCTATTATTAATATTGTTATTTTTATAAATTTCTTGAGATTAAAAACCACTTTTTGATATAGATGTGGATTTGAATTATTATTTACTCCATTAGTTTACAAAATACTAATTTTGAATATTATTTTTTAATATTTAGTTGGAGTTTTTGAACATAAATATATGTTGTTGGTTTGGATTACATGTAGAAAAGTATTGATACAAAAGTTATTTTATTTCATTTATTGTCACAATATGAAGGTTGGCTACTTGGCTTAGTGGTTCAAAATCACATTTAAGGCTTGGACCCTATGGGTGTGTATTGCCTTGATACACATGACTCAAGAGTTGAAGGCCAAAACATAAAGGGCAGCCCAATCCCCGAGGTTCCCACCAATGTGGGGTCTAAGGAAGGACAGATGCATGCAACCTTATTCCTGCTACACACTTAAAGGGAAGCCCTTGTGCATGAGATTCCCACCAATGCGGGGTTTGAGGAGGGATAGATGTATGCAACCTTACCCCTACACATATAGAGAAGACTATTTCCAATTAAAAGCTAAAACTTGTTTTTCTTTTTTTTTTTTTTTTAGAGAGAGAGAGGAACATTTTTTTCAACTTCAAAGTGATTTTTTATTTATTCATTTATTTTGATGATGATGGACTATACAATAGGGGTAGCCCTTTTCCAAACCCCTAGACCCTCCAACCCGGGTGAAGGTGGGACCCAATATCAGGCCTCTACAACAACTAAGGGAGTCAATGGATCGGTTTTGGATTGGACCCTGTCTAGTACAAAATCAATTTGGACAGATTGGACGGACCAACAAGACATATTGGATTTGACCAATCCAGTCCAAAATATTTATTAGATTGAATTGGACCTGGTCCATCCGTAATAAATTTATATTGGATTGGGTTGGATTAAGCCAATATCTTGTCCATTCATATAAGATAGGAATATAGGTGCCAATGGACTAGGTTTGGGTTGAAACCAATCTAAATCAAAACGAATTTGAATAGATTGGATGGCCAAGAATTGGATCGGTCCAAAATAGTCCAAAATATTCATTAGACTGGATTGGACCTGGTCAATTTATAATGGACTCACATTGGACCGGATCGAATTGGACCAAATCCAGTCCAATTGACACCCCTAACTACAACTAATTAGAAACTTTACTAGCAAGCTAGGCCGACACCTTCCAATTTCAAAGTGATTTGACAGATAGTCGTTGAGAGAAGCTCACTAAATCTCTAGATGATAGACCGACTCCCATGATATTTGGATTGAACTTGGCTTAGTTTCATGGACATACACGGATCAAATTCAGATATATTATTTATCCTTAATGAAAGAAGGCTAATATCTAATTTTATAATTTCATGAGAGAGAGAGAGATGGGTTTAACAAACAAATAGAGGTGAAGATGGGTCTAAGTTTTAAGCCATGATTTTTTATGAATTTTCATTGGTTAGTGTATATGGCTTTGTAAAAGGTAAGTATAGGAGATCCCAAAACATTATGTGACCAATAGAAGTCATGCATAAGGCAATATCCTTTGGCTTGGCTATATGCTCACTTTTTAGAGTATAGATCAGTTTATGTATGTATTTGTGTATGTATGTATTATATATAACAACAACAACAACTACCACCACCTGCTCCCAACTACTCCTCCTCTCAATCAACTCCGATTATAAAAAAGGGCTCCCACATTAAGGTAAAGATCTATACGTTGGAACTTATCTTTAAGTCTCCTCTCTTGCTTGGTCTGACTCCTCACAGCTCTCGACTAACTTGATCGTTGGAGTTTCCACCCCTAGGATACCTCTCAGGGCCTCTGACATCTTCTTTCTCTCAACAGGTTGGAACTGTTGGCCTTAGATGCTGAAAATTGTGCTATTGCCCTCGACTCCACATTTGGAAGCAACAATTGGCACCATCTATGGAAGGTCTTCAAAACTTTCCCTTAAGAAAAATTAAACCTAATTTAATTGACTAGTGTCCCTGAAATGGCTTACAAGCAAGACCCCGTCCCTAGCGTCTAGAACTTAGTCACAATTGACCAGTTCGAGCTGGTCCTGAACCGATTAGACAACCCAGCCCAGTATTGGAGAATATAGGGCAT
The DNA here is from genome assembly GCF_056320005.1 of Nelumbo lutea. NCBI lineage: Eukaryota > Viridiplantae > Streptophyta > Magnoliopsida > Proteales > Nelumbonaceae > Nelumbo > Nelumbo lutea. The sequence goes on from NC_142686.1 coordinate 86,915,258, forward strand.
CCGACAAGAAGCCACCCATAGGGTGCCCACCCCGTCGGAAGCCATGGACAATGCAGTGGGCGATCCGCCCATACCCCGCTACGCCAATGCTTAGGGGCCTAGAATGGGCCGGCCCCTCGGATTCCAACAACAGCAATCGACGGGCTAGCAAGCCCCACCCCAAGACCCCTCGGCTCCCTAGCCAAGGGGGCGAACCTATAAGGTCCCATGCCGATTTAAAGAATTATGACCATCAGCACCATCGCACTGCGACCAACCATGACGATGGCGGGCGCTCAGGCTACCACAGTCCCCCTCCGAGGGGAGAAGGCCGATGCCACGCCTCTCCCCCACTAGTTTTCGACCTCCATGGCCTCCTTAATGATCGCCATGCCTACAAGGCTCAAGATGTACCAGCATCCGATCACTCCAGGAATAGGGCCGGCCCGTCCCACATGAGAGAGAACCAAGATCATTCCAAAGAAACAATGCCCTACATCGACCAACACTTCAGAGATATTCAAGCACAAATTGGTGCCCTTCAGGACCAAATTCGATAGGTAATGGAGGGTTGAGGTGATGCCTCCACCAGTTGCCCTGCCTCATCCAACCAAATGGAGGCGTTTGTGGATTCCATTCTCTCCGAGCCCCTCCTGCCAAATTTCGTAGCTCCAACTTTGGAGACCTACAACGGGATTACAGACCCCGAGGACCACCTAGAAAGCTTTCAAGCCCTCATGCTTCTACATGGATACTCTGATGCCCTCATGTGTCAAAACTTCCAAGCCACATTCAAAGGAGCAACGTGTTGATGGTTCACCACATTGCCTCCATACTCCATTGGCTCTTGGGAACAGTTCATGGACCTCTTCCTAGGTCACTTTATGAGTAACCGACGGTGTCAGAAAACTGTCATCTCCCTGATGTCAGTCAAGCAGAAGCATGGGGAGAGCCTCCGGGCATACATGAAGAGGTTCAACCAGAAAGAACTCGAGGTCAAGGACCTTGACCCCTCGGTCTCCAAGCATGCAGCCATCAGTTGCCTCCGTCCTGGACCCTCCAACTGGTCTGTTTCCAAGACTCTATCCAAGACTAAAGCCAAGTTCTTGAAGAACGTTTAGAAATACATCACCACTGAAGAGGCCGAAGCAAAAAATCCTCCAAGAACTGGAAGCTGAGGCCAACCGAGGGCCCAATGACAAGAAGAGGAAGGAAAGAGGCAACCGTGATGGTGGTCCTACCAACAAAGGCGGAGAGAAGAAGCCGCCGACCCCTTCGTTCAATAAGTACACACCACTTAAACTCCTCCCGAACACACATACTGATGCAAGTAGGGAAGGAGGAATTCATGATGTGGCTAGCTAAGTTGAAGAGGAACCTGTGAAGGGAGAACCCTAAGAAGTATTGCCCCCTAGCCGGAGTCATGAAGTGGCCAGCTAAGTTGAAGGATTTTCTCGAAGGTGATGCCCCAACGTCATCCTCATAGTAGCCACATGTTGAGCCCCGTAATCATTGCCCCTTGACCAGAGTCATTGAAGTCATAGCTGGAGGATCGGCCTTGGGGGGAGCATCCACATCATCTCAGAAAGCATACGCCTGATAGTACAACATGTAGGGCCAAGCACCGAAGAGGCAAGGTCAGAAGACCTCATTTCCTTCTTAGACGATGACCTATGGGGGGGATCTGTACCCCATGACAATGCGTTGGTGGTGTCAATTACCATTTCCAACTACATGGTGAAAAGGATTCTCATAGACAACGACTCCTCAACCAACATCCTGTTCTATGAGACGTTTAAGAAGATGCAAGTGACACCGGACCGACTACAGCCCATCGACGTGTTACTCTTTGGCTTCTCTAGATTAACCGTCAGGCCTGAAGGAAAAATAACCTTATTGGTCACCATAGAGATTAAACCTCGGCACGTCACTCGGATGACTGAGTTCTTAGTCATGAAGATAGGCTTACCTTACAATGCCATCATAGGGAGGCCAACCCTTCATGCACTCAAGGCGATCATCTCATCTTACCACCTTGCCATGAAATTTCCCAATGAAGCATGGCATAGGGGAGGCTAGGGGAAACCAGCAAGCTACCAGATAGTGCTACATTGTGGTTCTAAAAGACAAGAACAAGGAAGCCTTGCTGCTAGAGTGGCTCGACCTCATGGACAAACCATCAAGTCGAATCCAGTCGAATGAGGACCTCACTTCGGTTCCCCCAAACTAGATCGAGCCTAAGAAAACAATATGAGTTGGCTCTCGCCTCCCTCGAGATACATTTTCTGAACTGGCTAAGCGTGGACCTGAGCTGTAGGCCAGTTCAACAAAAGAAGAGGAACTTTGCATTGGAGCGTTGGAAAGCCATTGGAGAGGAGGTGGACAAGCTACTCATTGCCGATTTCATAAGAGAGGTCTCAATAAGGCGTGCCCCAAAAATAGATTTCCTTTGCCGAGGATTGATCACCTCATCGATGCCACCATAGGGTATGAGCTACTAAGCTTCATGGATTCCTTCACCGGCTACAACCCCATAAAGATGCATCCAGCTAACGAGGAAAAGACTTCATTCATCACCAAGCACGACACTTATTGCTACAAGGTGATGTCTTTTAGACTAAAAAACGTCAAGGCCACTTACCAAAGGCTGGTGAACAAGATCTTCAAAGAGCAGATGGGGAGAAACATCAAAGCTTATGTCAATGACAGGGTTGTTAAGAGTCTTAGGTCTAGCCAACACACCTCGAACTTGGTGAGACATTTGGGGTATTAAAAAAGTACAACATGAAGCTAAACCCCACCAAATATGCCTTTTGGTCACCTTGGGAAAATCATTGGGTTTTGTAGTCATCCAACAGGCATAGAGGCCAGCCCTGAGAAGATATAAGCCATATTGGACATGGAGCCCCCTCGGTTAATCAAAGAAACCCAAAGACTCACTGGCCGAGTCGTGGCCTTAAGCCGATTCATGTCCAAATCGATCAACCGGTGCATATCTGGCATTTTTTTGAGCCATCAAGAAGTTGAAGGATTTCCAATGGACAAAATATTGCCAGAAATCCTTTGAGGAGTTAAAGTCCTACCTCGTATCACCACTATTGCTTACGAGGCCCCTTGTGGGAGAAACTTTGTTCTTGTACCTCTCAGCGGAGTTTGAAGCAGTCAGCTCGGTGTTGGTTCAGGAAGACAAGGGAGTTTAGAGGCCAGTATATTGTGTTAATAAGGTGCTCCATGAGGTTGAGACCAGATACCCAGAAGTAGAGAAAGTAGCCTTTGCACTAGTGATCTCGGCCAGGAAGTTGAGGCCTTACTTTCAAGCCCACAACATCTTCATATTAACCAACCAACCCCTTAAGTTGGTGCTCTCGAAGCCTGAGACCTCGGGTCAACTAACCAAATGGGTTATTGAGCTATTGAAGTTCGATTTACACTATCGGCTGAGACCTACAATAAAGGCGCAAGCATTAGCAGACTTCTTGGTTGAATGCACCTTCATCCACGGTCGTAACCAAGCCCCCGAGAATGAGGAAGAGTAGTTGTTGACCTAGACTTTGGTCATGGATGGATCCTCTAGTGCCAAGGAAAGCAGAGCCGGCCTCATACTTCTCACCCTGGATAATAGCGAGTTGGAATATGCACTACAATTTGGTTTCCCTACTAGTCGGTCTCTATCTTGCAAAAGACCTCAGAGGCATGTGCATTGAGGTCTTCAATGACTTAAAATTGATTGTAAACTAGGTGAGTGGAGCGCATGAGGCAAGAAAGTCGAATGTGGCCAGATACTTGAACAAAGTCTGAGAGCTGACCGACCACTTCTGACACTTTTCTCTGCACTAGGTCCCACAGGCCGAGAACACATGAGCTAACACCCTGTCAAAACTTGCAAGCTATCGGCCCTCAACCACACTGTCACATCGAGATCTTGACACATCCCAACATCGAAGAGAAGCAAGTATGCCCCATCCAAGCTGAGCCTTTCTAGATGGATCCCATTCTTGCCTACTTGCAACATGAGCAGTTGCCATCTGAGAAGAATGAGGCAAGGAGAGCCAGACGACAATAAGCACAATACACCATACTTAAGGGCAAGTTGTACAAATGATCCTTTACCCTGCCCTATCTTAGATGCCTCCACTGAGATGAGGGCAAGTATATGCTAAGAGAAATCCATGAAGGCATCTACAACAATTATCTAGGGGGCAGGGCCTTGGCATAGAAAGCACTCAAACAAGGATACTTTTGGCTGACCATCCAAAAGGACCTTATTGAGTTGGTATAGAAGTGCGACCGATGCCAAAGTACTCCAACATCCTCCATCATCCTATAATGACCCTCTTGGCCCTCAACAACCCTTGGCCCTTTGCAAAATGGGGTATGGACCTCCTTGGATCTTTCCCGCCAGAGATGGGGAACAGGAGATACCTTGTCGTGGTAGTAGACTACTTCACCAAGGGGGTCGAAATCGAGGCTTTGGCAACCATTACGGCTAAGAGGATTCAATGTTTCTTCTAGAAAAATATCATTTGCCGATTTGACATCCTCTACATGCTTGTCATCGACAAAGGCAGATTGTTTGACAGCGCCAAAATCACATAATGATTTGGAAGCCTAGGGATAAGGCAGCAGTTCACCTCAATTGACTACCCTCAAACTAATGAGATAGCCAAAGTCACCAATAGGATGATCCTAGACGGATTGAAGGTGAGATAGACAAAGCCAAAGGGCTTTGGGTGGGCGAACTTTACAACATTCTCTAGGCATATCGAATAACACTTCAAACTGCCATAGGTGAAATCCTCTTCAACTTGACATATGGAATAGAAGCTATCATCTCAGTTGAGATCGGCCAACCAATGCTTTCAATCGAGGCATATTATGAAGGCAAGAATAGTTAAGAGCTAAGGAACTACCTTGACCTATTGGAAGGTGTCCGAGAGCAAGCCAAAATTAGAGTCGCAAGATACTACAACTCTCGAGACAGAGAGTGTCACTTCAAGGAAGGTGACCTCATACTTAGAAAAGTCATGGTTTCTAAGCCCGACGTTAGAAAGCTTGGCCCTAACTGGGAAAGGCCCTACAAAACCAAGCAAGTAATAAGACCCGACACCTTTTGGCTGCAGTATATGGGAGGAAGACCGTTGCCTCGCAGCTGGAACTCTAAGAATCTCCGAATGTACTGTCAATAGAGTTGTAAATGCCTTAGTGGAAAATTCTAAATGAAAAGTGCAAGATCCTCTCACCTCGGATCTTTCTTTGTGTAAATGTTCTCGTCCCCTCCAACTGCCAGGACCCTTTGGCGGGCCAACCATAGCATATAACCTTTCTTAAGGTTATATGCCTAGACTAGACAATGGCCCTCCTCGACTAGCCGAGGGATATGACCTTCCTTAAGGTTATGCGCTCAGACCAGACATCGGCCCTAAGGCATATGACACTATGCGAGTCATACGCTTAATTGCCTTTTGACCTTCTATGGCTAAGGCAAGAACTTCTAGGACCTCGGCAAATATTGATAGGCTAGGCCACAACCCTGGCCTTGGCCTCAAAGATCCTTAAAGAAGCGAGAGTCTTTGGAGATCAAAGAGCCGATGTCGGCCAATTACTTAATAAAAAACACGACGAATGACACACTAAGTAAACGACACTTCTCCACTAAGGCAACCACTCGTGACCTTGGCCATAAAGCCCCTGCACAGTAATGCACTAAGCATGATGTCGGCCTTGGCCATAATCAAATTCCTTCTTTTTTGTTAAGGCAAAGGGTTCCAAGACTAAGTAAAGAATGACTTATAGTGTCAGCATCGGTCTAAAGGACTCTAATACGAAGCGTCCTCATGAAAGACTAAGTAAAGAACACTTTCGATGTAAATGATTACTTTATTAAAGGATTGCAAATTTCTTTACAAAGATGCCTCTTCGGGAGGAGGCATTGACCCCTAGCACAAAAAAAAAAGAACAATAGAAAAGAAGGGAAGCTCGGTGGCCTCGACCTCGTGGCCTCGGTCTTATGTTGGCCAAGATCTTGAGCTTGACATTAAATGGTTGGGGTCTTTGACTTCATGATCTTGGTCTTTATGCTGGCTGAAGTGTTTCAAGCTCTCAATGGTGTCGGGGAGCTTGGTGGCACCTGGTCTTGAAGAGCCTTATACTCTTTGAGTGGGCTAGCCGTAGTCCTCGCTTAGCTCTACTCCTATCGTTAGTCAACTAGGTGTGTAGAGTTTGATGCCCGTCCTCTTGTCGTTGTGGTGGGGACATCGTTCCTGCGATGCCCGATGGGGCCTATTTGGCTTTAGGTATCAACCGCTTTAGTTCGGTTGGGATTGTCAATCACTCTAGACTGACTCGACATGACCGATATGTGTGATCTAGTGTGTACGGTGATGTGTTTCGATGTCCCTAGCTGTTAGAGTTTGGCTGGGCAAGTGTGTGCGGTGCATACTTGTCTACTGAACTCAAAAAGGGAACTTTATTTCTTGAATTATGTACAGTTGGTGCTCGTCTTTAATCATTAGTAGTACATCCGTAGATTCCTAGTGTTCTAGCTCCTCGGCATTGTCTTCTTGTTGAGGTCTTCTTGTTTGTAGGTGCTCGAACCGAGGACTCTAGTCACTCTGTATAGTCCCTCCCAGTTAGGTCCAAGCTTTCCTTCTCCTAGCTCGGACACTATGACTTTGTGGAGAACGAGGTCTTCTGTCTTGAATTCTCTCCTCCAAACTTTGGAGTCATAGTACCTGGCCATCCTCTACTATTGTGCTTCCATCCTGATGTGTGATCTATCGTGGGCTTCTTCTACTAGGTTGAGCTCTACATGGAGATCCTTGTTGTTTGTTTCATCGTTGTAGAGCTCGATCTAGAGAGTAGGGGACCTGATCTCTATGGGGTTGATTGCCTCAACTCCAAATGCTAGGCTAAATGGGGTCTCTCCGGTAGTCGTATGCGGTGTGGTTCAATAATCCTAGAGGATGCTTGATAGTTCCTCGACTCACCTGCCCTTGGCTTTGTTGAGTCTAGTCTTCATGCCATGGAGCAGGATGGCGCAGTGATGCATGCCTGGGGTTTGGCCTCTACCCATTTTGTGAAATGGTCTACTATGATGAAGATGTACTTTTTCTGTTCGGCCACGGTGGGGAATGCTCCGAGGATGTCCATCCCCCAATTGGGCAAAAGGCCAAGGACTAAGAATGGGTGTGAGGGGAGCTATTGGCTGGTGGTGGAGATTTGAGTGCCTCTGGCAGTGGTCAGACCTTTGGATGAACTAGGTTGCATCTTGCTTCATGATGGGCCAGAAGTAGCCCTGCTGGAGTGCCATGTACGCTAGGGTTCATGCGCTGGGGTGGTCTCCGTAGATACCCTCGTGCATCTCCTTGAGAACGTTGTTGGCCTCTATTGGAGGAAGACAACTCAGGTAAGGGAGAGTGTGCAACTAGCGGTAGAACTGGCCCCGAATGAGGCAATGTTGGGCCAACCTATGGAAGAGCCTTCTTGCTTCGGTTCTGTTTGCCAGGAGGGTGCCGTCCTAGAGGTTCTGTATGATGGGATCCAGAACTGGGAAGACTATCAAATTTGCTTTTAAAATGTTGGGTTGTGCTAAAGTGTCCATTTTGACTATTGTGTGAGGATAGCATGTGACGAGCTGGCAAGCTTTGACAATGCATCGACCCGAATGTTCTCGGCTCTAGGGATCTACTGTATGGAAAAGTGCTCAAGTTATCTAATGAGCCCTTGCGCTTTTTGTAGGTAACTTGCCATGGTGGGCTTTCTTGCTTTGAACTGGCTAGTGACCTGGTTGACCTCTCGAAGCAACGTATTTTCGCCACTTGTGACCTCTCAGAGGGGGGACATCGGCCCCTAGCACAACCAAAAGAAAGTGCAAAGAAAAAAGAAAAAAAAATGAAAGAGGACACAAGTCAGACAAAAATTCCATTCATTCATTTAACTAATGTATCATGTTGATCTTTACAAAAATTGAGCCTCAAATGGGGGAGGCCAAGCCCCTTACAAATAATAAGTACACAAAAAAGAAGAAAAGAGACTTAGGGTGCCTTAAGCTTCTACTTCCATGTCTCAGAGAGGCTCAGGTTGCACCAAGGCATTCCCAGCGGTGTCCCCCTTGGCCTCGTAGACTCAATACTTTCATCGGGAGATTCACTACCCCGCTGGTCACACTTGGCACCTCCAAGAGCAATTCTCTCCCTTAGTACCTAGACCTCGGGCCTCTTCTAGAAATCTCGCTACTAGACAAGGAGGAACATTGCGTGCTAGTGTTTGAAAGGTTAGGAAGCTCATAGCATTAGGGACCAGAGCCAGAGTACGACATGGCTACGGGAGAAGTCCTTTACCGAGTAGTCGAAGTTGAAGAAGTAGGCTAAGGGTTAGGCTAGAAGGTGGTCGGGGTCTCTGAAGAGTTGAATGGAAGCAAGCAAATGGTAGCGTCTGCCTCAACCAATGACCCTATTTAAAGAGGAAAGAACAACTCGGAAGTGGCTGGTTCACCCGCCGGCCCCATGTTAGAAGTGGCCTAACCTGGGCAACCCACCACCTGTCTCGTGTACGATCATGACTAGTCGATGTCAACACCTATCCCACATGTGGATCCACAATGGCACCTGTGAAGAACACGACCGATGAACACAGATGCCTCATGTTCATACAAGACACAACTTTACGTCCTCGGTCCTCCATGATCCTCCTAAGAGGCGGAATCAACTATGAAGTAGTTCCACTGGATGACCAAGGGGAGCTCTCAGCAGCCGAGGTTGACACCTCCACACTTCTGAACGACACTCTCTTAAACCATGCCGAAGCCTTCACTTGATGCGTCATCCAATGCCTCATAGTGACATTGTTGCACTCTCTCCGGTCGAAGTCGAGGTCTCTATTTAGTCCTCCATCGGCCTTCGTCTGTTGTGGTCTCAAGAGTGGGGGCAAATGATGTAGGCGCATATGGAAAGGCCCAGGATGGCACCACATGACATCGGCCGGATGCAATCCTGGCCACCCACTACCAACCACCTCCAACTACTCCCAAGGCAAGGTCAAGTATAAATAGGGGTGCGCCCTCTTCAGGTAAAGCATCTTGCTCACTCTAGCTCTCTTGCTTACTAGCTCTTGAGTGACCTCGTCTGAGCCCTCACCTTAGAGCTCGTCCAACCCCTCTTACACACTTGACTAACTTGACCGTCAGAGTCTCCGTCACTGTGATAACACCCGGGGCCTCTGACAAGCAATCTCTTGCTCTTAGGTTGGACACATTGGCTTCGGTTAAGGAAGTAGATTTACCTTGTTGCCCTCGACCCATCCTTGGTAGCAACAGTTACCTTTTCTTGGTGAGAGGAGTTTTATGTCCACATAATACACAACCAACTAAAAAAAGGGTATAATTGGAATTTTAAAAAAATTGAACCCTCACAGACATGGATGGAAAATTAACACATGGGAGGCTTTTGTTTGTTGACATCATCATTAAGGGGAGGTCTAAGTCTAATTCGAAAAATGAGGGAAGTATAAGTATTTTGGTGAAAAAGCAGGGTAGGTTTTCAAACTACTATTGATGGGATGGTTGGACTGTCCAACCCAACAGTAGTCCAGATAAACGGTTCCGTTTTACCCTTAACCCGATCCTTGGCCAAAAACTGTTGATTTGGTTAGTGACCTATGACCTAGGAACTGTCCAGGCAATTGGTTCTATTTTACCCTTAACTCGGTCCTTGGAAAAAAATCGTTGATTTGGTCAGTGAGCTGCTGACCCGAGCAGTCAAATCGTCAATCCATGTTAAATGGATTTTGGTCATTTTTTATTTTAATTATTTTTTTTTATTTTTTAGTTGGAAAGGACCGTCCATTTAAATTGGACAATCGAACCTTAAACCCAAAAACCAATGGCCAGAACGGTTTCGGTTCCAAGTCGGTTTTTAAAACCTTGCATTGAAGTAAAGATGTGCGCATGTTAGACATTAAAAACCTATGGGATATCACCTAACAACTTAAGCTTTTATGCTTACAATTTATGCAAAGCAAGATGTGCCTAACAACTTAAGTTTTTAAAAGGAGAAACCTAATAAATTTTGTAGCTTGCCTATTGTAGTGTAATTTTATTTGCATTAGTATAAATGCATGGGAGTACAAAATGTAAAAAATGTAAATTCTTGTTTAATTTTGTTTTGAATTTTACTTTATTCTACTTCATGTCTTAATTTACTTATTTGCATTGCAACCAAACACAATATTAAGTTGAGTACTCAACATGATGATTAATAATTTAATTAGTATGACTATTTGAAATATGAAATTTCGTTCCTTTTCCTTTTTTTTTTTTTGGCGGGGGGGGGGGGGGGGGATCAGAATTTGAAACCAAACAATTTCAATAAAAACTGGGTCTACTTAACTGGAATTCAAGTTGGCGAATGAAGTGTGAAAAGCTGGGGGAAGCCAATTTGGATCAACTTGTTTTTAGATTTTCTATCTATGTATTTCTGAACATTTCATTGTACTATACGTATAAATTTCATTGTTCACGGGCGGTGTTTGGAACGAATGCCCTTCTGAAATAAAATAAACAAACTTTGCCCAACATTTTTTTTCCAGAAATTAATCTTATACTTTTGATGAACTCTGAAATGAATGAAACCCTGAAAATTTAAAACCTTGGCTCCAAGCTCCAATCCCATTCATCGATCTATCCATAAGGTTCAAAATTTTGATACTATGCGCCTTTATTGGATGTATCGTATTGTATTATATTGATAGCTTCTCAAAACCCCAACTAAGAGATATATCGGATTTTGGGCATTTTCGAGGAGTATAAAAACTAAAAAGCCTAAAATCGACCTCTGAAACATTTTTGAGAAAAAGAAATAAAAAATTCATTAAGTATAGAAACACCCGATACGCCTGTTCGTGCGTATCGGATGTATCGGTGCCATGGCTAGAAATTTAGAACAGTGGTTTGTACTGATTATACTCAAATAGATACAAAAAATAATCCTAAACAAGATAACAAGAAGAACCCATGGGTTCACATCTGACATCTGCACACCTAGTCTATACTCAGTACGGCTTTATAGACTAAAAATGGATCTCATTGTTCATGTCCAAAAGGCCAAACTTGTGCATTACATAGAATCCATTACATAAAGTGGAATCTACATAGAAATATAAGTTCTCATAATCTTGAAAGAAGGCTGAGTTCTTCTGATCAATCAGATTAAAAAGTATATCTAACCTCAAACGAAACAGATCAAGTATCTAGAGGGCCCACCTTGTAGTGGGTCCCATGCAAAAACCAATTCTTTTCAGTAGACAGAATGGATGGACATGGGACATCAGGACATAGAGATGAAATTTATCACTGTTTTGCTTTGGATGTTTTTACTTTTTAATGAATGCCTGTATAGTTTTGTTCCCTCCAATCAATTCAAAACATCCCAAAATACTGTTTTTTGGGCTTCTCTTCTCTTTTCTACTGACGACTGATCATGGCTCATGGGGCTTTGCTAAACAGTAAACACCTTGATCAGCAAGCATTATAATCACAATTGGGCTATCTTAGCCGTTAAACCTAATGGGTCCCAATAATGGGTTCGAGCCATCTAGGCCATTGGATGCATGCCGCGTGTAAAGTAGGCACAATTAAAATCTCTTCGTAATTGATTCTTCTTTTGAAGCAGGAATTGACAGATTGATGCACGGGTTCTCAAAAAATTTTATTGGAATAAGAACCATAACCAAAGGAGAGACTGATGGATGGATTGATTGATCAGATCCAAGACTTTTTACAGCTCCCAAGCAGGGAAATTTGATGGACTGTTGAAAAGTTGGTCATAAAAGTAAAGAAAGAATAAATACTGACGGAAATTGGAGTGCCTTTCTCTGGTCGTGGTCATACTTAGAAAACAAACCCAGCTTTGAAAATCGCCGAGGAAAACTGATGGGTGTCCAAGATATCTCAGCTGGATTTTCAAAAGATCGCCGACCCCGGTCTTTGTCTTACTCCTCTGACTCTGAAGTGTCAACTACAAAATGTACACAGACCAGTGAGGAAGGTACTACCCTCCACTGCAAGGCTTATAGTTTTGCTGCATTTCTCTTCTTATTCTCCAAATCCCAGAGGGAGCGAGAGGGGGAGAGAGAGATCATGGAGTATGAGAGGATTGATAAAGTTCAGGTATAGTTTTCTTGCTCCAGAAAAGGAAATGACAACTACCCATTTCGTTTTGTTCTGTATCTTTGAAGATATGCAGTGATTGGAGATCTTGACCATGGGATGGATCTCTTTGCATTGCAGTATTGGCCTTGTTGGGTTCTTGACTGTCTCGTGTTGTCTCTATTTTTACCCTCTTTTTGTGATTTTTATTGGTTTTCTTATGTGGGTATGCAATGTAGTGGGTGGTAGAGAAATGAAAGAACAAATCATGGTTTAAACAAAGTAGATTGTTTTCGTTATTTTTTTTTTCTTTTCTTTGAGGGAGACGGGATGTTTTGTTTTGCCCCAGAACTTCGTGCTGTATGTTTTCTTTAAGTTTCTCAGTTTTTTATTTTTAAGTGGCGCCGCAAGAGTTTAATCTGAGTTTGGGAAGGGATACAGTCATCAATCTTCCACGTTAGGTCACTTATTTTCTAGTCGATTCAGATTTTCATTGGGTACTAAGAACAGAATGAGTCCTGGTATTGTTTTAAGTTGATTATACATAGAATGATGGGAATTTTAGGTTAATTTTCTTATGGGTTTCCTTTCGATTTGAACTTCAATGCAGACGGGTATAATTTCCCCAAGTAAGTTGCGGCTAAAGCTTATGGGACCTCACCATCAGAGAAAAAAGGATGGGACAAATAGCAATTCCTCCAGAACATCTCCCTCCAGGCTTGAAGATGCAGAGTTCGTAAAGAGTAGCCTATTAGCCCCAAAAGATGGAGATTTTGAAGAGGAAGGTCTTGTATTTAGTAGCCCTACTAAATGAAACCTTTAGCTTGTGCATTTTGATTTGAAAATTGTCCTTCCTAGAGCTATGTTCTGTATCTGAATGTTGATTTATTGCAGATGGTTTGAAAGATTTGCCAAGTGCTTCCCTTCACACTGTAACTGCCAACGTAGAAGCATCCTCAGTAAGATTATGTGCTGAGGGGTCATTAAATTCCAGCCAAGGTAATCAGACAGTTCTCCAGCCAAAGGATATAGCACTGAGTAAAGAAACTGGGGACATGGGTCGTGTCAAACAGCAATCATTAAGATCTGTTACCAGTAGCTTGAGCACAGTTCACCCTGTTAAATCTATGGAAGAAGAGAATCCTGATTATGACAGTAATGCTAGTTCATCCAGCTTTGAATTTCATAAGGGAGAGAGGTCATTGCACAATCCCATAATGAGACCCTTCTCTCGTTCTGTGCCATCTAAGTGGAATGATGCAGAGAAATGGTTAGTGAACAGGCAGCCCCTACATCCAAATCATTCCAAGAAGGCTAATTTGCAGAATCAGATGTACCGGCAGCCAGTGAACAATTTGGTGAGGGTTGCACCAGAATCTTCTGGTTCTGATCAGAAGGCATCACTTATTCCACTAGCAGAAACAAAACGGATTGATTCCTGTCATTCGACCACACAAATAATGATGGAGAAGTTCTCTTTTGTTAGCTCTGGAGCTCCTTCCATTTCAGGTCCAGAAAATGGGACGGATGTGTCGGTTGATCTGTGCCCCCTTAATAAAGCCAAGAAGGACGTGGATCATAATGAATTATCTGGTTCAGAGAGGCCCACAGCAGATGTGACAGGTATACTGCCTCTTTTGTTATCATCAAATTGTAGATTGAGAATTGGAAAGAAATCTTCATATGTTAAAACTTCTTGCTTTAAAACGTCCTGTTTTTGCCTCAAAAGTACTTTTAGAACACAGTTTAGATTTCTATTTCTTTGGGCAATTTTATGTATTGCATTGCACAACAGCTTTTTATGGGTTAAAGTTTGGTTTGATAATATATGCATTTTATTTACAAGATTTTTTAATCATGTGATTTCATAATCATTGTATGATTCATTCTTAATGTAAAGAAGTAACTCGGGTGCAAGCCCTTACCACTTACCAGCATGCTTTTACCATACAACTCTGAGAACCTTTGGGCTTGGAACCCACCAATTTTTTATTGAACCATGGGGGCACATGAAGAGGTTTCTTGGATTTACTTAACTTAACCAACATATCATATACCTGTGAAAAGTTGGAAAAGAGATGATAATCACTGTAAGAAGAAAGAAGAATTAAAATGATGCATTGATTGGTCTGAAATGGTTGATTTTTCCATCTGTATAAATTCCTATTACACCTATGCTAGTGTTCCCAGTGGTTATTCTGGAATGTGGATGTTCTCCAATGAAGGTAAGATCTCTTTAACTATGATGCTGTTTGGAAAGTCTTTCTAAGTAGATCTTTTTACAGCCCAGCAGACCAAAAGACGTACTTAGTTTTTCGGAGCTGGTCTTTAAAGACCAAGACTGTTTGTTAAATATCTTGGTATACCAGGCTGTTAAAAACGGATTAGAAGGATATTTGAGGTGCAGGAAGAGTGAAAGGCCAAAAACTTAATTTGAAGCTTCCTGATTTTTGGCCATTTTGGTCTTTCCAGGTGCTCGTCTTCATTTCTTTTCGTCTTTCTATTATCAAATAGAAAAATACAAAAAATTGATCTTCCGATCTTTCAAAAGACCAAAAGACTGTTGAAAGACTTGCCAAACAACGCCTATATTTATGTTCGTTTATGCTATTAGAGTTTAGTTTTTCTTTCCATGTATTTCATATAATTTTTTTTTGTAACTAGTTTTTGACATTTTGCTTTCTTCCCAGAAGTTGACAATGTAACATCATTTCTTATTAAGGTGATTGGATGCTTGAATATGAATATATCATCTTTACCAAATGTTTTTGAGGGTTTATTTCTTGTCATACTCATACATAAGATGACCTTTAAATCATGCAGTTTTTCCCAGTATAAGAGCAGTATCCATGAGAGATATGGGAACAGAAATGACCCCTATCCCAAGTCAAGAGCCTTCAAGGACTGCAACTCCTGTTGGATCAACAACTCCACTCCGAAGCCCTACATCTTCAATTCCATCTACCCCTAGACGAGGAGCACCGGCATCTACACCTCTGGAGGCCACCACGGATGATGAATCAGAATGTCAAAAAGGTGATAAAAAGGATCTTTCTGAGCAAGAATTGAAACTCAAGACTCGGAGAGAGATTGTAGCTCTTGGTGTTCAACTTGGTAAGATGAACATTGCTGCTTGGGCAAGTAAAGATGAGGTGGAAAACAAGACTACTACTGAATCCGTTGATCCAGAGCAACTGATTAAGACTGAATATGAAAATCGCGCAGCTGCATGGGAGGAAGCTGAAAAATCTAAACACACAGCCAGGTTTGTCCTTAAATCCTCTCTTATCAACTCCAAACCCACAAAGTTACAAAATAGGACAACTAAAATAAAATGGAGTTCATATTTTGCTTTATGTAGATTAAGGCCCTGTTTGGATAGACTTTTATAAAGTACTTTGTACTTTTGAAAGTATGAAAGTATGAAAAACACGATATAGTGTTTGTTTCATATATTTTATACTTTTGTGCTTTTGGGGAAATAGTGCTTCCATTTTGTGCGAACAGTGGGTCATGTGTGAATGTGACCACCATTCGATAAAACTCTTGACCTTACCTTTGCTTGCCGCTGCTAGAGTCGGACTGCCATTGCCGGTCTCAGACCGCAAACCACCGGAAACTGTCACTGGAAGCACAAAAGTACGTACTTTTGCCAAACAAAAAATGGTACTTCTGTTTTGGAAAGCATACTTTCAAAATTTTTTACCCAAATAGTTTTCAAAGCAAAAATACTGAAGTAAAAGTATTTTATGTACTTTGTGCTTTGGTATTTTTAAAAGTACAAAAGTAGAAGTCTATCCAAACAGCACCTAAGTTAATGTTGATATTAGAGTATTGCTGTGAACTCTGAACTGTCTAGTTTCTGAAAAGAGGTAACATGACATTTCAGGTACAGGCGTGAAGAGATCAAAATTCAGGCATGGGAAAGCCAGCAAAAAGCAAAAATAGAAGCAGAAATGAGGAGAGTGGAGGTATTCTACGTTGTTCTTATTTGTATTATTTTTTAATTATTTTGACTTGGAAGTATTCTATTAACTGTTCAAAACCTCTTCTCAATGCCAAAAACTTGTCCAGTTGACAAATTTCTAAAGTGACATCATTTAACTGTATTTCAAACCCAGAAAAACAATTGAGGATTGAGGAATGAGGACAAACTGATGATCAACTACATTTTTTTAATAGAAAAAATGGAAATTCATTATGCAGAAAAAAACAGTGCTATATTGTGCTAATACAGTCCTATTGGTCTCCCTATTTTATATACACAAAATACATTCTATTAAAAGATTTACAAATAGGCTTGATATCATCCACCATGTGCAAACAGACCCAAGGTGGCTGATTCCACTGCTACAGAATTGTCCTTTTCAAAATGAGTAGCTTCAAAAATTGCCTTAAGCTCATCAGCTGACTGCATCCCAATTGAGCAAAAAAAAAAAAAAAAGATCCACCTGCAGCACCATAAAAACAAATTCTATAGTCTACAAAAAATAAATAAAAAACAATTTTGGCCAGTATAACAATATGTACTATACATCATTTGTACCAAAATTACTACCTTTGAATCCTCCACTGTACTTAAACCTCCTGTACATGAGGACACTTAGGCATGTTGGAAAGAAGAATTACCTCTCTTCCCTTGATCACAGAACAAACCAGAATCTCTGTTAAACCTTTAAAATTCCTTAAGATTCTCCATAAGAAGAATCTAAATCTAGGATGCATAGGTACTTTCCAGTAGGCATGTAATGGTTGAAGACATAAAAAACTGTAACTCAATTGACAACACAAAAATAAAAAATAAAAAACATAATTCAGTACTTCAGAAAAACTAACTGTTCTGGTTTAGAATTGATAAGAACTTGAAGCATTATCAAGTCTATCCATTTTTGAGACTTTTCTATAGATATTTCTGAGACAATTTAGCCCAAGAATGTAATTATTTGGTTGGGTGAAGATTTTATTATTTCATTATATACTGTGTCAAACTGCCTGATGACTCAGGAAGATAGAAAAAGAAAAAAAAAAAAAGATCAGCTCAGGAAGATTAATTTATCCTCATATTGGCTCTGAGGTGAAATTTATATCTGCAATATCTTCCAGGCTCAAGTAGAACAAATGAGAGCTCATGCTCAAGAGAAGATTATGAAGAAGATTGCAATGACAAGGCAGCAATCAGAACAAAAGAGAGCAGCTGCTGAAGCCAGAAGGAATCAGCAAGCACAAAGAACTAATGCCCAAACAGAGTACATACGTCAAACTGGACGGATTCCATCATCCCATTTCAAATGTTGTAGTTGGTTATAACAAGATTTGAAACAGTGCATCTGGAAGGAAGTCGCTTCTCTCATTCTAGTAGCACGACACCACAGTTTTCTTGTTTGGATTTTATTTACGTGATTAGTAGCATTATCTTGTATATTACTCGCTGGATCTTTGAGAGTCGTCTTGATGTGTAAGTTCTGTACATGAAAAGTGAATATAGCAATGGAGCCATTCTCACAAGTTTCTGCAAAATAGATTATTATCACTTTGATAGTAAAAATATCCGAAACTTTTTTGGTATGGAAGAACATATCCAAATTTATAGGGGTTGAGTAACTGCTCTATTGGAGCAAAACATGGAATGGTTCTAATAGAAGAAAAGCTATATGGTGGCTAGTTAATGTTTTCCATCAAAAAGTATTAATCTGGAGTTGATAGTCATGAAAAACTCCCAATTTTTTTGGAAGAAAGTAACAAAAGATGTAGATTATATATTCACATAACAGGGTACAGGAGATGATGTACAGCAGAGAAACAAACAACTCCCCCCAGAAACTACACATGCAGAGAACAATCACAATACATAAATTCCTTGTGAACACCAGATTTAAATAAATCATTTGCCACTGAAGTCAATCCCCTAGGAATCATTTAGTTTTTATATTCATGAAAAACTCCATCACAAAAGGCATGTTAGACATTGCCCAACACAAAAAACAAATAGAACAGAGTGAGAAACATATAACAGATTAGGAGGTAATAAACTCAAAACAACTCACCAATTAACTTGAGATTACAGACTCTTATTTATAATTAAATAGCTGAACTGACTTGCTAACATTTCTCAACTAACTAAGACTTATGACTCCTAATTTTACTCAACTGATTTGCTAACATTTCTCAACTAACTGAGATAACTTATGACTCCTAATTTTATTCAATTGACAAAGACCAAAACAACTACTAACAACAAGAAAAAATAGAAAAATAACCTTGACTGATTCAAATGCAAGGAGGGGATGCACTAACTTGTAACACTCCCCCTTAGTGCATTCCCTCGATCAACAAGACCAAGTTTTCTTCGAAATTCTTCAAATTTAGCTCTAGATAGAGCCTTTGTAAATCCATCTGCAACCTGCTCAATTGTGCGTATGGCAAGCAACTCAATTTCTTGATTCAGCACCTTGTCTCGAATAAAATGATAGTGAACAGCAATATGCTTCGTGCAAGCATGAAACACCGGGTTTTCAGCAAGTCTAGTGGCATTTTCATTATCACAAAAAATGGGAATTGGAAACTTTGAAGCTTCATTAACATCTTGAAGAAGTCTTGTAAGCCAGATACACTCTTGAGAAGCTAAAGTGACTGCAACATATTCAGCCTCTGTGCTTGATAACGCCACTGTAGCTTGCTTCTTACTACACCATGATATAACTGCTGAACCAATATTAAAACAGTAGCCTGTGGTGGAGCGTCTATCATTTATATTCCCAGCCCAATCAACATCGACATAATCTTGCAGAGAAGAAATCCCTTTGTGTTGATAAAGTAAGCTATAATTCAAGGTTCCTTTCACATACCTCAATATGCGTTTTGTAGCAGCCATATGACCAACACAAGGTCGCTCCATGAACTGAGAAATTATGCCCACTGAAAAAGTAATATCTGGGCGAGTAATTATCAAATACAATAAACTCCCCACCATTCTACAATATTCAGTTACATCATGCAAAAACTTTCCTTCATCATTTTATAACTTGAGACTCGGATCCATGGGAGTAGTTGTAGAGTTTGATTTCTCCATACCGAACCGTTTTAAAATCTTTGCAGCATATCCTTTTTGTGAAAGGAAGTAACCATCTGATCGTTCTAATTCTAAACCCAAAAAACAATGAGTTTCACCCAAGTTTTTTATTTCAAAACGAACAGATAAATCTTCTTGAAGGCACATGATTTCAGCTGTATCACCTCCTGTAACTATTATATCATTCACATAATGAATAATCATAATGGACAAAGATGCCTTCACCTTAACAAAGAGACTAGGATCTGAATTTGAAGGATAAAAACCACAGAATTTAAAATACTCGGCAATCTTTCCATACCAAGCTCGAGGCGCTTGCTTGAGGCCATAAAGCGCCTTTTTAAGTCGACATACATGTTCGGGAAACTTCTCTGACACGAACCCCTGTGGTTGCTCCATGTAAATATCACGATCTAGTTCACCATAGAGGAAGGTGTTCTTCACATCAAGTTGCCAAAAAGTCCAACCTTTGCTTGCAGCCAAGAAAATAATAGTGCAGACCGTAACCATTTTCGCAAGAGGACTGAATGTGTCATCATAATCCAAACCATACTGTTGAGAAAAGCCACGAGCAACTAAGCGAGCTTTGTGTCTTGCAATGCTTCAATCTGCTGGTTTCTTTAACTTGTAAACCCATTTACATGTAATGACATCAACATCATTTGGTTTGGGAACCAAATCCCAAGTAGAATTCTTCATCAAAGCTGCAATTTCATCCCTCATTGCATTTTCCCACTCAGGCTTTCCTTGAGCTTCAAGATAAGATGTGGGTTCATTTTCAAGTGTGTCTTCCATCATAAAATACGCAAGGGCAGTACCTTGATTTAGCTGGACTTCATAATCATTTAAATGAGTGGGTAGCCTTCGTTGCCTTGATGTTCTTCTTGGTGTAACTTCACTTTGTGGTGGATCATTTTGAGAGATGGACTCCAAACTCCCCCTTTCACTAGAACCAAATTCAGTAGGAGGTGATTCAAGATTAGAGTCAGTGAGAGGCACAAATTCAGAATTTTCTTCCTAAGCAGAGCTTGGATAAAAAATTGAGACTTCATCAAAAATAACATCACGAGAAGTAACAATCTTCTTAGAGATAGGATCCATACACCTCCATCCCTCCCTGTGAGCATCATAACCAACAAACACACTTTTTTGCTTTGGGGTCAAGCTTAGCTCGGCTATGTTTAGGTACATGAACATAGCAAAGAGAGCCAAAAATTCTAAAATAACTCACATCAGGCTTGGTATTGAACAACAACTCAAAAGGAGATTTTGATGTACCTGGCCATGAAGGCAACCGATTGATCACATGACAAGCACATTGCATAGCTTCTGCCCATAGCTCTCGAGGGAGAATTTTATCATGCAGCCAGGATAAGGTGACTGCCGTGAGATGTGCCAACTTCCGCTCAACAACCCCATTCTGTTGTGGGGTATTTGGACATGTAAATTGACGTTTGATGCCATGCTCTTCACAAAATCTTAAAAATTCATGAGATAGAAATTCTCCTCCATTATCCGTTCGCAGACACTTTATGACTGAACTGAACTCTTTTTCCACCATCATCTTAAATTGCGTGAAGTGGGTGAGAACTTCACTCTTGTTTTCCAAAAAATATACCCAGCTGTACCGAGAGAAATCATCCACAACAACCATCATATAGCGAAAGCCACTATAACTTGGAGTGCTTGTTGGTCCCATGAGATCAGAATGAATAAGCTGAAACATTGAAGACGCATGACTCATGGATTTCTGGAATGGAAGACGGTGGGATTTTCCATATTGACAACCAACACATACTCCGCCTGAACGTTCTGAATTGAAGAGAGGAACACCCTTGAGCAATCTATTTGTTGATATTTGCTACAACAATTGATAACCAACATGCCCAAGTCGAGCATGCCAAAGAGAGACACTGGTATTTTGACTTGTCCTGCCAACATAAGCTTCACTAGCGGACAACACGTACAAAGAATTTTTCTTTCTCCCAATGAACAAAACATCAACATCAATACACCTTAAATTCTTAAGGATACATACCTTATCTGGACCGAACAGAACAAACTCTCTGGAGTCAGTGATTTGAGAGACTGAAGCAAGATTCTTCTTCAAGCCTGGTACTTGATACACATCTTCAAGAGTAAGACCTTCACCATTCGAATTTTCAGCTTTAACATTGAATTGTCCTTCCTTCATTACCAAGTGTAGTGAATTGTCAGCAGTCACAATCACTCGATTTCTTAGATGGGGACGAACATCATAGAGTACTGTTGTGTCTCCGGTGGCATGATGTGTGCAGCCCGAATCAACAATCCACTATTTCTCATAATCAATGCAACTACTTGCACTTGGGTCATTTTGATACATAACTGAAGCAATATTATCGGGTTGATCAATTATCTCAATAGACAAACATTTGTCCCAGATCAACTCATCTTCTTCTTTCGCTTCATGTGCTATATTGGCATCTGATTCTACAAGCTTAACACGATAATTTGACTTAATATGGCCAGGTTTGCCGCACTTTTTACACACTATCTTCATGCAATAATTTGCCTTTGTGTCCTACCTTTCCGCACTGATAACATGTTAATTTGGAAGTGCTCGACTGCTCCCCCTCAGCTTTTTGCTGCTTACTACCACTTGATGAGTGTTTGTGAGCATTCCTTGTCTTCGACTTGTCTTTGACAATCTTCAACATTTGGAAACTTGCCAAACATTTGTTTAACCAAAGCTTCCTGGTTAGATAACAGATTCTCTAACTCAACAATAGACGGTTGGTTTGTCCACCCTTGAATAGATGAGATGAATGGCATGAATTCTTTTCTTAGGCCACAAATCAAATAGCGTCGTAGCCTTGCATCACTTATCGGTTCCTCACTGTCCAATTCTGAAATTTTTGCACACACATTCTTGACTTTGAGAAAATAATCAGAAATGGACATATTACCTTGAGTTAAAGAAGCAAGCTCATTTTCAAGGTATTGCAATCGCATTGTATTTTTCTAGGTGAACAATCTTTCAAGAGTATTCCAAATTTTCTTCGGCGAATCCAGCTTGCGTACGTGATCAATATATTCCTTGATGATTGAAGTTCTGAGAGCAAACAAAGCCTTTCCACTCTTTATATTCCATTTTCATCTTGCATCGACAAGCTGTGGAGTATCATCAGGAAGTGTATCATCGCTTGTAACAAGATCCCACAGATCCTGTCCTTGAAGATAAGCCTCCATGCACAATCGCCAATATTGATAATTGGTGCCAACAAGCTTCTTAATGGTCATTTGAGAAGCACAACTACCTCCGTTCATCGTGAAAGCTAAGAAAAAAAAATACTACACACAGCCCAACAAATTCATTGAATAATTTCAAGAACACGTAGTGAGCAACCAGGCCCTGATACCATAACACAAAAAACAAATAGAACAGAATAGTAAACTATTTATTACTCAGTGAGAAACATATAACAGGTTAGGAGGTAATAAACTCGAAACAACTCACCAATTAACTTGAGATTACAGACTCTTATTTATAATTAAATAGCTGAACTGACTTGCTAACATTTCTCAACTAACTAAGACATATGACTCCTAATTTTACTCAACTGACTTGCTAACATTACTCAACTAACTGAGATAACTTATGACTCCTAATTTTACTCAACTGACAAAGACCAAAACAACTACTAACAGCAAGAAAAAACAGAAAAATAACATAACCTTGACTGATTCAAATGCAAAGAGGGGATGCACTAACTTGTAACATTGCCGAGGGAAGAAGCTACATTACTACACTGCTTTGTGGATTACAGAAGGATTCAATGTGAAACTTTGCTCTGCAATTCCATGGAATACTCTTATGTTGCTTTACTGCGAGTCCTTGAAGGGCACCCACATGAAGCAACATTGTCAGATTTGGGCCTGACAATCGTTTTCGTGATGGGTCACGGGTTGAAAAATCTAATCATCAGATCAATCGCTTTGACTTGTTCAATTGACAGTGAAAAGAAAAACCAAAAGAGAATAAAAATATATTATATCAAGAAAGTGTAGGTTGTAACAGAATATACATATTTTTAGGGTAGGATAGGTTTGACCAAGTCAACATTTCTAATAATTTTGGGCGATATCAAATCAGCCAAAGAACTGTTTTTGTTTTGGGTTCCCTGTTCTCCAAAACAGGTCCGGACTGAGCCTGACAACATTAATGCGAGGAAAATGTTTACAGTCCCCTGAAATGGATTGCGGTATCTCTCTGTTAAATGGGACTATAATTTCTACTCACCTTATACAGAGAACATAAAATACATAAATAAATTCAAAATGTACCAAAACAATGAATAAGATTGAGAGGAACACAAATGTTAGAACCCAAAACAATGAACATCCTAATTCTGATAAAAAGGGCACAGCCCTTGTGATTTAGGCCAAGTTTCGGTTGTCTATTCGCTAGGGTTATGCCTCCTTTGCTCTAATTGTAGCTCTACAAATTTAGGTCAAGTTTGGGAGTGCATAAAAATAAGTGCTTATTGGAATATACACTTATTTTGGGCCGGGACCACACCAATAAATACTTACTGGCGTTTCGAAAATAAGCCCAAAACAAGTGCTTATTCTATTCGAGAAACCCAAAATTCGGGCTTATTTTAAGTGCCTATTTCTTTTCTGGCCTGTCTTGGCTGCCTCGCCATTTTGAAAAATACCCACACCATCCCTAATTGAAATAAGTGCTTTTTTTCATTAAACACACTCATGAGAACTTATTAGGATTAGCACTTGTTTTTCAAATAAGCACTCCAAACTTGGCCTTAGTTGCAACCAAGGTTCAAAGTCAAAGTATTAATATGTATTGTACTGTATCATTTCGTACAATTTATACCAGCTCCTGAGGTTGCCGATACTAGTAGGATTCCGTGCATTGCATAGGAAAATTAGAAAGTTGATTAATTTTATTAATTGATAATCTAAAAGATGTCAATGGACGGATTTCTTTTTTTTTTTTTTTTGCAAAGGTCAAAGTAGTGGGAAGGCTTAAAGCCCCCAACCCATGTGCAAGTAGGATTCGATCCTAAGTCTTTCCTACAACTAGTAGGAGATCATACCAACCAACTAGTTGACACTTTGGCAGGGGATGTTTAAAACTAAATTAATAAAAAATCTCTATTTATTGTTGTTTGCATAACATAAAAAAAAATAGCATGAAAAAGTTGAATAACTTAAAAATCCTTGGTACAAATATTGATATGAATAAATTAGTTTTGAAAAATTTAACAATAAACATCTAAATTGATATGAATAAATTAATTTTCAAAAAATCTGAATTTATAAATAATTATTTACTGGAAATATAAAAAAATTCTAGTAAATTAGATTTTTTTTAAATTAACTTTAACTAAATTAAATTACCAAAAACATGAAAATTAGTTTATGGAACTCACTGAATGTAAGTTATCAATAATTATGGAAATTGTTAGTAATTACAAAATGTACATTATCAATGTTAAAACTCCCCAATAATTTACCAATTTAATAGTCATCAAAAACCAATGTAAATTACCAATAATTAATTATGGGAATGATTAAAATCTTCTATTTTAATAATATTAAAAGATATTAAATTTTCTAAATAGTCACAAAAATTATAAATACAGTTAAAATTCCCCAATAATTTTATAATTTAATATTTAATAATTACCAAAAGCTAATATAAATGAAACATCAATAAATAATTTTTTATTACCAAAATTAATTTTCAAAATCAATATTGTTTTTTGAAAATCACTAAAAATTTTAGGTAATAATTATCAATTCTAGGAAGTAATAATATATAACTAATTGTATATAATAATAATAATAATAATAATAATAATAATAATAATAATAATAATAATAATAATAATAATTAATATTTATATATTTAAAATTTTCAATAAATAATAGAAGTTATTAATGTTTTCATTAATTATTGATGAACATTTTACATATAAAATGACAAAGTTTGGTTTATTGACAAATTTAGTTATATTTTAAATATCTATTATGTAAGAAAGACATGGTATGGGAAGAGTTTTAACTAATCAAAACCCACCCATGAATTTTGATAATTAACACCTGACTGGCTACCACATTTATGATTCTAGTTGACTGGTTAGAAGTTTTTCAGATATCATATCTTTCCCATATCTTAGTCAAACCCTTCCAATCTGGCTTAGAATTTAAATATTGGCATGCAAAACTAGACATGGTAAAATCAAATCCATTAAAAACAAGAAGAAACCACTATGAATCACTTGATTAGGATGTCACCCCTCATTAGAGTAAAAAAAAAAAAAAACATAAAACCAAAGGATTAACTCGATGAATGCCTCTCCTCTGCAAATCACCCACCCTGTTCCGTTGCTTTTAATTCGAACCCATAACTAAAGAGATGAATAAACCATTTGATCAATAGAAAGATAAATTCTGTTCGAAGATAAAACAGTAAGGACCAAGATGGGATCAGAAAGAAACCCTAAAATTTTGATCGGAGGGATATCAGAAGAAAGGAAGAAAACTTTGGTGGTTTTTAATTAAGGGTTAGTGAAAAGAAATAGTCATCCCAATCACTACTTTTGCAATTATTTTGGAAGCATCACTGAATTTGTCAATAAATGAAACTTTATCATTTAATACGGTAAAAGTCCATTATTGATTGTTCAATAATATTGATATATGAATAAATTAATTTTCAAAAATTTATGTATTAATGAATAATTCATTACTAAAAATATCAAAATAATTGATATTGCAACAATGAAATTGGAGGCATGGTGATGTGGCCAAAGGCTAAAAGCCTAACAATGTGGCAAAATGAGGGCTTGGGTAGGGTGAAGGCAAACCCATATTGAACCCGACTTGTTGTGTTTATTTTTTATTATTTTAAAAATGAATTTAAATTAATTTTAGATTAATAATTTTTTACTTTTACTAAATTCTAATTTATTTAGTAATTTTTTTGATGTGTAATTTATGACATTATGCTAAGTTTATTACTGTTTAAAATTTTTAATAATGTTAGAATTCGTTATTATAAACTAAGTATAATATTATTGTGGTTAATTTTAACAATTACTGTTGTTAAAATAAAAAACAGTAATTTATTTTCAATTTTTTATTATGTTAATCATTCTTAAATGGAAATTAAATTTATTACTTTATAATTGTAAAATATTTATACTTAATTATTAAATTTTATTACTTTAGTTTTATTATTAGTCTTACTGTATTACTAGAATCTCTCTCTCTCTCTCTCTCTCTCTCTCTCTCTCTCCACCTTCTAAATAAATGCATTTAGTTTTTCATCTATGTATTAAAATATTAATGTTATATTTAACTTTTAACTTAAACATTAATATTTTAATACATTGTGAAAAACTAAATGCATTTATTTAGAAGGTGGAGAGAGAGAGAGAGAGAGAGAGAGAGAGAGAGAGAGAGAGAGATTCTAGTAATAAGATAAAAAAGTAATACAATAAGACTAATAATAATTATAGAAAATAATTTAATAATTATAGAAAATAATTTTCAAAAAAATATCATTTATTAATAATAGTTTGAAAAACTTCTCCTTAACTTCTTTGGATGTGAGAGGAGAAGTTAAGGAGGAGGTAAGGAGGAGGTAAGAGTAGAATTTGGATGTGAGAGGAGGTAAGGAGAAGTTAAGGAGGAGTTAAGGAGTTAAGGAGGAAAAATCTACTAAATGCGATCTTTGGATGTGAGAGGAGAAGTTAGGAGGTAAGAGTAGAATTTGGATTTTGATGGTACCTACTAGATTTTTCCAAGGAGTCCACTATTGGACTTTTCTCTCTACATATAGTTAAGTGGTCCAAATTGACTTATAGGTCCCTTTCATGACTCAATAAGCCAATTGATTTATAGGTCCCATTTCATATTTGGACTGCCCTGACTTGGTCTATTTAACCCGACTAAACTGAATGTAGTCACAACCAACCTTGATTAGATTGTGCCTATTTAGGCTACATCTTGATTAATTCAGTTTGTTAGATCACGCTAGTTCAATTGAGTAAAAAATTTTTGATGGGTCCTTTTAGGGCCTTATAGAGCTCAAATTTCGACAAAACTTTGTTCCCTGAGACTTGTGGGCATTCTAAATTTATTTGTGTGGGTTCCCTACCTTGGATCACAATAAAACTACACAATTCAGTCCTAATTTAGTGATATATGAAACTTTGACTAACTGATTCAATGATTTCCTAAACCTAATTTAGTCCATTTTTTTCCATAGCCTTTTGACAATATGTAGTACAATATTACAAAATTTCAGATATTTCTAAGATGTTTTGGGTGTTGTTTTAGAAGTTTTAGCATGTATTGGTAGTAATTTTGCTATCCAGTGCCCTATTACTATGTTGTTTATGATTTATATCTACCCATTGTATGTGATTTCATGCATTAATGTTTTGTTTGCATGATATGTGGTTGGTTGCCTCATGATTTGTTGAAATTATCATGTGTGTATCTTGTTCATTATTGATTAATGTTTAATGCTTGGTTAAACTAAGAGTATCCATAGCATCTTAGGACATGGCAACATATATCGGAGAATGAAATCCAAAGATTGTGGCCCCATAGGAAGGTTACGATAATTCTTGTTTACTTGAGATGTGCAATAAACTTAATATTGGATTACGACTGGTTCTAAATGCTCACAGGTATAGAACTTTTTGTTCTAACTTGATATTATAAGGTTATTGATCTCATTGCAAAGGTTGTTGAGCAAGCCAATAGCTTATTCCATTGTTATTGTAATTTTTCCTACTATCCTTGGTGCAGTTAATCACATAACTATTTTGAATAGTGATAGAATGGAAAGACGAAGTTATGCTTTAAAGAAGAAAAGAAATTTTTTTATTAGCCTTGCTGGGTGTTAATTTGTGTCATAATTTAGATATGGTGCACATTGAAAATATTATGTGAACACTACTTGGTAATGGAAAAAAAAAAAGAAAGACAATTTACAATAACACCAGGATCTAAAAGCAATAAGTTAGCACTTCATCCAATACGTAGTGCTTCCAATAGATTTATTTTATCCCCTACATGCTATATACGGGTGCTCACGGTTTGGTTAACCGAACCGTGGGACATTTTCTTCAACCGAACCGGTAGTACCGGTTTTCCAAAAACTGGTAACCGGAACCGAATCGAATCTAGTCGGTTAACTAGTTTGGTTTGTCACTTTTTTGATTTTTTAGTTTTTACAATATATAATAATAATAAATTATTAATATATATAAAACATTATATTTTAAATAATAAGTAATATATTATATATTATGAATATATATTTATATATAAAGCATATTTATTAAATTATAATATATATAATATAATATACATAAATATATAGAAATATATGTATACCGCTTGGTTTGATTAATCATCGGTTTTTTAAATTGGTTAACCGAAATCGGACCAGTACCTTTGGTTTTTTAAAAACACCAAACCGAAACTGAACCGACCGGTTCGATTTTGATTAGTTTGGTTTTTCGGATTTTTTGCTCACCCCTAATGTTATATAATGAAAAGGATGGGAAGGATAAGTTTTGTAAAGTGATGTAACCGTTTTCGGCCACGTACCAATGTTTTGTGATGTAAAATTTTTTGGCAAAGTACCTCGTTATTTGACCCGGTGGTGGCGTGCCTTAGTGATGAGCTACATGGTGGTGAACTGCCTATTGCCGAACTGCTCGGTGGAGAACTGCCTGGGGGCGAACTGCCCGGTGGCGAACTGTCTGGTGGCGAACTGCCCGGTGGCGAACTGCCCGGTGGCGAGCTGCTCGGTGGTGAACTGCCTGGTGGCGAATTGCCCGGTGGCGATCTGCTCGGTGGCGAATTGCCTGGTGGCGAACTGCCTGGTAGCGAACTGCTTGGTGGCGAATTGCCTGGTGGCGAACTGCCTGGTAGCGAACTGCTTGGTGGCGAATTGCCTGGTGGAGAACTGCCTGGTAGCGAACTGCCTGGTGGCGAACTGCCGGGTGGCGAACTGCTCGGTGGCGAACTGCCTACTAGGCGGCCGGTGACTTAGAGAATGCTAGAGCTCCCTGGTGCGGCGCAATCCGACTGCCCTCAGCATGAGGTGGTCTTCTTTCCTTTGTAGGCAGCGGGAGCTGAGGGACCTACGAGAACTTCATCTTTTCCTCCTCTTTGTAGGTGACGGGAGCTGAGGGACCTGTGAGAACTCCATCTTTTCCTCCTCTTTGTAGGTGGCGGGAGCTGAGGGACCTCCGAGAACTCCATCTTTTCCTCCTCTTTGTAGGCGGCGGGAGCTGAAGGACCTGCGAGAACTGAATCAGAGGTCCCGGGGGTATTTTCCCGACGGGGGCTCTCCGACGCTTAAGTTAGCACTCTTATTGTAGAGAGCTTTGAAGATAATATGAGAGAGCTAGAGAGTAGGGGTTACTTCCCTTTTTTCATCCCCCTCCCCTTTGGGGGGTGAGGTCTTTATATACCGAAGTCCTCGCGGGTTAGGTGGGTGAAAAGCCTCCAAACGGTAAGACTCGTCGCATCTTGTCAGAACCGGGGTATGGTGGTGAACTCCTCGAGGTCGTCAAGCTGGCGCTTGTGTCAGGCGGCCAGGTCGGTGTCTGGACCGGGTTGTCCGGGGGGCGCCTACGTCAGTCGACGGGTCAGTGTCTAGGCCAGGTCGTCAGGTCGGCGCCTGTGTCAGTCGGCGGGTCAGTGTCTAGACCAGGTCGTCAAGCTGGCGCCTGTGTCAGTCGGCGGGTCAGTGTCTAGGCCAGGTTTGTCGTTGGGCGCCTTATGGGCAGCTTGGCCGGATCATGCGCTAGGCTGGTCCAGGTCGGCCAGGTCGCGCAGGCTGCACGCAGCTCGCGCAGGTCGTGCGCAGGTCGCGTGTGCTGCGCGCAGGTCGCGCAGGCGCAAGTCAGGTCGCGCCAGGCCGGCCAGACTGGTGCCCGGATGGGTCACCAACTTCGTAAGTTTGTTGGCTGTGTGTTTTCCTAGTTATCACGAGGTGTCACGTGTCACAATTTCACTGGACGCCCAAATCTGCCCTCATCATAAAGTATTGAAGCAAGTTAAACTCCGGAATGGATATGCGACTAATATATCGCATTGTGTGAACATTTTTTTTTTCATAAAATTGGGAATTAAAGAGTCATGATTGTCATGTGTTAATGCAACAATTACTTCCAATGGCTATATAATCAACATTTCCTTACAGGGAATTCAATCTTAATTGAATTATGAAACTTCTTTCGAGATTTATGTTCTAAAAAAGGTCATAGGGGAAGATTTTATAAAGTTAAGAGATTGAGTTGTATTAACACTTACTCATTTGGAGATGATATTCCCACCAAGGTTTTTTAACATCATTATGCATTTACATATTCATTTAATCAATGAGGTTAGGATAGCTGAACCAATCTAATATCAATGGATGTATCCCATTGAATGGTATGTATGTGTTGAGTTCATCAGTAATATTAGATTTATAGCTTATTAACTCAACCATTTAACTAATGAATATTTATAATCTTTTATATGTACTTAATTACACTAAAAAGGTATGTCTATAATAAAGCATACCTTAAGGAGTTTATTGCAGAGGGATACACATTGTAAAAACCACATTGATATGTATCAAGTTGTGGATTACGGACCTCTAAAATAACTTACCTAGATGAAGACACATTATATAAACCACATAGATATGTATTATTTAATTGCCAAGAAGTTAGCCCATACCTTAAGTACCAATAAATTGTATATGCTTATGTGACATTATTACTTGATATGCAAACAACATTATAATGAAGCCAAGCGGCAACGTCGCCATGTTGTTACTAAAGATGTAAAGAAAATTCATAATAAAGAATTTCTTAAATGTTTTAAATATTATCTTATAGAATTTCTTAAATGTAACAAACATTATCTTATAGATATGTAACCTTAGCTTTACTTTTCGTAAAAAAGGTAAAAAGAAAAACAAAACATTGTTTTATAATGACATATTTCACATGTTGAATAGGTTCAAAATCATCACACAAATAAGCAAAACCTTGTATGGTTATCTGAAGCCCATTACTAATAGTAAAGCCATATGATGATTGTGTTATTAATGAATACCACTTTTACACTAAAATCATAGAACAGAAGAGAATAATACAAAATAGCAGTGTATGTGATTACAAAAACTCAGTTGTGAATTTAACTAAAAAAAGTTTAGCCTGTTGTTACAATATCGATATACATTTCATGGTTATTGTAAAGTGTGAAATGAAGTTGGGGATATTCAACAAATCCAACCCATGCTATCGAGAAAATATGGAGAGCTGCTAGGGGAACCTCGTGGAAACCCTTCCTTTTCTTTGGTTTTGCCTTCCAATGCTCATCCTTTTCCGTTTGTTCTCGATCCGCCGATGGTAGAGATTCCAATTAAGGTTCCTCCGATTAAGTGGGGGGAACCTGCAGTGATTTTTTTCAAATGAAGAGATTGAGAAATACTTAGTTCCTCTTCGATTCACTTTAGTGGGGAAGTGCTCCTATGGTCGGTCTTCCCTTTGGATAGACTCTATTCAGGTCGATGCAGTTGATACACATACATCACTTCCCATAAGTCTTCTTCACGAGCACAACTTTCGCAATCCAGCTCAGGTATTCAACCTCCCTTTGCACAAAGGAGCTTCTCGACCTCCGTCAATGGTTCTCCACCGCTCTAGGGCAAAGTTCCTTTTCCTCTGCTCTAATAGTCTAACTAAGGGATCTACATTAAATCTATGGGTAATCATAGAGGGCTCTATGACGGACATGTCGGCAGCCAACCAACCAAATACATCAATATTAGAATGTAAAAACTAGTTTGAAGCATAGAGGTTCGTCATGGTGAGAGCTGATCTACACCATCTTCTCGAGGTTGATGTTTGAGACCAGCACCAGAACATCTTCTAGTAGGCAAACTTGATCATCTTCAAGCTTCAGGAGAAGCTCCAAGTCCACCACCAACGACTACTTCGCTTTTCTATTCAAAGTAGCCACATAACACTTTTGTGACTCAAGATGATCCCCTCGCACCCCTCCTACTCTATAGTCAGTGGGGAATTTCATGACTAGGTGGTAGGTAGACACCATGGCCCAAAATGTGTCCACAATTGGGTGGCCTAATATGGCATTGTATGATGACAATGTTGCAACAACTAAAAAGTCATGTTGAAATTTTGTCTTGTTTGGTGCAAACCCCGCAATTACCAACAAGTTAATCCTTCCTAGAGGTCGAACCACCTCTCTACTAAAACCAACTAAGGGTACGCCAACTGGGATGAGGTCCTTCCTTTGTAATCCCATCTTTTCAAAGGCTTTCAAAAACAAAATATTGGTCAAGCTATTGGAGTCGACCAAAATATGTGGTGTCGCTTGATCTGCCCGAGTCCCTATTTGAGAGGATAACTAAGTGTGGGTGTTTCGCTTGAGCCTACAAAGGAGACAATGTCAGAGTGCCTAGGTTGTGAGCCCAAGTATGGAGGCTCTGACATTCAAGATAGTGCCAAGATGGGAGAGCTAAGAGCAGGGGGAGCAGATGAGTGTTCAAGTGCTAATAGAAAGTGTACCATTTGAGGGTGAGGGACTGCCCTTAAATAGGCTCCAGGGAATAACGAGAATATCTCCAAGATTCTCAAAGGTAATGGGCCTCGACCACCAAGATCTTAGAGATACTTGCGAATGGTCATTGAGTCGACCGCTCGAAATTTCCTCAAGAAATAGAGAAGACTCCTATAACTGCCTCTAAGTGAGCGACGTGCCCCTCGAGCATCTGGGAGGTATTAAATGGTCCTTATGGTACAAGACGAGCAAGTGTTGTAGGTCGGCCTTTATGAGATCATGGAATTTGTTAGAAACCTGGGTTGCATAAATGCTCCAAGGTGATATGTCATGTCACTAGTCGATCTTTCCCAAGCTGTCTTCAACTAAGCCCAGGTACTACAATGTTGTGCGAGTTCATCATGCTAGCAAACAGATTCCAACCCAATGCTACTTCAGGTTCCAAGGTGATTCAAGGTGGCACTAGATGCATAGATGACTGGCATGCCACTTTTACTCATCATCAATTGCCCCACAATTGATTTTGTGAAGTATGCACTTCGCTTGGGTAGGTCGGAGGCAACACAAATACAAAAGAGTAAAGGACTTCTTTTGCAACCACTCGCCAATTATCACGTAGTGAGCTAACCTCCATTTTATTCTTCAAGTTGTATTTTGGTATGAAGGCTTCGCCCCATGCTGCAAGAACTCAAAGATTGGATTTATCCATCCCAATTCAGCAACTTGTATGGGAGTGACTTCTTCTATTGTTGTCTCTATACTCGGCCACAGTAGATCTTCAATATATATTGTCCTACTCATATTATCTATAGCTCTAGCTAGCTTTGAAAGTGTGTCGTGGTCTGGGCATTCTCAAACCTTGGTATGTGGTGGATGGAGAGAAAGTCAAATTTACAAATGAGCTCGTAAACTTTAGTTAGATATTTGATCGTAGCTAGTTCCCAAGCTTCATAATGTCCATTCACTTGGTTGACAATGAGTTGTGAATCGCTACATACTTGCAAATCCTTTACGCCAATCTCCTTAGCAATGGACAGGCCAACTATCAGGGCTTCATATTTGGCTTCGCTATTGGATGCTTGGAATCTGAATCTCAAAGTGTACTCAAGTTTTACTTCGTCTAGTTTGAGGAAGATGAGTCTAGCACCGCTACCTCTCTAATTTGATGGCCCATCTATGTGAAGTATCCAAGGCTTGACTTCTAGCCTGGGAGGAGGTGATGCACTAGTAGATGCTAATAGACTTGGCAACAAGTCATCTAATGTTGAGTTCGTGAGGGTGTTGAACATACATTCCGAGATGAAATCTACCAAGACTTGGGCTTTGATTGCTAGAACGATTCAAAGCGTAGATCATGCTCACTCAATTCGATCGCCCGTTTGGTCAGTCTTCCTAACACTTCGAGCTTTTGTATGACTTAGAGAAGAGGTTGGTTAGTGAGCACGACTATGGTGTGGGACTGAAAGTATGGTTGTATCTTCCAAGCTGAGGTGATAAGTGCAAAAGCGAGCTTCTCAATATTAGGGTATCTAGTCTCGGCTGCATGTAGGACCTTGGTTACATAGTAAACATGTCATTGCACTTTGTCAACTATTTTGACCAATACCAAACTAACAACCTTGTCACTAGTAGTCAGGTACAAAATGAGTTCGTCTTCTCTCTCTAGCCTTGTTAACAATTGGATGAGCTCAGGTAATGTTTAAATTCCTCAAACGCGAACTAGCACTCCTTAGTCCATTGGAAGTCATGGGCCTTTTTAATTGCTTAGAAGAAGACTGGAAGAAAGGGAGACACCGCTCTGCCAACTTAGACATAAAGTGGCTGAGGGCGACGATCTGGCTAATAAGTCTCTAAACTTCCTTGATGGATTGAGGTCGAGGCATGTCCAAAATTGCTTGGATTTTTTAGAAGTAGCTTTGATGCCATGTCAGGTGACTATGTAACCCAAAAATTTACCCGATGTGACACTGAAGAAACATTTATTTGGGTTAGGTTTTAACTTGTATTTTTTCTTAGAACGTTGAAGACTTCAGTGAGATCGACAATATGAGAGATAGAAAAATGACTCTTCGCGACCATGTCATCAACATATACTTCAACTTTATTTCCTATTAACTCAGAAAATATTTTATTTACAAGTCTTTGATAGGTCACCCCAGCATTTTTAAGGCCAAAGGGGACCTTCTAACAATACAGGCCGGCTCAGTTATAAAGGTCATCTTTTATTGTCGGCAGGGTCCATCAAAATCTGGTTATAGCCCAGAGGCATCAATGAAACTCAGCAGTTCGAACCCCGACGTGGAGTCTACGAGCCGATCTATTTGAGGAAGCAGGAAGCTATCTTTGGGGTAGGCTCTATTGAGATCAGTATAATCTACACACATGCGCCATTTCCCATTTTCCTTTTTCACAAGTACCACGTTGGCAATCCAACCCGAGTACTCAACTTCTTTAATGAAATTGGCATTAAGGAGCTTCCCAACCTCCTCATAAATGGTCCTCCACTGATCTGCAGCAAAGTTCCACTTCCTCTACTTCATGGGTCTGACCAAAGGGTTCACATTTAGTTTATGGGTTATCATAAAGGGATCTATGTTGGGCATGTTATCATCCGACCAAGCAAAAACATCAAAATTTAAAGTTAAAAACCTTACTATTCAATACATAAGGGCTCCCTGAGAAGCGATTCGATCTAGACTTTCTTTTTTAATTTGATCTCATAAAGATGAACCAAAATCTCCTCCTTGACAGGTTTGCCACACTCTTCACTAGGCTCATCAAGTGGGTCAAGGTCAACATCGACGGCTAGTAATCATATGCCCTTGCCTTTCAGGGCCGCCACATAGCATTTACAGGACTCAAGTTGGTCCCCTCTAACTATACCGACCTCATGCTTAGTCGGGAATTTCACCACGATGTGGTATGTGGATACCGTAGCTTAGAGGGCATGGAGTAGTGGGAGACCTACAATGGAATTTTAGGGCAATGGTGAATCAACTATCAGAAAGTCATGTGTCAACCTCTGCCTGTTTGGCGCAGTCCCCACTGAAATCGATAGGTTTATTTTGCCCATAGGGCACACTATTTCCTTGCTGAAATTGACCAGAGGTACATCGGTTGGGGTGAGGTCTTTTCGGTTTAACTTCATTTTCTAGAATGCATCCAAGAACAAAATGTTAGTTGAACTCCCACTGCCCATGAGTATGTGTTTAACTTCATAGCTTTCAATGATCAGTTTTACAACCAGCGTATCGTCATGTGGAAAGTGGACTCCTTGGAGGTCATCTTCGGTGAAGGAAATGACCTCTTTGGACTTCGGTCTTTTGGGAGGATTCTCCTCCTCGTGTTGTAACTCTTTTACTGAATTCTTTCTGGTTGAAGTGCTACATCCGGCTATGATCAGTCCTCCCATAATGTTTGCTATTACTCCCGTGATTTGTTCATCGCCAGCTCATTGTGTTGGTTCCATTGTTGGTTGGGTGCATGGTCTTCCTTCTTAATGAATTGTTTTAAGTACCCCCTTCTGATTAACTCCTTGATCTCATTTTTGAGATCTTGACAATACTCAGTATCATGGCCTTTAGCCTGGTAAAAATGGTAGTACTTGTCTTGGTTCCTATTCTCTGGGTTTCCCTTCATGCATGGTGGCCACTTCAGGTGCTCTGCCTTCTTAATCTTCATGAGGATTTTTCCTCTTTTTGCATTGAGTGGTGTAAAACTATGATACTTAGCTGGTGGAGTTCAGGAGCGCTTGGCCAATGACCTTGATCTTCTAGACAACCTGTGCTCTCATCATCTTCACTTGCTACTCTATCCATGACCTTCGCCACAATCCTTCCTCTTCTTGTCTCCCCAGTCACCTAGGTCGGCCATAAACTCTTCCACGTTCATATATTTCTAGGCATAGTCAAGGAAGCTCTTCATGTTCTGTGGGGGGTTCTTGGCCAGGGAAACTCGGGGAAAATGGTCTCGCACTCTACGGGTATCGATGGTAACCTGCACTACTAGGTCAAGGCCTTGTACTTGCAAGTACTCCAAGTTGAACCTCAGAATGTACTCTTAGATGCTCTCCCCAGAACATTGGCGGATGGACATCAAGCTAGTTGTGGTTTTTGTGTGTCTCCGATTGGTAGCGAAGTGAGTAATGAAGAGCTCAGACAACTATTTCCAATTGGTAATGGAGCTTGGCGCAATCCCTAAGTGCCACATCCAAGCTATCTAACGGATTGTGGTGGGGAAGGCTAGGCGCATACTGGCTTTCGAGGCCTCATGGAGAAGAATAAGGGCCTAGAAACTTTCCAAATGGTCCACAGGATCGGTGGTGTCATCATAATTTTCTAGGTTCAGCATCTTAAAGTCCTTTGAATGTGGCTCGACAAGGATTTTGATAGGCAATGTGGAGGGGCGAGCAAGCTTGGGAACACCAGAGGTTTCTCCATGGCTTACTGTGCAGTCTTTGGTCGTGCTGGCGTGTTGCTCGACCTATGGTCTGAGGTAATCCAGTACTGAGGTGCAACGAGGGTGCCTCCTACACCTGTCCCATCGTGATTTGGCTATAGAGCGGAAAGTCTTAGTCTCATGAGAGGTAGGTTTCCTTGCCGTTGTGTGCAGTCATGTTGGCAATAGCAAAGAGAATAGGGTGGAGATGACTTTTCAATCCTTCCCACAGACGACACCAATTGATGTTGCTCGATCTACTTGAGTCCCTACTGGAGAGGAGAACTAAGTGTGGGTTCTTCACCTGAGCCTGCAAAGAAGACAATGTTAGAGTGCTTGAGTTGTGAGCCTAGGTGTGGAGGCTCTGATGTTCAAGTTAGTGCCAAGCTGGGAGAGGTGAGGAGAGCTGAGGGCAAGGGGAGCAGATGAGACTTTAAGTGCTAATAGAGAGCATACCATTTGAAGGCAAGCGACTGCCCTTAAATAGGCTCTAGGGAGTAACAAGAATGTCTTTGAGATTCTTAGAGGTAATAGGCCTTGATTACTGGGATCTTAGGGATACCTATGAATGGTCATTGAGTCAATCACTTGCAATTTCCTCAAGAAACAGGGAAGACTCTCGTAACCGCTGCTAAGTAAGTGATGTGCCCCCCGAGCATCTTAGAGGTATTAAATGGTCCTCATGGTACAAGACGAGTGAATGATGCCTAGGCTACATAGACACTCCGAGGTGATAAGTTATGTCACTAATCGGTCTTTCCTAGTTTATCTTCTACTAATCCCGAGTACTTAATGTGGCATGAGTACGTTCTACTAGCAAACCAACTATGACCTGATGCTACATGAGGCCCCAAGGTGATTCGAGGTGGCATTGGATGCCTACGTGGAAATAGATGATTGGCATGCCACCTTTACCCATCATCAATATGCTTCACCTCGTAGTCATGGATGTTAAGCTTTACTACGAGGGCATCATAATGGGGATAGTAGAGTGTGTCATCCTTGGTGAAATAAATAACCTCTTCTACTCATGGTCGCTTCGGTGGGCTCTCCTCATGGGTCAGTTCATGGGCTAAGGTTCTATCGGTCGAGGAGCTACAACCCACTATTGTAGACCCATCAATGACCATGTTGATCACTTTGTGAAGCAGTGGATTATTCTGTTGTTGTGCAAGCTGCTCTCTCCTTGGTGGAGCCTCTTCTCTTCTCTGTTGGTCAGTCAATTGGTCATCTCTTTAGATGAAATTCTCAGATAGCCCTATCTGATCAACTCCTCAATTTTGTTCTTCAGGTTCTGAAAGTTTTCTATATCGTGCCCTCTTTCCTTGTGGAAGTGGCAGTAGTTGTCTTAGATCCTATTCGTTTGGTTTCCCTTCAAACGAGGTGTGGCCACTTCAGGTATTCCACCAACTTGATCTCCATCAAGATCTCCCCTCTTCTTGCGTTCAATGATGTATAGTTTCTAGTCTTAATTTGGGGAGTCTAAAAGCATTAGGACAACCTAGAGCATTCAAGAGAGAACCTCATCCTGCAGTTGGGTAACCTACTTCTCCTACATTGCTTGATACTTTCTCCCCGATCATCATCCAACCTCGCTCTCTTCCCACTTAGCTCGCTTCGAGTACAAATCGACTTCTCGGCTTTGATATACTTGTTGGCTCGATCAAGAAAATCCTTCATGGTCACAGGAGTCTTTCCGATTAACCAACACAAGTCAGGATGTCGAACGATGTTGATCACTGCGGTTAGTTGGATGAAGGGATTGAGGTTTGGTACTTGTAGACTTTCTAGGTTCAATCTCTTTATGTAATCTCAAAGCAACTCCTCGCAATGCTAGGTAACATTCATCAAACTTGACATGGACTTAGAGCAATGTCTTCTGGTTGAAAAAAGGGTGGTGAAGAGGTTGAAAAATTGCTTCTAGGTTTCAATAGAGCCCAAAGTCATCCCTAAATACCACATCCAAGTCATACCTCAGAAGGTGGTTAGGAATGTCATGCACAAGCTGGCCTCATTAGCTCCACGCAGCTGCATGAGGGCCTGGAAGCTCTCCACATGGCCAACGGGGTCACGAAAATTGTCATAAGATTCTAGGTTGGGGGCCTTGAAGTCCTTGGGCTAGGATGCCACAAGGATCATGGCCGTCAACGGAGATGTCTAGGAGATGTGGGGTGTGGCAGATATCTCGGTCCTGATGGTTTTTGTGTCCTTTGTCTGGTTCATTTGTGGCTTCTCCATCTTGCAACCAAGGTGTCACATCAAGCACGTCTCCGATGTCTGCTCCTCTCGGACCCCTTAGTTGAGGCTGAATTCATTAACCTGACCGAGGAGGTGGCTCTACCAATTTCCTTGTTAGGGACATAAGTTGGATCTCCTGCCTCCGAGGTAAGGGTCCTTGCCAGATTAGTGTTCAAAGGCCTCTTCACGTTCTCCACTTGACGGACTACTTACTGAGGAGGTTGTACTCGATTCCAGTTCTGGTTACTGGGCTTCTATTGATTCAAGATGATGTTCTGAGCAGGATTCTAGCCGGGATTCTAGGGCAGCTGAAAGTTGGGCATGAATGGCGACTTTATCCAGGCCATCACGGCAAGCCAACTCTCCCAATTCTGCATCCATAAGTCCATGCCACGGAGGTACTACACCAACTCCTGAAACTGCTAATCATCTACTCCCACAGGAATTACAAAGGGCTCGACCAGCGAAGGCGGCACACTGGGCAAAGTTAGAGCTGGGAGGTTTTGTCTAGGAAGGACAATCGTGGTTTCTCCAGGTTTGTCGTTCTAGTTCATACCTGGCTAGATGGGCAGGTTTTGTCCCCCAACGGAGGTTCCTTCAACTTGGGTGTTGTCATTGTTCTTTGGTGAAGGCATAGTGTTGAATGAGAAAGAGTGAATGAGTGAGTGAGAGTGAGAGCTGGCTTTTTGCTCAATTCCCACAAACAACGCCAATTGATGCAACTCAAAATTGTCAAACTCTGTGCTGGATGATAGCTCGGACAAACGACCTAATGAGATCGGTCCACCAAATTGCAAGAATATCAGAAGATCAAAGTACCCAAGATGATTGACCCAAGTTGGGCACTCCAATGCTTAAGTCAACGGAAAGAGTGTTTGATATAGGGAGCTTGAAGAGCAAGAGAGAGTAGATTGCACTTATCGCACATACCTTGTGAAGGCATGGTGAGGTCCTTTTATAGGCTTTGGGGTCTAAGTTCCATGTCTGAGATATCTGGGAGTGATGGGCCTTATCGGTTCGTTATCTTCGAGGTGTGTTCATCCCACGTTGGTGATGATCCTCATCCAAACCCTCCAAATCATGTAGGAACCGGGGTCATTCGTGCAACGCAAGTGATGTGATGCTGCCTAACTTGAAACCGATAGGCATGCCACTTTGGATAAGGATAACCTGCCATGTAGATCGGTAGGTCCATACCTTAGAAGTTAGCTAGCTACTAAAGTCTTTGGTTGCCCAAATCGGGGAGGTCGAGCCAGCCTCCAAGGTTATCAATTTGTTCTCCCGAGGTGATATATGTCACTCTATCGTGGAGCGACCTGCTAGTCTTTCTTAGGTCGAGATGTAAGCTAGGTAGATCGGTCTAGGTCGTCCTGCCCCACGTGGCATCGAGGTGTCATCAAATGGTTTGGATTTGCCACATGTTTCTCCGTGGTTGATCGACCAAATTGCTCCTCATCACTGTCTATTGAAAAACCCTAGACAATACCTAGGATTGAACCTGCACTATTATTCTCCTTTCTTGACCATCTTGAACCACATCTAAGAGAGGGTTTGGGTAGGGGTGTAAACAAAGCGAATTCGAATTGAATCAGGCTTGATTCGAATTTGAAACCGATTAAATATATGCATATTCGAATTCAATTCGATATCTGGCGGTTTCTTAAAGCAATACATCGAATTAAAATTCCCCCAAATAATCGAATATTCGAATTTGATTTAAATTCGAAATGTATTTTTAACACCAACCTCTTCACTAGGGGAAGAAGAAGAAACCTGGTTTGAAGTTTTTTCATTCCCTATCGATCTAATATTCAAGTTGCAATGGAGCAAAAAAGAAAAAATGTTGTAGAATAAAAACCGATGAGGCGAGGAAGAAGAAAGATGAATAGTAAATTGTAAGTGATTGAAATGAAAAATACAAAAAATAATTAATGAGATGCATGCCTTTTGATAAAAGAATACTAAAATATTATTTTATTTGTTCCAGAAATCATCACATCTGCATCGATTCAATTGTTTTATTATTAAAATATTATTTTATTTGACCGAAAATCATCATAGCGTACTTGGTACTACAAAGATAATCGGCTCCTTTGTTATGGAGATTGGAGAGGAGTTTATGAATTAGTTTGGTGTAAAGAAATGATTGTCCCTTTTATTAATCACAATTTCTGTGGTACCTATAAGAATTTAACTTATCAAAATTTAAGGTGAATTCTAGTTAAACCCATGTTCATGGTTCTCACTCTTACTCTTGTCAGTCCAAATTGGATAAATATATTTGATTATAAAATAAACACAATATTTTATTCACTGGAATTGTAGTAATCCCACCTTCACTAAGATTGTGTGGTTATGGGTCTTGTGGGTCTTTGGGGGCGGATTACACCGGTTGTGTAGCCTCATGCCCCCCATCCAAAAATCTAAAATAAATCTTAAAACACATTCACAAAAACAACCACTACAAAAATAAGCATTGTTCTTGTTATCAAAAGCCATCCTAATAAGAGGTCTCACATGAAGAGGAACTTCTTTGAGGTCTAAGGGTGCAACTTGGGTGGGCTTAGCCAGCCACTCAGGTTGGGCTTTTGAGAAAATTTTGAATGAACCCATCCCAAAGGCCTATAAAAATGCTAATTCAGACCAATCCTCCAAGTTGCACCTCTATTTCACATCTGCCCCCCACAGAATGCACCCAAAAACGCCTCACATGCACATTGGAATGTACTGTAAAATGTTTCTGTGGGGGCAGATGTGAATCCTAATGACATGACTGACAGCTGGAGTGGTTGAACTGAATGACCCATTGCATTGACCCACCTTGTATAGTAGTCTTCTCATATCCCCATCTTTGACCACAATCTGTTTGTGAAAATTTCTCTGAAAATGATTCCAACACTCGAATTAATAGGATGATGACATTAGTCATGTGCTTCTTTTCTTATTATTTTTAATTGACCCAGCTTTACTTCAACCGTAACGAGCTAGTTATCGTTATATTAATGCAATTAATTCTTGACTGTGGAGAAGCTCACTTGGGTGGTCTAGTTGAAATGGTCTCCTTCTCTTTTATCTAAGTTGGAAGCGTTAATGTCAATTCAAAAATCAGTATTAACTAGGGAGGATAGCACATATTCGCTTCCTACTATGGTTGAACACTTTCGTCCAATCAGCTCTTGCTTTTTATATGAAAATCCTAAATTTTAAATTCTAAACCTTAAACTTATAAGCACTAACCCTTAAACCTATGAACCCTAAACTTAAAACACTCGGACACAATAAGGGAGGAATGTCAAAAAAAAAATTGACAATAGCAGCTTCCTTTCATTATTGTTTTCATGTAGGCAAGCGTTTTACAAGAAAATAAGGGTAAGTTCCTTGAACCTCCTCTAACTTTGACTTACCCTTAAACTTTCTTTGACTCTTGAGGTAAAGGGACTGATAGACCCCGAAAAATTTTTGCTGTTGGGGCCAACAGCTTTTCTTATTGAGAAAGTTTTTGGATTGGGCGTGTTACTATGAAAGTGGGCAAATTAGTAATTACCTATTAATTTATTTTGAGTAAAAACAAAAATATATCTGTGAATTGGTGAACTGCCCTGAACGTGCCCAACCCAGAAACTCTCTCAATTGGAAAGGCTGTTGGAATTAACCTGATAGACCCCGACGGAGACATAAATGTCTGTTATGTCCATACTAATTCCTCCAATCAAGTTAGTAAATCGTTCCTAAACAACTTTACCCTTAAACTGTTAATACAAGTAAATGTATTTTAATATTTCATTTTCTATTGTATAAACAAACCTGTTTTGGGGTAAAAAGAGATTTGAGGGTATGTTATTTTATTTATTCTTTTGTTAAAAATTTAAGGGTATTTCAATCATTAAAACATTTGATGATTTTGCTTAAGGGTAAAATTGATATTATAGTATGTTTAAATTCATGACATTAGTGGTTGTTGTTGGATTTCTAACAATAAAGTAAGGGAAGGGGTCTATAAGCCCCTTGTCCCCAAAGTCAGGGATGGTTTAAGGGATTTGTCCAATAAATAAATAAGGAGGACAAGCTGGTAATTTAAAACTTGCTATTTAAATTTAATTTTTGCAGCTGCTCATTCAATGAGAAAATAATAAAACAATTTCTTCTACGTGAAGGACCAAAAGTCTTCCTAACACAATAGTCCTAACCCATTTAATTTTGTCTCACAAAACTGTTCTTATAGCCTTTTGCAGTTATGAGAATATCTCTGTACTTGTTTTATTTTTATTCACCGTGACATATTCTCGATGCACAGCTGCAACGAACTATGAGAATGGTTTTATAAAGGATGGAATTCAAATTCGATCAATTAAAGACTTTGAATTCCAAACAAATTCATTGTAATGAAAGGTTCAGTTGGTTCATTTACAATCCATTTAAAGTATAATTAATGGACTCCGGAATTCCCGTCCACAAGAAACTACCTCCCTTGCATTGGAAACATTTCCCTGTGCATAATATTATATAAGAGGATGAGATGTTCCCCATGTATGATTGTGATGTTATGTAGATAGATGTGGGTAAAATTCTTGTGGACAGGAGATCCAAACTCAAACAAACGTTATACCAGCAACGTGATCAAAATGTTAACAATCTCCCATGTGGTTCATTCCAATGTATTACTTTTCAAAATATTGGTAAAATTTGACAACATATCCCTGCCATATATTGGGAATATCTCCCATTAACAACTTCCAGAGATGTTACCAATACATCACAGAATATGGGGCAGAGAGTGAAATAATTGATATTCAAAACCTTGGTCCTAGTCACTTTTACGATACCTGGACATAAAAGAGATTCTAACTAATTTAATACAAGTAAACGCATTTCCATGCTAAAGTACTTTTATAATCACATTTTCCAAGTTTCAATGTACAAATTGAGCGTAACGTAATTAACTCAAATTGAATTCCCAAGTTACCATGTGCAAACTAAGTAACGAGCACAAATCCCAAGTCACCACAAGCAAAAGTATTAGAGTTGTTCATGGTTCGGTTAACTGAATCATGGGCAATTTTTGTAAATCGAATTTTTATCACCGGTTAATCGGTCCGTCAGTTTCGGTTTTTGATTGGTTGATTTTTTGGTTTTTTATATTTATAATATATTATATAAATATATGTATAATGTTATATTATATATAATATAAATGAGGGCAGATTTGTCCCTCCACTAATATCATGATACATGGCATCTCGGAATAA
The DNA here is from genome assembly GCF_056320005.1 of Nelumbo lutea. NCBI lineage: Eukaryota > Viridiplantae > Streptophyta > Magnoliopsida > Proteales > Nelumbonaceae > Nelumbo > Nelumbo lutea. The sequence goes on from NC_142686.1 coordinate 86,959,986, forward strand.
CTGGGTGACACCCAGAACCACCTAAGCGACAACTTGCCTTAGACAAAATGATGGAGTCCCAACTAGCGACCTGGCAACCTACCTCTGGCGTCGACCTGGCGACCTGCCTCTAATGCTGACTTGATGACCTACCTCTAGTGCCGACCTGGTGACCTACCCCTGTTGCCGACCTGGCGACCTGCCTCCACCGCCGACTTGGTTGAAACCTAGCCAGCGACCTCGTCCACGACTTAAGGTGGCTAGCAGCACCTCATCCAGGGCTGACCTGTGGTACCTTGTCGGTATCGGATTAAGCGACCTCGACGTTGGGAGCGACCTCCCTTGAGGGCTTTTCGACCTGATTGAGGTCCAGGTGGCGACCTACAAGACGTGCTCGTTGTCGATTTCTGCATGCATTTCATCACTCCTGGATCTCTCAGAAGTCAGTTCTCACACCGAATGTTTTGGGAGAAACCGAGTAAGGCACAAAGATTGGCCTACGTGCACGACTACCTCCGAGGACTTCAGAGTAGTTAGGCACATCCTCCCGGAGATCCCGGACGTGTTGCGTGATGCTCACGCCAAACAATGCTTATATAAAGGCCTTACCTACAACTCGCAGGGGGGGAGATGCGCAATTTATAGTTCTCACAGCTCTCTCACATTTAGCTATCTTAAAATTTCTTATTCGCTAACTTAAGCATCGGAGTGCCCACCTCGGGTAAAGCAACCCGTGCACTCTGACACTGCTTCCTTGCAGGTCACATCAGAGCCACCTCTTCAGCTCGTCACCATTTAGCTAGGCATCAAAGCCACATCTCCAGCTTATCACCATTCAGTTAGACATCAGAACCACTTCTCCAACTCGTCACTAGTCAGTTAGACATCAGAGCCACTTCTCCAGCTCGTAACCATTTAGCTAGACATCAGAGCCACCTCTCTAGCTCGTCACCACTCAGCTAGACATCGGAGCCACCTCTCCAGCTCGTCACCACTCAGCTAGACATCAAATCCACCTCTCCAGCTCACCACCATTTAGCTAGGCATCAGAGTCACCTTTCCAGTTCATCACCATTCAGCTATGCATCAGAAACGCCTCTTCAGCTCGTCACCATTCAGCTAGGCATCCAAGCCACCTTCCAGGTAGGAACCATTCAGCTAGGCATCCATGCCACATTCCAGGTAGGGATTATTCAGCCAGGCATCCGAGTCACCTACTAGCCGGGAGCTTCCGAAATGCGCATCATCAATATTACATATATCGGTTGGTTCGGTTAACTATCAATTTTTTGTAGGTTATCCAAAAATCGAATTGATCCTTCAGTTTTTCAAAATTACCAAACTGATCGATTCAATTAACCACATTTTCCAGTTGATTTTCTCAATATTATTCGGTTTTTCATGGACACCCCTAAAAAGTATATCAAATCATATTAACCATGTGTTATGACATCTTTGTTCAAATTAACAAGAATTTGGGACAAATAAATCAAAACTAGAGATACAATTTAGAGGTGATGATTTATGACCCGGTCTAAAATTTGTATTCTTCTCTCTCTACAACCTGGCCCGGCCCCAAGCCTGTGCATATATCTGAGGCTTGGGGTCCAGGCCAAGTCAGGTCTAGGCCCGGGCTACAGCTCTTATCATAGGTGATAATCTTGACTTGGCTTAGCCTGGCCCATGATCAACCTCTAAACAATACTGTAATAATGAATTAATGGCCTATTTTTCTTGGTCTAGCAATATAATCAGTGAATATCATTGCGCACCCATAATGAGGCTCATCAGCTAATTAAGCCATCATAGACCTCTAGATTTGCCTTTTTCCGGTATTTTACAGATTTGATCATCAACCGAATGATATTTATTTGGTTTAGTTAAATCTTTTGGGACTTTTATGGGCCTATTGCCTGGCCATATGTCACAACCATTACACAAAAGATGTGGGTCTATAGGTGGGAATTGGAATTGGGCCCATAAATGGACTTTTATGGGTTCATTTGATTTACAGTTAGAATTAGAATTGGAATCAGAATTAAAATCTGTCAGAATTGGAATCCGAATGGTCTATCTCATAATTTATTTGGTTTAGATAAGAATTAAAATAGAAATTGAAATCAGATAGAATAAGATTTCATTCCCAAGGGAAGGAGAGGGAATGGTCATTCCCTCAAATGGTGGAATCCCATTGAAGCCCATTCCGGTTCCAATTCCAGACCCTTATTCCCGTGAATGAATCGGGTCCGTAGAACCAAATTTTCATAGGAGGTAAGTCAGGTTCCTGGCTTGAAGAATTTCCACTGCATTGGGACTGGGCCGTTCAATTTTTTTAAAATTTGTTCAAGGGAGCCCATCCAAGTTGTACTCCTAGTGTACCACTGTCTTATCTACTTGCTTTGTCTTACCTAAAACATATAAAATGTAGTATTTTATCTTAAAAGAGATAAAGAATTCCCAAGTTGTATGTCCTTGTTTAGTGCATAAAAGCTTTTTCAGCTATGAAAGAAAGCATTTTCCATTTATGTTCAAGGTTTGCTTGTAAGTATTTCATTACAATTGAAAAGCGTACTTGTATAAGCTTATAATGAACCTGGATATACTAATATTTTTATATCTTGTTAATTGTGGCTATTATTTTTACTTTCTATTATCTCCATTGGATTTCTTTGTGTAAAGATTCCTGAGAAGCCTAACGTTTGTCTTGTTTTTCAGATGGACCAGCTCTTTAGGCTGCGTTTGAAAATGATGTAAATATGTAGAGTGTAAAACGGTTCATATAAATTGTAAAATGAGTTAGTTTTGCATTGACAATTTTATCTTCTTACCAAACAGACTTTTATCTGTAATGGATGCAAATACGAATTCCAATAAAACATATACTTTTTTTTTACGGAAAAGTAGGACAAATCCAGTGCAGATTTCTGATTTATCAAAAGCCCACTTGAGTGCAAATTTACATTTTTTTTATTGATGTACTTTTACATCTTATTATCAATGTAAATATGCATTGGTCTGTCATTTGTCAATGCATAAATGTAATGTTGCCAAACATAGGCAAAAGTGAATCAGAGTGCAAATTTACCCTGAACCAAGATTTACACTCCACTAGCAGGGACCCGTGCGATGTACGGGAAAATCTGAAAGATTTAATAATTTCATTTTTCATTTAATGTTGATTTATAAAAAATAATTATTGTTAACTAAATATGAATAAATATTTTTTAACAAATTTAGTTTTGTTCATAATTTTTAGTAATTTTAATATTTTTATTTTTATTATTTTTAAATGAATTTTTGAATAATTTTAAATAAATAAAAATAATTATAAAAGCTAACATTTTTATTAATTCCACTAATAATTAACAATTTTATAGGAATGACAACGGAGTGGGTTCAAGGTAGGTTACCCCATCCTTTTCCCTGCCCCATAGTCAAGACACTCTATCCCATCCCCACCCTGTCCCCAGTGTCATGCGGTTTCAAGGCAAGGTAACCACTCCTCAATGTTCGGCGAGTTTAGGGGCAAGGCACCCCACTCCTCATCAAGGATGGAGAATCCTCGAATTCCCTTGCCCCATCCTCGTTCTACATCGGCACGACACGACCCACACGTGACCCGCACAAAGTGTGAGTCATGTCGTGTTGGCCCACAAGGCGTCCCGAGCCGTGCCTCCCTCCTATAGGATAATTTGGGGGGGTCGGTTCGGCACGACCCACGGCTTGAGCTCGCATGGGCCCGTGTCGTGCCATGGATTGAGCTGGTCCATGTGCCAAGCCTTGGGCCAGACCATACTACACACCAAGCCAAGCACAAGGCAAGGCACCCACTTCCCGTCCAAGGTTTTTAAAATTGGACCGGATAGGGAACCATTCTGGGATCAAACGGTCTGACTATTCAGTCTGAACAGATGACCCGTTCTAACAAAAAAATAAAAAAAATAGAAAAACAACAAAAGGCCAAAAACTGTTGTCCGGGTTTATGGTTTGACCACCCAGGTTAGTGGTTCACTAACCAAATAAACGGTTTTTGGACAAAAAGCGGTTTTGAGGTGAAACGGTGTCTGGTTCCCAATTTTTCCGGTCAAACCATTTGGTTTGATCCAACTTTGAAAGAACACACTGTCCTCGTCAACCCAATATTCAATTTGATGATAGAAATAATCAAAAGGATATATTGAGTATCAACCACATGATAAATTTCTAAAGTACACTAAATTGTCTTTAATGTTCAAAAATGTAATTTTATGAAAATTTTGGAAAATTTATTGTACTTGTGTAATTTTGAAATTTTATTCAAATTTTTATTAAATAATTTATTTTCTTTTCAAGTGGTTGACTTACAGAATTATACTAATTTATCTTATAATTTCTAATACAAACTAACCAATAATTTCCTTTTTCAAATATTATACTAATTTATCTTAATAATTTGTGTAATTATTTGTTCAAATTATAGTTTTCCATTTCCCGTAGTCATTTATCTTTAATAATTTTCAATAATTTGCAAAGAAAATTACATAATTTTTCAATGGTTTTCCAAAATCTATCAAATGTAATAAATTTTCCTAAAATTTCCAAAATATTCTAATAATTTTCAATAATCATTTAATGCATTTTAAATAAACTTTTAAATAATTTATATCTTTTAATTTCAAAGTTGTTATTTTACAAAAATGCATTATGAAATTTTTTGAAAATTTTATTACATATGTAACTATGGGGATTTACAAAGTTGTTATTTCATATCATAGATTTAATTTTTGTAATTTATTTTTTAATAATATCATTGTAATTTATGAAATTTAAAGTTAATTTTTAAGTTTAAATCTTTTGAACAAACAAACAAAACCAAGAATAGACCCAAATCGATACAACTCAAGTTGGTGGGTTTTTGTTAATGGTCAATCAATTTCAAGTGACAAACTGTAGACTTGACCAGATCGATTTGGTTGGTGAAACAGCTTGCAACTGAACTGAACCAATTATTGAATACTCCTAATTTCAACTAAATTTATAGTCTAATCTCTAATAAATAACAATAGTTTAATCTCCAATAATTATTGAAATTTTATAGCAAATCTACACAATCATTGAAAATAAGTTTATAATGAAAATATAATAGATATATAATAAAAATACAATAATTACAAAAATATAATAAATACTAAAAATATACTAAATTAGTCAGTAAATAGTGTAATCTTAAATAATAGTTTAATCTCTAATAAGTATTAATCTATAAATTATAAAAAATATATAATTACTAAAAATAAATTTATAACAAAAATACAATAAATTAAATTTTAAAAATTAAATAATAGTTTTTTAATCTCCAATAATTATTGATAATTTTTTAAATAACAAAAATAAAAATACATTTATAAATAATTATTGAAAGCATATTTGTAAAAAAACAATAAATAATTACTGAAAAATAAAATAAATATTAATAATAGTATATCTATATATATAATGAGTATACACTATTATTGTAAAATTATTACTAATAAATATAATTTTGTTGATAGTTATTTTCTATAATTATTAATTGATATAAGTTAAATTAGTTATTTACAATATTATTTAGTTATTGAAATAATATTGTTATTTAAATTCTTAAAGTATTAATTATTTATTGAATTTAATAATCCATAAAATTATAATTGTACTATTATTACATAATTCGTTATTAATTTTGTAAAATATTAAGTTATTATTAATATGAATATTATGAATTCTATTATAATTATTTTTCTACTTTTAAGATTTTTTTTAATTTATTACATAATTTCGTTACTTTAACTATTTAAAATTTTGCCATGTTAAATATTTTATTATTTTAATTTTATTACATAATATTAAATATTTTGTTAAATTTTTATTATTTGAATAACATTTAAATTGAATAATTCGTAAAATTATAATTTACGAAAAACAAATTCCTCTTTCTTTATGATTGTTAGAAATAGTTAAGCATATGCGATTTCCTTATTGGTTTAATGGGTAATTATGTGGAATTTAAAAAATAAAAAATTCAAAAAAAAAAACAGAAAATTAGGAATAGGGGATTGAAGCAAGGAGAGGTATGGTGACGTAGACAGACCAATTTTAATATATATATATTTGCATCGTTTCCAAATGCAGCCTTAAAGAAAAAAGCAGATTGTATGCATTTTTTTTTTAAACCGACCTAGAATCGCAACCATTTTGGCCATCGGTTTCTGGGTCAATGGTTTGAGCATCTAATTTGAATGGATGGCCCATTCCAACAAAAAAATTAAAATAAAAAATGACCAAAATCGTTGAATGAATTGAACAGGTCGATGTTTCAACCGCTCAAGTCAATAGGTTGTTGACCAATTCAACGGATTTTTGGCCAAGGACCGGGTCAATGGTGGTTTGAAAACATTGACTGAAAGTATATATTCAACTGGGCCAATTCTGTGAATTCACCATCACCAACCTTCCTTGCATTTGCAGAACCAGGTACTGGTTATATGCTTGTGGATAATATTGAAATCTAGTTATTTTATATTTGAGCAAAAGAAAATTATACATAGCTTTGCTGCAGTGTTGTGCCTTGTTTATTATGTACTCTAACAGAGTTGATGGCTGAGAATTACAGATTTATAGGAACTTGGTAAAAGAAATAATCAATGAAACATCATTTGTATTGACAATCTCCCCCAATTGGAAATCCTTGTACTCAAACTATATTTTGTAGAGAGGCTGGGCTGAATGGGCCTTAATCTTTCTTTTATTACTTACTCTTTGTTTGTAGCTTCCTTTTATATTATTTGGCCTGTTTCGGTTTTTCTTTTATTTATTTATTATTTTTTTTTTTTAAAAGAATAGAAATGTACTACATACAACAGGGGGTAATACGTCCCCAAAAGTCAGCAAAACAAATAAGAAGAAAAGGGGGAAGAGATGAGGTGCTAAAATCTAAAGGAAAAGAAGAAAGAGCTCATGAGTAAGCTAGTCAGCCGCCTGATTTGCTTCTCTGAAAACATGCTGATACGGACAACCTTCTCTAATCAGATCTTTCCTCCGCAAGCAACTTGAGATAATACCTTTCAGCTTCCAAGGAATATCCACCTTCCTTTTGAGGCAAGAGATGACAAGAGACGAATAACCCTCAATGATAACAAGAAACTCTCTGTAGTTTGCAGTTTGGACGTAGGCTTCCCATGCGGCCCATGCTTCAGCCTGGTTGATAGAGCATGTATCAATTTTATAAGCTTTGACCGCAAGTACCTTACCAAGATGGTCTCGGACTATACAAACCACTGAATATTTTCCATCCCTATTGCGAGAGGCATCAAAATTTATTTTAATATAGCAATATTTTCAAGCATTTCAACTAATTTATTTTAGTTTTCTTTTATGTTTTATGAGCTGGCCGCCCTTTGGGGAGCATCATTTTTATTATACCATTCATTTGACTAGAATTAATAAGAGTTTTGGGGAGTGGAGAGAGAACAACGAACCCTCTTCCGCTTCTCCTTTTCTTCTCCCACCATCTCCTTCTACTTCTAGTTTAGCACTTTTCTCTATCTTTCTCTCTCTTTCCATATTGAATCCTTAATTTTGCAAGGCTGTTTTCTCTTTTTTTTGTTTGATTCCATTTGATCAATGGAGCAGTCTAGAATCGATATCAAGAAGAACAGACCCCGAGATTGGTCTAATAGGATCTATAGACACTTCAGTCAATATAGCGACTACCATCCAGTTAGATGGAACCAATTATCTTACTTGATCATAATTTGTGTGTATTCATCTTTGCAATAGAGCGAAGTTAAGCTATCTTATAAGCAGTAAAAAGAAGCCAGCAAAGACTGATCTATAAAGATGGATGTAGAAAAATTATATTATTATTGGTTGGTTAGTAAACGCCATACAACCTCATAGTAGTCTGCATTATTTGTGGATGGATTCAATCAAAGAAATATGGGATAGTGTTACAAAAACATACTTGTAGCTGTATGTTATTCTATGATTTAGCAGAAAATTGATATGATGGAGACAATTGTGTGAAAATGACAAAAGATACTAAACTCCTGAAAAACTCGTAGAAAGGAATAGGGTCTTTGAATTTCTTACTGAACACAACCCCGCCTCTCCACATATTTTATACTGCATCACCATAACAGATTTCAAATTTCATTTACTCTCCATATTTATGGCATTTGTATTCTGACAATATAATGGCATTAATAAAGCGGTGTCATTTGCTGCTGAATGGATGGGAGATCTGCCTGAATTTTGGAAGTTGTCAAAGTTGTTGTCAAAGCATTATGGCAAGTAATTTTTAAAAATTTCCAGGAATCAGTTGCCTGAGAATCATGTCAATGGATAGGTTTCTTCTTTTTTTTGTTTGTATTGCAATTATTTTCCCCATTTTCCGTTGGATTCTTGTGTATTCTCCTTCAAATACAGATGACTGAGAAGCTGTGTCAAGAACGTCGTCCCAATTGACCAAATATCCAGATTGATGAAATAGCTTTGGAATTCAACCATGAGGCTAAGTAGCAACATCAGCAGGCGGATTGATGTGACTATAAAAGTCTTAATTTAAATTTCTCCACTATTTCTTCTGATCCAGATTAACAAATGAGTGTCAATAAGCAAGTAATTAATTCCACTTCACAAGCCACACAGATCCCTGATAGAATGATGGATGCATGGTGTGGTGATGAGTTGTCCAGCTTAATTTCACACTTGTGTCTGTCTTTATGTTTCAGCAGATGGGATGGGAGGGTCTATCACCCAGAGCAAGTTCTGTCGCCCAAACTCAATTGGAGTAGCCTTTTGGTGCAACGCTAACCTATGGTACCAGGGATTCAACCATACTACACAGAGCTTAAACCTAGGCCCAAGATTTACAGACACCTCCATGATGACCCCACCAGTGAAAAAAGCAGACTCTCAATAGGAAGAAGTAGGTCCCTTTTATCAAGCACTGGTAGCAATTGAAGTTTCAATCCTAGAAGACCATATCCAGACTAGCTCTTACTGTTTGCAGATTTCTAATGGAGAAATTACTAATACCCCTCTTGTCGTTTTAGTTAAATGCTAAGAGATGCTCCCCTTCAGTTTGCCTATTACTCAGTCATCTCTTGTGGTTTGAGCCGGGCTAGGTTACTCCATAGTCCACTCCTCCATTAACTTGCTGTCCATGTTAGGTTGTGTTTGGTACCATTGCCATTTCAGGTTTAAACTTTTAGAGAGGCAGTATTTTCGTATGAAACTCGTTTTATTGGTATTTATACTGTCCCGGCATTGTACATGTATTTTGATCAGTATTGTATTTAGTATTGGCATTGCAATCTAAAATGTTTAAACGAAATGTGTAGATACACATGACACCACTCTACCTTATTAAGTTTTATACATTGGTCAATTTTAAAAACAAATGCATAGAACCAAAAGAAAAAATAAAAGAGGCTTGGAGGTAGGATTTATGGCTATCAAATGGTGCATATCCATATTTTTTTTAGTTATGTGATGCACCAGAATGTATCTCTAAACTGCCACATAGCAGTCTAACTAAGAACCAGGTCATTGGAATGTTTCTTCAAACAGGCAGATGATGAAGGAAACAAAAATTTGACGTTCCCACAACATCCCTTGGTTTATATTTCTAATAGAAAGTAGAAACATTTTATGACTGTTTTATCTCAAAACAATAAAGGTGGATTCAAGTCAATCTAAGTCGAATATTTGGCTATTCGAACTCAGCTTGGTTAGAAAAGCATAAGGTTCAAGTTCGATTCAAACTAAAAATATGAGCTCAAATTCAACTCAACTCAAAAATTCATATCTCAATTTAAATCGAGCTTTTCATGAATCGAGTTCAAATAGTTAATGAAAAACTCAATCCATTCCACCCATATAAAGTAATCCCAACCAAATAGATAGTTGATATTTAACTTATGAAAAACTCAAATAAATAGTTGATTTTTAAACGCAAAACACTTCTGGCGTTGATAAGATAGCATTTCAAGCAAAAAGGACCATGGTATGAAACATCACCTTTGTTTTATGAAAAATACAATAATTGAAGGGAAAAATCCAACTAGGGTGCAGAAATGAATATTTATGATATGTTAAAATTCAATTTCAAACAATCATATCAAAGCCGTCACATAGTCTTTATATATTTTTGTTCACATTTCACAAGCTTTACTTATTAATCACGTTAAAGACTTCAACAACGTTAATACTGGATCATGTTTTTAATTTATGGTTCACCATAGAATAGTTCAAAATGAATTTTTAAATCAATAAATTAGATTTAATGTTTTATTAATGAGGGCTATTTTCGTAGTTTCAAACATATATTTTGAAAACAAAAGTAATACCTTAATATAAAGGGCACCTTACCAAGGCTGGGCACATAGACAAAATACTAATTTCTATCTTGATTTGTCTCTTCTGCTCGAGGTTCAAAGTATGGACATGTATCGATCGATACGTATTGTTCCGGGACCCCTCTAATTCACTCCTACAGTGGATGTGTTGGGGGTCTGACCGATTCAGGGGGTGGAGGAACTCTAAACCGGCCCCCTTAAACTGGTGGCAAAAAAAAAAACATCAAAAACTGTATTGATTCGCTCAATACGCCCATACCAGTGTATCGGGATTCTGCCCTATAGTTTTGATGTTAAAGGGGGTCAAACTTAATACTTGGTTCTTTTGAGCGAGAGAGAAAAGGTAAGTGAGGGTCAAAGTGTTATTACTTATTAGGGGGCGGTATAGTAATTTACCTTTTCTTTTTAATTAATTACAAAGTCAGAAGTTCTTCTGTTAATATTATTTTCCACGGGCATAGGATTGTGGAGTGAGAAATTTCACGAGGGCATTTTGTGAATTAGTGAATATTGACCTGCAACTGTAAGTAAAGACCATCATCATGGGGTTTTAACCAATGTTTTAAAAAATGACTCGAAATCGGAATAGTTTTGGCCATTTGTTTTCAGTTTGATGGTTCAACTGTCTGGTTCAAACGGACAATTCATTCTAATAAAAAACTAAAAAAAAAACCATTAACCAGTTGCCTAAACAGTTTCAGTATGGATGTGATTAGTATGAAAAAAAAGATACCCATTTGAAAATCATAGGCGCCCGTAATGCCTAGTTGGTAATTTGGATAAATTAGGAAAAGGGTGAGGCATCAATTTGATCCTGCCAAATATGCACTAAACAGTGTTTTTCGAGATCACATCTCCACCCCACAGCACATCCCCGCCATGTATTGGGAGTATCTCCCGATGATAGTATTGGGAGATGTTCTTAATACACGACAGGGATGTACTGTGGGGCATTGTGGGGCAACTCCTGGTGGAGCAGAGATGTGAACTCGTGTTTTTCTATTTTTGAAAAAAACCGTTGATAGAATTTCAATTGGTTTAGATAAACATGGATCAAGACCATGGGTTTTAGACGACTGGGGAGATGTAAATGAAACCATGATTCTATGGAACAAATGTATCTTGCATATTAGAAGCTGTTAAATTCAGGGATGCCAAGAAGATTCATTGTGCTCCGATACATTTGATCCAACGAGTAAATATGTTGATACATCCTCTTATTAAACATTCCAACTTTGTCGCCCAGAGTCCAAGTCTCCAAAATCCAGTATACGAAGACGGGAGTATCCATCAACGTCTACACCCTACATAAGATTCTTATATCATTTTGTTTTCTTTTTGTTCACAAAAAAAAAAAAAAAAAAAAAGAATCATATTCCCTTAATGCTCCCATAATTTATAGTTGAAGGTCAAAAAGAGGGAGATTAATCTGAAATATTTCAGCTACACATTCTTCTTGCTGTCCTTTTTCCATGTAGAACCTTGATCTTTAATTCCTTTATGTTAAAAACTGAACTGAACCATGACAAAAAATAAAAATAAAAAAAGAAAGAAAATCTACTTGCAGAGACAACATTGGTGGACCAAGCACATAACTCAAAAGCCAATGGTTGAAAATTGAATTTTTCACGTGGATGTTAAATAGAGTTTTAGAACACCAATTTCAATTTCAATTTCAACCATGAGAGAGAGAGAGAGAGAGAGAGAGAGAGAGAGAGAGAGAGAGAGGAAGATGGACTGAAACATGCTCAACACACGAGAAAGTAGGTCCAGGAAAAAAGGAAGCATGAGTAAATGGACAAGGATGCACTCATAAAACATGCTCAAACACAGGATAAAGTAGGTCGGGACACGACAATTCCAGTCAGACCCTCCGTGTGAAAACTGAAATGTTGTACAAAAAATAGGGCCACCTTCATGTGTACAGACGACTTAAAAAGAATTCAGAGATCACTTATATTTTTCATTATTATTATTATTATTATAGCTGATACTTGATAGTGGCTTGTATTGTCATCAATCCACCTCCATCCATCCATATCCCCTTAAAAGACCCAACAACTTCAATCTCCCACCCCACCACCAAAGCCTAGCCTGACCTTCCTTCCACCTTTACAGCTTGGTTACCCGGGCCCATATCTAGAAAAGAAAAATAAAACAAATCCTGCCAAAGAAAACCTAAGTTGCAGAGTGAGAGAGAGAGGGGTCTTGGTGGGTTGACAAGCTATACGGATAAAAAGTGGGGACAAGGAGAGGAAAACAGGGGAAGGAATTTTGAAGTGGAAATCACATGAGCCACATGAAGAATCGACCGACACCATGGGGGCCCAATTGTATCAAAATCGAATCTATCTCTGAGGAATGGTTTTGTCAACTTGCAGCCAACTGATAACGAAACCGACAGCCATCATCAATTATTGTGCCACCAAGAGAAATTTAAGGGGTCCAACTTTTATAACCCAGACAAAAGAACCTGACACACCCAAACCAACACAACCCAGAAACAAGGGGAAAAGAAATCACCCACACGGGTTCTTCTGTTTTAATAAGGCCAAAACCCCAATTATCCCACTTGGATTTTAGTGATCGAAGTATAATCTACCCAACAAAATCCTAAACAACTAGGTTATACCAACTGATTTGGTATCCTCGTCGCCTGGCATTTTTAACCTGCGCTCCATCCCATGGCGAAAGCTTTGAAAAACCATTTAAAATATTCTTAATTAATCAGATGCCACTACACAGCTCTCCTCTGGCTCTAGGCCTAAAGCTGCTCTCTCTCTCTCTCTCTCTCTCTCTCTCTCTCTCTCTCTAAGCCATTGTTTTATGACTCCTTAGAAAAAGTTGCAATACTACTATAACCTCAGTGACTCAGTTGAAAGAACTTCCTCAAAAAATAAGAGGTTAAACTTTTAAGCATAAAAAATCCCTATCAGGAACATGTTACTGGGACCCAAAACACAACACAACACAATGAATGTCCAGGAACAGTGTTAAGAATTGAGAGGACTGGTGTTTGACGTGGTTGCTTTTTGACCACTAGATTGGTGTCAAAGAGGAATTAGGACAATAGATCAGAGAATTCAGATTAAAAAGTAATTAAATGCCACAACACGTGCGGGTACCTTATTAAATCAAAAATCCTGAAGTGGAAGCCCGATAAGAATGGATAGTAGATAGAAGCAAGAAAGGAGAGAAAAGGTCCGATGATAGAGATGTCCGAACGACCTTTAAATACAGCCGACCTTGAAAGGAGGGGGGGGTGATGTTAAAAAACCATAAATGCAAATGCAGTAATGCAGAGAAAAAGATGCAAAGATGCAAGGCGCACAAGAGAGTGATGGATAGAGACCTTGAACTGACTGATAATACTGGACAATCCTGGACAGCACTGTGAAAAGGACGGCTCTAAGCAAAACAAAGAGACGAGGTCTCTGTCTGAACTAAAAACCTAACAAGGGAGAGACGTTTCATATTAAATGACAGCATAGATGAATACATATACACCTTGATATCGAAAAGGGACCCCCATCACATGGCTGCTGTGTTGGACGGAACTTCCAAGCAATTCTCTAACCAGATAAACAAAGTTCACCAAACTTCATGTCCAAGACCCGAGGTCCATGGAAAATTTGCAACACTGAAGGATTTTCAAGAAACTTCAAAAATTTTTAACTTAGCAGAGAAACATTTTGGAACCCAACAAAGAGAGAGCTTAGGCATCCACTTCGTGGGAATTAGACCACCATTAAGCATTGTAAGATAATATAAAGATGAGTTCATAAAACATTAGAACTCCTACCAAATACTTGTTGAATGTATTTCAATGTTATATTTGGAGAAGTGAGTATTATAATTACAGTAAGTACCTTATATATAAGCTTCTTAAGTGAACTTACTCGGAGTTCTTGTCCACCCACAGAAAGGGAATGGAGGTGAACTAAGAGTACAGAAGAATGGTTGGATGTAAACACAAAATACCATCACGGTCCCTTCTCTTTCTTCTTTTCCCCCCAATCTTTGTGAGTGTTCCTTTTAGTAGTCAAGTGACCCCACAGACGTGATCCCAGAACTCAGATTTCTCGAGTCCTGTCGGCTCACGTAGTCATCACAGCTGTTGCTGGAGAGCCTCTGGATTGGGACAGAATTCAGAAGCTCAATACCTTGTTTTCCCATCTGCTGCACTTCCTGAGGCGAGAGTATCTTGATACACCACACATTGTTTACAAACTCCCTGAAAAAATAACAGATAACAATAAAAAAATCAGCAACAGTTCAAAACACACCACCACCGTAGTTAAGAAATGTTGTTTCTCACGTCGTATTCATATATGGCAATTGGCAAGTTATGGTCAAACAATCAGATTAACAACCAAGCCAGTAAAGGTGACAGTAAGTGTTTAAAAAGGACCAGTTGAACAATTATAACAGTAAGAGTTTCCTATGAAGCACAGAATAGAGAATTTACAGATATGAAATGACAAAGTGCAAAATATGCTAATTCATCAAGAAAAAAGAGTGCAAAATATGCTGAATTGCGGGTGTAACATATGCAGGCTTTTTGCATCTTGTACCACTCACCTTATGGCATACCGTGCATATAAATATATGTTTCAAATAAACACTATGGTGCAACTCAACTGAACAAAACCATACAACTGGAGCTTCAAGTATACATAACATCTACAGTTTTGAAGCAATAGGATAGCGAGCTGTAAAAGGTTGCAACTTACTGCCAGGGGTCATCGCCAAGAAGAAGAACATCGTTCTCCCGGTCGACGAATACAAGCTGCCAGCCTGATCTCAGAGGGTCCTCCAATTGGCCTTCAAGGCCAAATAAACGAGCGAGCTCACTGCGCAGCTCATGATAGCTGCTGAACCTAGTGATATCCAGTGACCTCCCGAAGGACCCCGATTTGTGAACCTGTCAAGGATTACAACCTCCAAATCAATTACCAGGTAACAAATGTAAATTCTCACACTTGACAAGGAGCCACAATCCAGCTAAAATTTATACACCCTTAAAAAGCCAAAAAAAAGGAGAAATGAATACACAAAACAATCAAGCAGATAATTCATCTAGACATTTAGGCCGTGTTTGGTTGCAGTGCAAATTTATTTGCACTAGTACAAATGCATGGGAGTGCAAATGAAAAATATACAAATTCTCATTTAATTTTGTTTTGGGTTTTACTTTATTCTGTTTCATGTCTTAATTTACTTCCTTTGTACTGCAATCAAATAAAATAAACTAATATTTAAAACAAAAATAGGTCATAATTTAAACTCAAATCATTTGCACTGCAATAATTTTGCAGCAATGCAAAATTATTTGCATTGCAACCAAACACATCCTTAAGAGCACCATACTATACAAAGTGAACAAGCAGAGAGAACAGAATTAAGGACAAAACATTCAAGTTGTTGGTCCTACATAGTTTTTTTATCAGAACACTAGATTGTTAAGATTCCAGATAAGTATTAAATGTGTTTTCACTTGGTGAAAACATAGGCATGGATCACTTGTTAAAATGAGTACTTGGGCAGCCTCAGGTTAAGCATTTGTTAAATTTTCAATGGTCCCTGCATGAGGGCTGCTGCATTATAAATTCCGTCAATTCAGGTAACCTACTTGCCCCCCCCCCCGCGGCTACTGTTGATCCATCAACAGGAACACCTGCAAAATATGGTGATAAATCTGCTCACCTTCACAAAGGTTCTGGTTGGTGGGTTAACTTGGCCCACATTCTCTGGGGACTGCAGAAAACCTGACTCATCTAAGCAACTTGAAGTTGTGACAGCCGGATTAAGTGGGAAATCAGTTCCCGTGGAACTAATAAAATTGGAAGCAGCAAAAGGCATGGTTGTTGAATCACTATCACTGCCAACACCTCCAAGGCCTGACATCCCATTCTGCATTAGAAGAGAGGAAGAATCTATATTAACCCCAAAAAGAAGATGGCTTTGGGGATCTGTGCTACCTTCTTGGTCTACCGAGCATTCTCTACCAGGAAACGGTGGCAAAGAGATGGAATTTTGAGAGACATTGGTCTGTGGTTGGGGCATCTGCTCCACCTGGGGAAGAACACACTGAGTTGCTCCAGAAGGCAGAAGAGGTTCAACTGCAGCTCGCTTGGGCAACCAGGTGGTAGAAGGTATTAGGGAGGTGGTCCTTGGCAAATTAAGAAGTTGAGATGTCTCATCCTGGGGGAATGAGCCCAAAAGACTATGAAGGGGAGAAACACTGGATGTGGTTACAGGGTTCCCATTGGAGTCTGCAAAACTTGGTTGCTCACACAATGATGATATAGCCTGTAGAGATGGAGGCTGAGACTGAGACTGGGAAACAGACACAAGGTTTGACAGGGCAGTGACAACATTTGGAATCTGTTGTTGATCAGATAATTGTTGTTGCTGCTGATGATGCTGATGTTGCTGTTGTTGCTGCTGATGATGTTGATGTTGCTGTTGTTGCTGCTGATGATGTTGATGTTGCTGTTGTTGCTGCTGATGGTGTTGATGTTGCTGTTGTTGCTGCTGATGCTGCTGATGTAGCTGTTGTTGCTGCTGATGCTGCTGTTGTGGTTGCTGTTGATCATTAAATGGGAGGCGATGTTGCAATTGTTGCTGAAGAAGATGAACTGGAGGGTGGGGCTGGTTCTCTTGAACATTTTGTAAAAAGGGAAGCTGGGGTTGTGAGTGCTGCAACATCTGCCTTGGTATTAGAGAGGCAGACCTATTGGTCACAATCTGAGGTTGCTGGAACTGCAGAAGGGATGGAGATGCCTGTTTTGAAGGATCCACAGTCCTCATTTCCTGAAGTGCAGCAGCAGCCATTGCCTGGTACATATCAGTTTGAAGACCTAGCATAGAAGCATCCAGTCTTGGCTGCATCCAGGGTGTAACCCCAATTCCTTGGAAATTTAGAGATTGAATTCCCCTATCTCCACCATCCCCTCGTAGACACATCAGTTGAGAATTAATGCCCAGATCATCATCCTTCATCCCTGTATGTATCAAAAGAGACACTGCAAAATGATTCCTATGCATAATTGAGAAATAAGGAGCAAGAATATCAGCTGCTTCTCCAAGTCCTAGAAGTGTAAAGAAACCATACCATGTAAAGAGGGTAGTCCAGGAGGCCATGGTCTCTTGAGTCTGAGAGGGAATGGAGATGGATACATTGGGAATGTTGTTAAAGGTTCAATCTCCCACAATGACACTCTTGGTTGTCTCTCCCCTGCAGTAGACTCATCCCACCCAACCTAGTTTAACGGAAGCAATACTCGTTAGAAAAGTTTCCTACAGTATTTTCTAACAATGCAAAGCAAATTTAAGTGTAATCAAGTATCATAAGCTAAATCCCAAAGGTCTCAATACACCTTCACAGAGCGCCAATGTGAATTTGGCCATCGAACAGGATCCAAGTCACTAATGCCAGTTATTGTGCCCATATACCTGAAAGAAAATAAACAAATCACATGATCAGCAAATGACTACTTGTACAACCAACTAGGAATTTAAAGGTGGACATAGCAGATCAAGGATCTCCCTTTTAACACTGCAAAATAAGAAAGGCCACCAAGTAGATAATTTAACTATATACACACTTTCAGGCTTTGGCAATGAGTTGGAAAATTCATTCACACTACTCAACTCACCTATAATTAGAGAAACATCTGATAAACATCACTTTACTGGACCTATTTTTTTACAGCATAAGTTGAAACAATTTTACTTTCATCTAGGACATGTCATATGCAACATCCTTGAATGATATGTTCATCCACCCCAAAACCATCTTCCCTTGTGCACACTATATATATTTTAAGTCCATCTATTGCATATCTATGGCTCTCCATGAAAGGAAAAGAAAAAAATCAAATAGGAAGAAAAAAAAAGTTAAGGGAACCATTTAGCAATAACATTCAGAAGATGAGCTTCAGGACCAACCGACGGACACTTGATTCTTCAGTCTCAAACAGCATCCGAAAGCGCATACCAACAGAAACACGGGTGTGATAGACTGCCTTCACATACTTGGCTAGAGGTATGACAAATTCTGATGGACTAGCCCTGGGAAAGCAATTGAAAAAACAAGTGAACAACAGTGAAATGCCCCCAAAATATTCAATTTTCCCCAACTGGAAACAACTCTACCTTGGATTATAAAATATAGTGAATCGACTGTTTGTTGCAGCTGCATGAGCTGCTGCAGCAAGGAGCCCTATGTGCATACTGTCACTTGATAAAACTGACGAAGGCATCACTGTTTGTGGCCTATTGGCACGCCGGATTCCCAGGAGCAATTGGTTCTTTTCATTCCTTGAAATAAGTATGCCCCAGTGTCAGCAACAAGTTAAATCATGGATACATGGTCAAAATAACTGATCTAAAGGTTCAAGATCAAAGGACAAGAAGCATATTCCCTTGTTCATATCATACAAGTAACACATGTACAAGGAAATATATTTACTGCTTTAACAAATCAAAAAGAAACATGTCTTAAACTCAAAGAACAACCTAATCAGCCAACATAAGTAGATTATATGAATGACCATTTTCTGCTGAAAGCCTGAAAACGGAAAAAAATATTAATATATTGAAATAACTATGCAGTCTGTCAGATGAGTTTTTTCTCAAGCTCCCAAATGTGGACAGCATGCAAAGAACAGGTATTAGGTTGTTCCTACACATGATTCCTAAAGGCAAAGAAAGTCAAGATCACCAAGAGAGAAGCTTAAGAAAGTTCGCCTACCAGATGAAAAGGACTGAATCACCAGCAACGAGTCTTTTTGCACTCACAAAAACACTCCAACCCGTTGTAAGGAGATGCCTTTTAGGCTGGCCTGCATTTGAGATTGAATCAACTAATGAAAAGCTAGTCTTTTTCATCATAAGAAATTAACTAGTTCCTTTCTCGGATGGGGAAGATTAAGCTTTTTTATCACCTAGCAGTTGACATGTGAATAGGCAATTGAAAATGTACAATATGATCAATTGAAAAAAAAAAAAAAAAAAAAAACAAGCAGCACAAACCCCATTGACACCACTGCATGCCCAAGAGTTAGAAAATTGTTAAGGATGAGATTCAGGACAACAGCAGAGCACCATTCATTGACTTACACACAAATTTTTATCCATAACTAATAAAATCAAGGGCAGTTTCTAAATATATCAAGTTCTTATGTGAATATTTTTCTCCTCCATCAAGCCCAGAGCATGTCAAATAACAACAATGGAATATAGTCAAATGGCCTCAAAATGAAAGAAGGAACATAAACATTCTAGACTTCATTTTGCAAGTGCATAGAACCCCAAAGGCTACAAGTTGATGTAAGCAGAAGCCAAGAAAGAATGACTATTTACAAAAGGAGCTACGAGTTCTTTAAAGAAATAGGGATAGTAGAGATATGAACAAAAGAGATGGTTAAACCTAGAAAAATGACATACACACACCATTAAAAGTAAAGGAAGATGGAAGCATAAAAGAAAGTGTTCTACGCATGAGCAAACAAATGAGAAGTATAGTAAAAATTGGCTTTCAAAGATTATTCAAAAAGTCATAATCATGTCAACATCCACACCATTTACTTAAAAGTATAGTCTTCTGCAGCTCAACATCAAAAGACTACATATCTTGGAGTAATTGAAACTGTGTATTCATATGAACAAATAGCTTTCATACACATGATATTGGATACAGAATAAGATTAAAATAAGAAATTGTCACGAAAGCTCAGCAAACATCTAACCTCCAAGTAGCATAAGAGAAAGAGAAGTTTCACTCATGAAGAAAAGATACATCTAGAATTCTTTTCTAATGTAATATCAGAAAACTAACCCCGAAAAATATGCCTGAACTTCCACTCGTTATCATGAAGATCCTTAGCAATCAACTCCTGAGCTGGAGGCTGCTGGGAGAAGTCCTGAAGGAAAATTTGATAACATAGATGAATTTGTTCAACATTAGATCAGCTCAAAGAGGTGAAGGATATATCAAAATTTTAAAGTAAGCAGGTTTAGTAATATATTAACATAAGCAACCTACCAGTGGGGGAAAGACCTTTTCAGCTGCTCGGCGAGGCACAGAAAAACCACCATGAGTACTAGTGTCACTCGCGGTCAAAGTTTTACAAAAATAGTTTGTTGGTTGTTTGCTTGGTGTACCCAATTCTGTAGGCAGGTAAGGTTCCTTTTGCTCTTCCTGCAGAAAATAAATTGAAAATAATAAATAAATAAAATCCTAGCAAACCATTAAAGCAAACAGGGTGATAGGGGTTACCGGACTCAGTGGTTGTAAGGTCATCTGGGCATACACTTCATCAGTCTCTACATCTGCCTGAATTTTGACATATTTGGGATTTTAGGTAGCAAGCACAATGAATATCCAGAACCAGACAAGAGCAAAACAAAGCAGAGCTTACATGCATGGTCACATTGTGAAGCTGACAGATCAGCTGTGGTGGTAAGCTTGGGTAATTAGGGATATGGGCATCAACCTCCTTGTTGGTTGATGCAGCCACCTGCATAAGAATATTGATGACTTGCTTAATACCTCTAATAACAGGTGAACTAAGTTAAATTACCAAAAAAAAAATGTGTACAACGTAAGCTTTCAGCCATTTGGCCTTCAACCTTTGAGTGAACGAGTTCTATACATCCAAAGAAAGTGCAAACTTAATATGTAAGAAATGGAAATATTGATGTTGTTCCAGATGAAAGTGTGCAGAGGAGCGTAGTCTTCACCCAAATTGACAAAAGAGAAAAAACGGAATAGAAAAAAGAAAGTTTCCAGATGATACTAACAAGTGTAATTTATCAAAAAAAAAATGTTAACAAGTGTATATGCATGTATTAATAAGAATCGAAGTTTAAGATATAGTCAGTTAGTCACCAATTCACCTTACTGAACATTAAGATCTTTAGGCTCAATTTTATGGGGAAGATGGTCAGCCAAACAATCATAGGAGTGATGGCAGAGATAGCATGAAATTCCACCATGTTCAAGCACTACAGAATGATTCCAATGGAACATACATGCATAGACAGATAGACTCATAAACATACACATTACATGCATGTATATACACAAACATGTATCAATGGTTCGCTCCTGCCACATACAGCAAAGCAGCATCGGTCTTCAACCAAATAAATCTTCTCCTAATTTTTCTTTTTTTTATCAAAATCTTCTCCTACTTTTTCTTTTTTTATCAAAATCTTCTCCTAAATCACATGGGCATTCAGCAGAATCCGTTGCTCTAAGCAAATGGAAATTAACATTGACTGCGATTTGCTTATATTCCACGAGATGGGTGATAACCATCACAAATTCCATCGTATCACATTCGAAGGACTGAAATACATGTATACTAACCTGCTCACTGTGACCCTGTGGAAAGTAGACCACGCGGCTCCCAACAGCAGGCAAAGAAACAAGAGGGCCCGCGCATGCATGCCACAGCTCAGAATTCAGAACTCTCTTTTCCCCTACAAAAAAATATTCCGCAGCAACATTAACACAGATCAAGAAACTTAATTTCTCACACATTTGACTCAGTCACTGTTTACAATTGTCAACAACCAGGCTTACGAAGATACAATTTCGTATTCCTTTGATAGGACGATTTTGATCGAATAAATGGGCATTCAAATGGCCCAATAATCACTTGAATTCCTCCACAAACACTGGAGAAAACATGGGGTGTCAACTGAATGTTGGTATGAAGTTCAAATCGATAACTTAAAGCAAAGAGCAAAACTTCAGGGGAAAAGAAGAGGAGGAAAAAGCAGATCGGAAGCGTTCATAAAAGTTTGTAAAGACGAAAACCCGAAGAGAGAAAAGGACTCTGGTGGCTGTAAGCTTACCTTCCTGCGCCTGATGAATGAAACCAGACGAAGACAGTCTCATTTTTGTGAATACTATGGAGACTTTTGCTCAAAGATAGTTTACCCACCAACAAACACAGGATCCCAAAAGGCTGTTAGCCTCAATAAATAAGCAAAACCTTCTTAAAGAAACACCGCGTCGAGCGAAAACCCGCTACCTCCGCTTCCTTCTCGCCGAGAACAACAGCTACCTTTACTCCCTTCTCGCCGGAAACCACCATAACTCTACTTCACCCCTCGCTGAACCAAAAAACCGTACAAAATTCCAATAGGTGCTTAATGTCTCAGCTCCACTTGCCCGCCAGAAATTAACCGAGGAACCAGACACCAATCCCAAAATCGTCATACGCAGATTGGAGTAAACCAGTAGCAACCCCACCCCACCCAACCTTCATCCAAAACCGGGTCCGCTACAAAATATAATCCTTTTCAGCCTCATTCGTTCTAGATCTTCTCCGACCAAACCCTAGGCTTCCAATCTCCAATCCACAACTTCATGCAATGGGTTTAACCGCAAGAATCTTCACATTTCAACTCAAACCTAGAGACTAAGCTCCCAAACCAAAGCAAAAACTAATCACCCTTCACCAACTCCAAAATACTCTGCTCTTCTCAGCTACTAAGACCCCCCCTAGGGTTTCAAATATTCGCCGCCCACTTACAACCTTCCTTCACCACGACGTAGACGAATAAACAAAACCAAAAACACGCATTCCAGTGTAAAACCAACCAAAACCAGAAGAAACCCACAAGCCCTCCAGATCTCAGCCCCTTCAAGACCAAAAAAAACGGAAAAAACTGTACGACAGGTATCAGCACAAACCCTAAGTAAGCTCACCCTCAGCACAGAAACAGTATGTCTCAAGACACCATTTACCCCAGATCTCCAACTTCGGTACACAGAGAAAGCTCTGGATTCGTCAATTATAGTCACGAATCGAGCATTTCAAAACGAATTATACATCGTGGAAGCTTTCAAGAGGAGAGTGATCGGAGTTAGCAGAGCATTTGTCGACGATCCATCGCCGAAATTCCCCTTTTTAGGCTCTTTTCGAGCTTCGTTATTTTTTTCTTTCTTCTCGCTTTTGCTTTTTTTCACTAAAGAGAGCTTCTGCTAGTGCTGCTGCTGCTGCTGCACTGCTTCTCGTCCTCTCTCTCCCTCAGTCTCTCTCCTTCAATCCGATCAATCAATACAACCGCCATTATTTTTCGCTGGCTTTTATACCAGGAGAGGAGAGAGAAAGAGACTAGGAGAGAGACAGCGAGAGAAAGTGTGTCAAATTAATTTCTTTAGTTTTTCTTTTTTTTTGCTTTTACTGTTTTCGACTTTTCGTGTTCATAGTTCAAACAGACAGTTTACGTACGAGTTCAGACACGGATACTCGGTCAATTACGAAATTGCCCCTTTCTTTCCTAAATTAGATTAAAACCCTTTCTTTCCTAAATTAGATTAAAACTTAAAACTAACCAGAGTAGAACCCACGCAAATAAACCTAACAGGAAAGTAATAATATCGCAGTGGTTTTCCTGCACGGGTCGTCTAGCAAAACACCAGAGTAGTGAGAGTACCTTCCGCATGGAATGGATTCAAAATGGTCTTACCACGTGGCAAACATAAAAAACCCAAAAACTAAGAACGTTCGACATGCCACGTGTGACTTAGCCAAATGATTAGGTGGGTCCATTTAAAGATTGCATGCACGCCTCAAGGTAAGCAATGAATTTCAGGCCATCTGATTACCCCATTTCATTGGTAA
Organism: Nelumbo lutea; assembly: GCF_056320005.1. Lineage (NCBI taxonomy): Eukaryota > Viridiplantae > Streptophyta > Magnoliopsida > Proteales > Nelumbonaceae > Nelumbo > Nelumbo lutea. Next base: position 86,983,990 of record NC_142686.1, read on the forward strand.
ATGATGGGATCCATCTTAGGTTACACACGGAAAGATGCAAATTTTAAAGGGTAAAGGATGAATGTTTGAACCAAGGTCCCAAGTATCGATACATATCGTTTCGGACTCCATTGGATTGGATGTATCGGAGGTCTGACCGATTGAAGGGTAGAGGAGATCTAAACTGACCCCCTGAATTGGTTGTGAAAAAAAAGGGCCTAAAATACTGTATTAATTCGTCCGATACACTCATACCAACATATCAGATATATGGGTATTTAAAACCATGATTTCAACCACATTTGAGAGGAAAATTGTTGAGAGAAATGCTGGTAGACATTGAAATTAATGCATAGCTATAAATAACCATGGTGAGTACATTTTTGCCATGAAATTTGTTTAAGGTGCAAATGCACCACAGGATCTGATATTTTCTTTCTTTATTTTATTTTATTTTTGTGAGGCAGCACCACAGGATCTAATCCAACCCTCATTAGACAATCATGTGGAGATGTGGATTATAAGGGTGTAAGCATGGTCTGATAAGCTATTAACTATTTTGGGAATATCACAAAATTAATTATGAAACTTAATTTGGCTTGTAAACATCCATTTTGTCCCTAATATACCTAACATTAAGGTTGTCCCTAATCTATCGAAAAACAATTATGAAGTTGCCAATGGTTTTAGACTTTTAGTTGGTAAATTCTTTACATGAGAAGAAATGAGCTACTCCCGTTGGAGCAGCGCTGTGCTAAAACCATGAAATGACAGCCTTTGGATTTATGCATGTGGCTTCACCTTATGTCACTTCATATCCAATATAGGTAACGCCGTGATTCACGGTTTTTAGTTGATTTTTATGCTTGCTCTTGACACCTACCATATATTGGGAATATCTTCCATACTTATTAGTTATTATTCATGGGAGATATTTTCAATGCAGGGTGGATGTGTCTGTGAAACGTCCATTTGTGAAGAACAGATTCCGCTCTATTAGAATTAGCTTGTTGTAACTAACATTTGGGTTCTATTCTTGCCTCCAAACTCCAATTAGGGGTGTTTATGAGGGGCTCGAATTGCTATTCACTACTTGTTTTCACATCTCAATCCATTAGATATAACAGTTGTGCATTGAGAATGTCTCCCTTTTCATTGAGAAATGTTCTCAATACATGATGGCTGTATTCAGTGGATATAGATGTGGGAACAATTACTGGATAACAGATCGACTGGTTTGGCCGAGGGATCATGAATCTGCATAGATCGGCTGATTTGGCCGAGAGATTTTTTTTACCTGTGTTAACCATATATCTCATGATCACATGGCTTGCAATCCGGTATGAATATGACACACAGCACGACCATGTCAATTATAACCATTAGTATAATGGTAAAAACATCCCCCAATATCTATAAATGGCTATTTTGGCAGATATTTGTATATTTTATCAAAGGGGGTGAAAATGATTAAAATGTCCCCTAACACTTATAAAAAGCTTAGTTAAGAGGAGCATTTCCAAGTAAAGTGATAAATAAATTCTACAAATAACCAAAATACCCCAACAATAAGGGCTAGTTAGGATGGTATTTTGATCAATTCAATTATTTATAACTCTTATAAATACCCTAACCCTTACCTATATTCATCACAACAACAATCATCCAATGGAATGCAATATTCTCATATATTCTCAAATTTTTATTTTTATAAATTTTAAGAAGAATAAAAGTTTGATTGAGTGTCTCAAATTGAAGAATAAAAGTTGATATTTGGGAGATTTAAAAGCTTTGCATTCAAGTTGAAATACTGAATTGGTAGTTTGGACTCTGACTTCGAGAACTGAAGTGCAATTACTGAGTTTGTTGGATTTTTCTTTTAATTAGATTTTAATATTTATTATAGTGGTCAATTCCACTCACCCCTTCATTTAGCTTCCTTTGGCTTTGATTAGTCTCAGTCACTCTACAATAGCACTACTGATATTAGAACTAATTGTATCACTGCTAAATAAATCCAATCTCTTATCCCATTATAAAAATAATTTAAACAAAATTCCTAAAACATTTGTGAGAATATTCATTGTGCTCTTACTTAGTGTGATCACAAGGGTGTGCCTAGTAGATCAAATCTCAATGGGAACAGGTTACTCCCTATTGTGTGGCCCCACCAAGAAAAGAAAAAATTAATATGATATGGAAAAAATATGATATCTGAAAAACTTCTGACCAGTCAACTGGAATCATAAACATGGCAACAAATTAACTGTTATTTATTAAAATTTATGGGTGGATTTTGATTGGTCAAATTCTTCTCATACCATATCTTTTCTGCATCATAGATTTTTCCAGTTGTATTTTCTCCGATAACGATAGATGACCATCTTGAGGTAAAGAGAACCGATTAAAAACGTTTTTTCATATTAATTAAGCTAGTTAATAGATATCATTTTTAAGGGATTGGGCTTTTGTTTCTTAATGACTATGATGCCATATTGACTTCTGATTATTTTTCAAAACATTTAAGAAAATTACTTATGATCACTTATAAATAAACATACTTCTTGGCAAACCGAGCATCACTCAATATCAAGATGACAATGCTGTCTAATAAATTAAAGTTTACAAGTTTTGGTAAAATCAGATCCAATAGAGTATCAATTTTGATTTTTTTTTCAAAATTGAAGAAAAACTTGCACAAAACAAAACTTCCAACTGCATAACCCCCCCCCCTCCCCCCGAAAAAATAAAAAGTCTATAATTCTTAAATTTGGAAGTTCCCATTTTTATAAGAAAAATGCTTTTGAATCAAAATTGTTTCTTTTAGAAATTCCTTACACATGTAAAGAATTGGAATTATTTTTTGACTACTATTGATTAATAATGAGAAAAGGAAGAGATTTATGAGGAAATCATCTATTGTTAATGGGTTAACAACCAATTTTGTGAAATGGGTTCCAAGTGGTCCAGGACTACGGCCTACTTGCTTTCAAGAATTGGAGAGTGAGACATCTTCACCACCTCACCTATCTAAAAACAAAAGATAAGGTCCTTGATGACCACCTAGATTAAGATGATTGGCCGAAAATTAACTTGACATATCTTCTGCATCCCAATTTCACTTAAAAGCTCAGTTTTAAAAGAGTAAATGCAAATATGTACAGTATAAATACATTGAAAATATAAGGTTTTACACTCTACATATTTGTATTTGTACGTATTCCTTCCAAATTGAGCCTAAATAAATTGACTCCACCAAATCAAATTGGTGCCCACCACTATTATAGAGCTAATTAGATCATACTAACTGCTATCCATTTATTTTCAGTGCTTCATTTTGCACTACTGTAATGAGTGCAAATCAATTGAGAGAAAATTTCAGTCCACCTTATTTCATGCTTTACTTTGTGATGAGGGAAGATTTGGCCCTTCGTTGATCTAGCAACACGTGGCACAATAGGACCGTTGCATGACACCTCAGTGCCACACGAACAACTGTGGATCCCACTAAGTTAAGGAGGTACACCTCAGAACCAGTCTAAGCACCTCATACACAACTCGAGCACCTCGGCAGGGTAGCTAATAATACCTCGTCCAGGGTTGACCTATGGCACCTCGTCGTTAACGGTCCAATGGACCTCAATGTGAGAAGCAACCTCCCCCAAGGACTTGCCAACCTAACTAAGGTCTAGGTGGCAACCTGCGGGAGTACTTGTCGACCTCCTCTACATGCATCCTGTCACTCCTAAGTCTTTCGTAAGTTAGCTCCCGCACCAAATGTTTCGAATGAAACTGAATAAGGCACAAAGCGTGGTCTACATGCACGACTAGCTTCAAGGACTACAGACCAATCATGCATGTCTTCTTGGAGATCTCAGGTGTGTGAATCCCACACCAAACAATGCCTATATAAAGGTACGCACGATTGAGCTCTCACATTCTTCTACTTACAAGCTATCAGCTCTTTCTAAATCTCCTTCACTAATTTAAGCATCGGAGTGCCCACGCTGGGTAAAAGCACCTCGAAACACTCTAATATTCTTGCCTTGTAGTTCAACCCAACCACGTAGCTAGTTTGACATCTAATCTGCCTTCCAACAAGGAGTGACCAGATCGTGCTACATCAATTGGCATCATCTGTGTGAATCACTACACAAAAGCTAAGTTCTCACTTGTTCTCTGATCCTCAAGTAATGGCATCATCAAGCAACAACAACAACACCATGATTGAAGGAACCCCCCGAGGGGGCAGAATTAGAATGATCGACCCAAACAAGTTCCAACAGCCTTGCTCGGACATAATCTTGCAGCCCTGACTGCAAGGCCGCTCTCGCGTGTTGAGCCCTACATGCTCTCTACAAGCATTGATGACCAACAAACTGTGAGGCCACTCCCGTAGGTCAAGCCCTCTATGGTTCCCATGGGAGTTGATGGCCAATAGATTGTGGAGCCACCCTCACAGGTCAGCACTGCCTAGGTGACAAGGTGTCTGTAGGTCGAGGTGTTGAGAGCGAACTGGCCTATTAAAATTTTGGCGATCTGACTGAGACTCACTTTGGCGACCTGGACAAGCCGACTCGCGACACACGTAATCAGCCCAAACGAGCCTTGCTAGCTCTGTTTGTGTGGTCGGCCGTATAGGTTGAGCCCTTCGCAGCTCTTGTGGGAGTCGACGCCAATGGATTGCAATTGCCCTTGCGAGTCAACTCTTTCAAGGCTCCCATGCGAATTGGCGACCTGCAGTTAGTAGAGCTGCCCCCCGCAGGTTGAGATCCTTGTGGCTCATCGTAGTAGAGAACCAGTGTGTCCAAGGATTGACACAGTGCAGCAATGGCACTGACCTGCCATTTAAACACTAACAACGACACACGTATCAACAACACTATCACAAGGGGGCAGAAACTAAACAACCAACCCAGGCAAGCTTCAATGGTCTAGCCCAGATTGTCTCCCAACCCAATTGTAGAGACTCATTATTGATTAAGCCCTCCATGGCTCCCATGAGAGTAGGCAGCGAGCTGAATGTAGAATCATCCTCATAGGTTGAACCTTTCATGGTTCCCATGAGGGTAGGCGATCCGTAGATAGTTGAGCAACCCCCTCAAGGTGAGCCCCCCATGGCTCTCGAAGTGAACGACCAACAGTTCTAGGAGTGGAGTAGCACATGTGCGCCATTGACTTGTGAACACAAACCTGAGAGAGTTAATCCTACATGATGGCATAGATGTAGCCATGTCTAAAGCTACTACATAATGACCATCCGCTTTGGTGACCTGATTAAACTAAACTCTAAGGGGAAGCCAAAACCGCTTTCAACATCAAGGCCATTAAGCCGATCTTGAAACGCATCAACAACAGGTAGTCCACCCCATGCAAGTCGGCCCCCATCTATCTAGCTCGACATCATTTTGATAGTCAAAATTATAACCGCTTTGGCAACCTCGACGAGCCGACTCGCAGTATCTACATGTTAGCGAAAATCTACTAAGGGGAAGCCAAACCGCTTTTAGCTAACGCTCCCTACGCTAACCACTTTGGAAACCTGACCCAATTGAATTCTAAGGGGAAGCTAAATTGCTTTCAGCATCGAGACCCCCTAAGCCGACCTCGAAACACGTTGGCAACAAGTAAGTCGGCCTATGCAAGTTGGCCCTCATCTATCTAGCTCAGCAGCGTTTTTGACTTTGCTGCTACTACACTACATTGATCTCAAAGGACGAAAGTATCTCATCGCCGACCTGATAAAAAAAAAAGAAACAAAAGAAACAAAGGAAAGGAAGACTTCAGAGAGGATATCATACAGCCAATGAAATCGAGAGCAGGTCACCTCAGGCCTCATCTTCAAACAAGTTACACCCTTCGCCGAACTGACCTCGGCTCGAGTGTGGGGGGCAATTGATGAGGAAAGATTTGGCCCTCCGCTGACCTAGCAACATGTGGCACGACAGGACTGGTGCATGACACCTCAACGCCACATGAACAATTGTGGATCCCACTAAGTCAAGGAGGCACACCTCGAAACTAGTCTGAGCACCTCGTACACAACTCTGGCACCTCGGCAAGGCAGCTAGCAACACCTCATCTAGGGCTGACCTGTGGTACCTCGTCGTTAGTGGTCCAATGGACCTCGACTTGAGGAGTGAACTCATCGATGACCTGCCGACCTATGGTACCTCATTAGCACCGGTTGAATTGACCTCAGTGTGAGGAATGACCTCCCTCGAGGGCTTGCTGACCTAACTGAGGTCTAGGTGGTGACCCGTGAGACGTGCTCGCCGACCTCCTCTGCATGCACCCCGTCACTCCTGGGTCTCTCGAAAGTTGGCTCTCGCACCGAATGTTCCAAAGGAAACTGAATAAGGCACAAAGCCTGGTCTATGTGCACAACTACCTTCGAGAACTTTAGACTGGTCAAGCACGTCTTCTCGAAGATCTCAGGTGTGGTGCGTGAAGCCCACACCAAATAATGCTTATATAAAGGTCTCATCTCCTCTCTGAGAGAAAAGGTACATGCGATTTAGCTCTCGCATTCTTCTACTTACAAGCTATCAACTCTCTCTAAATCTCCTTTGCTTACTAAAGCATTAGAGTGCCCACACCGGGTAATAGCACTTCAAAACACTCTGATCTTCTTGCCTTGCAATTCAACCAGCTACGTAGGTAGTCTGACGTTTAAACTACCTTCCAGTAGAAAGCGACTAGATCACACTACATTATTTTGCTTTATGAATCAAGCTCAGGAGCAAAGCAAAATAAAACCTAAAGCAAATGTACACCAAAATTTGCACTTTTCTCAATTGCAATCCCACTTAGTTGTACTAGTGCAAATTTGCATTGCAAACAATGGGGCCAAACTTCACTTGTGATGTGACGGGCAAATTATGTTGGGCCCAAAGCCCTAATGATCCCACCCAATGCAATATGATTCAGACAACATAGACTAGTTACATGAGTATTGACAAAAACAGCATCAAACTTTACTTTGAAATTTGAATCATCAATTGGGACGAGGATGCGAACTTGTTTTTTCTTTAAGGTAGAATGCATGGGATTATTTGGACAGGTGAAGTAAAAAGACTTGGTAGTCAACATCCCATCCTGAATTAATAAAACTCAATTGGACCAAATCACAACCCAAGTCAAGTTCCTTGTAAAATGGTAGATAGGCAATATGATAGATTATGAACATTAGCCTAATATTATATATTCTAACTTCCACTATAACGATTGATATTTTCAATTCATTATTAAGAATAAAAAAAAGTGATGCTTTTTGATTGCTTCATTGTTGCCTTTGCATGCTAAAGTAAAAAAAGGGAGTGGGCCTGCTAGATGGATCAGTTAATAAATTTCCCTAATGTCTTCCAAGTAATATATCGGTGCACATATTGTACGATACGTATCATTTTCTGGGTCATACACTAAATACTTTGAATTGGTTATGATTGATTAAGTTTGAATAAAAATAATAATATTGTATTATATATCTATTGAGTTATGAAATAAAATGAAGGTAAAAAAAAAAAGAAGAAAAAGAGTACTGTGATGAAATATCGAGTGTATTGATAATTTGAAACTTATTTCTACGTGGCAATTTAATTAATAGTTTGAAAGGCCCCACATATGTTTATTTTTGTAGCTTTTTAATGCTAATATTTTTTTGTGGGGTAGTTACCAAAAAACAAAAAAAAGGTTGGGTACATGGTTAATGTAGATTGAAGTAGGGGTGTTAATAGACTGGTTTTGAATTGGATTCCATCTAAATCAAAATCAATTTGGACAGATTGAACAGATCAATAAGACATATTAGATTGAATCTGGTCTGTTCATAATGAATTTATATCAGATTGAACTAATATCTGATCCATTGATAGGAAATAAGAACACAGGTGTCAATGGACCATATTTGAGTTGGAACCAATCTAAATTAACATAGATTTAAACAGATTGGGCAGTCTAGACATTAAATTCGATGGACTGAATTGAAACAGGTCCACATTGAACTAAATTGGCTTGGGCCAAATCTAGTCCAATTGACACTCCTAAATTGAAAGATTGAAAATCTGACCAATCTAAAGGGTTCCTAATATAGTGGATAATTTGGATCTGCCACATCTCCAATTGATCATGCAGTGAAACAACACCCTATTTGACCCAATCGGGGAACTTTTTTCCACTAAAATTATGTTGCATGAGGACATTATATATTATAACCAAATTGAATCTTTATTCTCTTACATTTTTTCTTGCACTTCCCTTCTGTCTATGACAAGTGTGTTCCCTTACACGTATATAAATTCAGAATACATGTGTAGGGTTCTTCGGCCGGTCCCATTCAAATTTAACAAAATTCCAACCCGAATCCACCAAGTTAGGCCACGTGTGATGGGACACTTGTCATAGAATGAAAGGATGTATAAAAGATCCGGACCCACTAGTATAGTCCTTTCCTTTTTGTCGTAATGACAATGAAAAAGAAGTTGGGACAAAAGATGAAATTATTTATTGAAATATGTTAACCAATTTCATATTTTCATGTTTCTTACTTTCTAGATGAAATTATATAGTGAAATATGTTTGGTTTGAAGTATGGATGGACCCATAAGGGGGCCAACCATTGAGGTAGAGAGTGAGGGGAGGGGAAAATTTATATAGGAATGATTCCCCAGGCTGCGCCCCTGGTATATAAATGCATAAGAGTGCAAATGTAAAAATACAATTTTTTATTTAATTTTATTTTGAATTTTATTTTATTATACTTTATATTTTAATTTACTTCATTTATACTGCAATCAAACAAATTAAACTAAAATTTGAAATAAAAATAAGTCATTATTTACACACAAAATCATTTGCACTACTATCATTTTTGCATCAATACAAATTTATTTGCATTGCAACGAGTAACTGCCTAAATATATCAATTAATGTATAGCCTACAAATATGTACAAGGATGATATGATGTTACAGTATATAGTGGTCGTAGTCAAAATTATGAGCCACTGCTAGTCACGCAACCATCTGTACAAGTTGCATGTCACCTTATCAATGTGTCACACAATAGGAGAGAAGATGAGGGAATGCCTCGAAAAGAACTCACGAGATTAGCAGCTGTAATCTTTTGGTTATTTTGAAGAGACCATGCGGTAGGAAACTGTTTTCTTTAAGACTGTCTTTGGTTTTAAGGAAAAGGTAGGAAAAGGAAGGGAAAGATGTATAGGTTTTCCTATCTTTTCCTTCCCCTCCCTACTTTTCCCTTCAAACCAAACATAGCTTAAATATCTAAATGTCTCCCTCACATGTTGATCATGATGCTTTTATTTCCTCTACTTCAGCCACCAAATTGTTGTTGTTGGAGAATTCATTTGTGTTAATAGCTGGTTTTACATGGGTTTTAGATTGATTATAGTTAGAAAGAAGTAATATTTTAAAGGTCCGAAAAAGATATGATACCAAAAAAATTTATAACCAATCAACGAATATCATAAAAGTGATAACCAATCAGGTGGTATTCATCAAAATTCAGAAAGGATTTTATTGATAAAGTTCTTTTGATATCATATCTTTATAGTATCATACATTTACCCTATTTAGAAACATACTTTTATTTTGGACAAATTAAATTCTAATAACTATTTAGTAGTTGTAAGTTTGAAGATAATTTGCTTATTTTATTTCTAGAACCCTGTGGAGATGACAATAGAATAACTACTTAATGTGTTACATGTAATATCAAAAAAAGAAAAAAAAATATCATCAATCACATTATTGCCATATCCCACAAGGAATTACTGAATGTTTTAGTGAACCTTTACAAATAGGATTCAAAGGTTAACCCTTCTTCTTCCATTGTTCTAAACAAAGTAAACTGTTTTTTTTTTTTTTTTTTTTGTCCTTTTAATTTTTGTGCTCTCTAATGAGAACAAATTGGTTTTTGAAGCCCATTTTTAGATGATTAGATGAAATGAATTTGTAATCTTGCTAATTCATATTTTCAACTTGAAATTCATGTCGACCATAAAAAATTGATATTTGTAAGCCATCCAAAAATTAGATAATGGGTTCATCCATATCCTGACCTTCTTCATGGGGCAAGTATATATCAATCAATGTGTGATCTCCCCAAGTCAAATATGAATTTAATTTCCATCTTTATCTTTATAAAGGGAATGGTTTGCTAGTCCATTCCCCATTTCAGAGAAATGTAAGTTACCTACTAATCTTCCCATGTGGTAGTTACATTATGGCCCAAATGGGCCCCGCCTTCCCTTCTTCAGCCTTAATTCATGCCAATTCTCTCTTTCTCTCTCTTTCCCTAACAAGGGTTTTGGAAGGGTAATATCACTATAAAATGCTCCAAGAAATTGAGGGGTTGAGATGTAAATTGTGGAAATGAACACAAGGGCAATGATCAAAAGGGTCACATATAATCATATATAGAGAGTGAACAGTCAGATTTGCCACATAATCCATCCACGTGGCAAGAAAAGGCTAGGTCGTCTAGAGAAGAAGCCCAAGTTACTCAATTAGGGCAACCTTTTTCCTCAAGTAAATGGTCTGTAATCGAACTGAATTCACTAGAAAGAAGGGGGAAAAGGGCAACACAGAGTGGGCCACGCTGTTCACGTTTCCTTGGTCTGGGGTAAATAAGCTAACAACATATGCTCTGTCTTACGCAACGCAAAGGTACCATAGTAAATACAACACACACATAATTTCAAAAGTTGCATGGCGGAGGTGAGATATCTGTACCAGGGAGAGACGACTAATCTGGGCCGTCAGCTTCAGGGCGGGTCCCACGGAGGCCTCAAATTGACGCCAACGTACCACAGTCGCCTTTACCGGTCGCTCTCAGGGTACAGTTGGAGAAGGAAAAAGCGAGCACATAATAATTCTTGTCAGTGGCAAAATGGTAAATAAGAGCTGGGGCGTTTGTCTACACTGCACTGTTCACACGAGGGCTGCTTTGAGACTTTGACCGCACAGGGTCAGGGCCCCCTCCGACAGGAACCGGTTGGTCATTTCTCCGTGGCACCGCACAGGAGGAATAGCTGGTTCTCTAAAGGAGAGAAATTGTTGTTTTCTTTTTTATTTTATTTTCTTTTTTGAATTTTCTCTGTATGTGTTTCATGAAACCCAACCCAAGCAGGAGATTTTTAGGGCAAAACTTTATAGGGTTGGATGATTGTGATATAGGACCAATGGGCCTGCCAATTGTTAGGGTTTCTTGGTCTGAGGAGGCATGGTTGTCTTGCCTTAATCTTTGGAACCAATGTGGACCGTTGTTTTTCTTTTTCTTTTTAATATACTGCAGTTCAATGGCTGCGGGAGATAAGATCTGGCGCTATTCTTGCCAATTTTCCAGGTGGCAAGTTTTAAAAGACTAGCTTCAAATATTTTTGGGTAAATTGTTAAAACCTCCCCTGATTTTTCGAACATATTATAAGTAGACCCCTTTTATTAGAATTGTTAAAAACAGGCATGGAAATGTCTAAAAAATGCCCATGCAATTACCTTTGACCAAAATATTTATTTTTCAAAATTTCTCTTCATAATAATGTTAGCCCAAACTCTTCCAATCTCTTTTCTGAATTGATTTTTTTTAATTTTCCCTTCATATCAATTGCTCAAAGGTAAATTTGCAGCTCTAAATTTTCTATTTTTTTGTTGTTTATTGTATTGTTTTTCTTCTGTAGGAACTAGCCTCAATAGAAATTCTATAGGTATTTTGGACATTTTCGTGCCTTTTATTAGAGGATTCTAACACAAGGGGTCTAATTGCAACCGTGTTAAAAAATTCAGGGTAGATAATTGTAATTACCATACTTCAGGCAAGGTTTCAGCAACAATCAAACACTTTAGGGAGGTTTCAGTAAATTACCCAATATTTTTTAACCCCAAATCTTGTTTCCTGTGGAGTAGCGGACACCCTACAGTTATATTAAATATGGAGGAAAGAAAACATGGAGACCTATACAACTTAGACATTGGCTAAGAAAGCCGACCAGCTTGAAATATGAGAACCATTTTTAAGGAATAAAGTTCGTTTTTTTTTTTTTTGCATTTAATACAAAAATTGGAATATCATACTAAGCATAAGCTGCATTATGTTTTAGCTTTTAAGTCTGTTAAAGGTGAACCGATGACGGATTTAAGTTGATTTCTCTTTTGCTCATAAAAAACTTCCATTTTTCTTTGGGGTTTGTGTTTTTTTCTTGATGATTTTAATTAAACCCTTAATTTAGATATTGATTTATTATATGCTGGAAACATGTATTTAGGATTTAGGGTTTTAGTTATGTTTTCCCTTTTGCATGTAAGGTCAATTTTTCCTAGAACTTGTTTTTCTCACAACTGTATTTTTTTCTCTTAATAATTTTTAGGTTCTTTTGGGCTTCATTTTTTGTATTATTCTTAGAATCTTAGTCCTTTTAGCTTTTGTAAGAGCAGAATGGTTATAGTGAAACCTATTTCTCAAGATTCAAACAACTATTCTCAACATTGTTTAAAGAAAATATTAATATATTTTATTTTATTATCTATAACTCAGAAAATAACAAATTAATATATATTTTTTTCTCCTTTGGCAAAAGCTATATGGCCAATAAAATGGTATGAGAGGCTTGTAAATTACCATAGACGGGAAAAAAATTGGCTGTCCATATGACAAGTTAGTTCATTTGAACTGGAGACCAGATTATTTAGTACAGCATTCAATAAATATTTTGACAGCTACGTTAGAAATTTGCTTTCAATAATTTCAAAGATAGGCTAGGGTAATTTATGGGACCGGAATAAAAAATTCAGATTCCATTTGGTGCACATTCGGAATGAGATCTAAATCTTTTGGAATTGGAATTGCAATGACCTGTTTCCATAGTCTTTTTGGTTTAGATAAGAATCAGAATGAGAATTAGAATAAGCTAGAATGAAATTTCATTCCCCAAAAGAGGGAGGGAATAACCATTCCACCAGGAATGAGAATGGAATTCCAATTTCTCTCAATCAAACAATTGGAATCGGAATGTCCATTCCAATTCTGATTCCAGACCCAGATTCCTGGGCCCTCATTAAGTGTGTGCCTACCTGATTTAGACTCTATAAATTCCTCAGAACAGTAATAGTGCTAAGGCATGGCTGTATAGAACAACATATCACTTGTAAAGAGTGGACAACAGTAGCAACCAAACATGGAAAGCCAAAGTTTTCTCAATCAAGAATTACCATTGAATTAGATGATGGAACAATAGTAGCTTTGAAGTGTATCTAAAGACACTATCTTTAAAATATTATTTGCCTTTATTTAACGAACCAATTTTGCTTTGGATTACAAGAAAATTCATTACTAAGATATAACACAACTTTGGTTGAGAAATAAAACAAGAAAAATTGTGGATCATTCAGAGAAAACTCTTTTAAGACAACAATATTTTTCCTTGAGAGAGACAAAACGAGAAAGAATTTTATTTGGTGTGAGACAAAGCAAGAAAACATTGGTGTTCCAAAGCAATAGAGAATTTTGGAGCGAGACAAAGTGAGAGAATTTTGTTGTGTGAAAAAAACATCTCTACTAAAACCTATTTATAGATATCAAAGAATCACTAAGTACAATCATACATCTAGTTGCAATGACCATTCTCCATCAAGTGACTATTCACTATCTGACTGATGGCAAGACATTCATATACTCTCCATTGTATGCTACTAATAAGAGTCAAACCTAAAAGAAAATTTGTAATCCTTCAATTTGTGTGATAAAAGAAAAAGAAAGAGGAAATTGAAAATTTATTAAGAAAGTTTCAATAATAACCATAATAAAAAAAATATTGTGTTTAAAATCAAGGATTAAAATATCAATATATCTAATCTTAAAGTTGGATATCGGTGTGTAATGACATCGTCGATTCTTTTTTTTTATTATTATTTTACCTTTTTTTTTTATAATAGGGTTGTTCATGGGTCGGGTTGGTTCGGTATAGTAGTGTTTTTTCAACTGACCCGACCTGGTCAGGTTACCTATGAACCAAACTGAAATCTACCCTCTATTAAGTAAACCCGACCTGGTCGATTTGAGTCAGTTTGGGTCGGTTTGGGTTTCAACCAACTCCAATCTTGCACAATGCACATGAAGTCAAAGTGCTAATATTATATATAATATTTTAGAATATATTTTCTAGAAATATATATTTAAAACCAAAACATATATACAAATATACCAAAATATATATTTTCTAATTTCTGGAAATATATAGTTCAGAAATATATATATGATATATTTCAGAATATATATTTTTCAGATATATATTTATTATTTAAAACTAAAATTGATGTAATCGTTTCTGGTCACATACCAATTTTTTTGTGATGTACCAATTTTTTGGCTAAGTACCTCGTCATTTGACCTGCTCCCAGGTGGCTTGTGACTCAGAGGATGATGGAGCTCCCTGGTGGCAAACTACCTAGTGATGAGCTACTTGGTGGCGAACTCCTTGGTGGTGAGCTACTTGGTGACGAGCTCCCTGGTGGAGAGCTACCTGGTGATGAGCTCCCTAGTGGTGAGCTACTTGGTGATGAGCTCCCTGGTGGAGAGCTACCTGGTGACGAGCTCCCTAGTGGAGAGCTACTTGGTGACGAGCTCTTTGGTAGAGAGCTACTTGGTGACGAGCTCCCTGGTGGAGAGCTACTTGGTGACGAGCTCCCTGGTGGAGAGCTACTTGGTGACGAGCTCCCTGATGGTGAGCTACTTGGGTGGATTCGTCATTTGAACTGCTCCTATGCGGCCTGTAAGTCAGGGGATGGTGGAGCTCCCTGGTGTAGTGCAACTCGACTGCCCTCTGCATGAAGTGATTTCCTCTCCTTTGTAGGCGGCGGGAGGTGAGGAACCTGCGAGAACTCTATCTTTTCCTCCTCTTTGTAGGCGGCGGGAGCTGAAGAACTTGCGAGAACTGAATCAGAGGACCTGGGGGTATTTTCCCAGCGGGGACTCTCCGATGCCTAAGTTAGCATTCTAATTGTAGGGAGCTTGGAGAGAAATGAGGGAGCTAGAGAGTAGGGATTACCTCCATTTTTTCATTCTCTCCTCATTGCCTTTGGGGGTTGGAGTTCTTATATAGTGGTGTCCTATCAAATCAGACGTAACAGCCTCTGTCAAGTCAGGTGTAACTGCCTCTGTCTCTCTGCCGCAGCCGTTACTACCAGAGCTGAGGTGGCGGGTGCAGGCGACTGTTGTAGAGTACGGCTCTGCTAGTCAAGGGACAACTCTCAGGACTGGTAGGCACGACATCGCCTAGCGAGAGATGTGGGCGTAGGCCTCCGGATCTGTCAGGTACGGTTGTCAGGTAGGAGATCTTCCTGCGATATGCCGAGCTGCCCCTAAGTGCCGAACTACCTATGCCGAGCTACCTGTAAGTGCCGAGCTGCCCCTAAGTGGCGAGCTCTTCGTAAGATGCCAGGCTGCCTGCGGAGTGGTCAACTACCTGTGGTGAGCTGCCTATGCCGAGCTACCTGTAAGTGCCAAGCTGCCCCTAAGTGGCAAGCTCTTCGTAAGACGCCAGGCTGCCTACGGAGTGGCCAATTGCCTATGGCGAGCTGCCCCTAGTTATACCGAGCTCCCTGAGCTATGCCAAGTTGGCTGAGCTGTGCCGAACTGCTCAAGCTGCCCGAACTGCCCAGTTGTCAAGAGGTTGCACTTGGTTTGCATGAGGTGCCATGTGTCACAATTTCACTAGAGGGCCAAATCCGCCATCATAAAAAATATCTATATTTAACAGATATTTTTTTTTTCAGAATATATATTTTTTACATAACTCGTTCGGTTTCAATTTTCACATATAAAAACCGAAACCGAACCAAATTATCGGTTTATTCATTTTTGCAACCCAAAACCGGGAAGAAAAACCGACCAAATTGAATTGGTTCAGGCTGGATTGGTCGGTTTGGTTTATTTGTGAACAGCCCTATTTTATAATCATTAAAAGGCTGGAATCTATCGTGAGATTGTTTTAAATGTTTTAGAAAAGCTCTATATCATTGTAATATTAATTTGGGTATATATATTGATATATATGGATATGATATACCCCTTATTTTATTGATATTTACTGGCCAATCTATCATCTATTGGGCACCTACTTCAATGCAAACAGATCTAAAGTTCAACTCACGACTATTAGGGAAATATTGTAATGAGATAGAATTGGGTGGTTAAGATAAGACAGGGACAAGCCAATGACTTCATCAAAAGCAATATCTACTAAATGTCTCACGTGATAAAAGGCCTACCATCACTCTTGACTTTTATTATATAACCAAACTGAACTAGGGGGTCCTATGACTTAAAATTAAGACTGCTTTTCACATCCAAATAACAACCACAGACCTTCATGTACTTAGTCGGTACTCTGTACTCCTTCCACAAATCCAGCTCTTGCTAGCTCATTCACAGGTAAGAAACAAAGAACATGCCTTCTGAATTACTGCCTCGCAGCATTTATTGGAAAATGATGTTGGATTGTGGCCTTGTGGGTCTCAGCTGAACTACTTTCGTTTCTGATGAAATCTTCATGGAAGATGAGAGGGAAAGAAGGTGGGAGGAACCTAACTCTAACCCTTCTGTTCTGTCAAGAAAATAAAGAGTGTTTGAACAAAAATGGATTAGATGGAGCGATTTGAGAATCTTTGGCCTGATAAGTATGTTATTAACACTGAGTGGATAAGTCATGAGTCCATACAATAAGATGTGAACCACTTGCTTTGATGTAATGCATACATACATACTAGATCATTTATTGGCTCTACTAGTCATTACAGTGAAATCATCTTGTCAAGAGTTATATTTTAAGGAACTTCACCAAAACTTTATTTGATCATCTCTCCAACATTCACTGAATAATAATTCATCCTTGGCTCCCACTCTTAACATGGGTCACAATCAAGCTTCAAACTATTGATACGTATCGGTGTGTACCATATCACATATACGGTTTTTGAACCCACTGATAAATTAAATATCGGGAATTGGGACATGTGGCCACTTTTGAAGGTAATATATGTCCTTGTTATTGATAGTCTGGCTCAATTCTTAAAACTTAAAAACAAAATTCAATTTATGGCCCCATTTGCTTTTCGGTAAGTTATTTACTCGGATAAATACAATTACCTAGGTAAGTGATTCCCAAGTAAAAAAAGAAAATGATTATTTTAGCCATAAAAATCCATTATTAAAAGGGGTATTTTTGTCCCATTCAAGTGTTGGAAACTTTTCCCCTAGGTGGGAAATTTATTTACCCACTTAGAAAATGGGTATTACTTACCCGGGTAAGTGATACCTAGGAAAATAAACTTTCTCAAGTCCCCACATTAATCTGAAAAAAAAAAGAAAATGGAATTCTTGGTCAATGGGAACCAAAATCCCATTGACATACTTTCTCCTCTCAAAATCTAAAAAAAGAATGCCCCTTTAAACCGTGCAATTTCTATGTATCACAATTCATACATATAGATACTTTGAACCTTGATCACAAACATTGATGTTATATGTTATATGATCAAAGATTTGACCATTTGGCATATCTAATTCCATGATTCCACGTCCATTCCCCCTTCTTAAGGGAAATGCTAAGTCAATGCAAGTGGTACATCACTTGGCCATGGAATTTAAGCTGTCTAAATGTCCCTATGCATTAATGCTTTCTTTTTCTTTCTTGGTGACACATTTTTTCCTTCTTGGTGTCAATGGCCGGGCCTGGGCAAATAAGCAATGGACAAGCTCGGCCTGGCAGCATTTCTTTGAAAACCTACTGGCAGAAATTAGGACATTTATGTAATAGGGTATGCCATAATGTTTTCAAACTGTCGTTGATCCGAACGATTGAATTGATGAATTTGACAGCTGACTAGCTAGGCCCCAGCTTTTCAATGATCTCTGATCACTAAAATGGACAAACCGTCCACTCTGGATCTATTACAAACAAAGGGGTGTCCAACAGGTCATATAACCAATCAAGAGTAAACAGGCCACTGGTCCCGTTACATATACGGTGTGTGGTTCAGGTGTTCAGATCTCCAACATGTTCACTCTTGATTGGTTTGCTGCACACTTCTCTGTTTGTAGCAGATCCCAGCCCCAAACTATCTGGTTGAATCGCCAAACTGGTAACCCAGACGGATTTTTGGTTATACATCTGGCTTGGCTGGTTTTTCAGATTTGTTAAGCATTGAAAGGAATCCAACCTCTTCTCAAGAGGAGTTACGACATCAATCCACCAGATGTAGGGATGGTAATTTCTACCCCATCTGGTGGGAAACTGCCCCTACCCGCCCCAATGGAGAGTTTTTTTCTTAAAAAATGGATTTTGGGGCAGGTATCTCTTATCTGCTTATTGTTGGAAGGAATATGAGTTTATGCATTAGGTTTTGAATTTTATGTGAAGTACAATTGATAATTTATGTGTTTTATACATATTTAATCAAATGATTGAAAACTTTGATGTTTGTTCATGCTATTTTACTTAGTTATTACTTATGTGTAATAGGAAATAATAGTAAATTAGATGTGGGTTTTCGACCCAATCTGACCCACCTCACCTTCGAATGTGGTGAAAGTGTAGGGTCAGGGAGGGCTTTTCATTTTTATGTTGGAGAGGTTTTAGATTCTAAAAATCCAACCTGCTATAAATTTTGAGAAGGGTACCGGTTAAGAGGTCTAGAAAGACAAATAGGGTTTAGAATTTAGGTGGCATTTGATAAATCTGAAAAGTTAAAAAGATATTAAATGTATCTGAAATCTAAAAAGAAGCATAAATGTTTTTCTACTTTTTAAAGGATCTGAATCCATAAGTTTGTTTGTGTTGGATCAACCCTTTACCATTTGAAATTTATTGATTTTACTATTTTACCCCTAAAATATACAGTTTGGAAATGTTGAATTCAATTTACATTATCTCATAAAAAATAATTTTCAACCTCAAAATAATATTGGAGCAATACAAATAAAAAATAACAAATTAATAATTACTAATTAATAAATGAAATGGTTAAAATTAAGAAAAATAATTAATGATTATAAAAATATTAAAATAATTAATAATTTACACAAATGAAAATTAAAATAATTTTTAAAAATTAATGAAATAATTAAAAATTACTAGTTAATAAAAATAATTAATAATTAAAATATAACACAAGTAAATTTAATAAAAAATAATTAATGTTTAATAAAAAATTAAAATAATTAATAAAAATAACTTATAATTAATAATTAATAAAAACATTATTATTATTCATTGAACCGAGAGAGAGAGAGAGAGAGAGAGAGAGAGAGAGAGAGGACAGGGGGGAGAGAGAGCCATCGCTGCAAGTTGCAGTAGTGGTGGTAGGAATACAGGGCGAAGAGAGAGAGAGAGAGAGAGAGAGTAAGAGAAGATAGGGGGAGAGAGAGTCGGCGCTGCAAGTTGCGGTGGCGGTGGTAGGAAGATAGGGCGAAGAGAGAGAGAGAGAGAGAAGACAGGGGGAGAGAGAGTGGTGGTGGCAGGAAGATAGGGTGGAGAGAAAGAGAGACCGAAAGAAAGGGAGGTCGAATGTTTAGGTTTTATGGGTTTGGGGGTATCAGGGGTAACTCGGGTCATTTATGAAAAATTGTAAGGATATTTTGGACATTTGGTCGGCTCTGAAACGTGTTTGAGCGCATTAAGAACCAACCCAAGGTCTATGATTTTCAGATTTGAAAATCAGTTTTAGACCCAATTTAAGAGGTTAAATCAAATAAAGGGTGAGGTGATGGAGGAAGATTTGACCCGACCCCTTGGCCATACGACACGTGGAAGCAACCAAGAGTGACCTGGCAGAAGCGCCAGCTCGGCACGATAGTGGGCCCCACAACCCGAGCTCCCCCAAAGGGGGAACCTACAACCCGAGCTTGAGCTGAAGAGTCCCGAGCTCCCCAAGGAGGAACCCGAGCTCTCCCTTCGAGGTCCTGAGCCTAACAAAAAGCACAAAAGGCAAAGACCCGAACTGCCCACCTAGAGGCAGTTCAGGCCACACTTCTACCCGAGCTCAAGACTTCACCATGCACACCACTTCGGCTCCAAGTGTCCTGACTAAACAACCGTACCTGACGACAAGGAGACCTGTACATGGAGGCAGCGCACCTGACTGATTAAAGGTCCGACACATAACAGCCGCCACCCAACGGCCACCTGCCACCGCCATCTCAGACGAGCAGAGGCGGCCCTAGCAGCTGGCAATGGAGGTTATGACACCCGAACTGGTAATTGACAGAGGAAATGACACCCGACTTGGCAGAGGAGGTGACCCGATCTGGCAGAGGTAATGATACTCGAACTGGTAGAGGTAATGATACTCGAACTGGCAGAGGCATGAAAGTAAGTGTACAGGGTGATTATAAAAGGCCCCCACCTCATAAAGAAGAGAGGTATGTGATTCTTACGCCTTCTAGTCTTAGAATTCCTCATTTTCTTTGCCTTCTGAAAGAGCACTAACTTGAGCTTCGGAGTGTTCCAACCGGATTCTTCACCGGAAATCTCCATTTTCTTCCTTGTTTCAAGCACTTCCAATCTCGTCAGAAGCGAGATAATCGGCAGCTAAAATCGACTGAATTACACACCATGATGAAGTATAAAAAATAGCATTTTAAGATTCAGAACTATAAAAAGTGAAATCAAATGGCATCTTACAAAACGCTTCCCAAACTTGCAATTCCTAAATAGGTGTAGAGTACTAAGAATCTCTTCATAAACCAAGATAAAAAGTATCATACAATACATGAACAGTTGCACTAGAAAAGGGAGTTCAACCAAATCCAGATCTGCTATAAACAACTGCTGTACGTGCAAAACCAGTGAGTGACAAATGTCAATTTTGCATGTCTAATTTAAGCCAAAGCAAACGTGGTCACTCACATAAATGTAAAATTAGAGAAAAAAATCTGCTGTGACCGTGGTCACATATGATCCCTAATGAATGAATTACACAAAAATCAGTTCATGTCATGCTTAAATTTATAAAAAAATGCTGGTGTATTTTTTTTTTTATTTTTTTTAATCCCAAACTTTACTTGCGATTACTTTAAATTTTATTAATCATTTTTAAAAGAAAAATTTATAATAGCAGAAAAGGACTTAGCCCACCTTGCCACATAATTCAAGCATAAATATCTCTCCCCCACCACCTGACGCCCAACCAAAGAAAGGAAGAAAGAAAAAACAAAACAAAACGGTGGAGTATTCATCACCATTCATTGGGATCGCATGCAACCACAGTCGCAGCAGATTTTTTTGCCCAAAATTTCCACACAAGTTCTAAAATTGGACATTTGTCATGCACTAATTGCATGTACAACAGTTGTGGATTCGGTTCAACCACGCTTTTGGTGAATTTTTCTATCCCTTTCTTTTACATTTATATCCTCTTGCTCTGTATTATTTCTTTTTCTATCCCTTTCCTCTGCAAATTAGTGGGCACCATAGCATGTGAGATGCACATGGCTCAAGGCTAGAATAAAAAAATAAAAAAAACTATAGAAACTATAATAAAATTTCAATACAAATTATTAGGTTGAAACAACAGTTACAGTGGTTAAGAACTTAGGCCAACAACCACTAGATGGGCCATAGGCCAAAAATATTATCTACAAATTGTTATTTTTGGTTGCCACAACTTGTCCAAGTCAGAACCAAATTGTCAGTATAAAACAAATGGGTTTATAATCCCCAAGAGTAAAAGCCCATACATTGCACTTGGCTTGTAGGGTCCAATGTGGGTTCCATTCATTTGGGGATAGCCCTACGTTGTTCTCCTGGTGGGGTTTTGGGGTTCATTGACCATATATGTTGGGGGCCCTACAGCCAGCTAGAGAATATATATTATATGTATTGAACAAAGATAATAATATATAAAATAAAACTGACAACAGGGTTTTGGAATTCATTTGAAATGGTTATCAATTTAGGGTCCTGATGTAAAGATATGTCTGAACTACCGAATAGGCGAATAGCACTTTCTCATCTCAGAGAAAAAAACAAAGGATTGCATCAACAGAAAAGGGTATGCCCTCTTTGAAATTTTCATACCTCAAACTTGCAAGTTAGCTTCCAGGTTATACATGAGATAAATGGGGCAATGAACTGATATCATTTTATGTGTCTAGCTACATACTTGTCAAGTTTAGGCGGTGTTTGGTATCAGTGCTATGTTGGAAAAATCGGTGTTTTAGAAAACGGTAATATATTTGAAATCGTTTTTTCATGAAAAACGGTGCTTTAAACTATGCCTTTAAAACTGAGAAGATGTAATTTGAAAAAATGTCGAATTTAACGTTTTCTCAATTTAAAGCTTGTTGCTGTCAACGAAGACATGATGTGAGAGTAGACTTCCTATAATAGGTACCAGTGCTTAAAACAGATATAGAGCATGGTACCAAATAGGAGTTGCTGTTACCCCAGAAAATGTCCTACCTGATAGCTACGTTTCCAAACAAATAAAAAAAGACACCATTTTTTCAGAAAACGATACTTCCAACCCACACATATACAGCACCGTATATGTATAGTAGCGTCGTTCCACCGTTGCCTTTTGGGTTGATCAATATATCAATATAAATTTATGAGGAATATGTGCTGCCACATCATATTTGAGTGTCATTTGAATTAGAAAAATACATATATATCTAAATTCTAAAAAGCATCATATTTAAGTCTTTTTCTTAAGTTTAATTCAAGCTAAAAAAAAACCAAACTCAAATTCAATAAAAAAAAGCAAGAAGATTCTTTTAAAGGAAATACAAATTCTAACCTCGGATCTGATCAACAATCAGATTTCAACTCTCACTTAGATGATAAGTCATTGCTCAACTAGAAAATCAATCTCAATTAGAGTTAATGATATATGTGTCTTATTTCTAAGATGATTAATTGTTATATTTGTTAATATTGTTTATAACTTTATATATTTATTTTTGTAGAAAAACTTTATATATATTAAGCTTGAATATTTCTTCTTTCTTTCTGAAATTTTAAATTAGCAGGGAGTGTCTACCTGACAAGGGGCGTGCTTGTTGAATGTTGACAGGGCAATGATACCCGGAATGAAACTTGTTACATGTTCCAGACTAATTTATACACCCAAGAAAAAATAATGAAGAAAACAAGGCTCAAGTAAATTAAGTGTTAATTAAGACTTACTCCCTTGCTTTGGAAATGAAAATCTCGTAAAATGTGATTTTATAACACACACACACACAATATACCATACCTAATGCACTTTAATTAATCAATCAAAATCTCATTGATTTTGAATGGAACATCAATCGATTGGTCATCTGATTTGTTAGGTATTATACATTTTCAGTACCATAGAAGGACTCGTATATATTAAGCATTTCTGATAGTGATTCCTGTTAGGTAGCACATGGTGTGGAGAGAGAAATATATTATTTATTTTCTCAACATGTTGGATGAATAGAAACCATGTAATACCAAATAAAAGCGATTAAAAGATAGTTTGTTTGGATAAAGGAGTCACTTATTTCTAGCTAGTTTTTTTTTTTTTCTTGAGAAATGTTACAATGGGGACACTCTCATTACAATTGCAATGAGCCCTTGAATATCCAATTATCCCATGTATAAGGGAACAGAACCCACCATCACAAATCATCAGACAATTTCCAGCCATCTGATTTGGATATCAATATAACCTTCTAATCAAATGTATCAAGCTGGGACTATTGATTGTGCTGATTTTCTGGCTTAACCTCAAAAGAATTCTGCAAATCTCTCATTCTCTCTCTTTGCCACATGAAGTATAACCGTAGCCAAATCTAAACCATCAATCTAGTAGGATATCCTTTGGATTAGCCACGTGGAGCTTGCCCATGTTATCCCCACGTGGCATCAAGTTTTCCACCATTTTTCATGTGAACAGCAATTGCCAATATATTTTATATATGAGAAAGGGTTCCTTTCTTTCATCCATCCTTTTATGGGAATGTGAGGTCCCTTATTAGAAGTGAGACGTCCCATGTGAAGAAAGGTGAGGAGACAGAACACATGGAGCTCCTTAGTCTAATAAATCCCAACTGCCCATTTAGAAAACACTGTGTACTGTTCTATCAGAAACCCAAACCCAATTTTTGTACTGTTCTATCAGAAACCCAAACCAAATTTATCCTTGTAAATGGATTTATTTCTTTCACAAATTGAAGCGATGTGACCAAACATTGTTGCCCCTAACTTCAAAGGTGACTTCTCACCATATCTGATGGTTCGAAGATTGCTTCTATGACTTAGTTGTGATCTATATTCATGTGTTTGTAAATTTGTCTAATTACAAAAAACTATAGATAATTAAAGTTGATCATTTGATTCCTTATAAATTTCATTTTCTTAAACCCTTAATTTTATTCCTGGTGGAATGACGATCATCTCAAATTTCATTAACTATTATCAACAGGAAGAAATTAAACCCAACCCCATACAAGGCTTAAAAAAGAATAAAACAAAATTTTGATTCATTTTGAATGAAACTGATGAAATCAATATCTCATGTCTATATTCATAATGCTTTCCATTAAAAGATGTTCTGAAAGGGAATTTGTAAAGATTTCGCAAATCTTTTGGGTTGCAATTATGGTGATGACCTAATTTCCTTGACCTATTATTGTAGATAGCAAACTAGTTTAACTAATTTGTGAAGCCAAATTAAGCAATTTCTTCTTTAACTTTACAACAAAGTGGTAAATTATGAACCACAAAAATTATATTGAGATACAAATTCGGTACACCATGACCATCAAATCAAAACAACGGGCAAAAACAAAAAGACAGGACTCAGAACTGAACTTGCAATAATTCAAGATCTAAATTCTGGGCCTTTAAATTCTTTCTTTCCTTGTGGCCAAACAACCCTTTACATTCACCTTTCAGTTGAAATGCTGCTCATTTGCACATACCGTTTGGAGAAGCACCAATTGCTTTACAATATGCTGCCTAATCTTATGATCTTTTTTAAGTTAAAAGTTCAGCTTTTGTTGTCTTATTTAAACATTTTTAAGTTAAAAATGCTCACTCATCATTCATTTCATGTTTTGCCAGTAAAAGTCCTATTTCTGAACTATAAAAAGAATAAAAAAAAGGCTAAAAGACTTAAACCTCCCCTAATGCTTCTTATAAATACTGAAACCCAATATTGCAAAGGCTATATCAGTTGGGGAGTGAAGAAACTAGCACATTTTATTTATTGCAAAGGCTATATCAGGCCTAGTGAAGGTAAGATACTATAGTGCTCCTACAATGCTTCAATGGAGAGAAGGATCAAAGAGAGTGTGACCATCAAGCTTGCTGAGCTTAGTTGATGATGCTATGGGTGTAGAGGCTGGTTTAGCATCAATCATACCAGCACGTCTAAGAATATAAACTATGCACTTTCTTTGAGAGAGAAGCAATCCCTTGGAAGTGTGATGCACCTCTAGGCCAAGAAAGAAATGAAGGGACCCAAATCTTTGACAGCAAATGTAGAATTCATTTTCAGAACAAGATTATATAACAAAGAGGGGCTGGTGAGAATGATGTCATCCACATAGATGAGAGCATAGAGCATGATATCCCCTTGTAGAAAGATAAAGAGAGAGGAATCAGATTTTGAAGTCAGAAAATCATGTAACTTTGAGTACTACGCACGTGGTGCTTGCTTTAAGCTATAGAGTGACTTCTTGAGATGACAAACATAGGTAGGATGGGCAGAGTCAATGAAGCCGGGTGGTTGAGATATAAACACATCATCTTCAAGGGATCCATGCAAAAATGCATTTTGGATGTCAAGTTGATGGATGCACCAACCTTTAGAGAGAGCAAGGGAGAGAATAACTTTGACAATATAGTAGGCTTAACCACTGGGCTGAATGTCTCTTGATAGTCAATACCTTCACGTTGATTGTATCCTTTGGTGACAAGACACGCCTTGTGCCTTGCAATGGAGCTGTCGAGATTGTACTTGAGACAAAACACCCATTTGCAACTGACAATGTTCATGTGAGATTGGCGGGGAACTAAAACCCAAGTCTTGTTGTGTTGCAATGCTTCAAATTCATCTTGCATAGCTGCCTTCCATTTGGGATCTTGTAGATCCTAACTTGGTTTTGTATCCATGGAAAGGGGATGGGAAGTAAAGGTAGCATAGGTCTTTAGCTTAAAGATTTTCACTTTGCTTCTAATTACCATAGGATGAAAATAAAGTGTGGGAGGCACTACAACTGCTGGAGGTGTAGAAGCGTTGGAGACTAGTTCAAGTGAGGGAAGTGTTATAGGAGAGTCATCATTAGAAGTGTTTTTTGGAGAGAACTACAATGGAGGAGAGTCAATAGTGGAATCATTTTGGTTTATGATAGGTTCAGTGCCACCATTTGATGTATTAGTAATGGGAGTGGGTCCAATTGAATTTGTGAATGGAATGGGAATGGAAGTGGGTGGTGTCCAACATAACTAGAAGTAGGAGCTGATTGTGAAACAACTACACTATCTTTGAACACATTCTTCATTGTGAATGGAAAGGAGCTTTTAGTGAATGTTACGTGGCGTGAAATATAAGTTCAAACTAAAGCAAGACCAAGACATTTATAGCCATGATAACAATCATAATAACCCAGGAAAACACAATTTATAGAACAATATTGAAGTTTATGAGCATTGGTATGGTTGAACCAAAGGAAAACATTCACACCCAAAGGTTTTCAATTCTTTGTAATTTGGTGCAATTCCAAATAGGACTTCCATTGGACTTTTCATTTGAAGAGTCTTGGTAGGCAAGCGATTAGCAAGGTACACAGCTAAATGGAAGGCTTCCCACTAATACTTAGTAGGTATGGAGGCATGAGCAAGTAACATTAGACCAATCCCGATAGTTTGGCAATGTTTACGTTTTGCAAAACCATTATGCTCCTGTGTGTGTGGGCATGACATACATTGAATGATACCATACTTATTAAGGAAAGGCTTAAATACTTTGAATTCTCCTCCCCCATCGTCAGAATGAAACTATTTGATGGTGGTGTTGAACAAGTTCTCCACTTCTATTTTAAATAGCAAGAAGGCATTCAATGCATAAGATTTCTTGTAGAGGGGAAATATCTATTGAAAATGACTAAATGCATCGATAACAACAAATATAGAATTTATATCCGTGTACTGAAGAAACTGGGGCAGGTCCCCATAAGTCTGAATAGATTAAGTCCAAAGGAGTAGAGTATGTGCTACTACTAGAAACAAAAGGTAACTTATATGTCTTGCCAAGAGGACAAGATGAACATAAATCTAAATGAGAAGAAGAGAATGGAAGCTGAAATTTGTTCTTAATGTGTCTAACAATTTGAAGTTCGTTCACCTACAAATGCTGAACCAAAATCATTATGACCTACTACTCATTTGAATTGGATTTGCAATTTATAGATCCCTTCCTCAATTGGTCCTTTCAAAAGTATGTTCTTTGTCTATAGATCTTTCACAACAAAACCAGAGGGATGGAATCCAAAATAGCAATTATTATCCCTTGTAAACTTGGCAACAAATGATAAATTTTTAGCTATATAAAGGACACGAAAGATATCATGAAGAGCAAATTTTCTAGAGGATGAAGAGAGTGTAGAAGAATCAATGTGTTTAATGCCCAAACCCGCTCCATTACTAATCTTAATCTGTTAAGGACCATCATACTCAGAGTGCAGTGATAAGTTCTCAAGATCAGATGTTATGTGATGGCTAGCTCTTGAGTTAGGGTACCGGATGCTGCCAATGAATGGTGTAGTGCTTGTAGTACATGTTGAAACATTACTAGCAACATTGTTGCCTTTTGACCTTTCCTGTTTGAAGTGTTTATCAAAATATGCTCGACATTTGTAGGCAGTATGATTTGGCTTGAGACAAATCTGGAATTTGACTCCTTGGTAGGGATTTGGCTTACGTTCTCTATCAGTCTTGTTTTTGTTCTTGCCAACATCAGCTTTGGGAGTACAAGATCTATAAAGAGTAGATCGAGAAGCAACATTTGCAAGTGGTGGAACATTTGATTGCTCCATTCAAAGTTCATGATTAGAGAGAAGAGCCTGTGATAAGCCTATATTTGTACATATTTTCATACCTCTAACTTGATAATTTTGGTAATAATGTTTTTGAATTAGCATGGTATTGCACTAATTATGAAGAGATTGTCTTGCAAGGTTATTTGGAGCCTAATTGTGGAATTTTAAGGAGGAATTTAATTTAATTGATCAAGATAATCATAGAGGAAGGACCATGCAGCAATGATGTTCCACGATGTAACCATGAAGAATAGAATCTATTGAAATCGGATTTGATAAGCATGCACAAAAAAGAGGAAATTTCCTGTTTTGATATAGTTCCCGTATTTTGGGCATAACTTTCTTCCTATAACTCGGATTGAGGTGATTCAAACAGATAATTAAAGATAAGAGATAAAGAAACAACTCTTATGTTTATCACTCACCATAATTCCTTAGAAAACCAAGTGAAATTCGACCTACAAGTTTCGGGTCTGACAGTTAGCAATGCAGAAGAGATAAAAATTCAATTGTGATAAAGACTAAGAGACCTAATTTGTGTTGAATTAGGAGTCTAGGGGGTTGCATTATAAAGCGAACCATAAACTCAAGGCAAAGGGGCACATCCTTAGAGAGAATTTGATAGAGAAGAAAAGATGAAGTAGTCTCAACACGCTAGAGAAGAAGAGAGGAAGCAGTTTCAGCACGCTAGAGAAGGAGAGGAAGAATCCGAATCCAAGAGGGAGGAGGGATTAGTTGCTGCACTTGTCTTCGACCTCCAAAGGCTAAAGTTTTCTTGTTATTCTATTCATTCTTTGATGCGTTTTTGCTGTGTTTCTCCTTTAATTTTCTTGAGTATGTTGAATTTAATGATGTTTAGCTAAATTCTCTTAGCTAGGGTTTAGATGGATTTTGATATTAAGATTATATAGTTATTTGTTTAATTCAATTCAAGACCTTTATTATTTGCATGAGGAATTTTTATTGTTGTGCTTAATGCTTTAAAAGAATTGGCCAATCTTTTAATGATTTGATGATTCATGCATGATTAACCAAAGGATTGTTATGAATTAGATCCCTAGGCAATAAAAATCACATGATAGACTATGATATTGAAAGATGATTAGCTCATGTGTGGGAATCAAAGAAATTTAGTAAGTCAAATCTCCTTCTACGGTTAGAGGTTTTCAAAGAACTTAATGCTTATTTTTTCCTTTTGACAATCACTTAGAAATTTGATGGTAGAATTGGATTAATATGACTTGAGAAAGCTTATTAATTAATTTAGGGAAATCCACCATCACATGCAAATAACTTTAATATACTTTAGGGTAATTTTGGTCTTGAGTTGGATTAAATAGGTGATTATATAACCTTGATTTAATGAAATCTAAACCCTATCTACATTCATTTATCGATTCAATTTTTTTTCTTATATTTGCATTAATTCTTCTTTGTTTTTTCAATTGATTCACGAGTTCAACTTAGGTTAGTTTAAACTTGCGTTGGTACTGTGGTCTAGTCTCTGTGGGTTCGACACTCATCTCATCATTATATGTACATTTGACTAAGGTACCGTGCATAAATCACACAACAGCCTGAGTTTAACCATACATGTAGTCTTCAGGTCTTAGAACAAGACTGGTTACAAGAGATTCATAATTTGGATCCAATCCTCCTAGAACATACTGGATCAATTCCGAGTCTGAAATGAACTCATCAATATCTACCAAATTGTCAGAGAGCAATCTGACTTTTTGGAAGTAATCTACCATGCTTGTAGTTCCTTTCTTCAGGTGCATGATTCAAATCTGAGATGCATAATGTGATCTCTAAAGTGTGACGTGAAGATTCTCGATAAAGCTTCCCATACTCCTCTAGTGGTAGTATGGTCAATAACTTGAGCAAGCATGCCCTCAGTGAGAGATGTTAAAATCTAACTTAGAATCATTTGGTCCTATTACTCCTAGAGTATATATTCTGGATTCAGATTAGTTGAGTCACTGGATCTAATTGAGTTGAGGATCTTTTTTAAGTTAAAAGTTAAGCTTTTGTTGTCTTATTTAACCATTTGGAATAAATCTAAAAATTATAGGAAAAAATGCTCACTCATCATTCATTGCATGCTTTGGTCCTATTTCTAAACTATAAAATGATAAAAAAGGGTAAAAGACTTAATCCTCCCCTAATGTTTCTTATAAATATTGAAATGTCCCCTCTGTTTATTATTATTTTTTTAAATTGGACCAAGTCTCCCCTATCAAATTTATGTCTAATGAAATTATTAAAAAGTCTCTTTTACCCTTGTTAAATCTTCAAAATTTCAAAAAAAAAAAAATAATGGGATGCCTCTACAGGCATGCCGCACCGCCGCCGCCTCATCTTGGGATACCTCCTCCACCAGGTGGCATTCTTGTCTTTGGTCGCACCTTGCCCTAGTATGCCACCCCCACCAAATCCTCAGCAGCAACAGAATCAGCAACAATAATAATCATTTGGTTTATCCTTAAAGTTTAAAGGCGGTGAAGGGGCTTTAACTACACTGCTTTGTATTCCTCATTGCTCAATTTCTAGTACTTCCTGATTTGCCAAGGTAGAGATTTAAGATTGGTGTATGGAAATACTCATTTAGGCTTTTGCTATAACAACAACACTATTAGAGAATTGCTTTTAGCTCTTTAGAGTTACTTGGTAAATACTTTTGCTCGAGTTGTTTAGCCAGTGGAACTCAAACCATATATTGGGTGCTATGCAAGACAATTTCCTTAATTGCTGACTCTAGTTTAAAGATTGTAAGTCTGTTATGTTAACCAAGGCTAAATAGATAAATTTCAGATATCTCTGTTTTCTGGATATGATAATTAGTCATTGTGAAACGATTATAAAGGGGTAAAATTTGGGTTTTAAGAAAATTTAATGTCACAATTTATATAGATCTTGACAGATTATTAATGGAGGGGAGGTTTTTATTTGGTGACAATAGCCATTAGGGGAGGCTTTTAGACCAATTTGAAAAGTGAAGAAAGTTTCAGTATTTACAATACCAAGGGAGGTTTAAGTCTTTTACCATAAAAAAAGATGGTCCATACATCTTGTCATCAATTCATGTCAGCAGCCTTCTCCTTGCAGGAAACTTCCCATTCTAATTTTCTTTTTTTTTTTCTTTTTCTTATTTTTTTAATTCACATATTTATCAAAAGAGCCAATTATATCAGCCTGAATTAAAGAGTGGGCAGAGACGTTTGCACTTCCAAAGCGTCTCCTGCCCACATCTACATATTTCAAACCTTACAGACATGCCAAACCTTACTCAAACTTTTCAACTCCCGTAATACAACTGGACTCTCTTTCGTCCACTGTTCTTCAGACTTGCCCCATTGTCCCACTGTATGTAGCTAGACTCTCATCCGTCCACTATTCTTCAGGCTTGCCCTGGTGTTCTGCTTTCTTGCTCAATCTAGGTATATATTATAACATATTGGTGATGATTGTATCTACTGTTTTTCAGGCTTGTCCCATAGTGTAAGATCATTCATCTCAACTTGCAAGAAGCATCCAGGTCTAATTTTATGCCTTCTTGTTTGCTTTGCTTAGTCTAGGTATGTATTAGTTTTTTCTCTTTTTTTTTTTTTTTTTTTTTCCGTTTAAAACGTTTTGGTGATGACTGTATATGAGTCGAAATATAAAGTGATAAAAAAAGAACACATTAACATGAAAAAAAGTAAGCTAAAAAAACTTCTATAACTGTCACTTATAACGGATTGATTTTTCACATTAATATCCTTCATTTCTAGATTTTTCTATGAAAAATGTTGAAGAAATATTAAAAAAATGATTATCAACTAAGAAAAAAGTGTATTAAAAAGGAAAAAGTGAAAAAAAGGAAAAAAGAATTATTTGGGTTGAAGTAGAACCCGTATTAATGATTGGGCTCCAAACGGTCCCGTGCAACCTGGTTTTGATACATATTTGGGTTTACCCGAAATCAACTCATGTGGCTCACAGTTACTATTTGACTATGTGCTACACAGTTTACACAAGCCATGCACCACACGGTTTTCCCATACCGTGTGATGCACGGTACAATAAAAAAGTTTTATAAATTAATTAAATACCATACTAGTAATCACAGTAATTATAATTTAATTACCAGTAATTAATTACTAGAAAATTACATTTAACAGTAATTAACAGAAATTGATAACACTAATTATTAGCTAACAGTAATATAATTCATAGTAATTAATTTTAAGCTGTAATTAAATTATTTTTAAACTGTAATTAACAGTAATTATAATTTAAGCTATAAATAGCATAAAATTTACATTTAATTAGTTTTATTCAAGAAATTACCAGTATATTTCTGAAAATATGATAATTTCCAGAAATTTACGTATTTTAAATAAATACAATAATATGATAATTACAGTATTTGTTGAAAAAAATATTATTAATTACTAGTATTTTTCATAATTACGGTAATTTTAATAATTAACAGTATTAATTAATTAACATAATAATAATAATAATAATAATAATAATAATAATAATAATAAACAGTATTTTAAATATTATAGTAATTTTAATAAATGCAGTATTTTAATTAACTAGCAGTATTTATGAAAAATATTGTATTTATTAATTACAATATTTTTAAATAATTATCAATTTATATTTAAAATAGTATTAATTAACATCAATTAACAGAATTATAATTACAATAATTAATTTTGATAATTATAATATTTTAATAAATTACTATAGATGCATTAAAAAAGTAATGTATTTATTAATTAACTGTAATATAACTAATAGTAATCCATTTATTAATTAAAAATATTTTTAATAATTACAGTATTTTTAAAATTTTAACCATATTTATTATACAGTATTTTTAATTAGTAGTGCATCATATAGTATTAGTTAATAGTAATTATTTTTTAATTGTAACTAAATTATTTTTCAACTATATTTAACAGTAATTAAAATTTTTTCAATAAATACAATAGTTTAATAATTATAGTATTGTTAATAATTCAATATTTAATAATTATAGTATTTACTGAAAGTAGTATTAATAAATATATTATTTTTTAGCTCATAGGAATCTATATACTTAATGCCTATATGAAACCATAACAATGTCATAATTATTATCCTAATTGGATTATCTTATTAGCTAATAGGAATCCATATACTTAATGCCTATAACAAAGTCATAATTATTATTCTAATCTCATTAGCTCATAGGAATCTATATACTTAATGCCTATAAGAAACCATAACAATGTCACATGGAAAAGTTATTTGCTATAAGCTCTCTCAAAGGATTAGAAAGCTTAGTATGATTATAGTGAGAAAATAGCCTAACATATCTATGAAATGCAAAATTGCTCAATCTATGGGAGTAGCGAATATGCTTCATAGGAGATTATTAATGGAGATATCAAAGACAAAAGCACAAACCCAAATTGTCAACTTTTTTGGTTAGTTGTGCATAGTTTTTTTTTTTTTTTTATGAGATCTTCTACACTATTAAATGAACATACGAGTGTTGCTATGGGTGTGGTTGTGGACATATATCGATTACAAGATGGGGATGAAAATAGTGCCATTGCTAATTGTTCATTTCAAGTAACATGTCCTCATTCTACTTTAGAACATCCGATTTTTTTATGTTGATCCAAAAGGAAATTCATGGAATGATGGATTTTTGGAAAGAGAATTGTAAGATGTAGACATTGTTTTGCACTTATGTGGATGGAGGAGAAACTTATTAAGTTTTCGAGAAATAATCCCAAGTTTACACTCTGCTATCAAGATGGACAAGTGAAATTACCATTACTACCAGATACCCCAAGATATTTAGAGATGCTTTTCAATGACAAGAAATTTAGAGATTAGATGCGAAACTACACTTGTATGTTGTCATTTACATCAATGGGAGAAAGAGAGTAAATTGGTTGGGAATACACTACAATTCTATGTGCTTCCTCAAGACGAACATACACTTGAAGATGTTCACGGTCATGTACACATCTCGGAGGCAGGCCATCACCAACACAACTATGATAGTCCTAATAGCATTGGGAGCTAGCTGATTGAGGGAAAGGTTATAGAAAGACAACAGTTCAAAGACGAGAGGAGGAATGGGGAATCGATGGCTGAAGTGGAGGTAATGCTCATATACGCACACCTCCCCCTTGGCCGACTGTTGCCAAGGCCTATCACCTACATTGGGGACTCTAAGCCTATAGCCCCTGGGAATATGGTACATCTCAGCAAGTTGCTCCTTGCTGAGTTTGCTATCCAAGTCGGAGCGTGGATAGCGCATCAGTATAATGCCTTGGCCTTCGGCCTTGACAATGTCATCAAGGCTACGGTCCTCAGCTTCCTCATAATCCACCAACTCGATCTGCACCAAGGCATTCCCAGTGGCGTCACCCCTCGCCTCATAGAGCCAATACTTTTATTGGGAGATTCACTGCACCACTGGTCACACTTGGCGCCTTCAAGAGTGGCTTTCTCCCTCAGTACCTGGACGTCCGAGGTGAGCCCTTGGACCCACTACTAGAACTCTCGCTACTAGACGAGGAGGAAGAGGAAGGGCTGTTGGTGTCACTTAGGTCTGGGAGGTTGTAGCACTCAGGACTGGAATCATAACAAGACATGGTGTTACTTAGTTGTCTGAGTTAAATAAGGCGGCTAATGTGACAATTGTTCACCTCCTATCACACTTTCCTTTACTCAATTGCCAGGGCTTGACTAACCGCTGTTCCATCGGAGGAATGACTTGGCCTTTCTCTTAGGCTTTGAACCATGGGGGCATGGTTCTTGGCGTGCTGCTGACAAAGCCCTTGCTGCAGTCTTGCTGAAGGGAGCTAACGATACCATGCAATCACGATTGATTTGCTCTCGCTCTTGATCAGCTGGCGTATCGAGTGATGTCTACCACAAGCACCTGTTGCGTAACTAAAGCACAAAGCCTTATCTTAGGCATGTTCAACTTGAAACCCAAGGGCTCGCTTTCCCTCCTCATCAGCCCTATCTAAGTCAATTAGATGATCTTTTCATATCAAGGATCTCCCTTCTGGGATCCCTAATTCCCTGGTGTGACTGATCTAATGAAACGATATAAGAAAATAGAGCGTTAGCTGTCATCTAACTACTAAGAAAGGCGATAGTTGTCGGTGTTGTTAGAAACTAAACTAAGGGAGATGGGTGGGATAAGAAGACTATACTTAACAATCAATCCCTACCTAACCAACTACTAAGAACTATGGGGTGGTTGGGCGGGAGAAGAACTAAACTAACTAACTAGCCGTGCCATACCAAAGAAGCAAGCCCCGTGGCGAGATAGAGAACAAGGGTTGGAGGGAGGGAAGAGATAATGCTAGATTGCAGTACTGGTGTAGAGAGTAGGATCAAGATCTAGGGACTTCAACTCAAATATGATGGAGAAGAGCGTTTCCACAACCTTTAAAGTTGCATTGAACATGGGTGGTGGGTGGGGAAGGTAGATGTGATAGAATGAGAGATCTCGTTCCCTTGGAAATGAATTCACCTCTTTCATTCCCCACCACCCATGGAAAAGGCCTTCCTTCTCGGATCAAGGGATTCCTAATCACCAGGTTCAACATCGGATGGTGAGAGAGGGCTATGACGTGCCGAAAAGAGTGACTAGTAGTACCACGATGAAAATGACTTGATGAATGCCATAAGAAATGTCCCGAGGGCCAAAACGCCATGAAATTGACCTGAAAGACCACAAGCAATTAATAGACAGAACGTCGAGAAATACGGTGTTGAGAAACAAGTGCTAGGATGCGTTAAGGCGCTAAACATGTGGTTGTAGATGAAGGAAGGAGTGGATGGAGAGGAGTCATTACAATCGAGTCGCTAGCCAAGCCAGGAAGCACTTTTCCACTACCTAAGCTCCGAGCTCACCCAGCTCAATAGCAAACTAATTTCACCCACTTTTCAACTACTTTTCTTAGGAATTCATAAAAAGTAGAGTTTTTGCTACTTCTGATTGGTACCCTCGCTTTGAACCCCATAACACAAACATCACTGCCCAGTGGGCGACCTATTTGAAGGCCTTCCTTGTACCTACTAACCCTATCCATATGCTCACTATTGAGGGCCTATTTGATTACTGATAGCATACATCCGAATCTGATCCAAAATCCAATCCGATTTAAAGACTTGGATTGAATTCTGATTTAATATGACTTCGTTATAATTTTTTTAAAATACTAGAAAAAATTAAAATTTATTTATTTTTTAACATTTATATATAGTAAATTAATATAAATATAATACACTAGATTTATTATATAAATTCACATATAGTATATAAAATATATTATTATAATTTTAAATATAATTATTATAAAACTTATATATTAAAATTAATAAATATTATATTATAATCAGATTCGGATTTTAATCGGATCGGATGGGGTCAAATATGAATCCGATCCGATTATATATACACACCATCCAAATCTGAAATAATTGGACCGAATGTCGAATAAGGTCTTGGGTTTTCGACGATTATTGATAGGCCTAACCACAAGTCATGGGGTTAAATTCAGATGGGATAACGTTCAGATATCTAACATCTTGAATGGATTTGAATTCTAATCATTGTTTATGAGATCCGATCGGATCAAGAAAGGGCCGATACGATACGTATCGGTTGATACATATCGATACTTAACAATTTTTTGAACCTTGGATGCAACCGATATAGTGCGGAAGTATGACCGATGCCAAAGACACTCCAACATCTCCCATTGACCAGCCACAACCCTCCCAGCACTCGACAGTCCATGGCCCTTTGCTAAGTGGGGAATGGACCTCCTCAGCCCTGTCTCTCAAGCCACTAGGAATAGGAAGTACCTCGTTTTCGCAATAGACTACCTCACTAAGTGGATTGAAGCCAAGCCTTTGGTGACCATCATGGACAAGATGATCTAGAACTTCTTTTGCAAAAACGTCATTTGTTGCTTCGACATCTCCCACATGCACATTACTGACAACGGCAAGCAATTCAACAACGCCAGATTCAAGGAGTAGTGTGTAAGCCTCGGCATTAAACAACAATACACCTCATTCGGTTACCCCCAAACTAATAGCCTAGCCGAGGTCACTAAGAAGACCATCTTGGAAGGACTGAAGACAAGGTTGGATAGAGCCAAGGGCCTTTGGGCCGATGAACTATATAATGTCTTATGGGCCTATCGGATGACACCTCGAATAGCTACGGGTGAGACTTCATTCAACCTGACCTATGGGACCGAGGCTGTGATTCCAGTAGAGATTGGCCAACTGATGCTTTGAACCGAGGCGCACGATGAAGACAAGAATGATGAAGAACTCAGGAACAATTTAGACATTTTGGAAGGCATCCAAGAGTGGGCTCAACTCAGAGTTGTGGCTTATCAGCAAAGGGTCGCCCGATATTACAACTCTCAAGTGAAAGAGTGACACTTCAAAGAAGGTGACCACGTCCTCAGGAAAGTCATGATGCTTGAGCCTAGTGTTGGGAAGCTTGGCCCCAACTGGAAAGGACCCTATAAAATTAGGTAGGTGGTCGTCCCCAACACCTTTCAGCTAGAGTACTTGTGCGAAAGATCGGTACCTCGTATTTGGAATTCCAAGAACCTCCAAATGTATTATTAGTGATGTATAATCTTTTACACAAAGAACTTATTAATGAAAAGTGCAAAGTTCCTCTCACCTCGACTCCAATTTTAGTGTAAATGTTCTTGCTCCACCCAACTGCAAGGACCCCTCAGCCGCATGATAGCTGCAACACAAAACCTTCACCAAGTTTATACGCTCGGATTGGACGACGACCAAGGCACATGACTCTCGAAGAATCACATGCCTACTTGCCTTCTCACTAAGGTATAGGACTTCGGGGACTTCGGCCACGGTATCGGTCAACGACATTGGCCCACTACCTAATGAACAAACACACTAAAATGGACAAGCTACTTCGCTAAGGCAAGAAACACCCCATGACCTCGGCCAAGCACCATCTGTAGAGCCTCAACTACATGTGGGTCTGTATGCTAAGTCCTCAAAGAAAGTTATGCCAGGTAGGCTAAGACATTTGCCTCCCTTTCCTTCTTGCTAAGGAAAGGGCCCCTGAGTCCTCAGCAGCGGATCCCAGCCTCGGTCTAACCACTTGATGAGGATGAGGAACAAGCCGGGAGAGTTAAGGCATTCACCTCCCTTTCCTTTTTGCTAAGGAAAGGGGTCCTGATCCCTTGGTGGTAGAGCTCGGCCTCGGCCAGACTCCCTTAACTTAGATTCCTAAGCATGGCTAAGTAAGGAACAATAGATTTTTACTACTTGTGACCTCTTTGAGGGGGCATCGACCCCTAACACAACAAAAAGAAAGCAAAGAAAGCACAAAGGGAAAAGAAGAAAAAAGGACACAAGTTAGACAAAAAAATTCTTTTCATTTATTGATGTATCATTTGGAGATTTACGAAAAGTCAGACCTCGGTTGGGGGAGGTCAAGCCCCTTACAAAAATGACTAAGAAAAAAGAAGCAAGGAAGGATAGACATAAGGAGACTTCACGACTCTTCAAGCTTCCAACTAGACAATGACAAATATAAGAAAACTTGACAATCCAAAAATTTCCTTAAAGCATTCCACTATGTCTATTCCCTTATTTGTTTAATCATCTCCACTAGTACTGTCAGGTTCATCATCTTCATTATTTCTTTCACCCAGCTCCAATGTCATCCTCATCATTGGTGTCATCTTCATTACTAGCACTCCACTGGATGTCTTCTTCATAGTTATCTTTGGAGCCAACATCATCATCATGAGCACTACCAAGCTCAATATCATTAATGTTCACATCCCCTCCCACATTTTCCCATCCACATTTTCCCTAGACCAACTATTAATATCAACATCATCACCTATAGAGTCTTCAATAGATTGATTGTCACAAGGTTGACTCTATAAGTAATTCTTAGCATCATCCATTGGTACTTCCTCATGCATATTAAACAAGTCTCTAGGTTTTGTTCTAATAACAATATGGCAATCTGTATCGATGGGATCTTGAACATAGAACACTTGTTCAACTTGAGATGCAAACACAAAGGGTTCATCCAACAAATGTTGACCAGTATGGCAAAGTTGTGTGAAGTTCACAAGAGTGAACCTCAATTCATCTATCTTGATTCCTCTACCTTGGGATAAAACATCTACCCAATTTCATTTGAAGATTACAATCTTTCATCCTCCATTATAGTCCAATTCAATGATATCAGTCAAGACACCATAAGAAACTGCATCCCCAAAAATAGGATTTATATCATTTTTACTTGAAAAGCTTGATGTCTTGGCAACTAAAACAATCCCACTATTTCGTGTTCTTCTTTTCTTCTCCTGATCCTTGGTGTGGAACCTAAAACCATTTATAATATAACCCTTGAATCTCCTCACAACCCTCTTTGGACCTCTTGCAAGCCATCTTATTTCTTTTAACACTTGCTCACCATGTTGACGCAACTGATCAACCTATTTAGATACAAGATAGGTTAGTTCAAACGTTTGATCTATGTGTAGAGAAACATGGTAAAACATAAAACACTTACATAGTCCCTAAACCATGTATGAAATGTGTATTATGAATGCGTTCTACTTCCCTTGGTCATTGATGCGCTTAGAAGACACTAGCAAGTGCACTAACCGATCAAGTAATATAATGATGAGTACAGTATCGTTCCCACGGGAATTGATCCAATAATTACTAGTATTGAATCAACCTTTTGTTATCTGATAAACCGAAATATTAAACAAAGCAAAACCCTAACTCCTAATTAGCAAACCACCCTAAGCAGTTTCGGATCAGACCACCTTTAATGATAAGAAGAATTACTGCATGCAAGAACTAGCAGAACCGGTTTAGCACTTAAATCTTTAAGCAGCCCAACCGAAGTGAATTCAGTCTTGGGTTGGCAAAACCCTAATTTTATGAACAACCTCCCTCGAGCACTACCCACTCTATCTATAAGCAATAATTCCTATATCTCTATCAGAAATTTAATTGCCATAGATGCATTAAGAACAAAGAATTTGAAGGTTATCAATTCGGGTATGAATAAATGCCAAACAAACCATGCAAGTGATCTCTAAGATGCATTCAATCCATCTTCTTGATTAGATGATTTGATTATTTAAACCCTTTCTCAAGCAATTCAAGTAATCCAAGAAACAAGGACAATTCGTTCAAAATTATCCTATTAATCGAAAACCCTAATCAAGAATTCCCAAGAATAAATCACAATCAATCAAATCTGCTAAAATATTAATTACATATCAGATTTGAAGTCCATCATGGTTTGCATAAAAGAAAGAAAGAAAGAAAGATTCAATAAAGAAAAAATCATGAAACCCTAATCGAACCTAGGCTACCAAATTGCAGAATCAAAGAAGAAGACAACCTAAGATTTTTGCATCAATCATTAATCTCCTCTTCAATTCGCATTCAACAGCTCTTCTCTTGCAGTTCTTTTACTTCTTTTTTGGTTTTGTCTTCAAGGGTCCGAACCCTAATTCCTTCTTTTTCTTTTCCCTTTATACTCTTCCTTTCAACCTCCTTTTTCTTCTCTAAAGTCAGTCGCCTTTTTGGAGTCTCCCTTAGGGCTGCGGTTGGGCTACTGTTCTTGGTGGGCTGAACTGCTATTCTCCCATAAGGTTTTGGTTAGGATGCAATCGGGCCTCTCTCCTTGGTGGCTTCAGTGCTTCCCATGGGGTTTCGGCTGGGCTTTTCTTCTTGATGGGCCGAAGTATGCTCTCTTCACCCTAGATTGTCCCAAACTCTTAGTTTTCCTGGAATTCTGCTCA
Source organism: Nelumbo lutea (assembly GCF_056320005.1). Lineage (NCBI taxonomy): Eukaryota > Viridiplantae > Streptophyta > Magnoliopsida > Proteales > Nelumbonaceae > Nelumbo > Nelumbo lutea. The sequence goes on from NC_142686.1 coordinate 87,024,917, forward strand.
ATTAGGGTAAAAACCATTGCAAAACATCATTCAAACCATGTATACAACAATAAAAATTATGTGTAGCATGCACACACATCAAGCTCCCCCACACTTAAGCTTTTGCTTGTCCTCAAGCAAGGATATTACCCATAAACTTATCATTCCCTAGATTATTGCCATCTATCGAATGAATTTTAGGATGAGAATGTATTAAGTGGTCAGGAAACCTGCATAAACACTCTGATTCATCCTCATGATTGGCCACTCTTACTACATTCATGAGAACAAAGGAAGGGAGAACATGAGCTTCTTCATGCTTCAACACTCAATTCCATTCAATATGTATAGCAGCTCCTTGACCGCCATAATTAACCATTATCTCGAGCTTGGTCTCAAATCTGTCAATGCACCTAATTGAATTTCCAACTATATTTTTGTTCCTTTGAACCTCAGCCATTACCAACTTATTTTCTTTCTTTTTTTTGATGTGAGTACATTTTATGCTCCATCTCACATGGGTCACAGGCTAGAGGCAGATAACAATACTCATATTCCCAGTTGCTAGTTTTACTATTCAACTTGGAATAACGGAGTTGGGACTGAACTCATATAATGAACCGCTAGTTTACTATTCAGTTCATGACAGTGGAGTAATTCGGACTTTGTCCCTTTCTCTCATTCTCTTTTTTTTTTTTTTCTCTTTTGAAATTGCTAAAATTCATGCATTAGCAGTTCAGATGTGCACTAATAGCTCGAATGATGATTAAGATTTCAACTAAGTACACTATACACATGAGTAGATTTAGTGCTGGTCATGATGAAAGTCCTATTCGACTTCCTCATCCTCATGTATTGTGATAAAATTGGACACTTCACAGGAACACATTCAAGCACTTACAATGATTTCCTTCGACTTCATCGTATTCCCTCTTGGAATTCACCTTATAAACAATAATAATCTTGAGGGAATTTCCAGTTTATGCAACCTATCAATGCATTTATGTATTGGGGTGATTAAGGTGCACAATTATAGCCTCCCCCACACTTATCGTGAACATTGCCCTCAATGTTCATATAGAAAAAATGCAAGGATGAATTCAGCAATGTGAGTAGTGGCACTTCAAGCATTTCAAGGGGTTTAGAGAACTTCCCTGAAGAGCATTCTGAAATCTGGAATGGCTCCTTCGTTTGGACCCTCTAGCTACTAAGATCAAAATAAACTAGGAGGAGAGAATGATAAACACTAAGAGAGATCATCAATCTACAAAATTAACATCCTAGAAAAGAAACTCGAATGATACAAAAAAGAAAAGCAGAAACACAAATAAATAAATAAAAAAATACCCATAAGCATTGGGTTGCCTCCCAATAAGCGCTTGTTTTCCGTCTGAAGTTCGACGTTACAGTGGCATCAGCGATCGTCTAGGTATATAGTTGATGGGGTAGGCACCGTTCCATCCACTATATATGGCTTGAGGTGCTAACCATTGACCTTAAATGTGCCCTGTGTCGGGTGCATCACCTCTACAGCTCCATGAGGGAAAATTTGTGATATGGTGAAAGGTCCAAACCACCTCGATTTCAGCCTGCCTGGGAACAGTCAGAGGCATGAATTATATAGTAATACTTGGTGTCTCACCTGAAAGTCACGCCTCAGTAAATTCTTGTCATGCCATCGTTTGGTTTTCTCCTTGTAGATCTTGGCATTCTCATAGGCTGCAAGTCTGAATTCATCCATCTCATTTAGCCGCATTTGCCTCTGTTCACCTACGACTTGCAAGTCAAAATTTAAGAGTTTCAGGGCCCAATATGCCTTATGCTCAAGTTCGATAGGTAAATGACATGGTTTTCCAAAGACCAACCTGTATGGGAACATGTCGATGGGTGTTTTGTATGTAGTCCTATATGCCCATAATGCATCATCTAGTTTGACTGACCAGTCATTTCTAGAAGAGTCTACCGTCTTCTCCAAAATTCTTTTTAGTTCCCTATTAGCTAACTCGACTTGGCCACTGGTTTGAGGGTGATATGGAGTTGCTAATTTATGTGTGACACCATATTTTCGCATCAACCGCTCAAATTGGGTGTTGCAAAAATGAGTTCCCCTATCACTAATTATGGCACGAGGTGTGCTGAATCGAGTGAATAGATTTTTGAGGAAGTGTACTACTCTCATAGAGTTATTTGTGGGTAAAGCCATAGCTTCCACCCATTTTGACACATAGTCAACAACAACTAAGATGTACTTATTACCAAAAGAATTTGGGAACGGTCCCATGAAGTCAATACCCCATACATCAAAGATTTCACAGACTAACATATTAGTTAGGGGCGTTTCATTTTGTCGAGAGATGTTACCTGTCCTCTGGCATTGGTCACATGTGGACACATACCTATGAGCATCTTTGAACAAGGTGGGCCAATAGAAACCTGATTGCAACACCTTGGCTACAGTGCGGTTGGCTCCAAAGTGGACTCCTGCCTCTCGATCATGGCAATACCGGAGTACCGACTCCATCTCCTCATCGGGGACACACTTTCAAATGATCTGATCTGCACAAAATTTATACAGAAAGGGGTCCTCCCACAAATAGTGTTTCACATCAGAGAAGAATTTCTTCCTCTACTGACATGAAAGATTAGGAGGGAGAACATTTTCAGCAAGATAATTGGAAAAATCAGCATACCAATGCGATGTATCTACCTGAAGGGAATAGACCTGCTCATCCGGAAACTCATCTCGGAGGGTGCTGGTTATCTTTCCTTCCAAATCTGCATTCTCTAATAAGGAAAGATGATCCACAACTAGGTTCTTGGCACCCTTCTTGTCACGAATCTCAACATCAAACTCTTGCAGCAACAAGATCCACCTGATCAGCCTTGGCTTTGCATCCTTCTTTGCAAGTAGATGTCTAAGTGCCGAGTGATCTATATACACAATAACATTGGACAAAATCAGATATGAATGGAATTTATCAAAAGAAAAAATTACCGCTAGTAATTCCTTTTTCGTTGTGGTATAATTTTTTTGAGCTCCATTCAAGGTCCTGCTAGCATAGTAAATCGGCTAAAAATGTTTGTCCACTCTTTGTCCTAAAACAACTCCCACTGCTAAATCACTCGCATCACACATCAATTCAAAAGAAAGTGTCCAATCCAGTACTATTATGATTGGGGCATTGATCAACTTGTCCTTCAGAATGCTGAATGCTTGTAGGCATTCCTTTGTGAAATTGAAGGGCACATCTTTCTGAAGAAATTAGACAATGGCTTAGCTATCTTGGAGAAATATTTGATGAACCTTCTGTAGAATCCTACATGTCCCAAGAATCTTCTCATAGACTGAACGAATGTTGGTGGTGGAAACTTCTCAATTGTCCCCACCTTGGTTCTATCAACCTCAGTCCCTCTTTGTAAAATCCTATGTCCAAGCACAATGCCTTCTTGCAACCTGAAATGACATTTCTCCCAGTTCAACACTAGATGAGTTTCCTTGCACCGCTTGAGTACTTTCTCCAAGTTATTTAAATATGCATCGAAGGAAGAGCCAAAGACTGAAAAATCATCAATGAAGATCTCCATAAACTTCTCCACCATATTAGAAAATATAGCCATCATGCACCTCTGAGGGTGCCGATTTGTGCCCTGCATGGCTGCCAACTGCATTTCATCTATGTTCTTGCTGAGGGTGCCGATTCGTGCAGATAGTGCTGCATAGGTGTCCACATTATGAAGACCGGGCTATCTCCTAACTTGGGCTCTCTTAGAATGCCATTGGTAGTTGATTGCGGCCATCTCCTCAATGAGTGCATGGGAAACTTCAGGGGCCTTGTTATTAATGGATCCCCCAGCTGCAGCATCCATAATAGTCTTATTAGCTTTGGTCAACCCATTATAAAATGTCTGAACTTGCAGCCATACGGGAAGTCCATGATGAAGGACTTTCCTCAGCAATTCCTTGTAATTCTCCCATGACTCATACAATGACTCTCTGTCGTGCTGAGAGAAGGTGGTGATATCATTCCGCATCTTTGCAGTCTTGGATAGAGGGAAATACTTGGATAGGAAGCGGTTGGCCATTTCATCCCAAGTAGCAATTGATCCAACTGGTAGAGAGTTCAGCCAAGTCTTAGCCTTGTCCTTCAATGAGAACAGAAACAATTTGAGCCTCACCGCATCATCACTAAACCCATTGTGCTTGAATGTGTCACATATTTCCAAGAAATTGGTGATGTGAGTGTTCGGATCTTCATGAGCCAAGCCGTAGAACTGAATTGTATTCTGAATCATTTGAATGATTACTGGTTTGATGTCGAAGTTGTTGGCAGCTATTGCTGGTCTCACAATGCTCGAGGCTGCCCCAGTGAGGGTTGGTTTGGCATAATCCATCATGGTCCTTTGTTTGTCCATCTCTGCACTTTCAACTCTCTCTTGCTTAGAAGTTCTAAGGCAGCAAGAGAGAGTTCGTTCAATCTCAGGATCGTAGGTGATGCTCTCCTTTTCACTTCTTATGTCATAAACTGTACAAGTCAAAGTCATAAAGAGACTAATACACAAATATCATAAACATAATTTACAAAATTAAAATCAGATTAACATCAGCTGATGGTTTCTAATATTGTTGTGATAATCCCCGGTAATGGCGCCAAAAACTTGATGTGCTTATAAGACACTAGCAAGTGCACTAGCCGATCAAGTAGTATAATGATGAGTAGAGTATCATTCCCACGGGGATTGATCCAACAAATACTAGTACTGAATCAGCCTTTTGCTATTTGATAAACCAAAATATTAAACAACACAATACCCTAACTCCTAATTAGCAAACTACCCTAAGCAGTTTCGAATCATACCACCTTCAATGATAAGAAGAATTACTACATGCATGAACTAGTAGTACTGGTTTAGCATTTAAATCTTTAAGCAGCCTAACCAAAGTGAATTCAGTCTTGGGTTGGCGAAACCCTAATTTTATGAACAACCTCTCTCGAGCACTACCCACTCTATTTATAAGCATTAATTCCTATATCTCTATCAGAAATTTAATCGCCATAGATGCATTAAGAACAAAGAATTCAAAGATTATCAATTCAGGTATGAATAAATGCCAAACGAACCATGCAAATTATCTCTAAGATGCATTCAATCCATTTTCTTGATTTGATGATCTGATTACCTAAACCCTCTCTCAAGCAATTCAAATAATCCAAGAGAACAAGAACAATTCGGCCAAGATTATTTTATTAATCAAAAATCCTAATCAAGAATTCCCAAGAATAAATCACAATCAATCGGATATGCTAAAATATTAATTACATATCAGATTTGAAGTCCATGGTTCCCATAAAAGAAAGAAAGAAAGAAAGATTCAATAACGAAAAATCATGAAACCCTAATCGAACCTAGGTTACCAAATTGCAGAATCAAAGAAGAAGACAACTTAAGATTTCTGCATCAATCTTCGATCTCCTCTTCAATTCTTATTCAACTGCCTTCTCTCTTCTCTTGCAGTTCTTCTTCTTCTTCTTTGGTTTTGTCTTCAGGGGTCCGAACCCTAATTCCCTCATTTTCTTTTCCCTTTATACTCTTCCTTTCAGCCTTTTTTTCCTTCTCTAAAGTCAGCTACCTTTTTGGAGCCTCCCTTAGGGCTGCGGTTGGGTTGCTGTTCTTGGTGTGCCGAATTACTGTTGGGCTGTTCTCCTTGATGGGCTGAACTGCTATTCTCCCATAAGGTTTCGGTTAGGCTGCAGTTGGGCCTCTCTCCTTGGTGGATCCAATGCTACCCATGGGGTTTTGGCTGGGTTTTTTTTTCTTGATGGGCCGAAGTATGCTCTCTTCATCCTAGATTGTCTCAAACTCTTAGTTTTCCTGAAATTCTGCTCAATTAGGGTAAAAACCATTGCAAAACATCATTAAAACCATGTATACAACAATAAAAATGATGTGTAGCATGCACACACATCAGTCATACATGACGGAACTACTGCTTAATTACTTTCATGTGTTCCTTGCATATGAATAACTATGAATAATTAGACTAAGGCCATATTTTCTTGTAACTTGACAAAATGAACAAGATGTGACATCTTACTCATGGAAGGGTTGAAGTTCTTCATAATTAAATAATACATATCAGTGAGTTTGTATTAATGAAACATTATCTATTTCATCTGCCTCAGCCTTCCCTAGAGCATGACCTCTCCGTAAAAAATAGATGATTGTCATTGCTTTGGTCGTCATTGCAAATAGGCCGATTTAATCTCGTTTCTACACCATTTAAATACGTTGAGCAGAATGTCAAACGCTCTTCTACTAAATATCCTTTTGCGATTGAACCCTCAGGTCGACTTCTATTACGTACGTATGATTTCCACTAGACTCTCATCCGTCCACTATTCTTCAAGCTTGCCCCGGTGTTCCGTTTGCTTGCTCAATCTAGGTATGTATTATATATATATATATATATATATATATATATTTGCATTTGAAACATATTGGTGATGACTGTATCTACTAATCTTCAGACTTACTCCAGTGTAAGATAATTTTGCGCCTTCCCATTTGCTTTGCTCAGTCTAGGTATGTGTTAGTTTTTTTTTTTCTTTTTTTTTTTTTGCATTTAAAACATATTGATGATGACTGTATATGAGTGGAAATGTAAAATGCTAAAAAAACAACACATTAACATGGAAAAAAAATGCTGAAAAACTTCTGCAACTGTCACTAATTACAGATTGATTTTTCACATTAATCTCCTTCATTTTAGATTTTTCTATGAAAAGTGTTGAAGAAATATTAAAAATATGATTATCAACTAAGAAAAAAATGTATTAAAAAGGAAAAAGTGAAAAAAGAAAAAGAATCATTCAGGTTGATGTAGAACCCGTATTAACGATCGAAATGGGTCTCGCATGGCCCGATTTTAATATATATTTGAGTTTACCCGAAATCAACCCGTATGGCTCACGGTTACTATTTTACCGTGTGCTACATGGTTTACACAAGCGGTGCACTTTCCCATACCGTGTGATGCATAGTACAATAAAAAAGTATTATTAATTAATTAAGTACCATGTTAATAATCACAACAATTATAATTTAATTACCAGTAATTAATTACTAGAAAATTACATTTAACAATAATTAATAAATACAATATTTTTCAAAATAATATGTTTTTTACTTAACAGTAACTAACACTAATTAACACTAATTATCAATAATTATAATTTAATCTATAAATAGCATAAAATTACATTTAATTAGTTTTAGATAAGAAATTACCAATATATTTATGAAAATATGATAATTTCTAGAAATTTATGTATTTTAAATAAATATAGTAATATAATAATTACAGTATTTGTTGAAAAATAGTATTATTTATTAATACTATTTTCATAATTATAATATATTAATAATTAACAGTATTAATTAATTAACACAATAATAATAATAATAATAATAATAATAATAATAATAATAATAATAATAGTAATAATAATAATAATTGTTCAGGTTATGGTTGAAATGGTTCTAGACACCACGTATCGCTTATGTGTCGTCCGCAGTCCAACTTATCTCTTCGGCCACGTCAGCACCATGTCATGTGGATAAGCACAACCAAGACAGGAGATCATCATGCGGATGGGGACAACTCCACTGGGGGTTAGGTCTTATCCCAAAGACCTCGGCGGTTAACCTCATCCTGACAACCTCAGAAGCCTCATCCAACTTTTAACTTCATGCCATTACTTTGCTCGAACTAGCACCGTTCTCTAATTGCTTGACCCGACCGCCCACTGCTTTCTACTGACTTGAGCGTTAGAGTACCTACTCGGGGACAACTCCTCGAACCTTTAACCTTTTCTTGGTTTCAGATCTCATTGCGTGGCTTCGTCCTTCGACCTCGGCTCTGCCCTGTTGGCAAAGATTATTTGACTATGACCTCGGTTCTTGCACTACCTAGGACCGAGCAACATCAAATAGGCGTTGTCTAATGAAAATGCACAAAAAACCTTCCCAAAACCCTTTCTTTACCGCGCAATCAAGAATCGACCAAGATGCCAAGAAACATTTGTGACCTCGGTTCTTGCACTACCTAGGACCGAGCAGCAACAAATAGGCGTTGTCTAATGGAAATGCACAAAAAGCCTTCCCAAAATCCTTTCTTTACCGCACAATCAAGAATCGACCAAGATGCCAAGAAACATTTCTGAACGTTCAAAAGTCTGACCCCCATCTCAGGGATCCCATTCTCATCATGGCCCTCTGTGCCATGAAACCCAACAACCTCAGAAGCAGGCTGTAGTCAACCCTGCCTAGTTCTAAGCAATGTAAGAAAAGGTTGACAAGATCTTGGCAATGATGTAGTCACTGGGAACTACGGCGCCGCCCACTCAAACTGTCCCCCCTCTTGCCCCGATGCGTACAAAGGCTGATCCTCATCCTGAAGACCCCAAAATGTGCTGGTTGAACAAAGACATGGCACAACTTGAGCAAGAAAAACAAGATACCTCAAGAAGGTCGAGCTCATTTTCCCGATACCATGAACACGACAACCGCAACATAATTCATTACTGTGCTCGGGTTCTAGTCAAATAAAGGCTCGACAAACAGACACTACACCAGCTAGTCTCCATTGTTGAGTCTAGTTTGGTCAAGGACTGCCCAAGAAAAAAAAAAGCTTCGCCTATTGCAGTTCTGGACAATAGGGATGCAAAGATCCGGGAACTCTGACAACGCTTAATCGAGTTGGAGTGCAACCAGGACCAAAGAAGTGCGGCTCCTTTAGTGATCTAGCTTGTAAGGCTGAACAGCCAGCCTGCCAACAAGCCGCCCTTTATTCAGGACATCGTGGATGAGCTCCCCCAACCGGATGGCAAGCATCGCAATTCGAAAGGTGTGAACAAAATATGGACCCCGGTGACCATATCGCAGCCTTTAAAGCCCAAATGATGCTGCACGACCCGAAGGCTTGATGTGTAAAGCTTTTGTGGTGATCCTCAATGGGGTAGCCCTGACTTGGTATTCCTCTCTCCCCCTTGCTCCATCTCGTCTTGGGAGCAGCTAGAGAGCTAGTTTTTGGCATAGTTCACAGCAAGCCAAAAGCATTGGAAGACTTTGGCGAGCCTCATGCAAGTGCGGTAGAGAAAAGGGGAATCCCTTAGAGACTACCTGGCGAGATTCAACACCAAGGCACTACAAGTTTGGCATGTGAACTAGTCGGTGGCCATCACAACCATCCAACACTGTCTTCTCCCTTCCCCATTCAACTTCCACATCTCAAAGAATCCTCCTCCGACCATAACCGCATTGATGAGCCATGCACAAAAGTTTATCAACGCGGAAGAAGCATAAGTGCTGCAAAGGGACGGGAAAGAGGAATGGACCAAGAGGAAAAGACGAGATCCCAAGGAGCGGAAGACAGAGAGGGCAGAAGTCGAGGACACCACCTCCGACCTTCAGGAACTTTACGCTGCTGATTGCACCGCGATCTAAAATCCTGATGTAGATCCATGATAGCAAGTTTATCCGATGGCCTGAGAAGATGAAGACCCAAAGCAATAAGAGGAATTGTGACAAATATTGCGAGTTCCACCGAGACCACGACCACGACCACGACACCGGCAATTATCACAACTTGAAGCACCATCTCAAAGACCTGATTAGGCGCGGCTAGGGGTGCTCACGGTTCGGTTAACCAAACTGTGGGGTATTTTTTCAAACCGAATCGACTTGATCAATTTTTTAAATATCTAAACCAAAACCAAACCGGTGCCACTGGTTAACCATGGTTTGGTCTTTTGGTTTTTTATTCACTTAAAATAAAAAAAAAACTAAAATTGTCGGTGACTTGGTGGTTATTGTCGGTGTTGGATTTTTTGAAAACGGTAGATTTATCATGAAGATGGTGGTTGCTATTGGTGCCGGCACTAGTTGGTTCCAGTGGTTGCGATCGGAGACGCCAAGAGGAGAGGTGAAAAAGAGAAGAGAGATAGAAGTTTGTTTGATGGGCTTGGTGTTGCCATTGGTGCTTGCTTGCCGGCGAGGCGGTAACCGGTGTTACCACTTGGTGCTACGGTTACTACCGTGCTGGTGGTTGGCTTTCCATTTGGAGTGGGGATTGGGGAAAAGAAGTATCTACAACCTCCCATCCCCATACGACCTGGATCTGCAATCAGCCATGAATACACAAATATCTCTGGAGCGTTGAACTATGGAGACGATAGTAGGGAGAAAGAAAATAAGGAAGTCAGAGAAAATTAGAAGAAAAAGAAGAGGTAGGGGTGGCTTTTCTATGAGTCTTTGTATTGTTTCATTGAGGAATACGAAAAGTAAAGTAACCAATGGGCAATTAATGGAGACTGTCGCACTGCCCAACTTTCAATTGAAAGTTTACTTTTCCAAATAAAAAAGGAAAACCAATTCAAAAGTTTCAAACTGACATTCTGGCAATGTCGAACTGTGACACTCAAGACTGGTAGTCAGGCACTGTCAGACTGGCAATGCTAACAGTCTCTCAGACTATCAAACTCTTTTAATCAAATTTCAAAAAAATAAAATATATAATATAATATATATAATATTATATATATTATATCGGTCGGTGGTTAATCACAGGTTTTTTTAAATGGTTAATCGAAATCGAACCAAAATTATCAGTTTCTTAAGAATATTGAACCGAAACTGAACCGATCAATTTGGTTAACTGATTTTTTGGTTTGGTTTTAGTTGGTTTTTTTTCGGTCGGTTCAGTTTTTCGGGTTTTTTCCTCACCCCTAAGCATGACTACCTTACGGGTTATCGCAGTGATCTTAGGAGGAATGGCTTCTGGAGGGGAGACTATCTCAGGTTGAAAGAGAAATGCATGGCTACTGCAGATTGATAACATAGAACAGAAGAATAGATAAGAGGATCCAATCACGTTCACCGAAGACGACCTCAGGGGGATACAAACCCCGCATGACAATGCCCTAGTGATCATGGCCGAGATAGCAAACTACGTAGTGTAGTGCATCCTAGTAGACACAGGGAGCTCAGCCAACATCTTATTCAAAGAGGCCTTTGATCAACTCAGCATCTACAGAGATCGTCTCACACTAGTCAACACTCCCCTGATGGGCTTCTCCAAGGAGTCACTCATGCCAACGGGAAGGATGACCTTGCCCCTGTTAATAAGAGATGGTGAGATCACTTCTATAGCCATGGTGGATTTCATCGTTGTCTGGTGCCTTTTCTCTTACAACCTGTATTTATTAATTAACAGTATTAATTATAGTATTTTGAATAATTATAGTAGTTTTCAATATTTGAATAATTAACAATATTTAAAAAAATACAGTATTTATTAATTAATAGTATTAATTACAATATTTTATTAATTAGTAGTATGAATTACCCATATTATCTATTAATTAATAATATTAAATACAGTATTTATTAATTAATAGTATTAATTACAATATTTTATTAATTAGTAGTATGAATTACCCATATTATCTATTAATTAACATTATTAAATACAGTATTTATTAATTAATAGTATTAAAAATACTATATTTATTGAAAAATGTAGTATTTATTAATTAACAGTATTAAAATAATACTAAATTAATTAATTAACATTATTATTTACAGTATTTAATTAGAAGTATTTATAACTGTATTATTTTTCATGATTTTTAATAATTAATAGTATTTTAAAAATTAGTAATATTAATTACATGTATTATTTATGAACATTAATTAACTGTATTCTATATATAATAAATATAACAAATATATATAAATGTTTTTTGAATAAATAAAATATTTAAATTGTAATTAAATTTTCTTTTTCCATTATTCTTTGCGGATTAGCTCATTAGCTCATTAGCTTATTAGCTTATGCCTGTAGAAAACCATAACAATGTTATTATTATTATCCTAATTGGATTGCCTCATTAGCTCATAGGAATCTATATACTTAATGCCTACATGAAACCATAACAATGTCATAATTATTATCTCATGATCTCATAGGAATCTATATATTTAATGCCTATGGGTAACCGTAACAATGTCATAACTATTATGCTAATTGTATTGTATCGTTAGCTCATAGGAATTTATATACTTAATGCCTAGAGGAAATCAAAACAATGTTACATGCCTAGGGTTGTTCACAAACAATGCCAAACTGACCAAACCAACCAACCCGTCCCAACCTAACTCGATTTGGCCGATTTTTTTTCACCACTGGCCAGTATTGGGTTGTAAAGAGGGGTAAACTGATAATTTGGTTGTTAAAATCGAAACCGAACCGAACCGAACCGAACCGAATTAGCTAGTTAGTAGTTACTAGGTAATCACTAACTAGGTTATCTCTATCCTAGCTTCTTCTATCTAATTACTTAGTTAGTTAATTATTTTTCATATTAACTTTCTATTCTTTAGGATTATTTTCCTTTTTGAGTAGGAAATTTTACATAAAATAGGAAAGTTTGAATAAGGCTATGGGGGGAAAAGATACAATTTTAGATTTTTAATAAATTTCCAAAACCATTTTGGGATTGGCAAGCATTGCAAAAAAAATCCCTACACCCTTAGACTTGCCAAATTTGGAAAATTTCTCATTTGATACTATGATAGGAGTCTTGGAGAGTGGACACGTTGTTGAATTGGCTAGTTGGCTTCTTGCATTTTTGGAAAGAGTAGACGGAGGTTCTTGTTAGATAGTGTATGCCCTTAACTCCAATCAGAATGATGTACATTATGACATTTAATATAATGAATAAAGTACATATTTGATTCATGTTATTATGGTGTGTTTTTGTGTAATACCCTTAAACTGGACACATATGAGACTCGTGTTAGTTTAGAATCTTCATAGCCGTTGGATAGATCTGGGGAGATTTATCCTGCCAAGGCTGACACTGATGTGCCGCCAAGTTGGTTGGGGTGGCTTGTCTCAGCTACCAGGGTGAGACCTGAGGTACATGCAGTGTGGGTTTTCCTGAAACCGTGAACCGAACCAGATTTCCAGTATTGCCTTGGACCTTGGAGATTGATGGGCAAAACTCGAATATTACACCTGACCCCTAGACTCGATTATGATACTGCACTAAGTGTCGGATTGGGCTGTCTTTGATATGCCAATCAGTGTGATCCTTAGTGGGGGTCAAAACCTGGGTATGTTGGGACCGTTTGAGAATTCATCTGAGTGGGTGATCATAGTGACAGGATCAGCCCCTTTGTCAAACAAAGTGAATGATCAGGGATGCATTCTCTCTAATGGAAACCAAAACTGCCGTTAGTCGATTTCAACCGTTGAAATTTGGTTTTGCAAAATATATTTATATAGATATCTATTTATATATATATATATATATATATATATATATATATATCTATATATATATTATGGTTTCAAAATGTTTACAAAAGGTTTTAATTCTCGGGATCCATGTGAGTAGAGAGTGTAGCACTATTCCTTGCAACTGAGGGAGAGGTCCTCTCTTGTTGGGTAGTGTTTGATCATTATGGGCTAAAATGTTAAGTGTAAGACCATTGAGGGTAATATCTGGTGGGCTAATCTTGCATCTGTCCACAGTCCTTGGGTTTTTATAAGGTGGCTTGACCTAGGGACCAATTAGTGTAAATTTTGGGCCCATTAAGAGCCCATGGTGATGAACTCAGGGGTTCACTATCTCCTACAGTGAATTCGGCCAGGCCTTGTAACAGAGGCCGGGATGAACCAATGTGGCTGATGTGTAGATCAATGTTTGGGTCCCACGCCATACAAGGATACCGAATTGGGCAGTAGTTTGGAGGATAAGTGAGCACGTGGACTTAATGGGCCTAAAGCCCAATTCAAACTGGTTTAATATGATTATTTAAAGAAGGGGCAGTTCTGGGATTTAGATCAGTAGATAGGATAGGGATACTCCCTATCCACTTAGAGAGTCTAGATCCAAATAACGATTTGGGTTAAGAAACTCCTAATAAGATTAAGAGGGCTGATCTTTATCTGCAGATAAGATAAGGGATTATCCTTATCTCTTAAAGAGAGTCCAGATCCAAATACAAGATTTGGATTAGGAAATTTCTAATGGGATTAGAAGAACCTCTCTTTAAGGTTATAAATAAAGGAGAAGGGAGAACCCTAGTTCATCCATCAGATTACAGATTCAAGAGAGAAGACAACTCCAATTGGATTGATGTCATCTTCTGCTCTTGCCTTCTCCTATTGTTGTTGCCATAGCCAATTTGATCTCCACTTGTAGGAGCGATCAAGAAAGGTTATTGATATCAGTTTTTGGAGAAAAACTAATATGAAGTCGTGCTCACTCACCCTTCATCAGATTCTTGGTGAAGAATCAGGTTTTTGCTGAAGAATCACCTTATTGATTCTGCTCCACCCTACATTGTATCATCTTCAGTGGGAGCAGTCTTTGGAGATCTTCTTGGGCGTGAACACCTTCATTGGGAGTTACTACTACTCTGTATCAGGTATATCTCTCTCCTATCTTTTTGGTTTCAGATTTGGTTTGGTTTAGGGTTCAAGGTTGATCCTTAAAAATGCAGTTTTCTAAAATAGGGAATGTGTTTCCCACATGGCAGAGAGAGAAAATTTGGAAATTTTGCCTACCTAACTACAGGGTTCGGCTATCCATATGATGGATCTCTCATCCTCTTCAGTGGTATTAGATCCAGGTTCAAATCTTGAACCAAAATTGATCAGATCTGAAACTGCGCAAATGGGCAGAAGGCGTTCTACCCAATTTGTGCAGATAAGATATTTTATGGGAAATCGGTTCCTACATTAAGGGCTATTGATCTAAAATGAAATCTTTATAAATCTGAATTATATTTAGAATGGTTATTTATATTTTTCTTGATTTATGGGCTATTTGTACAGTGGAAATTGAATTCTTTAATGGCACAAGAAATATGTGCTTTCTAGTTCTTTTACATTCTGGCCTGTAATTTTTTTTTTAATTTTTAGACTAAATGTATAGGAATTTGATTTGATGTAATATTAATAGAAAATTAGTGTTTTTCTATTTTATTTCAATCAAGATCGAAGTTGATTGCACAAAAGGAAGGATTTTTGCAGATTAGGGTTTGTCCATATGCGATTTACAGTTTGAGAAACTGTAACCTACGAACTAACCTTTGTTTTGCAGGGTAGCAGATCTACGAACAGCCCTTGTACTTATTCTTGATTGACTTTTATCAATAATTTAATTTCAGATCATAATGTTGAATTAATTCTTGAATTAAAAATCCAACCCTAGACCCATTCGAACCAGATTCGACCAAACTTGTTGGACCGAATTTGTGGTTCAATGGGGGCTGTTCTCAGCCCTAATTTTTCACTCTTGGGTCAAGGGATTCATAGTTAATTGCAAGATATAATTCAACCCACACCTGTAAAACCCGATTTTAATGTGTTAAAACTGTTTTAGCCCATTAACTGCATGGAAGCTATATGGGCCGAACTGCTCTTTGCTATTCATCCCATATACCTAGATAATATTAATCAGTAATATTATGAATTATTATGGGTTTTAATAATGAGTTTTATAGATATTAATTGATTGGATCAATTTTATCCCTGCATGTGATGTATGGATGTGTGATGTGCAACATTGATGGGCCATAAGTACTTGGCCCATGTTGATACGATAGTGGCTCTTGCGCACACCATGGCTGAATGCACATCATTGCCATGGTGTCCTTAAGATCATTGGATGATCCTCTCTTCGTGGTGGGCCTCACATCAGCTTCCTACTAAGAGGAACCATGCAAAACCCTAGCCGGTTAGGACCCACCCAAATCTGGCTTTATAAAAGTCAGTGGGAGCCACTTTGGTTTGACCTAAATTAAACTAGGGCGTAATAATTTTGTCCCCTCATGAAATATGAGTGCAAGTGATAGGGAGATTCATGTGATGAACTCTCTAAAGGCCTTTCATCATTAGCTTGAAGATATGTCATTCAGTAATTAGGAAACACAACATAAAAATGGGCTATCCATTTGCTGCTGGATCTGTTGGAATGTTTCATAAGATGATAGGGGCATCATAGACTGATGTGGGAAGGGGCCTATCCTAAAATGGAAGACTCTCTCAAGGTACCTTGGCATTCACGAATATGAAGGGTGAGCACTCACTAGACAGAAAGGTTTAACCTAAAATGGCAATGAACCTTGTCTAACAGAGGCCAAAGGGAAAGCTCATACGATGAGTGGATATGATCCTTCACAGAAAGGTGGTGGGGTTATGCAGTTGAAACAGTTGACTCCATGCACCC
Organism: Nelumbo lutea; assembly: GCF_056320005.1. Classification (NCBI taxonomy): domain Eukaryota; kingdom Viridiplantae; phylum Streptophyta; class Magnoliopsida; order Proteales; family Nelumbonaceae; genus Nelumbo; species Nelumbo lutea. The sequence continues at coordinate 87,041,197 of NC_142686.1, forward strand.
TATGTGATTTCCCACATTTCTAGAGACATAATTCGCAGTCTCCATCACTTATATAGGAGGAAAATGTCAGAGATGAATAAATGAAAATGGAACATAGATTAAAAGTCATATTTATGTGGATAACATGAATCAAATTAGGTTGTGAACTAATATTTGCTTTTTATCAGAAATGGCAAATGGACAATTCGCTAAACTGTTGAACGGCAATAAACTTAAGGGCCCAAACTATGTTGACTGGTACCGTATCCTTATGTTAGTCTTCACTTCAGAGAAGTTGGACAAAGTAGATAAAAATCCTGCATCGGAGGCCCATAGGAGGGATTACCAGGAATGGGAAGAGAAAAATTTCCTACCCCACTGCTACATCATTGCCTCTTTGGATAATCCGATACAGTGATAGTTCGACCAGATTGAATTGTCCAAGGATATCTTGGATAGTCTGAGGATGATGTACGAAGAGCAGAATCGTTCTACTCGGCAAAAGGTCTTGAAGCAGTTCATGACCGCACAAATGTCCAAGAACCAATAGGTTCATTGCCATTGTCTTCAAATGATGGGTTATATTAATGAACTTGAGGCTCTCGGATCCGGGCTTGACCATGTTACGAAGGTGGACGCCATCCTAAATTCTCTACCTCCTTCCCTCAATCAGTTCATCATGAACTACAACATGAATAAGCTAAATGTTAGCATTTAGGAACCCATTGCTATGCTTGTTGAAATCAACAAATTGGGAAAGAAGAAGAGGAAGGCAAAAAGAAAGCCTCAGAAGAAAGCTACTAAGTCTAAGAAGCAGAAGAAAGACAGAGCATTAGATGATTGTCACTTCTGCAAGCAAGCTGGCCATCGGAAGAGGAACTGTCCTTAGTACCTAAAATCCAAGAGACAAGGTAATTTCGAATCCTCTGTCATAGAAACCAATTTGTTGGTAACTTCTACTTCTTGGTGTATTGACTTTGGAGCTTCAACTCTTGCGTGTAACTCACTACAGGGGTTCAAGATAAACAGAAGACTGAGTGACAGGAAAGTGAGTCTTTACTTGGGGACTTCTGCAAGTGTTGCAGCTACAACTATAGGAACGGTATAGTTAATTTTTAGAGAAGAAACTGTTGTACTAAAAGATTGTCTTTATGTACAAAATTTGAGAAGAAATTTGATTTCTGTTTCAAAACTGTGTGTGGATGTATATTCTATTATTTTTAGTAATACGATTACTTTCAAAAGAAATAACAAATTCCTCGCATACGGAGAACTTGAGAATGGTCTCTACGTTCATCATCCTTCTCTAAAAACTAACATAGTAGAAACTATGTCGGATGACATCCCCAAGATAAGAACCTGTGATACAGTTAATCCCACATGCCTATGGCATTACCGACTTGGCCATATTAACATAGATTGAATCACAAGGTAGGTAAAGGATGTTCCTTTGGATTTTCTAACTGTAGAAGATTTTCCAACCTGTGAACCTTGCCTTCAGGGTAAGATGATGAAGCGACCATTTAACTGTACACCTGAAAGATGTACAGGCACGCTTGACCTCATACATACTAATGTATGTGGTACCATGAGTGTTAGGACACGTTGTTGACTTGGCTAGTTGGCTTCTTGCATTTTTGGAAAGACTAAAGGGAGGTTATTGTTAGACAGTTTTTGCCCTTAGCTCTAATCAGAATGATGTACATTATGACATTTAATACAATGAATAAAGTACATATTTGTTTCATGTTATTATGGTGTGTTTCTATGTAATACCCTTAAACTGGACACATATGAGACTCGTGTTAGTTTAGAATATTCATAGCCATTGGATAGATCTTGGGAGATTTATCCTGCCAAGGCTGACACTGATGTACTGCCAAGTTGGTTGGGGTGGCTTGTCTCAGCTGCCAGGGTGAGACCTGAGGTACATGCAGTGTGGGTTTTCTTGAAACCCTAAACCGGACCAAAATTCTAGTATTGCCTTGTACCTTGGATATTGATGGACAAAACTGGAATATTACACCTGACCCTTAGACTCGATTATGATACTGCACTATGTGTCGGATTGGGTTGTCTTTGATATGTCAATCAGTGAGATCCTTAGGGGGGGGTCAGAACTTGGGTATGTTGGGACCGTCTGAGAATTCATCTGAATGGGTGATCATAGTGACAGGATCAGCCCGTTTGTCAGACAAAGTGAATGATTAGGGATGCCATTGAAATTTGGTTTTGCAAAATATATTTATATATAGATATACATATATATATATATACATATATATATATATATATATATATATATATATATATATATATATATTATTGTGGTTTCAAAATGTTTGCAAAATGTTTTAATTCCCGGGATCCATGTGAATAGAGAGTGCAACACTGTTCCTTGCAGCCGAGGGAGAGGTCCTCTCTTGTCGGGTAGTGTTTGATCTTTATGGGTTGAGAGCTTAAGGGTAAGACCATTGAGAGTAATACCTGATGTGCTAATTTTGCATTTGCCCACAGTCCTTGGGTTTTTATAAGGTGGCTTGACGTAGGGGCCATTTAGTGTAAATGTTGGGCTCATTAAGAGCCCATGGTGATGGACTCAAGGGTTCACTGTCTCCTATAATGAATTTGACCAGGCCTTGTAACAGAGGCTGGGCTGAACCCATGTCGCTGATGTATAGATCAATGTTTGGGTCCCACACCATACAAGGATACCCAACTGGGCAACAGTTTGGAGGATAAGTGAGCACATGAACTTAATGGGCCTAAAGCCCAATTCAAACTGGTTTAATATGATTAATTAAAGAAGGGATGGTTCTGGGATTTAGATCAGCAGATAGGATAGGGAGTTATCCCTATCCACTCAGAGAGTCCATATCCAAATAAAGGTTTGGATTAGGAAACTTCTAATAGGATTAGGTGGGCTGATCTTTATCTACAGATAAGATAAGGGATTATCCTTATTTCTTAGAGAGAGTCCAGATCCAAATACAAGATTTGGATTAGGAAATTTCTAATGGGATTAGAAGAACCTCTCTTTAAGATTATAAATAGAGGAGACGAGCGAACCCTAGTTCATCCATCGGATTACAGATTCAAGAGAGAAGATAGGTCTAGTTGGATTGATGCCATCTTCTGCTCTTGCCTTCTCCTACTGTTCCCCCCATAGCTAGTTCGATCTCCGCTTGTAGGAGCAATCAAGAAAGGTTCTTGACATCAGGTTTTTGCTAAAGAATCACCTTCTTGATTCTACTCCACCCTACATTAGGGTTCACTGTCTCCTACAATGAATTTGACCAGGCCTTGTAACAGAGGCTGGGCTGAACCCATGTCGCTGATGTATAGATCAATGTTTGGGTCCCACACCATACAAGGATACCCAATTGGGCAACAGTTTGGAGGATAAGTGAGCACATGAACTTAATGGGCCTAAAGCCCAATTCAAACTGGTTTAATATGATTAATTAAAGAATGGGTGGTTCTGGGATTTAGATCAACAGATAGGATAGGGAGTTATCCCTATCCATTCAGAGAGTCCATATCCAAATAAAGGTTTGGATTAGGAAACTTCTAATAGGATTAGGTGGGTAGATCTTTATCTACAGATAAGATAAGGGATTATCCTTATTTCTTAGAGAGAGTCCAGATCCAAATACAAGATTTGGATTAGGAAATTTCTAATGGGATTAGAAGAACCTCTCTTTAAGGTTATAAATAGAGGAGACGGGCGAACCCTAGTTCATCCATCGGATTACAGATTCAAGAGAGAAGATAGGTCTAGTTGGATTGATGCCATCTTCTGCTCTTGCCTTCTCCTACTGTTCCCCCCATAGCTAGTTCGATCTCCGCTTGTAGGAGCAATCAAGAAAGGTTCTTGACATCAGGTTTTTGCTAAAGAATCACCTTGTTGATTCTGCTCCACCCTACATTGTGTCATCTTCAGTGGGAACAGTCTTTGGAGATCTTCTTGGGCGTGAACACCTTCATTAGGAGTTACTACTACTCTGTATCACGTATATCCCTCTCCTATCTTTTTGGTTTTAGATCTGGCCTGGTTTAGGGTTCAAGATTGATCATTGAAAATGTAGTTTTCTAAAATAGTGAATGTGATTCCCACATTTAGAATTATGATCCATTAAAAAGAAAAATGATCCATTAGTAGAAGAAATAAGAAAAATAACAAGCTTAGGACATCACATTTAGAATAATAAGAAAATTCTAACTTAATTTATCCATAAGAAACTAGGAAAATGTATTTTTTTGCATTAAATCACTAAGTAATCATTTATACTTGAGGCCTTCACCTTTTTACACCTCAAGCTACGCCTCATGCCTTAAGGCTTGAGGCTTATATATCATTTTGACAAAGGCTTAAGACATGAGGAAAAATTTGTGCTCCTTGCCTCAAGTCATATGCCTCATGCCTCAATAGTGGGTTGGTAGTTGGTAACATTTCCTTCCAACAGTGTATCCATCCAAGTGGACATCTCTAAATACTTTTCATGAAGACGGAGAAAATCACTCTATGGGACAATATTTGGTGCAGCAGTCCCCATATTGGTACTATCTTGTTGACCTGAACCTTCGAAGGTCGTGTCTTTTGTCGCCATGGTGCGAGCAAAGGGCGGGGTTATAATTCTGTTGGTGCTCGTGTTGTCCTGGAGTATGGTCTGAAAATTATTGGATGGTATGATGAATTTGATAATTGATGATTTAATTTTGAGTTTGATATTTGGTATATTGACTTGATTTTACTTTATAATATTGATATTTGATGATTAAACTTAATTTTGATTTTTTTATATTTTTAATATTTAATGTTTTGATTTAATTTGATAATATTAATTTTGATTTTTGATATTTGACGAGTTGAATTCATGAATTGGACAATTTTTATAGCTTTGATATTTGATAAATTATGATACTTTGGTGCAATTTGATAAGTTCTTGATGCTCAATTTGAATAACTTAATGGATTTGATGGCAGGTTTGTTAATTTTGTTGTTTGATGAAATCTCATTGGATTACTTGAGTGGTATATTTTCCTTGAATAGTTAATGAGTTTAACTTATATTTGAGTGAAACAATAATGGCCCTAAGGAAATTTCTTCATTAATGCATCCACTTTTTCTCAGCAAAATTGAAATGAAACACAACAATCTTAATTAGTTGGGAGGGATGCCAATACCATAATAAGTCAAGGTGCCTTCGAGTATCCCAATTCATTTTGTTACTTGCATTGTATATCCTTCCATGTAGTTGACTAACTCTTCATATCTAATGTTGGACCTAGTAGTGCCATTCCTAGATTGATGTAGCTAATTGTGAGTTTCCTTGGCTTCCACTTCAAATCTTTTCTTCTCTTGAAGTGCCTCTACTAGTTTCTCTATTATTTCAAAATGGCTTGCTTGTGGCTCACATAGCTCTTTCCTTTGATTTTCCCCTTTCCTTCCACTTCAAACCTTTTCTTCCCTTCAAGTGCCTTGCTAGTTTCTCCATTGTTTCAAAATGGTTTGCTTATGTCTCACATAGATTTTTCCTTTGATTTTCCAATTTCTTTTTTTAATTTTGCAATTTCTTTCCTCATATCAGACTCTTCTATTTCCATTTGTCACTTTTGCTTGATGTGATCTCTTATTTCCTTACTCATAATATCCTTGTGCCTTTCGATCCTCACCTCTTGTTCTTCATTTATTCTATTTTTCTCATGAAGTTTTAGTGTTTTATTCAGATACACATCATGTAGAGGATGCTTGAGAGATTCCTTTGATATAGTTCCTTTGATAAAGGCCTTATTGGTGTGGGGAGTTTAGGTGGTGGTACTACAGGTAATGGAAAACTTTGACTACACATCCACTCTTTGTATGTACAATCACACATCGGCTTTGTGGTGGGCAACAAGGTCGAGAATTCCCTTTTGTTGGTAACCCAATGTTCTCTAAATCTTGTTTCCATGTTCCCAAAATACTTGATAAAATTAGCAATGTCCCCTTTGTTATTGTTGATGGTTGTAATGAAATGCAAGAAGCATAGCTATCTTAAAACCTGCATTGGGACATATGGCGAGGATCCATATAATTTTTCCAATACCATGCTTTGCCGGTCCTCTACTAGTAAATGGGGTCAATTGCATCCGTCTTTGATAGAAAACTCGATATTCCAATTGATCTTTCCTTCAGTGGGTCTTTAAAACAATGTTGTGTTTTGTCTTTTTGTCATGGTTGTTAACTGTAGCTTGGTGCTCATAATTTGTTTTACCTTGTATTTGGGCGGAGATAAAAACTTTATGATGTAGATGACCAAATGTAGTAAATGTGTATCAACCAAAGATGTAACATTTGGAAGGAGCCATGGAACGGCCATTCTCTACATGTTTGTAACTTGGTTAGACCTTGTAAAGTTTTTGCTAAGATCATGGGGACCTAGGTAAATTGATAATGCTTCCTTAATTTGACATAGCACTGTTACTAGTCTTGCATGGAACCTCTTGCGGTCAACTAGGAAGAGTAAATGGCCCATGATGGGAACAAGGAATTTTTCTATCCCTCTCTATGCCTTTTTGATTTATCTAGCATGAGGACTTCGATGCTTTGATCTAGAAGAAACTTAATTGTTATAGTTGGGGCATTTTATACCTTAAGAATTGACCTAGGTTTACTTTGTACCCTTTATTAGCAACTGAAAAAGCAATCTCATCTTCAATGGGCATATTCAACAAATAAGACATCTCTTCTAATGTTGGATACATTTCAATTTCTCCAAAATAGAAGACCATCATTTTTGGGTCCCAACATTCAATGGTCGCTTTTAGCAAGTACCACTTTAACTATACCAGTGACAAGTTCATAACATTCTCCCAGTGAAGCAACCCTCCTAGGGCTCTAATTTTATCTACCTTTTCATGAATTTGCTTGCAAAGAAGTGCACAACATCTTGAATATTTGGAAAAGGCTTGGTCCATTTTTCTATCAACAAAGAAGAGAATTAATCAATTTAGAGTCCAACCAAATATTAAGCGTGATTACAAGAGGCATCATTAGAAAAAAAACATGCACATCAATGTGGAAGATGGAAGTATCTTTTAATATTGGTCAAATGATGATTAGTCCCTTAGACATATATGTACTTACCAGATACTCCTGGATTTTGGGATCACAATGGTTTTTTGATGTTACAACAAGAAAGGGGCATAGTATCTTTTGATATTAGTCAAAGTGGGTGGGTTAGACCCTTTACCATATGTATACCTACAAGACACTCTAGGATTTTAAAGCCCTAAAGGGAGTTTGAAGTGGCCTTCTGATCCAACATCTCAAGAGCTAACTCATAGAGTTATGCACTTACTTAGCCTTGGGTCAATCATGGGGTGAAGTATCTTTTGATACTGGTCAAGGGAGGATTAGACCCTTACCATAAATGTACCTATTAAATATTCTAGGCACGAAAGAGGGCCAAGATGGCCTTTTTGATGCTACCTCTAAGAGTTAAGCTCATAGAGTCATGCATCTACTTAGCCTTGAAATAAAAAAAATGCACATAAGATGAAGCCAAAAGGGGTCAAAATAGCCTTTTGATGATACTTCTAAAGAGCTAAACTCATAGAGTCATGCAACTATTTGGCCTTGGTAAAGGATTACAACCTTGAGTAGAAAGATAGGCTCTTTGCTTTGGATTTTAAGAACCTATTGGATTTTGATTTTAGATGAAGGTTGTATACTTGATTTTGATATCAATTTTGATTTTTTTTTTCTATTTGACATCATTATCATTTGACTTTGATTTATCTTACTTAGTATACTTAGGTCGGATGTGAGTTAGAGTTAATATTTGAGCTTGGATTTAATCTTTGATTGCTCAGAAGGTGTTTTAATGATTTTAAATTGAATCTCCCACTCTTTTTTTTTTTTTTTGAAAAGATTTAAGGTTTACATCTATCCTACTTCTAATGATGGAAATCACATGATGCCGTTAGAAGGGTTAGGATCCATCATATGGATGGCCGAACCATGCTAGATGGCTGGACAAAATTTAAAAAATCTCCTAATCTTTTTGGGAATTGAATTCCCTATGTTTTGAAAAGCTGCATTTTTTAGGGTTAGTCTTGCACTGAACTGGACTACATTTGAAACCAAATAGAGAGGGAGATTTATACTTGATACAAATACCACAAACATAGATCTCAAGGTGGAAGTTCACACCCAAATCAGTCCTAAAACCAGCCTCCACTGAAAATGGCGTAGTGTGTAGTTGAAACTGATTCAACAACATGGTTTTCGGCAAAACTGCAACCTAGCTGCTTGGATCAAATTGGGGAAGGTGAGCCTAAAATTCCACTGAATTTTTCTTGCAAAAATCAGAAGTAAACTGATCTTTATTAGTTCTTGAAAGCATGGGTTGTGATAGGGTTTCTTGGAAGACAAAAGAGAAGAAGAGAGAACAAGAGAGAGTGGTGTTCTAGTCTGGTTCACCCTCTTCTTCTTCTTCTTTTTCTCATAATGGAGAACTCTCCTAATCAAATTAGGAGATTATCTAAATCTAATTTGGATTTGGACTCTAATAAAATATAATCATTATCATCTTAAGAGGATGGGTGCTCCATACCCATTTTCTTAGAGCACATGATAACTTAAGTTGTCATGTGATAGCTTACTTAATCTTATTATGGGCCTTAAGCCATTTCTTTTAAAGGCTCATGACCCAAAATGTTGCATGACCAACTTAAGCCTGATTTGTCTGGAGTGGGACGTCACAATGACCTTACATAAGTCCACATGGGTTCAACCCAACCTCTGTGAAAAGGCATGGCCAAATTCACTAATAAACACAGTGAACCCCTGAGCACATCACTATGGGTTCAATATGAGATCAACATTTACACTTAAGTGATCATTGAATTTAGCCATCCTATGAAGATCCAAGGATAATGGACTTAAGTAAGATAAAGACCATCGGGTAATCAACCCTATAATGGTCTCTTACACTTAATCTCTCGGCCCATAATGATCACAATATTACCTGATAAGGAAGGACCTCTCCCCTGACTGCAAGGTATAGTGTCACACTCTCCGCTCAGATGGATCTCGGGAATTTAAAACTTTTGTAAAAATTTTTCATAAAACATAATATATATATATATATATATATATATATATATATAAATATATTTTGCAAAACCAAATCTCAAATATAGTTGAAATCTACTACCGATAATTTAGGTTTCCATCAGAGAGAGTGTAAGCCCTATCATTCACTTTGTTCAGAAAATGGGCCGATCCTATCACTATGATCACCCACTTAAGTGAATCCTTAGACTGCCCCCAATATACCCATGTTTTGACCCTTAATGCATCTCATTGATTGGCATATCAAAGACAACTCAATCCAACACCTAGTGTAGTACCATAATCAAGTCTAGGGGTTATGTGTAACTTTTCAGTTTTGCCCATCAGTCTCCAAGGTCAAAGGCATAATTGAAAAATGGTCCAAGTTTATGTTTCATCCAAACACACACTGCATATGCTTTAGGTCTAACCCTAACAGTTGAGACAAGCTACCCCAACTTCTCTGGAAACACTGTAGGATAAGCCTTGGTAGGATAAACTCCCCATGTCTATCCAATAGCTGAGAAAATTCTAAACTAACATGAGTCTCATAAGTGTCTAGTTTAAGGGGTAATTTATAAGTGCAACATTCTGATTTGAGTTAATGGCATACATTGTCTAACAAGTGCAACATTCTAGTGTCCTAGTCCTAGTTACACTAAATTTTTTTTGTCCTCCTTCCATCTAAGGCTTCTATATGTAGATATTCTAGGTGCAATGCATGAAATTGCTAAGAGAGTTATAGAATAAAAAGTTCCAACAAGGTTGCTTCCCTTCAAACCTTCACCCATGGACTAATGGGATTCTTTGGTTGGTGGCTAGTTTAAAGGGTTTTGGTGGAGCCTCTAAAGACCAAAGTCCATGGGTACATACCTACTATCCTTCCTTTAATAGGTATGATGTGATTCTAATTCTATTTTCATGAGAGTGTGTGTAGTTGTGAATGTTTAAACATGCAACAAAGATACAAAGATAAAAGCAAAGAACAAGGGGAGAATGCAACCACATGTTCAAATTTACAAGCAATCCCACAAGTTTCTAGGTGGCCACATTTGGGGAATTAAGAGAAGTGAAATTGTTTTGATGCTTGCTAGAGGAAGTGAAAGATGTAAAAGAAATGAAATAAACATCTACAAATTACAATAACTTAAAGATAAGACTAAACAAATATACTTACTTAGGAAAAAGAAGATTGCAATTTTAAACCAAAGGAATTGGGGGGGAGGGGGGAGAAACCAAAAAACCAAAAAAAAGAAAAGAAAAAGAAAAAAGCATGTAGGGCCTACTAGATGGGAATTGAAAGATACTTTTAGGGTATTGAAGGTTAGGTGCTATGAAGACTATGTGCATTGTGATGGGGGTGCAATGAGGGTGTTATGGCAGTTCTCTGAGGTGTAATGGTGGTGCTCTAAGGTGCGATGGAGGTACTTTAAAGTACGATGGAGATACTCTGAGGTGTGATGGGGTTACTCTAAGGTGTGGTGTAGATGTTTTGAGGTGTGATTTTGATTGACTGGGTTGTGATGGATTTGGAATAAGGTGCAATTTTGATTAATTGTGTTATGGTGGAGCTAAAAGAATGGGTGTTGATGAAGGAAGATTTGGCCCGACCTCACAGTTATGCGACACGTGGCAGAAACAATAGCTTGACAAAAGGGCCAAGCCTAAGGCGTGAACAAGGGGACACCAGCGGACCGAACTCCCTACGGGGGGCCCGAACTCACCCTTGGCCCAAAACCAGAGTAATCTGAACTGGCCAACCTTGTAACAGCTCGGGATATACCTCGCCGAACTGGCCAACCTTGTAACAGCTCGGGATATACCTCGCCCAACTGGCCAACCTTGTAAAAGCTTGGGGTATACCTCGCCGAACTGGCCTGCCTTGTAATAGTTCAGGATACACCTCGCCGAACTGACCTGCCCTATAGATACGTCCGAACTCAAGACTTCGCCTCACTCACCACTCCGCATCACCTTCTGGGCACCAAAACCAAACAAGTCGTACCATGCCTGACACTGAGGAAGTCTGTGCTCGAGGGCGCCGCACCTGACTGACTTGGGATCTGATGCATGGCGGCTGCACTCTAAACATCCACCTGCCACCGCCACTGACACCGCCATCTCCAGTTAGAGAGACGATTAAGCAGTGACGGTTCTGTCCCAGCAGAAAGGACGACGGCCGAATTGACAAGCGCAAGGGTAATCATACCCAACCTGACAAGGGCCTCGAAGCGAGTGCATGAAGTGATTATAAGAGCCCCCTGCCCCCAACAAACAAGGTATGTAAACTTTGTGCTATCTGGTTTTATCTTGCTTTTGAAGGATCCTAACTTAAGCTTCGGAGCCGTTACACCGGGTTTCCCCTAGAGCTTCCTCATCTCCTCCATTTCAGGTTCCCTGCTACCCAATTCAGAAGCAAGGCCGTTGACAGGTAAGACCGGCCGGATCGCGCTTCATCAATTGGCGCCATCTGTGGGAAAGCTTCAAAAAGCCTCCCTCCAAACTTCCATAACCCCTTTTCTTCAAAAAACCCAACACTCATGGCCTCCTCCAGCAACGCCAGACGTAGCACGGAGACAAACACCACCGGGGAACAACTTCAAGTCCCTGTGGTGTGCGTTGGGTAGTTCAGCATCCCCCTTTCGGTGGATGGGATACCCAACTTGAACGCGCTACAAGAAGTGGCACCCATAAACCGTCCTACCACAAGCATCCCCTTTCCTCCCCCAATTGAGACAACCTTTACTGAACCGACTGCCGTACCCCTGGCAGCCAGCCAAAACCGGTTGGACGACCTGATGCAGTGCATGCGGGCAATGCAAGCCCAAATGCAACAGTTCCAGTAGCACTGGCTTCACCAGCACCAAGTACTGCACAACATCTCCCAGTATCACTATCAACAGCAGTTCCCCCAACTGCCCCTGAACCAACCACTACTTCCACCTCGCCACCCCGCTCTGAGGCCAGTCAAGGCCTCCCCGCAGGATGGACGCCCCCACCAGGGAAAGGCCTCCCGACCCCAGAACCCCCCTAACAGCCAGGCCTCGTCCCCAAGCCGAAGAGAGAAAAATATCATCCCCGCCTCGCAACTCGTAGGCGGGTCGGGAACCTCGCCCGCGAGATTGGCACCCTGCCGCTCCAAGCCCGAGTTCCCGCTCATAGAAAACCGATTTGGCGCCCTGGCGGCAGACTACCAGCATTCCAGGCCCATCGAGCTCGGTAACACGGAGGCCAGTAGCGCCAATACAAGGCCCACTCAACAACGAAGGCGCCGACAAAGTCGCCGAACCGCCACCCGTGTCTTGTCAGAGCTCAGAGGCAAAGAGACGAGCTCGGACCAGGTAAGAGCTGCCCCGATTCTCTCGGTTCCTTCCCCCCTCGCATCAGAACTCCTGGTGGTCCCCTTACCTAGAAATTTCAAGCTCCCACCTCTGGACAAGTACAACGGGTCCTTCGACCCCAACGACCACGTTGACGCTTTCCAGTCCCAAATGCACCTCGCCAGGGCCAGCGAATCGTGCATGTGTGTGGCCTTCACCACCACCCTCAGGGGGGTAGCCCGCACTTGGTACAGGAACCTGGACCCCGGGTCGATAAAGTGCTGGGCCCAGTTCGTGCAGGTCTTCACCGCACACTTTGTCACCAGCCGACGGTGCCCCAGAACGGAGGAAAGCATCTTCGGAGTAGTCCAAAGGGAAGGAGAATCCATCCGGGGCTACATCAAGCGATTCAATGAAGCATGCTTGCAGATACCGCGGTTGGACCCCGCAGTGCAGCTCGCGGCAGCCAAAAGAGGGGTAACGCACAAAGAATTCAAATGGCACATGGTGGCTAACCAGCCCGCAACCGTGGCCAAATTCCTCAAACTCGCAGACAAGTTCATGAGGACAGAGGAAGAAATCAACCAACGAATCGAAGGTGGGAACGAGAAAAGAAAGAGGGAAGGCGAACTCTCCAACCCGGTTGATAAGAAAAACCCGGCCTGGGAGCCGAAGCTGAACCAGTCGTTCCAAGCTCCCCTAGCAGTTCAGACGGATTACACACCGTTAAACACAAGGCAGACCGAGATCTTAATGACGATCAAGGACGCCCCGTATGTGAAGTGGCCACCTCGCCTAAAGGGAAATCCGAATGAGAGAAATAAGAATTTGTATTGTAGTTTCCATAGAGACCATGGTCATAGTACCGAGCCGTGTAATAACCTCCGGGATGAGATAGATGGGCTCATCCGTCGCGGATACTTGAGAAACTTTGTACAGCACAACAATAATAACAATAAAGCAGGTCGGCAAGGGGAGCACGAAAAGGATGCCCCGGAGTCTAGCAGCAGACCTGCCGAACCGTTGCAACGACAGCCTCCGGAAGAGAGGCCAGTTCGGGGAACCATCCACGTGATTGTGGGAGGTTCGGTGGTGGCAGGGTGTACCTCGACAGCGGCCCGGACTTCAGTTCGCGAAGCGGCCCTCGAGGAACGGAACCCCCCAAAGAGACCAAAGACCGAAGAACCAATCTTCTTCACGGAGGACGACGCACGAGGGGTCCGCTACCCCCATGATGGCGCGCTTGTCATTAAACTAAGGATCAACGACTTTGAGGTCAGATATGTACTCGTAGATTCGGGCAGCTCAGTGGACATCCTCTTTAAATCAGCGTTTGACCAGCTACAGTTGCAGAGGAGCGAGCTGAAGCCCGCGAACACTCCCCTGGTGGGTTTCAGCGGAGAGGAAGTTAGGCCCCTCGGAAAAATAACAGTACCTGTGGAAGTCAGCACATGGCCTTGTGCGGTCAGACTCAACCATGATTTCCTGGTGGTCGCGACCCCCTCCCCATACAATGCCATAATAGGGCGGCCGATCACGCATATCCTACTGGCGGTGGTCTCCACCTACTATTTGGCCATGAAGTTCCCTACGGACTTCGGTGTGGAGGTAGTGCAGGGCGACCAGCTCGAGTCCCGCAAGTGTCATGTTGCCGCTCTGAAGGGAAAAACCAAGGCGACCGACGACCTCGAACTAGAGCGGCCTACGGAGCAGGGTGAGGAATGAGCTTCGCCCATAGAGGAAACGGTCGCAATCCCGACTTCGGCTACGGACCCAACTCGCACACTTCAGATCGGAGCTTCCATCGAGGAACCCCTACGAACCAAACTGGTGAGTTTTTTACTTCAAAATTTAGATATTTTTGCCTGGTCCATGACTGACATGCCCGGCATTAGCCCCGGCCTGATAACTCACAAACTTAGTACTGACCCTGTAGTCAGACCCGTTAGACAGAAGAAACACAACTTAGCCCCGGAACGCTGGAGGGCGGTCGACGAGGAGGTCAAGAAGCTCATCGCAGCAAACTTCATAAGGGAAGTCCATTACCCGAGCTGGGTGGCCAACCTGGTGTTGGTAAAAAAGGCAAACGGCAAGTGGCGCATGTGCATCGACTACACCGACTTGAACCGCCTAGTGGATGCGACCTCGGGACATGAGTTGCTAAGCTTCCTGAACGCCTACTCGGGTTACAACCAAATCCGGATGGACCCATCCGATGAGGAAAAAACCAGCTTCATAACCGAGTTCGGCCTATATTGCTACAAGGTCATGCCCTTCGGATTAAAAAATGCCGGGGTGACCTTCCAAAGACTTGTAAATAGGCTGTTTCGGCCCCTGATTGGCACGAAGATAGAGTGCTATGTAGACGACATGGTCGTCAAGACACAGTTTTCACAAGAATTAATACAATACTTAGATTCTGTCTTCCAAATCTTGTGTCAGTTTAGCATGAAATTGAACCCCAACAAATGTGTCTTCGGCGTCACCTCGGGCAAATTCCTAGGCTACATTGTCAATCAGCGCGGTATTGAGGCCAACCCGGACAAGATAAAAGCCATTCTAGATATGAGACCGCCTCGGAAAGTAAAAGAAGTTCAGAGGCTAAACGGCCGCATAGCCGCTCTAAGCCGCTTCATGTCCAAATCAGCAGACCGCTGCCTATCTTTTTTCAAAGCAATCAAAGGCAAAGGGTTCGAGTGGACCCAGGACTTCCAGCTCGCGTTTGTCGAGCTAAAATGTTACCTTGCTAGTGTGTCGACCTTAGCCCGGCTCGAGGTGGGCGAGGTCTTAGAACTGTACCTCTCGGAAAGCGACGAGGTGGTCAGTTCGGTACTAATAAAAGAAGCAGACCCGGTCCAGCGACCCATCTATTATGTTAGTAAAATTTTGCAGGGAGCAGAGACAAGGTACTCGTAGATAGAAAAGCTAGCATACGCACTGGTGACAGCAGTTCAGAAACTCTGCCCATACTTCTAGGCTCACACCGTCATCGTCCTGATTGACAAACCTCTGAGACAAGTTTTACTCAAACCCGAGGTTTTCGGTCGACTGACGAAATGGGCCATCAAACTCAGCGTGTACGACCTCCAGTACAAGACAAGAACTACTATTAAGGCCCAAGCTTTGTCAGATTTTATCGCCGAGTGCACTTTCAGCCATGAAGCCCTACAGGTCGAGCCCGAGGTCCCCAGTTAGGGTGAACCCAGAGCTCCCGAGCCAATAGAGTCTGAACCCTGTGAAGTAGCAGCTAGTGTGGCATCTCTCCTGGTCAGGCAAAACGCGAACTGGTATGAGGAGCCCTGGATCCTTCACGTGGATGGTTCCTCGAACCAGTAAGGCAGCGGGGCTGGAATAGTCTTATGCGGCCCAGGTGGAACAAAATTAGAATATGCACTAAGTGTCTTGTGGGCTCACCGAACTACGAAAAAAATTGCTACGAGAGAAACCCCCTTCAACCTCACCTACGACACTTAAGCAATGATCCCGGCGAAAATCGAAGTACCAACAACCTCACCTAATTAAAGGAAGGGCATTCTCTTAGCCCGTTAAGTAGAAAACCCAAAAGGGTGATTTAGGAAAAAGTTAGGGTACAAAAACAAAACAAAAAAAAAAAAACAAAAAGAGAAATAAAAAAGAACAAAAAGAGAAAAAAAAAAGAAAAAAAGAGTTCCTAGAAGCACTTAGCATCTCACAGCAATGGCAGAGTAGTAGTGTAGCACTAAAGATCAATCATCTGCCTTTTCTACTAAATCTCAAGGGAAATTCCTAAACGGACCATCAGAAGAGAATTCTGTAGTCCCACCTCGTAGTCTTGAAGTCAATAGAACCACTCTCAGACACCTCTGATGGACCAAACTCGGTAAAGTTATTAGCACAAATCATGTTTTCGTAGTTTAACCAGTGGTTCTCAAAAGAATTTTCAAAACTCCAAAAAAGATTTTGTTTTCAAAAAGCATTTCAAACAAATGCACTGGTGATGGCCGTTGATGATAAGTCTAGGACATCCATCATGAAAGAAAGAAAAGAGTTCATCCACTTAGACAAATCTAAGGCCATAAAATCACCAAAGTTGTTTTTTCTTCATATTCTAAAAAGAGTGTTTCAACATGTCGTGCATGCATCTTTTCAAAAAACAAAAAAAAAAATCATTCTTCTTTAGTACCCTTTCCTTCCCATTTGTCATCTCATCAGGGGATAGTAGCAACTTGCATCAACAACAGCCATCAAGCTTTAATGCAGGTAAGTCCCAGGTATGCAACCATCAACTCAAGCATCTTTTTAGTTGCATTATTTCATCACATTCCATCCATTAAGGGAGCTCTGAACCCTATATGCCCATAATCCTCAAATTAGGTGGTTGATTCAACTTCCAACATCAAAGCATATTTTGGACTTTAAAGACAAATTCCTAAAGAGTCATGCATATTGACTTGCCCATGTCAAACATGCATGGTTCAGGTGTAAGAACCTATTGGATGTCTTTCAATTGTGCTTAACAAGGAAATACTATGGAATGATTTTCTCACACTCAATAGTCTACTACAAAAAAGATTTTCTCATTGAAAAAGGTTATCTTTCCATTTTCTGTAACTCCTCTATTGTAGGGGTGACCATAGTCCTAGACAGCCACACAAATGTTGTGGGTGAGATATTTCATTTCAAAAACCCCTTCGGGAAGATTCGGGAAGATATTTTATTTCAATAGCCGAATGACTGCTATGTTAGACAGTGTATGCCCGTAGCTCCAATCAGATTGATGTACATTATGACATTTATTGTAAATGAATAAAGTACATATGTGATTCATGTTATAGTGGTATGTTTCTGTGTAATACCCTTAAACTGGACACTTAATGAGATTCGTGTTAGTTTAGAATGTTCACAGTCATTGGATAAGTCTGGGGAGATTTATCTTGCTAAGGATGACACTGGTGTGCCACCAAGTGTTGGGGTGGCCTGTCTCAGCTGCCAGGGTGAGACCCGAGGTAAGTGTAGGTTTACTTGAAACCCTGAACCAAACCAGATTTCCAGTATTGCACTAGAACTTGGTGATTAGTGGGCAAAACTGGATAGTTACACCTGACCCCTAGACTCGATTATGATACTGTACTAGGTGTCAGATTGGGTTGTCTTTGATATGCCAATCAGTGAGATCCTTAGCGGGGTCAAAACCTGGGTATGTTGGGACGGTCCGAGAATTCATCTGAGTGGGTGATCATAGTGACAAGATCAGCCCCTTTGTCGGACAAAGGTAATGATCAGGGATGCACTCTCTCTGATGGAAACCAAGACTGCCGGTAGTAGGTTTCAATCGTTGAAATTTGTTTTGCAAAATATATTTTATATACGGATATATATATATTATGGTTTCAAATTGTTGGCAAAAATGTTTTAATTCCCGGGATCCATGTGAGTAGAGAGTGCAGCACTGTTCCTTGCAATCGAGGGAGATGTGCTTTCTTGTCGGGCAATGTATGATCATTATGGGCTAAGAGGTTAAGTGTAAGACCATTGAGGGTAATACCTGATGGGCTAATTTTTCATCTGCCCACAGTCCCTGGGCTTTTAAAGGTGGCTTGGCTCAGGGACCACTTAGTGTAAGTGTTGGGTTCATTAAGAGCCCATGTGATGGGATCAAGGGGTACACTGTCCATAACTGTGTATTCAGCCAGGCCTTGTAACGGAGGCTAGGCTGAACCCATGTGGGTGATGTGTAGATCAATGTTTGGGTCCCATGCCATACAAAGAAGCCCAACTGGGCAATAGTTTGGAAGCATACTGAACACTAAGACTTCATGGGCCTAAAAATCCATTTCAAACTAGGCTAATTTGATCAGTTAAATAAAGGGGCAGATCTGAGATGAGATTAGCAGATAGGATAGGGTCTTAACCCTATCCACTTAGAGAGTCTAGATCTAAATAAGATTTAGATCCAAAAACCTCCTAATAAGATTAGGAGAGGAATGGTCTAGTCTGCAGATAAGATAAGTGTCTATCCTTATCACTTAAAGGGAATTCAGATCCAAATATGATTTGGATCAGCAACTCCGAATGGGATTAGGAGCTAATCCCTTTAAAGTTATAAAAGGAGGAGTGGCGGCAGCCTCTAAGAAGATCACATCCTCACTCTTAGAGCAAGAGTTACAGAAGAGAGAACATAGCGTCACGGTGCTATTTTCTCTCGGTCGCCTCCTTCCTGCCGCTGCCGCCACATGCTAGTTCGATCTCCTCTTTCAAGCAGGAATGATCAAGATTGGATCTTGATATCAGCCTTTGGAGAAAGGCTGATCTGAAGTTGTGCTCACAGCCTCCAGCGAATTCTTGTGAAGGGTTCGGTTCGTTGGATGAACACTGCTGATTCAGCTCCAACATTCATTGTGTCATCTTTAGTGGGAGCAGTCTTTGGAGCCTTTCTTTGGGCGCGAACACCTTCGTTGGGAGATATTGTTTCTTCATATCAGGTATATATCTCTCCTGCTTCTGGTTTCAGATCTGTTTCAATTTAGGGTTCAAGATTGATCATTGAAAATGCAGATTTTCTAAAACAGAGAATGTGATTCCTAGATGAGGGGAGAGGAAAATTTTGAATTTTCGCCCAAACTTCCTATAGGGTTCGGCCATCCATATGATGGATCTCTCATTCTTTCAGTGATATCAGAGCCTTGGTTCAAGTCTTGAACCGAATTAAACTAGATTTGAACTTGCGCAAATGGGCAGAATGCGTTCTACCCGATTTGCGCAAATTAGGGATTGTTCTAGAAAATTGTTTCCCAGATAAAGGGCGACTGATATGAAATTATTTTTATAAATCTGAAATTTTATTTAGAATTTTTCTTTATAATTTTCTTGATTTATGGACTGTTTGTACAAGTGGAGATCGAAATCTTTTTCTGGCTCGTGACAATCTGCGATTTGCAGTTTCTTGATTTATTTTTTACATTTGGTTTGTAAAATAATTTTTTTTTTAGACTGAATGTATAAGATTCGATCTATTGTAATATTAATAGAAAATTTTAGGATTTCTATTTTATTATATTTTGGATCAAAGATGGCAGCATAGGAAAGAGATTTCATAGATGGGAAAATTGCTATCTGCGATTTGCAGTTTGTGAAACTGCATGCTGTGATCTAACCTTTATTTTGTAGGATTGAATGTGCGAACAACCCTCTTTGACTGATTCTTGTTTTTCTTTAATCAGTATTTAATTTCAGATCAGTTTCTTGGATTAAATCTTTAATTAAAGATCAAACCCTAGACCCATTCGAACCAGATTGGTCCAAACTGGTTGGACCGAATCTAGGGTTTGATCAAGGCTGATGTCAGCCCTAATTTCCCACTGATGGGACTAAGGATTGATATTTAATTAAGAGTTTAATTCGGCCCAACCTGTAAGGTCTAGTTTTAAATTGTTAAAATTGCTAAAAGCCCACAATTGTAGACAAGCTATATGGGCCAAACTGTTTAACCCTAATTCGACCCATATACCTAGATAATGTTAATTGTTAATGTTATGGTTTAAATGGGCTTTAAGTATGGGCTTTATAGATATTTAATTGATTGGATCAATGTATCCCTACATGTGATGTATGGATGTGTGATGTGCAATGTTCATGGGCCATAAGAATTTGGTCCATACAGATACGATAGTGGCTCTTGCGCACACCATGGCTGAATGCACATCATTGCCATAGTGCCCCTAAAGATCATTGGATATTCCCCTCGGTGGTGGGCCCCACACCTCCTAAAGAGGATACGTGCGAAACCCTAGCCAATTAGGGCCCACCAAAATCTGGCTTTAAGAAAGTCAGTGGGAGCCACTCTGGTTTGACCTAAATTAAGATAGGGCGTAATTATTGTTCCCTCTAGCAATATGAGTGCATGTGATAGGGAGATTCATATGATGAACTCTCTAAAGGCCTTCCATCATTAGCATGAAGATGGGTCCCTTAGTAATGAGGAAATACACCACAAAATGGGTTATCCATTTGCTATTGGATTTGTCTAAGTGTTTCATATGATGATAGGGATGTCATAGACCGATGTGGGAGGAGTTTCACAAAAAAATGGGAACTCTCTCACGGTACCTTGGCGTTCACGAATATGATGGGTGAGAACTCACTAGATAGAAAGGTTTAACCTAAAATAGCTTTGAACCTTGTTTGACAGAGGCCAAAGGAAAAGCTCATATGATGAGTGGATATGATCCTTCACAAAAAGGTGGTGGGGTTTTGCAGCTGAAACAGTTGGTTCTATGCACCCTATGTGATTTCCCACATTTTAGAGACAAGTCATTGTCTCCGTCACTGAGATAGGAGGGAAATCTTAGAGATGAACAAATGAGTGTGGAACATAGATTAAAGGCCTTATCTAGGTAGATAACATGAATCAAATTAAGTTGTGGACTGATGTTTGCTCTTTTGACAGAAAATGGCAAATGGACAATTTTCAAAGCTTCTTGACGACAACAAGCTTAAGGGCCCAAACTATGCCGACTGGTACCATAACCTTATGTTGTTCTTAACCTCTGAAAAATTGGATAAGGTAGCTAAGAATCCTGCCCCAAAACGTCTGGGAGATAGGGCTTTTGAGGCACGGAAAAGGGACTATCAGGAATGGGAGAAGAAAAACTCCCTCGTCGGTGTTATATCATTGCCTCCCTGGACAATCCGATACAGAGGTAGTTCGATTAGATCGAACTAGCCAAGGACATTGCATAGTTTAAAGACAATGTATGAAGAGCAGAATCGTTCTAATCGATAGAAGGTCTTGAAACAGTTCATGACTGCGTAGATGTCCAAGGGGCAACAAGTTCATGACCATTGTCTTCTAGATGATGGGTTACATCAATGTGTTTAAGGCTCTTGGATCCGGGCTGGATCACACGACCCATATAGATGGCATTCTCAACTCTTTGCCTCTGCCCTTCAATTCATTCATAATGAACTATAATATGAATAATTGAATGTTATCATTTAGGAACTCAGCAATATGTTGTAGAGGGCCGAAGAACTGATTAAGAAGGATGAGCCCCTAGCCATGCTTGTTGAAGCTGGCAAGAAGGGCAAGAAGAGGAGGGCAAAGAGAAAGCCCTAGAAGAAGGCCACCAAACCTGAGAAGCAGAGGAAAGACAAGGCATCAGATGCCTGTCCTTTCTGTCATCAGGCTGGCTACTGGAAGAGGAATTGCCCTCAATACCTAGAATCCAAGAAAGGTAATTTCAAATCTTGTGTCATAGAAACCAATTTATTGGTAGCTTCTGTGTCTTGGTGTATTGACTCCGGGGCTTCAACTTATGTGTGTAATTCATTGCAGGGGTTCAAGGTAAGCAGAAGGCTGAGTGAAGGAGAAGTAACGTTTTACTTGAGGACTTCTACAAGTGTTGCAACTATGACCATAGGAACCGTAGAATTAATTTTTAGAGAATGATCTATTGTACTCAAATATTGTCTTTTTGTACAGAATTTAAGAAGAAATTTGATTTATGTCTCAAAACTGTGTGCGGGTGGTTATTCTGTCTTCTTTAGTAATATAAGTACTATTAAAAGAAACAACAGATTTATCGCATACGGGGAACTGGAAAACGGTTTCTATGTTCTACATCCTTCTCTAGAAACTAATATAGCTAAAACTACGTTGGCTGATATCCCCAAGAAAACGATCCGTGATAATGTTAATCCCACGTGCCTGTGGCATTACTGACTTGGCCATATCAGTATTGATCGTATTACAAGGTTGGTATAGGATGGTCATTTGGATTTTCTAACTGTAGAAAATCTTCCCACTTGTGACCCTTGCCTTTAGGGTGAGATGACGAAATGGCCATTTAACAGTAAGCCTGAAAGATGTACGGGCATGCTTGACCTTATACATAGTGATGTATGTGGTCCCTTGAGTGTTAGGACTCGTAACCAGCACATGTATTTCATCACATTTACCGATGATTATTCTCAGTATGGTTATGCGTACCTAATGAGACACAAGTCCGAATCCTTTCAAAAGTTCAAAGAGTTCAGACAAGAGGCCAAGAAATAGTTAGGGAGAGAAATTAAATCCCTTCGATCGGATCGAAGTGGTGAGTATCTCTCTGACGAATTCAATGACTACTTGAAGGTCAACGGGATAGTATCATAGTTGGCTCATCTTGCTACACCGCAGCTTAATGGTGTTTTAGAGAGGAGGAATAGAACTTTATTGGATATGGTCCAATCACTTATTGTATACTCAGAGTTACCCACATCCTTTTAGGGTTACGCATTAGAGATTGTGATAGACGTGCTGAATCAAGTTCCAACCAAATTGGTTCTAAATACTCCATATGAACTTTGGACCAGAAAGAAACCAAGTGTTATGCACTTGAAGATTTAGGGATGTCCTGTGCACGTTAAAAGAATGAGTGCAGACAATTTGTAATCCAAGACCAGTCGTTGCCTATTTGTAGGCTACCGCAAAGGCTCTGTGGGTTGCCTTTTCTATGACCCAAGTGAGCAGAAGGTGTTCTGCAGTGGAAATGCACTATTCTTGGAAAATTATTATATCCTGAACAATCATCGTCAGGAAGTTGTTCTTGATGAGGAGAGCTCATGGTTAGTGGGAGGTGTCCCACAGGTTCTAGATATTGACCAACCTAGAAGATCTACCCGGGTATCTAGGCCACCAGTCCATTTTGGCTATGACCAAGATAGTTACCTGGTGGAAGCCTTGACTAGTGAGGAGGATCCTATGACTTATGCGAAAGCTATGTTGGACATAGATTCCCTGAAGTGGGTAGATACCATGAGAGCTGAAATGGACTCAATGGAGACCAATGAAATCTGGACTCTAGTAGATCCGCCCCCCGGGGTAAAAGCCATTGGTTGCAAATGGATCTATAAGAGGAAGAAGGGCCCAGATGGTAAGGTTGAGACCTACAAAGTTCGTTTGGTGGCGAAAGGGTATACTCAAAAAGAGGGCATCGATTATGAGGAAACCTTTTTGCCTATGGCTATGCTTAAATCCATTCGGATCTTGTTAGCTGTAGTAGCATACCATAACTATGAGATTTGGAAAATGGATGTCAAAACTGCATTCCTGAATAGAGATCTTACTGAAGATATCTATATGTAGCAACCACAAGGTTTCATAGCTACAGGTCAGGAACACATGGTATAGATCCATATATGGACTTAAGCAAGTTTCTAGGAGTTGGAACATCTGACTCTACCATCAAAAAGTTGACTTTGAACAGAATTTGGATGAGCCCTGTGTTTATAGGAAGTGCAGTGGGGATAAGGTAACATTTCTGGTTCTGTATGAAGATGACATTCTACTCATTGACATAGGAATGTTGACTATGGTGAAAGTATGGCTTTCACTGCAATTCTCCATGAAAGATCTTGGAGAAACCTCTTATATACTGGGTCTTCGACTCTATAGAGATAGATCAAAGTGGATAATAGGATTATCCCAATCTGCTTACATTGACAAAATTTTCAAGAGATACAACATAGAGAACTCCAAGAAAAGAAAATGTTCCTTTCGGGCACGGAGTCACTCTCTCCAAGAAGATGTCTCCCAAGACTTCTGAGAAGATTGAGGGCATGAAGGATGTTACCTATGCCTCAGCCGTAGGAAGCATCATGCATGCCATACTGTGCACTCGTGTTGACATTGCTCAGGCAGTGAGTGTGGTAAGCAGATTCCCAACCAACTCAGGGCAGGAGCACTAGACCACTGTGAAAAATATACTTAAGTACATTCGAAGGACAAAAGAGCTTTTGTCTGTTATTCGATGGTAGCTCACTGCAGATCTAGGGGTATACTGATGCCGATTTCCAATTGGATACAGATGATAGAAAGTCTACATCTAGGCATGTTTTCATGATAGGATCGTGTGCTGTTTGCTGAAAGTTAGCAAACAGGGGTCCTAAGTAGTAAGAATAACTATCCCCAACCTAAGCCGATCACATTGTCGTAAGTGAGGCTGCCTTATGAATGAAGGTGTTCATTCTGGAATTTGGAATTCCGTACATCACACATTCCACTGTTGTGTGACAACACTGGACCTACGGGAGATTGATGTTAGAAGGAAGTATCAGTGGAGAATGTGAGAGACCCAAAGGCTAAGCCACTGACACAGAAAGTGTTTGAGAAACATGTGGAAAGTTTGGGACTCCGACTTGAACCAGATTGGACCTAAGTGCAAGTGGGAGATGTTAGATAGTGTATGCCCTTAGCTCCAATTAGATTGATGTACATTATGACATTTATTGTAAATGAATAAAGTACATATTTGATTCATGTTATAGTGGTATGTTTCTGTGTAATACCCTTAAACTGGACACTTAATGAGACCCGTGTTAATTTAGAATGTTCACAGCCATTGGATAAGTCTAGGGAGATTTATCCTGATAAGGCTGACACTGGTGTGCCGCCAAGTGTTGGGGTGGCCTATCTTAGATGCCAGGGTAAGACCCGAGGTATATGTAGTGTAGGTTTATTTGAAACCCTGAACCGGACCAAATTTCTAGTATTACTCTGGACATTGGTGATTAGTGGGCAAAATTGAAAAGTTACACTAGCCCCTAGACTCGATTATGATATTGCACTAGGTGTCGGATTAGGTTGTCTTTGATATGCCAATCAGTGAGATCCTTAGCGGGGATCAAAACCTGGGTATGTTGGGACAGTCCGAGAATTCATCTGAGTGGATGATCATAGTGACATGATCAGCCCCTTTGTCAGACAAAGGTAATGATCGGGGATGCACTCTCTCTGATGGAAACCAAGACTACCAGAAGCCAATTTCAATCGTTGAAATTTGTTTTGCAAAATATATTTTATATACGGATATATATATTATGGTTTCAAATTATTTGCAAAAAGGTTTTAATAACCGGGATCCATGTGAGTAGAGAGTGCAACACTGTTCCTTGCAGCCGAAGGAGAGGTGCTCTCTTGTCGGGCAGTGTATGATCATTATGGGCTGAGAGGTTAAGTGTAAGACCATTAAGGGTAATACCTGGTGGGCTAATCTCACATCTTTCCATAGTCCCCGGGCTTTTATAAGGTGACTTGGCCCAGGGACCACTTAGTGTAAGTGTTGGGCCCATTAGGGGCCCATGTGATGGGCTCAAGGGGTGCACCATCCATAATAGTGTATTTGGCTAGGCCTTGTAACAGAGGCTAGGCTGAACCCATGTGGTTGATGTATAGATCAATGTTTGGGTCCCATGCCATACAAAGAAGCCCAACTGGGCAGTAGTTTGGAAGCATACTGAGCACTAAGACTTAATCGGCCTAAAAGCCCATTTTGAACTAGGTTGATTTGATCAGTTAAATAAAGAGGCAGATTTGTGATTAAATTAGCAGATAGAATAGGGTCTTAACCCTATCCACTCAGAGAGTCTACATCTAAATAAGATTTAGATTTGAAAACCTCCTAATAAGATTAGGAGAGGGCTGATCTAATCAGTAGACAAGATAAGGGTCTATCCTTATCACTTAAAGGGAATTCAGATCCAAATATGATTTGGATCAGCAACTCCTAACGGGATTAGGAGTTGATCCCTTTAAGGTTATAAAAGGAGGAGAGGGCAGCAACCTCTAAGAAGATCACATCCTCACTCTTAGAGCAAGAGTTAAAGAAGAGAGAACATGGTATCACTACGCTATTTTCTCTCTACCGCCTCCTTCCTGCCGCCACCGCCACACTGCTAGTTCGATCTCCTCTTTCATGCAGGAACGATCAAGATTGGATCTTGATATCAACCTTTGGAGGAAGGCTGATCTGAAACACTGTTGATTCTGCTCCAACATTCACGTGTCATCTTCAGTGGGAGCGATATTTGGAGTCTTTCTTTGGGCGTGAACACCTTCGTTGGGAGATATTGTTTCTCCGTATCAGGTATATCTCTCTCATGCTTCTGGTTTCAGATCTGATTCGATTTAGGGTTCAAGAGTGATCATTGAAAATGCAGATTTTCTAAAACAGAGAATGTGATTCCCAAATGAAGGGAGAGGAAATTTTTGAAATTTCGCCCAACCTTTTTGCAGGGTTCGGCCATCCATATGATGGATCTCTCATTCCTTCATGCTAGACAAATATGGGAGCATACCATATGAGGAATTATAGGGGAATCATTTCCAATAAAAAACAATCACCTTCTTTCAATCATCAACACTTTTGTCATGAAAAGGTTTTTCAAATAACTTTCTTTTGAATAGGACAGTCATTCCATTGCCTTTTTGCGCAAAAATGGGTTGTCTCCTCAAGCTTTGTTGTTCGAATTATTGCCCTCCAACAAAGAGGAGCAAACTATAGACACCCCATTTTTGCACCCTTAGTCTTTCTACAACACTCTGAGCTTCAAGCATGCTACATCTAACCTCGTAGTCTACCTGGGGGTATTTTTGGAACTTTACAAAAGTTGGGGCCTCAAGGATACAAGACCCTAGGTACGTAGAGCCCAAAAATTTGAATCCAATGACACCATGATCACCTAAATCCAACATTGTTTACCCTTTCATCCTAAGACCCGAAGCTGAAACCGATTTCGATCGTCCGATTAGAGTCATTTTGATATTGAACCTCATTTCACATAAAATCAGAAATCCAAAACCATAGGTACATAGAGCCCCAAAATCCACATCAAATGGCACCAAGATCACCCAAATCCGACACCATTTATCCCTTCCTCTCAAGACCCAAATCGGAACCGATTTTGATGGTTTGATCGGGATCATTATTGATCCTGAACCCTATGCCACTTGAAATTTGAAATCCAACCTTGTAGATGAATAGATCTCGAAATTCCAAGTCCAACGATACCAAGATCATCCAATTCCGACACCGGTAACCCCTCTATCATGTGACCCAAAGTTAGACTCGATCCAAGCCCTCTGTTTGGAATCATTTTCACAATAACTTCGAACTTAGGGCATCCCACGATCAAACCTTTCTCCACCCTCTACAACCATCTTAAAATCTAAGATTTGACCAGCTAGGAGCCTCCAATCAATCAAGCCAATCACCTAAACTTAGAATGCCCAATTTAGATAAGTTGGTGAAACCCTTGGTTCATTGTCTTAATTGATTGAAAGGATCTCTCCCAAAGCTGTCTTAACAGCCCATTCTCACATTTAAGACACATATTCAAGCTTAGAGAGAATGCTCTACCCCCATTAGCCTAGAAAATACCCCCCCTCACGTCCCAAGTAGCTCAACACCCATCGCACCCGTTCCCCACTCTCTCTTATCTTTCCCCATGACCAAATTCAACCGATTTCCTCGACTATTTACTAGAAGACCCTCTTAGAGAAAAATTAAACACACGCCCTTTGAATCCGGTTAAAGTTTGAAGATCACATAGTGCTGCAACGTATCAAACCTCCAGTGGTGTTTCCTTACGGTTGGGGTGCATTCAGGCTTTCCTCTCTCCTTTTCTTGTTAAGTAGTTAAGTAGGATCAGTTTGTATTATCTAGTTTTCTAAACTTCTTAGTCAATTACTAGTTTAATGCTAATTCAAGTTATTTTTTAGCATCATTTAGAAGTAAGCATGTGTTAGCAAATAGGAAATTACCATTTGACGTTTACTTATGTTATTATAACAATAGGATTCCCATTTAAATTCTCCATCGTCATCCCCATTAGCACCTCAAGATCAGTCTCATCACTCTCTTACCTCTAATTTAGCTCCACCACGTTCAGTTAAATAGGTTAATCATTGGCTTTTGATACATTTGATCCACCCTTCCTAAAATCTAGGACTATTAGCATCATTCACTTTTGATTCTTTTTCTTTTTCTTTTTTTTTTCTTTTTTATATAGTAAACAAATTAAAATAACCAACACATGCTGCACCTGTCCATCTTTGAGTTCCATTTCATTGCTTATATGCATTAGTCTTGGTCGTGCTGATTAACATACTTCATAGGGTTTATTCGGGATCTCTTATATCTGCATACTTAGATTGCTACATTAATTCGGAATCGTCCTAGTTCTTTTTAGTTACTACTTTTAGTATTTTTTTTCTACTATTTAGTCCACACATCTACTTAACATTTGCATTGGTTTTATTATTTTCCTCTTCTGTCGTTTTAGTTTGCACCATCCAGCATTTAGCCACTGTCCTCTTATTCATTTCTCATTTATCTCATAATAGTTGTTCTTACACTTTGGTTACCTTTTTTTTGAATTGATTCTTGCATAGTTTTTTTTTCCTCTTTACAGTTATGCTTTAAATGTATTAGTTAGTTATTCTCTTTGCTCATTGCTACTCTTAACTCTTGATAGCTAGAAAAATTTATTTATCATTTTATTCCAAGCCCAAAAAAAATTATAAATTTTTCCTTAATTGGACACGTGTGGGGTGCCTAACACCTTCCCACACTATACCTTTATCCTGGACCCTAAGAATCTCAACTCTATTGGGAAATAAGTCACCAAGAAAACTAAAATGATTTCTTAAAAATTCCTGGGTTTTCCTAAATTCCCAAATTCCCAAAAATTTTAGGTGGCCACTCCAGTCCCTCCCTTCAAGTCGGGTAGCCACACATATAGTTGACCATCAGAAGTTTATCCTTGTCACCATTAACTTCACATAGTCTCCTCGGTTTAACCGAAAACCTCGCCCTCCTCAATCTCATCTTCTCCCCTCTGAGTCTATGGCATCAATTCTTTGGGAGAGAAAGGGTCATAGTTTGCAACAGCCTGGACTACGTTGGTGGAATAATCTAGTTCCTACTTGTACTACTTTGAAAGTTTGAAGCATGAAAATCCTAGATAGCTTGGGCCCTGGCCTCCTTGATTAGTCAGGCTTGTGCCTCTTTCTTCATCCGTTTTGCTCATCACCACTAGTTGCTTTTTCAATTTGTTGACCCAAACCCATAACTTCTTCACCTCACTTGTCACCGCCTTAGCCAACTATCTCTCCACCTTGACTTAGGCATAGGATGCCTTAAGCTTGTAATCGGTCCCCTTGATGTAGCGAGACTTTCCCCTCATCATATTGACCATGTTGGAAACCAAGCAAGCGCTCTACAACAACAACACCAGATAGTTAGTTGAGGTCATTGAACTCACTTGATTATCCACCTTAATGGCTGCACTCTTGGTCATTCTCGAAGTCTTCTCATGCATCTCCCTTACGACCTTGGGAAGAAAGAGGCCCGACCAGCTCTTCGGGCACCCCTCCACTTAAGGCATTTCTGTGGGCCAAACCTTCCAGTACAAATGAGAGACAGATGACCTAGTGCCCTATCCTCTGTGTGTTGTTCTCAGCGGCCCCAACCTCGACAAAGGAGGAGAAGACCTCGGTTGCTTCTCTACTTCTGAATCTAATACCCCACTTTCTAACAAAGCTACTTCGGTAGATAAGGTGGTAGAGCACTTGAACTATTGACAACCAAACTAGCCTTCAAGCCCAATGTCTTCTTCCTAGCCTAGGCTTCTACAAGTCCTCAAGCACACTCCTTGAATTTCTTCAATCACTCCTCCATGGATGACACCCCTGAATCTGCAAACACATGGCCAACGTTATTACATGCTAGCAAGTTATAGACTATATCGAGACTCAATAACTCTGTGACCTCGTTACTTCCTTGAGCTAGACACAATTTAAAACTAATTAGTCGGGCCTCATATGTGTACTCCATCACATCGATCTAGAGCCTAGCCATCCTAGCTAGGGCTTATCTCTCTCCTTTGGACAAGGTCTTGGAATGGGGCACATACACTTTAACCTTTGGAACTGATAACTTGAGCGCAAAATGCCACCCATCCTTGTGGCTCACGAATAAGAACTTACTCTTTCACCCATGGATAAAAGAGATGGCCCTATCGAGTATCTTTGACTTTCTTTAACCCCATCGAGAAGTAATAATATCCCTTTTTGTTGGTGCTTCTTTAAGGAAAGAAGATTATAGAATGGTGAATGTCATTGGCAAACCATGGAGGGTACAAAAACATAGAAATCTCACCATGTAACAAAAGGAGTTTGGTAATTGGTACCAATTGAACTAGTAGCACTTAGTGGTCGAACAGCACCATAACCAGCTCGTCATCCAAAGGGAACCTAAGACTAGCCTCAAGACTACTCATACACGCATAGCTTGCTTGCCCAAGGCAAATCAGTGTGCTCCCCTTCTTCGAGGCACCTAAGCCTATACTCGCTCAGAATGAGATACTTTTGCCTGATCCTATCCATGTCTATCTCTATGAGAGAATACGAAGTGTCACTAAGCCTAGGATGGGTCTGTACTGAAACTTCCAAAACCTCTTCATCACTCTAATCACCATTGGCCTCAATCCCAAAAGGGGGAACAAAGTCCTCGTCTGCCTTGTCTTGAGCTTCCTCTAACTCCACCACCAAAACATTGACCTTAGCCTCAACAAAAGGAGTACAGTCCTTGTCCTTCTCCTCCTAGGTGTCATCTCTAGACTCCAAACCTAAAATATCCACCTCAACTTTGTCCTCATTAGAGCTAGTATAGGGACCGCTACATTGGTCTTCTTGGCACCCTTCCCTCATTACTCCACTTGCTACTTGAGTTGGAGTCGCTAGACCTCAAAGATCCAAACAAGGACGAAGACGAAGACGATGACATGTATCACTTAGCAAAAAAGCTTTGCACCGAAGATGAAGACACTTGGGGACAAGGACTCTTGACAAACTCCCTTAGGTGCTCTCGCTTAAATGAAAAAAGCAAATGGCTCTATTTTCCCCTTTTATAGAAGAAGTAAATGGCCTAGATGGAGTAGATCAACTGTCCAAATCGTACCTTACACACCAAACACATGCATAAGCTCGGGAAGACAAAATGTCGCAGTTCGACATCTTTCAATTTAAATTTCAAAATTCAAAATTTCTCACATTAGCATTTGATGCACAAATAAGGGTGTATCTCATGCCGAGAGAACAACCATGTGGGCATTGATGTGTAAGAACACCTGGTTAAGTGCTTGGCCAGTCTAACATGAAGATCCGTGACATGGAACTTTATTGTTAGATGAAAATGATGGTTGCAATGCACACTACGAACCTCAGATAGAGAGGGGTATGTTGCAAATGTTGGGTTAAGCCCAACCTCTTCCACAAGATGAACATGGAACCACATGTTCCAATAAATAAGGAGCACAATGAAACTCCCCTATAAGTATTTAAGGGAATACCACCCAAAGTATTTCTTCTTCCAGTCCCGGTACTATCGCTCTCTAGCTCTCTTGTCCTCATATTTTCCTTAGCTTTACTTGCTACGATTAGTTCATCTTATTAGCTCAGCATTGCTGACCTCTTCTTCCTCTTTCAGTGGTCCTTAGACATTAAAAAGGGTTTTGAACCCTCAATGATGCCAGTTTGGATTACCTTGCTAAAGCTCTCCTTAAACTTTTACAATGATTGCTACTTGAGGGTGAATTGGATATGACTTAAAGACTTCCGCCTAAAACCTATAAATCTACATGCCTTCTTTAATGATGATTGGAACTAAGTGTGGCAAAATAAAGGCTTGGTGTGTTCATTTGTATGCCTCGTCATAGGTAGTCAACTACATATCACAGATTAACATTCTATGCCTCAATTGTCACAGGTAGTCGATTATAAATTTTAGAATAGTTGACTACATCACTCAATCTACTGTTTCATGCATCGGCTATGAGTACATGAAGAAGATGAGCAATAGACTCAAATAACTGCAGTAGGTAAGTGCAAGTAACATTATATTGCAACTATCAAAGGCAAATGAACAAGGTAGCAAAATAATCATTGCAAACATATCCTTTGTGCAAAGGTATTGCAGATAGTGATGTAAGCTCAGATAAAACACCCTCTAAGGATTTTCAATAAAACAACCAATTGGATTTCATGAGCACTAGTAAAGCTTTGCAACCAGTAGGATTTTTCAATGCCTACAATGCCTAAACAATTGGAGTTATGGGTGCCAACAATACCCAATTGGTAAAGTTTACAAGTGTCTACCAAATCTTGATTTGACTCCAGGGTGTCAATTAAACCTTGAATGGTGTTCTCACTCTTGAATACCTCCCTTTTCATTAGATAATACATTGTAAGCTCAGATATACAGATATAGCTTAAAACTAGCTCAAATGCAACATAATACTATGAAAACCCAAGGGAAACATCTCTCAAAATCTATAGGGTTTTACCTTCCAACCCAAGGGAAACATAGAAGATCAATACTGTTGATGGCACGCAAATCTCTTTGATTTTCTTACAAAGAACCCTTCTGTATTCACATGGTTGCTACACCTCTCTTCCTTTATCTTTATAGGCTAAGGAATATAGTCATTTTTTACCATTATTTGAACATTGAAGATCATTAATCATTTATAGTTACAACTTTAACGAACCATTTCCCAAGGAGTATAGAGCCGTTGGAGTTTAAATAGTTGAATAGAAATCATGTTAGACATTTTCCTTCAGGTTTTGGTCGACTGGTACAAACTGTCATCAATTGGTAGTTGACTATAAGTTGTGCCAAGCAATCGGCTAGTAGTTGACTATAGGTTCATATGTAGTTGGCTATATAGTGATTTTGCTATCTACCATTAAGGATAGTCGACTATAGGTTTTGGGTAATCCACTACATGCACTATTGACAACATTTTAAAGTGTGTAGTCTACTACTTTGACAGCTCCAACCTTAGAATACTTAGAAATTTTCATTCCAAAAGCTTTGGAATCAATGACTTAGGCTTCCAAACACGATTTTCACATTCTTAACTCAATTAAAGTCCAGGAGAGCCTAAGAACCAAACCTAACTTTAGCCATTTGGTCTCTAAGGTTGGTTTTATGATTCCAATTAAACTCATATTGTAAATCTTGCACCTAATTACATCAAGTCATAAAATAGATAAAAACAGATTAAGTCCTTTGGAGTTTGAAGTTTTCTCTTTTTTCTTCCTTTGGTAGCAAATCTTCCTTGTTAGATGGTGCTTGATGACTTCATTTTATCATTTGAAGCATCATCTTCTTTTGAGAATCTTGAAGTGTCTTCACTGCATCATGGGAATTAGTTGCTCTTCCTTGCCTCATGTAAATAGTTTTTCTTTATCTTTGTTAAGCACAAATGATGATTGTTAGTTATCCTTTCGTGCCTCATATGAATAATTTCTTTTTCATCTTTATTAATATCAAATAACTGTAGCTACACACTTGCCTTTCAAATCATTAATACCCTCAATGAGTTTGTTGTCATCAAAATACACAGGGTTAAAAATGTTCTACAAATTTACCAGACAACTCTAAAACTTACACAAACCTCCTCAGGTAGGGTTTACGTTCATGAAAATTCCTCTAGGGTTTGGGTTGGTACCAGAAGAGATGCATGATTTCTAGCAACAAATAGTGTATAAGAACTTGTCATACTCTTTTACTAGTTGCTACAAACTTGGGCTTGGTGTCTAAGATTGCAAGAGTAAGATCAAGAAAGAGTCAAACAAGAGCAAGGACCTTATGAAGGAGGTGAATCCTCTTGGAAAAGGAAATCAATAAAGTTTTTGAGGAAGTTACCCCATGGGTGCAATAGGGGTGGTAGAGACGCCAATAGAGAAGATGATGGTGAAAGGGGAAATCTTGGAAGTATAGATTCTTGATCAAATGGTGGTTGGAGAAAATACCCAACCATCTCATAAAGCAGAATCTTTAAAGGAATCTTTGGATCAAGGAAAAGATAGAGTAAAGGGTGTTTGATATTTTGTCCAAAAAGGATTCCACTATTACAAGAGAAGAAACAACTTCGTTCTCAACATCTTAGTGTATGTAGGTTCTAGATCAGCATGTAGATATGGCTCAAGAGGATGGAGGGAATGATGCTTGATGAAATATTGATACAAAATCTAAGAAGGGGCATGAAGCTCAAGACTAAAGAAGTCGTTAGGATGGCAAGAAATTGCGGATGGTGATAAAAGGTTAAAGTTTTTCCTTCCCATAGTATATCAATAGTTTGGATGACATGGTGATGGAGGCCCATCACAAGGCCCATCTCACCCTAGGGGCGGCAGCTCCTAGGATAAGGTTAATTCAAGATAAGGTTAAGCCCAAGAATTCAAGATAAGCAAGAACTGATCCAAGATTAGCAAGATAATGCAAGACTCTTCCAAGACTCTTCTAAGATTATCAAGAAAGACTCCAAGAAGCATCAAGATTAGCAAGATAATCCAAGATTCATGCATCTAGGGAGAGCGGACGGTGGAGATCAAACCAAGGAGAGTTCGATCCTATCAGATTAGTTATTTGGATCTATCCTAGTTGTTGTTTCCTAATTATTTTACAATTTCTCAATGTATTATAAATACTGCTATTTCCCAGAATTATGAATCAATTCATACTTCATATTTTTCAGATTTTCTTGAGTTCTCTTCTTTTAGTTTCGCCACCTTTTCTCCCTCCTAGGGAAATCGGTGTTATTCACTAGGTGCTAGCGAACTCCCGATGCTTGCATAGCCAGCTCCGATTATCATTGCTTCCACGCTGTGTCAGGTGGTATCAGAGCTGAGCGTTCGCCCAATCAGATGGCCAACCAAGACGGTAGCAGTCGCAACCCACCCCGTGATGGAGATCAGGGGTTCCCAGCTGTTTGGAGAGCGACTGAAGAACATCGCACAACCACACGTAACATCGAGCGACAGTTGGCAGAGGTGACTGAGCAACTGCAAACCTTGTTATGGGAGGTTGTCCCACGGAACCGGGAAAATCCACAGCAGATCGAAGGAGACAACCATGACAGACCACCCGTCGTTACTGCATCCTGACGTCCAATTCTTGACAATGACAGTGATGATGATTTCGAATTTGGTGGTGCTCTAGTTCTTCCTGGCAACAACAAAAAAGGTAGAAATTGGCACAATCAAGGTAATTTCAATCCCCGTAGGAATAATGATGAATTTAAACTCAAGGTAGATATTTCTACTTTTAGTGGAGATCTTGGTATAGAGGGACTCTTGGATTGGATAACAGAAGTCGATAGGTTCTTTGATTATATGGAGATACCAGAAGAACGAAGGGTAAAACTGGTAGCTTTCTGATTAAAGAGAGGTGCATCTGTTTGGTGGGAATGGATGAGAGAGACCTGGATGAGAGAAGGAAGGGGTCCTGTTCGAACCTGGAGGTGCATGAAACATCTTATAAGAGGTAGATTTTTACCCCTAGATTATGAACAATACATGTTTGAATCTTACCAACAGTGTGCACAGGGTTCTCACAGTGTTAATGAATATACATCTGAATTTTTGAGATTAGCTGAGAGAAATCAATTATCTGAAAGTGATAACCAGCAGGCAGCCCGTTATCTAAGCGGTTTGAGACCGTTCATTAGAGATAAAATTGGTGTACAGATGGTTCTCAGTGTGCAGGAAGCAAGGAACCTATTCTTGAAAGTTCCAAGACAAGGCACGCGGTGATAATTACCGCCGGTACAGTGGAAGCGACAATAGACCAGCAACTATCGACAGGAACAAATTAGTCCTGGTAGTACAACCTTCTCACCCGGCAAGTACAAGTAATGCCGGTAAGGCTACTACAGGAGGACATACTTGAGGTAATCCTTCCAACCCTCCTAAACCCAGTAACCCTTATGTAAGGCCTGCTCCTATTAAATGTTTTAAATGTAATGAGGTTGGACATAGATCTAGTGATTTTCCCAAGAGGAAGGCAGTTAATATGATAGAAAGGGAGGAGGAAGAAGATATTGAGGAGGTACTATGGACCTGATGGAGAAGATGAAGAAGGTCCATATGAACATGAGGAATATACCTGTGTTGTCAGAAAATTAATGCTGTCCTAGAAAAACACAGATACTTCTCAGAAGCACAGGTCGTTTCGTACCAGGTGTACTGTCAAGGGAAAATTATTTAATTTAATCATTGATAGTGGCAGTCAAGAAAATATTATTTGCAGGGATTTGGTACAAAAGTTACAACTACCTCTTGAAAGACATCCAAACCCATACACAATTGGATGGATCAAGGAAGGAGGCAGCGTACGGGTAGAAGAGCGTTGCAAGGTACCATTCTCTATTGGTAAGTACCATAAATGCCCAAGTTTCCTTTGGGTCCCAATTCCAATACAACCCCCATGCCTCATTAGCCCATACTGCTCCCGATGAAGTTTATTGTGATATTGTTGATATGGATGCTTACCATATTTTGTTAGGGAGGCCTTGGCAGTTTGATACAGATGCAAGGCACATGGGTAGGAAGAATACCTACCAACTTGAAAAAGAGGATACACATTATACTTTGTTACCCATAGCTGAAAAAAATATTACAAATTCTCCAAAGACACATGAGAAGAATTTTCTTACCATCACCCATCATCATGCTGAATTTATTAAAGAATGTAAGGATACTCATGAAATACATTTGTTAATAGTAAAAGGAGAAGATGTTAATGATGAAAACAAAATTCCAGTTGAAATACAAGAACTGCTGGATGAATTTAATGATGTAGTTCCAGCAGAGTTACCAAATGAAATCCCTCCCATGAGAGATATACAGCACCATATTGATTTTATTCCAGGTGCTAGTCTACCTAACCTCCCACATTATAGGACGAGTCCCAAGGAGAATGAAATCCTACGGGAAAAGGTAGAAGAATTATTGAAAAAGTGACAAATTCAAATCAGCATGAGTCTTTGTGCAGTTCCTGCCTTACTTACACCTAAGAAGGATGGCAGTTGGAGAATGTGTGTCGACAGCAGGGCCATTAACAAGATTACTATTGGGTACAAATTTCCCATTCCTAGGATGGATGACATGCTAGACCAACTAAGCGGAGCTGTAGTTTTCTCAAAAATAGATCTCAGGAGTGGATATCATCAAATCAGGATCTATCCCGGAGATGAAAGGAAGACAACCTTCTAGACTAGAAATGGCTTGTTCGAGTGGTTAGTCATGCCCTTTGGGCTAACCAACGCACCCAGCACTTTCAAGAGGCTGATGAACTAGGTATTGCGCCCCTTCATTGGTAAATTTGTGGTAGTTTATTTTGATGATATTTTGATATACAACAAATCTATCACTAAGCATGTGGGACATATTAGGGAGGTCCTGCAAACATTGAGGGAAAATAAATTATATGCTAATTTGAAGAAATGCATCTTTATGAATGATAATTTATTATTCCTGGGATTTATTATAAGCAAGGATGGAGTGAAAGTAGATGAGGAAAAAGTGAAAACCATTAGGGAGTGGCCGACCCCATCCACTGTCATAGATGTCAGGCAATTTCATGGGTTGGCAACCTTCTATAGGCGCTTTATTAAGAATTTTAGTAGTATCATGGCTCACATTACTAAATGCTTGAAAAAGGGTAAATTTCAATGGGGAGAAGAACAAGAGCAAAGTTTTGCTCTCATAAAAGAAAAATTATGTACTGCTCCTGTTCTTGCCTTGCCAGACTTTAATAAATTATTGAAAGTTGAATGTGATGCCAGTGGAGTTGGCATAGGGGCTGTATTGTCCCAAGAGAAAAGACCCATTGCTTTCTTCAGTGAAAAACTATGTGAAGCCAGGAGAAAGTGGTCTACTTATGATAAGGAGTTCTATGCTATGGTCAGAGCCTTGAAGACATAGGAACACTATTTAATTGCAAAAGAATTTGTTCTCTATACTGATCAGCAGGCCCTAAAATATCTTAGTGGGCAAAACCAATTAAGAAGTGATTTACATGTCAGATGGTTTGCTTTCCCAGACAAGTTCCCATATAAAATTGTGTATAAGACAGGACAGCAAAATAAAGTGGTTGATGCACTTAGTAGGCTTGTAACTCTCATTAAGACCCTCAGTGTTGAGATCGTGGGTTTTGAGTGCCTAAAACACTTATATGCCCAAGATGAAGACTTCCAACAGGTATGGGAGAAATGTGTGAACAAGCAGCCAACAGAAGACTTCTTTATTTATGATGGGTTCCTTATGAAAGGGGAACAACTGTGTATCCTTTGCACTTCCCTCCATGAAAAGATCATTAGGGATTTACATGGGGGTGGATTAGCAGGACACTTGGGAAGGGACAAAACAGTAGAAGCAGTTAAATGGCAATATTACTGGCCGAAATTAAGAAGCGATATGTCTATCATTGTAAGCAGGTGCCTATGTTTGTCAGACAGCTAAGGCACAAACCCAGAACACGGGTCTCTACATGCCCCTACCCGTTCCTACTACTATATGGGAAGACTTGTCCATGGATTTTGTGCTAGGCTTGCCAAAGACCCAGAGGAACATGGACTCCGTCTTCGTGGTGGTTGATAGATTCTCAAAAATGGCTCACTTCCTCCCATGCAAGAAAACAGCAGACGCATCCGCAACAACCAAATTTTTTTTCAGGGAGATTGTCCGCTTGCATGGAGTATCCAAGACCATCACTTCAGATCATGACACACGGTTCCTCAGTTACTTTTGGATGACCCTGTGGAGGTTGTTTGATTCATCACTTAATTTCAATAGTACAGCCCATCCACAAATAGATGGACAGACAGAAGTGGTAAACCGGACCTTAGGGAATTTAATCTGTACCATATGCCAGGAGAGGCCAAAACAGTGGGACTTCGCCACTGCTCAGGCTAAGTTCACCTATAAAAATGCAATGCACAATTCTACAGGCAGATCCCCATTCTCCATTGTATACATGAAGGTCCCTAACCATGCACTGGATTTAGTGAAGCTACCCAAAGTACCCAGTGCCAGTATCTCAGCAGAGTAGATGGCAGAACAAATCCAGTCCGTCCAAGAGGCCGTAAAGTAGAAGCTAGAGCAATCCAATGCCAAGTACAAGATGGCTGCAGACAAACACCGTTGACCTCAAGTATTTGATGTAGGTGATGAGGTTATGGTCTTCTTAAGGAAGGAAAGGATTCCTGTAGGTACTTACAACAAGTTGAAGCCTCAGAAATATGGTCCATATAAGATCATGAAGATTAATGACAATGCCTATGTAGTGGATTTACCAGATCATATGGGTATATCCAAGACCTTCAACGTTGCTGATCTTCATCGGTACCTGCTGGAAATAATGTTTGCCTAGCCTAGTCACGACTCGGGGTCGAGTTCTCTCCAAGTGGGGGAGAATGATATAGGCCCATCACAAGGCCCATCTCACCCTAGGGCTGGCAGCTCCTAGGATAAGGTCAATTCAAGATAAGGTTAAGTCCAAGAATTCAAGATAAGCAAGAGCTGATCCAAGATTAGCAAGATAAGGCAAGACTCTTCCAAGACTCTTCCAAGATTATCAAGAAAGACTCCAAGAAGCATCAAGATTAGCAAGATAATCAAAGATTCATGCATCTAGGGAGAGCGGACGGTGGAGATCAAACCAAGGAGAGTTCGATCCTATCAGATTAGATATTTGGATCTATCCTAGTTGTTGATTCCTAATTATTTTACAATTTCTCGATGTATTATAAATACTGCTATTTCCCTGAATTATGAATCAATTCATACTTCATATTTTTCAGATTTTCTTGAGTTCTCTTCTTTTAGTTTCGCCACCTTTTCTCCCTCCTAGGGAAATCAGTGTTATTCGCTAGGTGCTAGCGAATGCTCGGTGCTTGCATAGCCAGCTCTGGTTCTCATTGCTTTCACACTGCATCACATGGAGATTGGTATTAGTGAAGAATTCAAAAGCTCTAAATCACTTCAAATTAGAGAATTGAATTCCTTAGAAGCAAGTCAAACAATGAATTTGGGAGTTATGGACACTCATGCGAAGAACACTAACCACAATGGTGAGGGTCCATTGACAATGGTTGATCCAAATATAGAGTGGTTACCAGTAGACAAAAAGAAAAAGAAAAATAACCGCAAATCAAAAAACATTTTGGAGACGATCCAAGTTCAAAGGTTGACAAGAAAAAACAAAACTTATGACCCCAACTCTTCTTGAAATTTTCTTAGTTTATTTGTTGGCTTTTAGAGAATCTTGCTCCTTATGTACTTTTGAGGGTAATATTTCATGCCCCCCCCCCTCCTTTGTTCATCAATTAATAAAGACATCAAAGGTGGAATTTGTAATGAGCTATCCATCACTTGATGGCTTTTTTAGTTTTGTGATAATGGTTGGATCTGACTATATAATAAAGAGATCGAAGGTGGATGGGTGACTATATAGACTACAATATTGCCTTAGGTGGTCTTCTTCTGTACATAAAAGAGAATTTTTATTTTTCATGGTAAAGAACAATTTTTCGCTTTCATAGTTGTAGGTGAATGAATAAATGAAATAAGTCTATTTGTTCTTGCACTAGTAAGTATGCACATGATTTGCATATAGCAATATTTAATGATAATGATAATAGTAAATAATATGTTTCCAAAATTCTCTACAATTTATTTTTGTTTTTTTGTCTACACAAGTTAGTCTTAATTGTCACACTTATTTTTGTTTAATAAGATGAGTATATGATATTAGAGTAGTGCCCAAATGTTTGCTATATTTTTTTTTTTTTTGTATTTGTATACTTTTGTGTGTGTTCATATTTTTTAATTTTTATTATTATTTAACTATATATGATGTTGACAAGAAGGTGGTAGGTGGTAATGTAGTGTTGAAACTTGACATGGAGAAAGCTTATGACCATCTTAATTGGTCCTTTCTATGAAACATGGATAGAGTTGGTGAAAAAATGGTTAACAAATGTTGGTTTTCAGTCCTTTGGAATGGAGGAGTCACAAGTTTCTTTCAGTCCACAAGAGGGCTTCGTCAAGGGGACCCTTTGTCTCCCTATTTGTTTATCATAGCAAAATAAGTTCTAAGCAGAATTTTGGCGAAATTGGGTGGAATTACCTAGCGGGAGGTTTTGCTACTCATAGGGGTTGTTCGGTAATCACCCATAGTCTCTATACTGATGACACGATTATTTTCACTCGGGGGGTCCAAGAGAGTGTTGGAGAAAGTCATGGAAGTAATCCAGAGATATGAGAATTCTTTGGGTCAGTTGGTATAAGGAAAAGAGT
The DNA here is from genome assembly GCF_056320005.1 of Nelumbo lutea. Taxonomy (NCBI): domain Eukaryota; kingdom Viridiplantae; phylum Streptophyta; class Magnoliopsida; order Proteales; family Nelumbonaceae; genus Nelumbo; species Nelumbo lutea. Next base: position 87,082,542 of record NC_142686.1, read on the forward strand.
TGCTTCTTCACTTCTACAAGAGCCACTCATAGTAGAATCCAGATTATTAGTTCAGCTACGGGTTTCATTCATAAGAGGCTACCTTTCACTTGCCTTGGTATTCCAATCGATAAGGGTAGGCTAAAAGTGGCAGATTTTGATGATGTAGTGCAAAAAGTAGTGGCCAGAATTTTTGGTTGGAAGGGTAAAATGCTTTCAGTGGGAGGTAAGGTTGTGTTATTTTAACATATTTTAAACAGTATTCCTATCTATTTGATGTCAGTAGTGGCAACTGCAAAGCGTGTTATTAAGCAATTTGAACAACTGATGAAAAGCTTCTTGTGGGCCAAGACCGACTCGACAAATCAACATCATTGGGTGACCTGGGAGAAAATAGTTCGACCATTCAATGAAGGGGGGCTTCAAATTAAAAGTTTACATGATGTTCATAAAGCTCTTAGGTTGAAGGATTTATGGCAGGTGCTGTTTCATAACTCCTTATGGCAGATTTCTTTAGAGCCAAGGTTTTCAAACATGAGCATTTTTATACAGCCGGTTACCCATGCTACACATCTCAAACTTGGAAAGTTAATTTGGAGCTAAGAGATGATTTGGTTCAACTTTCGAGGTGGATGGTGGGTAGAGGGGCAATCAGTTTTTGGTTTGACAAGTGGATTAACGATGGCCCTTTGATTGAAAAAGTAACTTAGCAAGAAGGGTAATTTTCAGCTATAGGTTTGTATGAAGAAGGGGTTTGGTACCTGGACCAGGTTCGAGACTTTCTGGAGGAGGATGTTCTAAACAGGATTCATGGGTCAAGTATTACGCTCTCAAACTTCCAAGACAAAATTATATGGCTAGCTGATTCGAAGGGGGATTTCTCCTTCCATTCGACTTAGCCCTTTTATAGGATTTATCATCAATCAGTGGGTTGGTATAAGGTGGTATGGAATGCTCTAGTGCCAACCAAGGTGAGTTTCTTCCTCTGGAAAATTATGGTCGGTAAGGTGGGTGTGGAGGTGGATATCAAAGAGCTAGGAATTCCCTTGGTATCTAGATGTGTTTGTTGTCGTCATCCTTCAGAGGAGGATGCTAATCATGTGTTGGTGTGTGGTTGTCTAGCTAGGAATTCCCTTGGTATCTAGATGTGTTTGTTGTTGTCATCCTTCAGAGGAGGATGTTAATCATGTGTTGGTGTGTGGTTGTCTAGCTCATAATGCGTGGCTCTTTTTCAATAAACTCTTAGGGTTACCTTTTAGGGGAAATTAGGGTATTAAGGAACTTTTTTCTTGCTGGTTTTTAACAACATTAGCTAGGAACCAATGGGCTGTTGTGGTGGGGCTGATAGCGTGTTTTGCTGTTTGGGGATTTGGAAGGAGAAATAGGTGCAAGATGGAAAACAAGTTCATGTGCTCTAAAATGGTGATTTGGGTGGTGGTGAGATGGTTACATGACGTTTCCCCCTTGCTGAATTTGATAAATAAGGTAAACTACAACTAGAAGATCTCTTTGCAAGGATTGGGGTTAAAGATCCAATCGATCAGAGAATGGAATGCTAAAGTAGTTCACTTGATGGTTGTACCAGAGGGCTACATGAAACTCAATGTTGATGGGGCTTCTAGAGGTAAACTTGGCCCTTGTGGGGGAGGCAGTATTGTTAGAAATGGAGGGAATGGATTTGTTTGTGCTTTCTCTAACACCTATGGCCTTGAAACTAATTTGGTTGCAAAAGCATTGGCATTGCTGGATGATAAGCACCTTGTAGTTGCTTTGGGAGTAAATAGGATTATGGTTGAGTTGGATTCAAAAATTCTGGTTGATATTCTAAATGGAGTTTGCACAGCCCCTTGGAAACTATGGTATTGGTTTGTACAGGTACAGGAGATTAGGAGTAGTTTGGAATCTTTTGTATACATATCTATAGAGAAGCTAATCAACCAGCGGATGCTCTTGCAAATATGGGTTTTTTAGCTTCACAGAAAAATGTTTATGATTGCATAGAGATTCTTTCTTCCCACATTCACAATTTTGTTAATGTAAATGGTCTTGGGCTTTCTTTTCTAAGAATTCATTGATTTTAGGTTTCCCAGACAATTGATGTTATGTATGAGTTGGGTTTCTAATGTATAGATTTTGAGGGGTAAGGTCTTCACGTCCCCCCTCCGAGGTTTTTCTTGCATGCTAATAAATCTGTGATGGTCACTCCTCTAATGGGAGTAAATTTTGGGGTTAAAAAAAACTACAACATCAAGGCTAGACACATTTTGACCCAAGAGGTTGAATTTTTTTATTTGCCACCAAATAAGAAAAAAAAACTCCACTTTTTGGTTGGTCTTAAATTTGTATTTTATTTCTATCATCAACAGAAATAATCATTCTTTATTACACTTATTTTTCGTTAATATAGTTAATTAATATGAGACTTAATGAAAGAATGGGAGTTAATACCGTAAATATAAGACTTAATGAGAGGGAATTGAATAAGGAGAAATGTAGTAGTTGAAATTACATTTGGTGACCTCACAATTAGAGTGGGACAAAATTCAAAAATATGGGTTTCCAACTCAGGAATAGGATTCAATAAATGTTAACGAGAGTTGAACGAGGAAAAATGTTTCTATTCAAATTACATTTTCATCCTTATTTACCCTTTAGATGATGATGACAATGACAATGTTGGTAGTAATAATATGTTTTCAAAATTTTCAATAGTTATTTATATTTCTACATATAAAAATAATTATTATTTATTGCAGTTATCTTTGTTTAATATAGTGAATATATGATATTAGAGATCTGCCTAGATGATTTCTACAAAATTATTCATTTTTTAACATTTTGTATTTTTATCTATTTTTTTATTTTTATTATTTAATTATGGCATCAAAGGTTAACATATTTGACATAAAAGGTTGAAATATTGTCCTTCCACCAAAAATGAAAACAACTTCACTTTTTGGTTAGTTTGAACTTTTTATTTCATTATTGCCATCATTAATAAAAACAATTATTTTTTATTATGCATAATTTTATCAATATAATTAATATAAAATATTAGTGAATTTATGTGTTTTTATTTATTTTTTGAGTTTTTATAATTTTTAAGTTTTTATTATTTAATTTTAACATAAATGGTTGACACATTTAACCCAAAAGGTTGAATTGTTGACCTGCCACCAAATAGGAGAAGAATTTCATTTTTTGGCTGATTTTGAATTTTGTATTTCATTTCCAAATTAATAAAAACAATTATTGTTTAACACACATATAATTATATAATATGGTTAATATAAAATATTAAAGATCTACATTTTTATTTTTTTGTATATTATTTCCATTTTAAAAGTTTTGTTATTTAACTATGAGGCCTCATGCGCTTGTTATTCAAGAAATAGGAAGGGAGAAGTTGGTCAAGAAGAAAGTGATTCCAATTGACCAACTTTACAATGTTCTTTTTTCGATAAGCTTCGGGCCCCATGGCAAAGTTAGTTTCCCTAGGTATTACTTACCCGAGTAAATGATACCCATTTCATAGGTAGGTAAGTAACTTTCCCACATAGGGGGAAAGTTTACAAAACATAATGAGACAAGTTTACCCATTTTAACATTGCCTTTTTATGGACAAAAAAGTCATGATATAACTTACCTGAGAATCAAATGAGGTAAGTAAACTTACCCAAGTAAGTGTTCCCTTATGAAACATTTAGTTGGGTAAGCGCACACTTCTAGATAAGTGATCTTTTGAAAAACGAACGAGGCCTAAATGTTTGAATTACCTAACCACCACTAGGATGGAAGAATGGTGTCATTTTTGTTTGGGCTTAAATATGGGTTTTATATTCCTAAAAGTATTGGATATAGAACTAATTGATAGAATTTATTTGAAGCAAAAAAAAATGATAAATCTACTAGTGAGAAAGATAATTCAAATATAGGATTTGATGAGAGAAAATGGTAATTAACACCTTAAATATAAGACTTAATGATGAAGGGAATTGAATGAGGTAAAGAGAAGTAGTTTAAATTACATTCTCTGCTCTCACAATTAGGGAGATGCCAAATTTAAAGATATGAGCAATTTAGTCAAGAGTAAGATTCAATGAAAGATGATGTTAGTTAATACCTTAAATATAAGACTTAATGAAAGAAAATTAAATAAGGTGAAAAGTAGTAGTTCAAATTACATTTTCTGCCCTCACAATTAGGGAGGGATAAAATTCTAAAATAAAGGCATTTTTAAGCAAACAAAAGTTCTACAATCTCATTCCTATTTTTAATAGTAGTATAGGTTTCTTATTTCTCTGTTTTCGATATACTTTTCTTTGCTTAGAAATAATATTTAAAATCAATAAATTCATAAATCTGAACATAAACTTAGGTGTGGCAATTGAGTGGGTTGGATTTGGGTTAGGGCAGTTAATGGATAAGGTCTAGGTAGAACCAGTCCCAAACCGATTATTAATCAGGACAAAATCATAGACCTAAAACAGTTCCAATTAATAGTTAGGTTTACCGGGTCTGTACCTAAGAGACCCAATTATACTGAAAACTATTTTTGTTTATTTAAATTATAACTTTAAAATTTAAATTTTTATAATATAACATCAATAAAAATGATAAAAAATACTAAATTATTTATACATTAATAAATTAAACATTTTAACTAATATTATGTTATTTATTATCTATCAAATTTACCATTTCAAACATAAAATATGATTAAAAATTATAAGAACATTAAGAAAATATTATATATATTTAATAAAATAAATGACTCTTAATTTAAACCAATTTGGGACAGGCAAGAACAATAACTAATGCAAATATTAATCGAGGGACAAAATCATGGAACCCAAACCATTATATTCAGTTTAGTCAGTGTGGGTCCATTGGGTAGACCTGATCCATTGGCAGCCCAAGTTTGGGATGAGTTTCAACCAATCCATATATCCTATCAGTCCATTAATGAACCATCTAAATGAAACTAAATGAGTTAGGTTAAACCCAAATCCACCTTGACCCAAACCTAACCTGTCCAACCCATTAACATTTTAACAATTTTATTTTTATAAAAAAGATGGCTTAAAAATTAAAACCAACCTATTTTTAATGGTTTATCAAGACATAACTTAATGGTAAAAATGATTGCATTTCGTTTGGGTGTTTTGGATTCAAACCTGTTGTAGTCCAATCAACCTTGCCAACGGTTCAATGATCCGGTTGGTCCCAATCAACTCCATCACCATCTTAGTGACCTGTCCAATTGGACTAAACCAATGTTGATCACATGCTGAAGTGGCTTTTTGGACCAATTGCCCTATAAACCAGCAAATTAAACCGTTTGAACCATTTGACTTTTCGTGGTTCAAAACGAAGGGGGATTGTGTTTCAGAACTATACTAACTCTTTTTGAAAATGAAAATATTGGTTTGAACCACCACAGGCGTTCTACTATTTATGCTTGCAGTTGTGTTTTGAATCAAACAAAACAACAACCACCGCTTTGTTCTTCGTTCATCTTTTGGATTTAACACATTGTCAGCTTTTTGGCGCGACTCACATGTAAAGAAGCAATTTATATAGGGAGAATGACGGTTCAGATGGTCAGAAATTATAGGTTCAAAATATATTTGGGGTAGGTGTCAGTTCGGAATTGATGTCAATTTACGGGCGGGTATGGATGCATAGAGTGTGGGTTTTTGACCTTTTGAATATTTATAACTCTGCAATGAAAATCAGAAATCTGCATTGTGCTTGTCCATACTTCTCCGATTTATACATAGTCATCCAACTTTGATCATACGACCATTTGTCTGTCATATGTGAACGGCAATATAGTATGTAAACAATGATATACAATCATTCAACTCACATACAACCTCTCTCTATATGTGTAGGGATAAGGTTGCATAATTTGTCCCTCCCCAAACCTTGCATTGGTGGGAACCTCGTGCATTGGGCTCCCTTTTTTATTATTGAAAATATATATAATATCTTAACAAGTATATATAAAAATATATATTTTCATATGCATATAATATATATTACATTTTATATAATGTGGGAATATTGCTTGAGATACACAGAATCACTTCACCATGTCACCCTTCTTTTTCACCATGTGGTTATGTTCAAAAAGCTATCTTCCATAGTGCTCAAATAAGGGGATTTTAGTATTTTACTAGTTCTAGAACCATGATTTACTAGTTCTAAAACCAACAACAAAATGAAAATGCATTCCAGAATTGATGAAGGAAGATTTGGCCCGACCTCTCTATTACGTAACACGTGGCAGAAACAACAGCTCGGCAAAAGGGGCCAAGCTTAGGCGGAAACAAGGGGACGAGCGGACTGAACTTCCTACCGGGGGCTCGAACTGACCCACCTTGTAACAGCTCGGGATACACTTCGCCGAGTTGACCTTGTAATAGCTCGGGTTATACTTCGCCAGATTAACCTTGTAACAGCTCGGGATACACTTCGCCGAACTGACCCACCTTGTAACAGCTCGGGTTATACTTCGCCAAACTTTGTAACAGCTCGGGATACACTTCACCGAACTGACCCACCTTGTAACAGCTCGGGATACACTTCGCCGAACTGACCTACCCTATAGATACCTCCGAGCTCAAGACCGCCTCGCTCAGCACTTCGCATCACTTGGCACCAAAACCAAACAAGTCGTACCACGCCTGACACTAAGGAAGTTCGTGCCCAAGGGCGCCGCACCTGACTGACTTGGGATCTGACGTTTGGCGGCAGCACCCTAAACGGCCACCTGCCACCGCCACTGACACTGCCATCTCCAGTTAGATGACGGTTAGGCAGTGACGGTTCTGTCTCAGCAGAAAGGACGACGGCCGAATTGACAAGCACAAGGGTAATCATACTCAACCTGACAAGGGCCCCGGAACGAGTGCACGAAGTGACTATAAGAGCCCCCTACCCCCCGACAACAGAGGTATGCAAACTTTGCGCTATCTGGTATTACCTTGCTTTTGAATGATTCTAACTTGAGCTTCGAAGCCTCTACACTAGGTTCCCCCCGGAGCTTCCCCATCTCCTCCGTTTCAGGTTCCCTGCTACCCCGTTCGGAAGCAAGGCAGCGGACAGCTAAGACCAACCGGATCGCGCTCCATGATTTACTAGTTCTAGAACCATGATTTACTAGTTCTAAAACCAACAACAAAATGAAAATGCATTCCAGAATGATGTTGTGTTTTTTAACCAAATGAAAGGCGAAAACAACCATGAATAAAACACCCCCTCAATTAGCAAGTCACAAGTTAGGTATTTGATTATCTTTCTTATATTTCTGTACTTTTGTCATTTCCTTCATTAAAAAAAAATATATTTTTTATCATGTATAATTATGTTTCATATGATAAATATATAATATTAGAGACATTCCTACTTTTTATAAATTTTTAATTTTATATTTTATCTATCATATATTTTTGTTATATATCTAATTATGACATCACCAATTGACTCATTTCATTTAACTAATTGAGAATAATTGATCAACCACCTAAATAGAAAAATGGTTTTATTAATTTCTAGATTGAACAGTATCCACAACCCATCCTGCCAATTTGCCACCCCTACTCAAAGACAAATTAAGGGTTCAAAAGCGTTGCTCACTGGCTTCATTAACTAGTGCATAGCTACTGTCTGATAAGAGATGAGACTTTCTAAGAGAGATCAGGGCTTCATTAACGTCATTTGAACTTAATTTCTAAGAGTTGCAAGCGTTCCTCTCTGGCAGTAGCATTTCTGTTGAAATTTGAAAGTGATCATATGGATATGGTTAAAAAATAATATAGGAGCAGACCCATATATAGCTACCCGGCCCATCAAGTTAATAGGTAACTGTCGCAATTCAAACAGGGGGCCCCTCAAATGACAGAGAACCTTTAACTAGTGCATGGCTGTCAGATAAGAGATGAGACGTAATGTCAATACACGGTGGGGTCTTGATGTTAATTAAGTAGATTCTGATCTGACGCCACGAAAGTTGAATCACATGTAAGGGATCCCTAATTGGATCAGAATAAAAATATACTGGCAGCAGTGGCCCTAAACCAGCCTGATTATATCAAATTGGGTCACAATGTTGGGCTCCAACCCTACAAATTAAGTCCAGTACATGGGAGCAATGTGGTACAGATGCACACACTCCCCACCTGTGTTAGCTGTGTTGGGTCCTTAGGAAGTACGTACGTCCTTTGTAAGGTCCACAGTGGGTTACTGGGATTCGTGGCAGAGATCACATCGCTTCTTTGCTCACAATTATTGATCTAGGCCCCTGTACGGTTGCCCTAGACCTAGGGGCGTAGGGTACAGATTGTAAATGTTAGTTTTCTTTAGGGGCAGAAGCATACATTATTTTTTAGGGTTTTTGTCGCTGTCAAGTGTCAAAGTGGCCTCACCCACATGAAATTTCCTTTTCCATCACTCCCTCTCTCGGGAGAATGGAGACATGCGCGAAAGGGAGAGAGCGACTTCGAAAGAGCAACAGCTCACGGCTAGATTTGCGGGTCCCATAAGCTTCCAACGATGGATTTTGACGCTTTCCCCTCATGAGTCATGCTATGGAAGCAGGCTAGAGCTGTTTATAGGCCGGATAGCCCGACGGGCCGGGTAGACCAGTCCGATTTAAGTCAGGTTTGGACAGAATTTCAGGCATTCGAGTTCGGACTTAAATATTGGACCTGACTTTTTTTTGAGCTATCTAGGCTCAGGCTTTCTCAAAAAGGTCCGGTTTGAGTCCAAGTCCAACTTAATAACATATTATATAATAAAAATATATTTTATATAATAAATATATAATATTTTTCTTTATTATTTTTCTCTTTTTTCAAGTAATAGCAAGATTTTTCATTTTTTTTAGATTTTGAGGTCTTTTAATATAAATAAAATAGTTTTTAATTGAATAAAAAAGGAGAAAATTTTTTTTCCAAATTTCTAATCATGCTTGAGCTCATACCTGAACATATGTTGTTAATGTAAAGGTAAATCTCGGCCCGACCCGACCAGGCTTTTGAACAAATCTAAACCAAGCTACCTCTTTGATTCATAAGTAAGGTGATCATTTTCAGCCCAATCCGAAAATTTTGCAACTTCCGCCTAGAAGTAGCAATCAACCCATCCAAGGAGTGGAAATAATTAGGGGTGTCCACGGTCCAGTTAACCGAACCATAGGCAGTTTTTGTAAAACGAACCGGTACCACTGGTTTTCCATTTCCCCAAATTGAAACCAAACTAGTACTACCGGTTAGCTAGTCCATCGATTTCAGTTTTTGACCATTTCGATTCTTCGATTTTTCGGTTTTTTATATTTATAATATATATTATATAAATATATGTATAATGTTATATTATAAATAATAAATGATATATAATATATTATAAATATTATAAAAATATATAATATATCTAATATATTTATAAATAGATTATTATAAATATAATATACATATATATTTATATATATAATGAATATATATATTTTTATATAATATATAAAAAATATGTGGCATATATTAAAATATATATATATATATATATTGGTTGGTTTGATTAACTGCCGGCTTTTTGTAGATTAATCGAAAACCAAACCAATCCTTCGATTTTTCAAAAATACCGAACCGATCAATTCAGCTAATCACATTTTCCAGTTGATTTTTTCAGTTTGATTTTTCAACTTTTCATGGACATCTCTAGAAATAGTGTTTGCATGTGATAAATGGTTGAACAATCTTATGAGTGGGGAGGGACCCTTCTTAAATAGCTCGGATCTGCTACCCACGAGCCTTCACACAACCGTACCAACTTGCACTACAGCAGCACATTGGGAAGCGTTTGTGGGTAGAGTCACTAGTGTGGATCCGGATGCCTTCTTAGGGTCTGCCTTGATTTACTCAACAGAGGGCACATGAGAATGATAGGGTATAGACTATAAATGCACAGTTTGGGAAGAAAATGAAGAAATCATTGATAGAGGATTAAATAGTCATAGGCACTTGGGCAGCACAAGACAAAGAGTAGTGAGTAGATGGGATTGCTCTCAGTGTTGGTTCAACTCTCTTGTCTGTGTTTTTTCAGCTAATGAATGGACATGGTAGGGTTTTGAAAGGCAACTCAATTAGGCTACTGAATGGGAGCTTTTCCATCAAATCATCAACCCAACAGAAACAGAATATGGTGAAGTATAGTGCTGTCTAAACAAGCACTCCATACAAATGGATCATGTAAATTGCTCACGAGATGAATAGTCTCAATTTTTACTCATAGGGGTATTATCGTACAAGAAACCCTAATCTATCAAAAAACAGCACCAGAAAGCCTAATATATAAAAGGTCCAAGTCCAACCTAAGGTTAGGCTAGGTTTGCATTTTCAAAGTGGCTGGTGATTTTGACAGCTCAGTTAAGACCAATTGATTGATTTCTGATTAATTAGTTTTATTTTTTTCTCTACTTGAAACTTAAATCATGGTTTCACATTCACATTATGCATGTATGTATTACCGGGACAGGATGGTTGTGTTGAATACTCGTTTGATGATCATAATCAAAATCAATATATGGTGTTGAGTGTTCTTGAAGGATCATCACATGCTAATGGAAATTAGAGCTTATGGATTGCAATTACAAACCCCAAACAGTTGAGATTAAAGATGAATTGAATTGAGTTGATTCGCATGCAAGTACAAACAATTAATTGATCAGTATGAAATGTCAATGCTCATTATAAGTAGGATCTTTCATCATTAATAGCACTCCAGATTTTCCTAGAAACATATGAAGGTGGAGAGATATGGACCAAATCATACATAAATTGATAAGTGGTGGTGTGATGGACCACTCTCTTGATAGCTCCCATTTATTGGAAAGAAAAAAGATATTGTTATTCAAGGTAGCTTTAAGATGGGCCACTCTCTTGATACTCCCATTTTCGACATTATTGGGAGGGTTAAGAGATTTTTTCTCTCCATTTTGTTTACTTTGTACTCTATATTTCTCTCTTTAATAAATTTTATGTTATTGATCGAAAAAAAAAGGTTGGTTTTCAACATTGAAAGTTTCTAAAAATTTTGATTTGGCTGTCTTTGATTGCAATGCAAATAAATTTGTATTGATGCAAAACGTGCAAATAATTTGAGTGTAAATTTTGACCTATTTTTGTTTCAAAATTTAGTTTATATTGTTTGATTGCAGTACAAGTGAAGTAAATTAAAATGTGAAGCAGAATAAAGAAAATCCAAAATAAAATTAAACAAGAATTTGCATTTTTTAAATTTCCACTCCCATGCATTTGTACTAGTTTGCAACCAAATCATCTGCACTGTCACAATTTTTCATAAGTGCAAATAGATTTTCACAACAACCAAACACATTTTGATGGTGCTTCATCTGCTTAGGACCTTATATGAGAGCGTATAGTGGCATGAGCCCTGTAAGAGAGAGGATGTCAGAGAGCCTGGGTTGTGAGTCCAAGCAAGGAGGCTCCAATGGTCAAGTTAGTGTCGAACTAAACAATCTAAGAGAGAGCTTTGAGCAGAGAGAGCAATGTGAGCTAGTTGTTGTTAGAGAGCATACCTGGTGAAGGCGAAGGTACCCCCCCCCCCTTTTAAAGAGATAAGGGGTGATTAAGGCGATTCCGAGATTCTTGGGAGTAATGGATTTTGGGTGACTAGATTCTTAGGGACTCACATGAGCATTCTCCGGATGAGGCATTCACCGTTTCCCTAAGAAGCGGGGAGGCTCTTGTCATTATCGCCAGTTGCTCAACACGTTTGATGAACCTACAATTTATCTATATTTTATGAGGTTTTTGCATGAAATTTTATGCCGATTTAATTATATTTTTCTCCATTTTAACTTGATTGCAAGAAAGATTTCAGGGACAGCCAACTCAAGAAAAAGAAGGCAAAAGCAAGAAAAGAAAGCCCAAAATTTATCAAATTCAGCCCAACCCAGCCATGAGAGCAAAGGAGGGCCATTCGGCCCATGCAGCCCATGCTGCACTCTTTGGGAAAGCCCAAAGAGAGAGCACAACCGAAGCTCTCCAATTGAGCCTATTCAGCCCAGCAATGAGGAGGCCCATTTGCAGATCAATAGCAACTCAAGAATAGCCCAAAGTGCAGCCCAAGGAGCCTAAAGGCAGGAAACTTTATAGAAGAGAGAAAGGAGGCAAACAAGGCTAATTGGGTAATTCTGGATAATTTGGGCATAACTCTCTCATCTGGGCTCCGATTGAACACAACTGTACTATTCTCAGTGGCTACCAAATTCAGATCTGATCTCAGTAGCAGTCACAGTTGTTCTAAGTATCAGTAGCTGTTGCTATTGCTGTTGTCAATAGCTTCTGAGAATTCAGATTTGATCTTAATTTTGTGTAGAACTGATGTTTGAATTATAATCTCACAATCCTATTTACACTGATTTCAGCTCTGTGTATTGACCTTCAGTAGCACACAGTAGCCTTTCCATTTGAAGCTCAGACCTGAACACAGTCACTGCTGATCCACATATGGCTGTCCTTAGTAGCTGCTAAGATTTCATATATGATTTCAGATCTGTATATTATTGTTCTCAGTAGCTACTGAGATTTCAAGTCTTAGCAGTTCAGATTTGTGTAATCTCATCACTGATTTCAGCAATGTGAAGAGAAGGAATTTGTAAACTGTTGTTCTACTCTCAGAGGCTACTGATTTCAGACCTGTTACTAAGAATTTTTTTTTTTTGTAAATTGCAGTAGCTAGCTGATTAAGAATTTGTAAATTGCTACTGAATTCTATATATTGAATAAGATGTTGGTTCATATATGCTTTTAGTTAGTTGCATTTATTTATTTTAAGATGTAGGTTTTTTGTATTCCAATAATTCACTACATTTTCAGTTGTAATAAGATTAGTTATTTATTTTCTTTCGTGAATATTGGCCTTTTTATTGCTTTAACCTTTATAGTTTATGACAAGCAGACCTGAACTAGAGGAGATCCTTTACGACCCGGAGATTGAACAAACTCTCCGTGTCCGTTTGAGAGCTGCTAAGCCCACCCTCACCGGGACTGCCTCTAGCATTATCAAGCCAACTATTGCTGCCAATAACTTCGAAATTAAACCGGCCATAATCCAAATGATACAAATTACAGTTCAATTTTGTGGTATGGCCCATGAGGATCCAAATGCCCATATTGCTAACTTCTTGAAAATCTGTGACACCTTCAAACACAGTGGGGTAAGTGATGATGCCATCTGGATGAGGTTATTCCCATTTTCTTTGAAGGATAAATCCAAGGCTTGGTTGAACTCATTACCGGCAGGATAGCCACGTGGGATGAAATGGCTAGCCGATTCCTCTCTAAGTATTTTCCCCCTCTAAAACCGCAAAAATGAGGAATGATATTACTACCTTTTTCCAGCAAGAGGGGGAATCTCTCTGAGTCCTGGGAACGTTACAAGAGCTACTAAGGAGGGTTCCTCACCATGGCCTTCTGATTTGGCTGCAAGTGCAAACATTTTATAATGATCTGACCGATTCAAACGAGACCATCTTAGATGCAGCAACTAGGGGCTCCATAAACAATAAGACTCCTGAGGTTGTCCATGCACTCATCGAGGAGATGGCAGCCAATAACTACCAATGGCATTCAGAAAGGACACCAGTTAGAAAGTAGCATGGCCTTCATAATGTGGATACATACACAACTCTCTCTTCACAAATAGGAGCACTTAGCAAAAAATTTGATGAGATGCAGATGGCAGCTATGCATGTACAATATGATAAGTGTGGGGGAGGCCATAATAACACTGAATGCCAAGTTGGCAATCAGTCTTTTCAGTCCACAGAACAAGTAGACTTTGTTGAGACAGCTAGGAGATCAGTACCATCATGCCCATAACCCCGGATGGAGAGGCCACTTGAATCAGCAATGGCAGAATCAGCATGCACCTAAGCCTTTCCACCAAAACTTCCATCAGCTAGAACCGAAATCTAACTTGGAGGAGCTGATGATCAAGTTCATAGCTAGTGCATAAACTAGATTTCAGAATAATGAAACATCGATAAGGAACTTGGAAACTCAAGTTGGGTAGCTGGCACAGATGATTTCAGAAAGGGTTCCGGGTACCTTACCTAGTACATCGTGGTAAACCCAAGGGAACAAGAGGCTATTGGGAGACTTCCCAATTCAGATACATAGTCATAAACTGTCTTACTTGCTTTCTGTTTTTATTTTTCATAGCATTTAAGTTTAGTTAGTTTTTCTTAAAATTTAATTGAATAAAGATATTGATCTCCTCTTCTAGTTTGCAAGTGATTTCTAGCAGAAGAAGTTTTCCACCGATAACATATTGCAGACTTTAAGAATGATCTTCAGGGAAGTCCTCTAAACACCTCCTATTTCTAGTAGGCGAGTATTCTGGCCTGTCATGCGGGCGACCCGGGTTCGATCCCCAGCAACGGCGCCAAAATCTTGATGTGTGGCTCATTGTGACACTAGCAAGTGCACTAGCCACTCAAGTAATAGAGTAGTGAGTAGAGTATCGTTCCCACAATGACTTATGTAGCAATTACTAGTAATAAATCAGTCTACTGTTATCTGATCAGCCAAAATGTAAAACTAATAAAAATCTGAAATTCTAACTACAAAGCTATTTCTAACACATTGGACCAAACACCTTGTATGCAAGTGAGGAGACAAGCTAAAGATGCATAGAAAAACAAATTCAACAACTAGTTTTCTAGGCAATTCGAGTAGAATAGGATTCAGCCTTGGTTTGGTGAAATCCCAAAGCAATGAACAGCCTTTCTCAAGCGCATGTTCAATCTATGCATAAGTGATGGTCCTTATATCTCTATCAAGGATCTAATCACCATGCATGCATTCAGATCTAGCAATTCTAGGGCTTCATTTCAGCTAGATGATCATCAACTCAGCTGAATGAACACCAACCGAATTGTGCAAATTATCTCTAACATGCACTCAATTCGGCTCTTGATTGGCAGATCCGAAATCTTAGAGTCTTTCTCAAGCACTCTAGGAATTCCAAGAAAGAGGAACAATTCGGCCAAACTGAATTAAAGCTACCTGAATTCTTTCTCAAGTAATTCAGGTATTACAAGTTCATGATCTGAAATCACAGATATGATTTTATAGAACAGCAGTTCAGATCTCACTATTTCATGATCTGAATTTACAGATCTAAGATTGGAAAATAGCAATTCAGACCTTGTAAATTCATTATCTGAAATTTCAGATCTGAGATTTCAGAATAGCAATTCGGCCAACAATCCACAATAGATATTCCAAACAAGAAACTTCAAGATTGAATCTACTTTACTCAAATGAACTTGGAAAACAAATTACAGAATTGAATTTGCATAATACATGCTTTGATTACAGCAAGAAAGGAAAATTTGATGGAGAAATTACATAAATCTTAGCTGAATTCGATTACCAATTTGTGCAGAAATCAAGTGAGGATGAAACATTGATCTCCAATTGCTTTCTCCCCCTTCGAATTCAGCTTCTTCTTCTCTTGAAGCTGCTTGTTCCTCCTCTCTTCTCCTCTCTTGTGCCTATCTCTCTCTCTTCTTCTCTCTTAGAACAAGAGCTCAAGGAGAGTTTGAAATCAAATGTTGGACCCCTTTTCCCTTGGCTCTCTTCTCCTTTTATAGCCTTTTCCTTAGCCCCTTTCCTCCTATAGAAAGTTCTCTCCTCTAGAAAGGTTTTTGATCTAGAAAGTTCTACAGTGCGGTTCCAGATAATTTGGGCTCAATTTTGACCCCAATTCAGTCTGTGTCTATCAAAACTCAAAACATGAAAGTTCTAGAACTTTTATTTATCTTTCCAACTCATCTTGAATCATCTCAATCAGAGTACAGATGAGAGAGTTATTCCCAAAATTATTATTCGGTGCCGAAATTGTCCAGAATTACCCAATTAGCCTTGTTTTTCACTTAACGCCTCCTTTCTCTCTTCTAGAAAGTTTTCTGCCTTTAGGCTCCTTGGGCTGCACTTTGGACTGCTCTTGAGCTGCTCTTGATCTGCAAATGGGCCTCCTCATTGCTGGGCCGAATAGGCTCCATTGGAGAGCTTCGGTTGTGCTCTCTCTTCGGGCTTTCCCAAAGAGTGCAGCATGGGCTGCATGGGCCGAATGGCCCTCCTTTGACCTCTCGTGGCTGGGCTGGGCTGAATTTGATAAATTTTGGGCTTTCTTTTCTTGCTTTTGCCTTCTTTTTCTTGAGTTGGTTGCCCCTGAAATCTTTCTTGCAATCAAGTTAAAATAGGGCAAAATCTAATTAAACCATCATAAAATTTCATGCAAAAACCTCATAAAATATAGATAAATTGTAGGTTCCTCAACATTCTCGGGGATTTTAGAGGCATTGAGTGCCTGGAAACACATCGCTCACACTGATGTGGCATATTGGCGTTATTCGGCTAGGGTTTTGATCTTGACGACCTCCAAAAGTTGCTTGAAAATATGCACATCCACCCTGAAGGAAGATGATTCCCATCCTATTGTTCTTGCAAGTCTTGAGGCTTTTGAGGTGACATGGCATCAGTAGGTCGGTGTGCTGGTTTCACCCATCATCAATTTCCTCCCACTCCCGAGCTCAAGGTGGAAGAGCTCAGGCAAAAGGAGTAGATCAGTGAAGTGGGCTTTTGGTTATTTATTTTCTTCAGATCGTGGCCGAGGTAAAATGAGCCATGGTTCAAATGGTGCTTTTTGAATGGAAGCTTCTAGAGAGTCGCATGATGTGACACCCCAGTGATTTATTAAACTAGGTTCGGATTCTCGGAATCAAAATGACGTGCCAATCTAGACCGTTAGATGGAGTTGATCATAGCTGTTGAGGACCCGAGCCCTCTGAATATAAATAGTTGGCCTTAGGGTGTCCATTTCCCCTTTCTTTAAGCGACAACTAGGTGGCGGAGAGCTTGGTTTACGTCGGTTTGGTTGATATAACATTGCGGAGTTGGTCATCCCTAGGAGTTTTTTTGATAAGTTTCTCTCCTTCTTTCCTATCTCCATGTTTGGTAGTGAGTCCAAAGGGGAAGGACGACATGCTTCCCACGTCAATGAGGGGTCCTCGGCCCAAGAGTGACGAGGATACCAGAAGGGAACCTCCACCTCCCAATGTCTACCCAAAAAATCCGAGTTCGGTTTGGTTAAGCTAACATTCGAAGAGGTAAGGCTTCTCATAGGTCAATATAGGATCCCAAACTATTTCGAGTGTATGCTTCCCATCGCCAGCTAGATGCCCTAGAAGCACGACCAAAATGAAGTTTGTGTCTTCGAACAGGCTCTAGAGGTCGGACTAAGATTTCTGCTCCACCCTTTCTTAGTTGAGGTGTTGAATTACTATAGTATTCCCTTTCCCAACTTCATCCGAACTTTGTAAGGGGCTTGGTAGGGACCATTTCATTCTACCATCACTTTGGTTTCCCTTTGGACCTCGACACCTTCGCTTGCCTTTGCCACTTGAAGAAAAACACCGCTGATGAGTATAGCTTTTATCTCTCCCATGGGTCTGGGTACAAGTTGTTGGGCGGTTTCCCGTCCAAGGTGCATAAATGGAGAAACAAATTCTTCCTCATCTATAAGGAGTGGTCCTTCAGTATTGAGTAGAGGTCATCCATTAGGGATAGGGGTGGATTTGAGCTGAGCTGAGCCAAGCCGAATAGTACGAGGCTCGAACTCAACTTGAGATTGTTTCTATAAGGTTCGAGCCAAAACCTTGAGCTCGAGCTCGGCTCGAGTAAAAAATTCATAAGCTCAAGCTTGGCTTGGCTCGGCTTGAGCTCGATTTTGAGAAAAAAATAGTTTATAAAAATAAAAAGTCATATATAAAAATATTTTTTATTTGATATTTAAAAAATTAAGAATTATAATAATAATTATTATAATATTTTTATTATATATATTATTTTCTATAATTTTATTATATATATATATATATATATATATATATATATATATTCGAGTCGGCTCGAGCTTGGCACGTTTCATTATCGAACTAGTGAATTGGGCTCGAGCTCGGCACAAAGCATGGTAGAAACCAAGTCAAGCCGAGCTTTTCACGAACCAAGCTCGAGTAGTTCGTGAAAAGCTCGGCTCGTTGCCACCCCTAATTAGGGATACTGGGGAGGTTACCTTGAACAAAACCTTACGGGAGTTGATGAAAGGGTTGATCAAGAAGAAAGCATGTGTTAGTGACTGCTTGACCAAGGAGGCACTAATCTGAGCTGGGCTAAGTCCTTAGGGTAGGTCATCTGCCGACACTTAGGTATGTTCCTTGATCATGTTTGTCTTTTTGTCTTATGATCTGTTCTCATGTGCACAAGTGAAACGGTGGTGTCAACACCATGGGAATCCTCAACTGAGCTAAGAAGATGAGAAAGAAGGTTGGAGATTCGTCCTAGAGTGCTTCCAGTGAGCAGGAGTGCTAGTAGTCCACCCTAATAGTCATCCTTGAGGAGGAGGAGGTTGAGCCAATGCAGATTGATCACATCATTGCTGCAAGGGGTACACTGATTTCTGAGTAGATTGATCCAAGCTCCAAGCCCAAGTGAACAAACGTGGCCATGGAAATTCCAGTAGTTGCCGACATGCCACCACCTCGGTTTGCTCTGGAGTGGTAAGTAACAATGTCAAACCAGATCATGGACCCCTGGGTGGCGCTTGAAATGAGTAGGGTTATTCTTCTCCCTAAGGATGTCAAGGACTTCACTGGCCAGCCCATTCAAGTACTCGGAGGGAAACTCAACCGAACTATTTTGCTGGTAAGAACTCGACCCTTATCCTTAAGGACCCTTTTGTTTCCCTTATTCTGATTCGATCATGCCATGCTGTCGAACACCCTAGCCCAAGTCTTTACAAACCAATGTGTGAACTCCAAACATCAACGTGAGCTAATAGGAAGGGAAGTGGAGGATCTTCAAGCTTAGTTGGAGGGGTGTTGATGCAGCATGGCGTAGCTGTTGGAGCAAGTCGCCATTGTGGAGTCAAAGAAGATGGAGTTGACCAGGTAGTTGACTGAGTTCGAGAAGAATGTGGACTTGATGATTGAGCTGAATGAACTATCTATCCAGTTGAAGGAACAACAGTCCAAGCATGCCGAGGACATTCCCACTACCGAAGTGAAGGTTATCGTTGCTTTCCAAGCCTCTCGCCGCTTCATCAAAGAGAAGGACAAATATGCCACTAGCGCCATGAGGGAGGGCTTCAAGTTATGTTGTAAGCTCGTCAGTTAGCTTACCCTGGATTATGACATCAACTCCCTGGTAATCGACACCGTCACGCCTAGAATGACCGTGAAAGTCCATAACGAGCCAGACTCTCGGAGAGACGATGCTAGCCTGGAGAACGACTTCAAGGAGAGTGGCAACAAGGACGAGGGTAGCGAAGAAATGGAAGGAGGTGAGATCAGCAAATGTGGCAAGGATGGAGGGAACATGAGGGTTGATGATCTTCCCCCAGCTTACAGTGATTTCTTTTGCATCTTTTCTTGGACCTTTTGTTCATAACTAGTAGCCCGAGCCTCCAAGCTCGGTTTTCTAGGACTTCTCCCACTCTTTTTTTGGATGGATGCATCAAACTTCTCTTATTTTGTTGCAATGAAGTGTTTCTTTTTCGTATGCTTATTCCCTTAAACAATTGAATGTAAAAGGTTTCTGATGTGATAGTAGGTCGGCTTATGAACCCTAGTCCGAAACTATACAAAATTTCGCTAACTGTTGGAATGGGGTTGAAATGATTCCCGAGGTAGTCCAAGCTCTTATATTCAAATGTGAGCCCAGAGGTAACCTGGGGTGTTAAAACGATCATGACCTAGAGGTCGCAACCCAAGGTGTAGGTTCCTAACTGAGGTGTTTGGTTACTTAATTTAAATAAAGTAGTTATGTGAATACCGTGAAAACGAATCATGGTCTCTACACCAGGCAATTTCTTAGTAAAATATTGTCAAGATGACACAAATCAAAGAGAGCCAAGTGTATGCCGAATCAAATTGAGGTGTTTATGCCGAATTAAATCGAAGCATTTATGCTAACGAACTCTTAAAACTGAGTCACACACTTGTTACATGATGAGTTCAAAACTTCTAGGTGTAGTACTTCCTTAGGTCCTCGGCATTCCATGTATAGGGTACTGACCTCCCCTCCAAGGTTTTGAGCTCATAATCACTGAGAGCAATGACCTTTGTCCCCTTTATGGTTCCTCCCAGTTCGGCCCGAGCTTGCCTATGCCCGACTTAGGTGCCATGACTTTCCAAAGAACAAGATTGCTAACATGGAAATCTTGCCTTTTGACCCGAGCATTATGATAGAGAGCTACTCTTTGTTGGTACATCGTGGCCTTGACTTCATCTCGGTCCCTTATTTCTTCAACGAGGTTGAGATTGGTGTGTAGTTCAACATCATTGTCGTCCTTGTCATATGTTTACGACCTGAGGGTTAGTACTTCAATTTCGGCTAGTATCATGACTTTCGTTCCATAATTGAGGTTAAAAGGGGTTCACCAGTGGCCATTCTACAAGTCATTCGATATGCTCAGAGGATGCTAGGGAGTTTTTCTACCCATAACTCTTTCTCTTGGGCCATCCGAGCCTTAAACCTTATAGAATAGCTTGGTTCGTCACCTTAGTCAGCCTGTTTTCCTGGGGGAGGGCCATGGATGTGAAGTATTGTTTAATCCCTAGTTTGTTGCACCAGTTGTAGAACCCAATGTCTTTGAACTATTTACCATTATCTAAGATCAGTGTGCGAGGTAGTCCATACCGGAAAACAATGTTTCTCTAAAAGAAACTTTACACATTTTGAGCTGTAATGGTTGCTAGTATCTTTGCTTCAACGCATTTGGTGAAATAATCTATAACTACAACCCAGAACTTTCTACACATAGTTGCCATGGGGAATGGGCCAAGGATATCTATCCCCTACTATGCAAAGGGCTAGAAACTAGTAATGTACTACAAGTCAGCAATAGGTCATCGTGGTATATTAGTATTGTGTTGGCATCTATCACATTGTTGGACAAGCTTGATGGCATAAGCTTTCATTGCCGGCCAATAGTAACCTTGCTTGAGGGCTTTCTGAGCTAAGGCCCTACCCCCCAAGTGTTTGCCACATAGATCCCTGTGGATTTCATGAAGGACAGATTCTGCTTCAGTAGGTCGGAGGCAATGAAAGTTCGGGAGGGTGAAAGATTTCTTGTACAGTTGTGAAGGTATGAAAGATCCATCATATGGATGGCCGAATCCTATAGGTAGGTTGGGCGAAATTTCAAAAATTTCTCTCTCTCCCATGTGGGAATCACATTCCCTATTTTTGAAAATTGCATTTTCAATGATCAAGCTTGAACCCTAAACCATACCAGATCTGAAAGCAAAAGGTAGGAGAGGGATATACCTGATATAGAGTACTAGTAACTCCCAATGAAGGTGTTCACACCCAAGGAGATCACCAAAGACTGCTCCCACTGAAGATGACACAGCGTAGGGTGGAGAATAATCAACAGGGTAGTTCTTCAGCAAGAACCTGATTCTTCACCAAGAATCTGATGAAGAGCGAGTGAGCACGACTTCATATCAGTTTTTCTCCAAAAACTGATATCAAGAACCTTTCTTGATCGCTCCTACAGGTGGAGATCGAACTGGCAATAGCGGCAGCAACAGGAGAAGGCAAGAGCAGAAGATGGCATCAGTCCAACTACACTTGTCTTCTCTCTTGTATCAGTAATCTGATTGAGTAAATTGAGATTCACCCTCCTCCTCTATTTATAGCCTTAAAGAGAGGTTCTCATAATCCCATTAGGAGTTTCCTAATCCAAATCTTGTATTTGGATCTGGACTCTCTTTAAGAGATAATGATAATCATTTATCTTATCTACAAATAAAGATCAGCCCTCCTAATCTGATTAGGAGTTTCCTTATCCAAATCTCTATTTGGATCTGGACTCTCTGAGTGGATAGGGACAATCCCTTATCCTATTTGTTGATTTAAATCTCAGAACCACCCCTCTTTAATTAATCATATTAAAGGCCTCCAGGAACAGGATACTGGCCAAGCTTCCACTATCTACACGTATATGTTTTAATTTGGCAATAACGAACATTACAACCAACGTGTTATCGTGCGGGAAATACACTCCCCGAAGGCCATCTCCAGTGAAGGAAATTGCCTCTTCTGACCTTGGCTTTTTTGGTCGGTTCTCTTCTTCATGCTGCAGCTCTTTAATAGAAAATTTCCCCGTCGAGGTATTGTATCCAGCCACAAGCAACCCTTTGGTGATAGTTGCTATTACCCCCGTGATCTACTCCTCATCATTGGTCTCATTGCACTAGTTCCTGGGTTGCTTGGGCACACGTTCTTCCTTCTTTATGAATTATTTTAGGTACCTTTTGATTAGCTCCTTGATCTTTTTTTGAGGTCTTAGCATTATTCTGTGTCATGGCCCTTGGCTTTGTGGAAGTGGCAATGTCTTGGTTCCTGTTCTCTAGGTTTCCCTTCTTGCGAGGTGGCCACTTTAGATACTTCGCCTTGATCTACATGAGAATCTCCCCTTCGTTTTTCATTTGTCCGGTGACTTCAATCTTCCAGGCAACCTATGCTCATGTTGTCCTCTTTTGCTGCTTCTTCCATGGTTCTCATCTCGGTATTTGTTCTTCCTGTCTCCCTAGTCACCTTAGTCCACGTCTCCTCGATCTACCATGAGCTCTTCTGCATTCATGTCTTTCTGTGCTAGGTGAAGGAAACTCTTCATGTTTTGTGGGGGATTCTTGGTCATGGAGACTCTAAGGAACTGATTTCATACTCTGTAAGTCATGGCAATGACTTGTGCTGCTAGGTTGAGGTCCCAGATTTGTAGGCACTCCAGGTTGAATCTATGCATGTATTCCTGAATACTTTCTCTAGAATGTTGTCAGATGGACATCAAGCTTGCTGCGGTCTTAGAATATCTCCTGCTAGTGGCGAAGTGAGAAATGAAAAAGTCAAAAAACTACTTCCAACTGTTGTTCTTTCAAGCCTAAGGCTTTCGAGGTGACGTGGCATCAGGAGGCTTCTAAGGTGATTCCCGACCTAAAGGCAAATGACTCCCAACCCGTTCTTCTTGCGAGTCCTGAGGCTTCCGAGGTGACATGGCGTCAGGAGGTCGGTGTGTTGGTTTTGTCTACCATCAGATTTAATTGTGTATAAGGAATAGAAGAATATCAGAAGACTGATTTGTACTAGACTAGTCTATACAAGATAAGACTATACACAGAAGATACACCTCTTGTGAATGGAGAGAAACTAACATCCCCTTTGCTTTGGTTGACCAATAAATGTTGTTAATGTGTACTTGGTGGCACAACAGGGATGAATTTTTATTCATGAAAATTTATAATACATAAAATCACTAATATCAGTTATCCCCCTAAAGGTGTAGAAAAAGGAACAATTTGAAATGTTAAAGAGAAGGATGACAGGAACATTAAAGTAATAGCATTTAATGGGTAGCTTTTTTGTGGAAAACTTGTAATTTAAGTTTATGAGGGTAATCAACAATAACAACAATAAATAAGGTGGTATTAATGTAAAATTCTGTTAATTATAAGAGAAAAATATACTAAAAAATAAATAATTATATCCCTAAAAAAGTTGATGGATAAGTTATTGTATTTTGGGGAATTGAGACGCAAATAATCGCTTTGATTTACTATTTGTGTAAGGTTATCATCAGGTATTTTCTAATAAAGATATTTCATTTATTTCTAATTAAGCTCTTTTTATGTAGAGTCCTTAGGCAACTATGGACTATATGTTTTTGAAGAAATTGTTGGATTTTAATCTCATTAGTGATTAAATCCAATGGGATTTGATTGATTAATTACATGAAAATACACTTCCACATATATCTTGAAAATAGTTTTTAAATCTCAAATTAAAACTATTTTTCAACTTGTTTCTCTTCTTCAAAGTCTTGTCTCATGTTGGAAAATTACTAAACATGTTTTGAGTTTTTAAATAGGAGCTTGTTTACACTACTTAGATTTATAAGAGGAGATATGGAGGCTTGTTACCGCACAATGTGCGCGCGCATGTATGCGACGCAATAAGGCGCTTTAGAGGTGCACTTTGCTTGCACTTTGCATTTATGGGGTGTGACCAAGACGCATTATTCAAAAGTTAGCAATCATTAACTGTTAGCTAACTTTCTCACAAAAAAGTTTATTCAAAGACTCTTCAACTTTGTTGGCATAACGTGCACACACATGTGTGCGGTGCAATAAGGCTCTTTAGAAGTGAACTTGGCTCGCACTTTGTGTTGATCGGGTGTGATCAATACACATTATTCAAAAGTTAACAATCATTAACTATTAACTAGCTTTCTCATAAAAGGTTTCTTCAGAGACTCTTCAACTTTGCTGGTTGCAGATTCTCACCCTAAAACTGAGAGGGGGCAAATAATGTTCCAATGGCAGTGTCTTTAGACATGCCTCAAAGCTTCTCTTCTATGTTTTCATGACCCCAATTCCCAATAGAAACCCAAAGATTATTGCAAGTTTATTACCAGTACATGGAATGTAGGAGACAAGGTAGATAGTGATTGACATTATGCAAATCACACTCTAAGGACTTGAGCATTAAAGTGCAATAGGATACTAGTAATTTTCTATACTTCTCCTTTGATATGCACATGACAAAGCTTCAGGTCCCAAGCCTAACATAGAACTTCTTGAAAAGATCTAGCTTCAGTGATTTCAGAGGGATGCGTGTGTATTGTTTCAATACTGTTAATAATGGCTTTGCCTCATTGTATACATTATCTCTTCTTTCAACTAAAGTTGAAAGGAATTACAACAAACAATATTACATTTAACTAATTGTATAGGGGTTGCTCTTAAATGTTAATTGTTTTTCTTCTAAATTTCAAAATCAATTTAAAACCTTCTATTTTGAAAACAAATCTATATATATCCTAACAATAAAATGGATGTATGGTTATGCATTCTCCTTCCAAGAAATGGTATCCTACATACAAAGATCATGAAGCCTGCGAAAATGACCTCAAGAAATTATAGAAATGCCACATAAAGAAAATTCTCCCTATATAATTGACTTTATGATATTCCTAACAATAAAATGGATGTATGGCCATGCATTCTCCTTTCAAGAAACGGTATCCCACATACAAAGATAACAAAAAGTGCAAAAATGACCTCGGGAAATTATAAGAATGCCACATAAAGACAAAGATCCCTATACAATTGACGTTTATGTTATTCAAAAATTACAGAAGTGTCACATATATGACAAGTTTACTCTCCTTACCTCACTATGTAATTGTCTTTATGATATTCGAAAATTACAGGATTGCCGCATATAGGACAAACCTTCCAATGTAACTCTATGGCATTCAAAATTTATAGGAGTGCCATATATAAGACAAATTTACTCTCTTTACCTCACTATGTAATTACCTTTATGATATTCGAAAATTATAGGACTATCACATATAAGACAAACCTTCTAATGTAATTGACACTATGGCAATATTAAAAAATTATAGGATTTTCACATATAATTATTTATAATTTTGCCATCTTATAAAATAAAATGTCATCCCTCTTCTCTCTCACCTAATTCTCTCTCCCCATATTCTCTTTCTCTTTTGTTTATTCATTAATATTCTTATTATTATTGTTATTATTATTATTATTATCATCATCATCATCATCTAAGCATTTATTTATTTAATAAAAGTAAATAAATTATTTATAAATTAATAAAATAAAGGAGATATTACATTGAGAGAAATATTTTAATAAATATTTATTATTTTACTAAATTATGTATTTATTTAGAAATAATTTACTAACAAATTATTCTCTCCCTTTAAGCCCAATATCAAGAGTTATCAACGGGTCGGGTCTGGTTCGAGATAGCTTATACTAGTCCCATCCCAATAAACTTTTATTTATTTTATTTTATTTAATAAATTATCATATAAACATTAATTTATTAAAAAAAACTAGGGTTGAATCAATGGGTCGGGTCTACCCAACGGAGCTAAATTGATTGAACATAATTATAATGGTTATGGTTCCATGATTTTGTCTCAATTAATAATTGGGTCGGTTTTTGTTCTTACCTGTCCAAAACTAATTCAGATCCACAACCAATTATTTTATGGAAATATATAATAATTTAACTTTCTTGTAATTTTTATCACGTTTTATGTTTTAAATAGTAAATTTGGTATATAATAAATAAGATAATATTAATTAAAGATGCTTAACTTATTAACATAAAAATAATTTAGTATTATTTTAAGTCATTATTTGAATATAATCAGGTTTATGATTTTATCCCAATTAAATAATTGGTTCAAGACTAGTTCTACCTAGACTTGACCCGTTCATAGCCCTAAACCAAAGTGGGGCCTACTATAATTATTCATTATTTGTAGTAACATAATTATAGTTATTTTATTTAACAAAAAAATAATCTAATTTATTATTATATCTCCAAATGTCATTTTTCTATTTCACCCCTGCGAAGCATAGGCTTCCCTGCTAGTTGGTTCTTAATATATAAACATAGAGAACATGTTCTTGGTTATATATGTGTTTTGTTTCCACAACTAAAGCAAAAATATATTGTATTTTTGGTTTATAATCATGCTTTCATCTAAGGGCTTTCCATCAGCTTTCATATCATATAATATTTGGACGCCAAATTTTGTTTTTGTTTTGAAAACCATTATTTTAGAGGGTGTTCCACAATGTGAATGTTTCTGTTTTCACTTGTTTTGAAAATTGCCATGTTAGAAAAAAAATATTAAAAATTAAAAACACATTTCTCAACTTTGTTTTTTGTTTTGAGAAGTGAAAATAAGTAGTTTTGTTTCCAAAAAAAATCATGTTTTGAAACCATCAAAATTATGTTTTCTAAAACAAAAGCAAATTTTCACTCTTCTTAAAACATTTAAAAAATTAAACAAAAAATACACAACCAAGAACAAGTTTCTATGTTTCTATTTTGAGGAACAATCTATTTTCTTGCTTTTGAAATAGATAACAAGAAAAACAATTGATCACATTGGAGAATGCCCCCTTAATGGTTTTGAAAAAAAATTAATTGGTTTCTAAAACTAAAGTAACTTGCTTTTGCTTCTCAAAACAAAAACACAATTCAATAACTTTTTTTTGCTGATGTGGCAATTTTTTGTTGTAGAGCACCCCCATAGCTAGCTAGTTTGGTGGGAAACCAATAATTTGCTTTGCAATTGGAAAGTTCAATTAATAAATACAAAACAAGAAAATCTGTTAGCAACACCAAATTTCATATGGTTCCTTGCACCAATATACATGTTTATAGAGGAAGATTGGTGCATTAATAGTCCTCAGATGAAACCAAATCAATGATCAATATGATTTGTAGAAATAGTGATATGGACTAGAGGTGGCAATTGGGCGGGTTGGTTTTGGTTTGGGTTGAGCTTCAATTCAATCCATCTAACCCGCCAAACCATTAATGACCCAATTATATAAAATTAAATGGATTGGATTCAACCCAAACCTAACTTTACTCAATCCAACCCGTCCAAACCCATTAGTCTTATATTTATGTACTTAAAACTAAAAACTAACTTCCACTTGACAAACAAGTTGGTCATAGCTTGGTGGTAATAGTAGTTCTTATTTACACAAGTGGTGAAGGTTCAAATTACATTACATGCATATTATTTTTATACAAGTGGAGAAGCCATTAACTATGTTCAGGTTTTAGGTTTGAACGAACCACTTAGGTTCAAATCAGTTAGACCAACTTGAACGATCTAATGGATTTGTCTTCAAGCTAATCACATCAAGAGTGGTTGAACCATTTGGATTAGGATCAGCCCGATCAAACTAGATTGGACTGGTTCAGTCAATGGCAAATTGACTCGGACTGAACTGACTGATCCTAATCTGTTTGCATCCATTACAGCTTAAAAGTCTGTTTGGTAAAAAGATAAATTTGTCAGTGCAAAACTAACCCAACTTTTTGCAATTTATATAAACTGTTTTACACTCCATATTTGCATTCACACTTGTTTGCGTGGTTTCCAAACGCAGCCTAAGGATCATCTATTAGCGCTTAAGTAAAGAAAAGAAATTTTAATTTATCCCTTAGAATATTAGTTGAAAATATTGGTTGTCCAATATGTTCAATTAGAGGTGCAAAAGTGAGTCGTGCCGCACCAGCACGGCCCACAGGCGGCCCGCGCAAAGTGCGGACCATGCCATGCTAGCCCACAGGCCGTCACAGGCTGTGCTGCCCTCCCCGGTGAAAATTTGGGGGTCGGCCTGGCACAGCCCACGGCCGAGGCCTACGTGGGCCCGTGTTGTGCCGCGGGCCGTCACAGGCTGTGCTGCCCTCCTCGGTGAAAATTTTGAGGGTCGGCCTGGCACAGCCCACAACCCAGGCCTACGTGGGCCCGTGCCATGCTGCGGGCCAGGCTGGCCCATGGGCCAAGCCTTGGCCCAAGTCGGGCCATGGATCGGGCCAAAGCTATTATTGACTATTTATTTAAAAAAATGAGAAAAAACTTAAAATTTTAATTTTATATGAATTTTGATGTATACAATTGCTTATATATACAATAATTAAACAAAGTAGTATAATAAAATTTAAAAAAATTGTTTAGTTTATTAATATATTATATACTATATATTATTATATAATTATAATTTATATTATATTATATTATATATTATATATATAAATATATAAATATTATGTATATATACAAATATATATAAAATATATATAAATATAATATATAAACCGTGCCAGCCGGCCCCCAAGCGGCACAACCCGCTTGATCGTGCCATAATGCAACGGTAATTAACAATGGTGAAGGCATGGCAGTATAGGTATAGCCTAAGGTGCCACTTGGAGAAAGCTTGTGGGCAGCAACGTTTTCTCTATCCTAATTAGGTTGAAAGTGGAAAAGCAAGCCAATAAGAAAATATCAAAATTAGAAGAATTGTGAACAAAATAGAAGGGTAAATAGTGATTTACCCTAATAATATGTCTTAACAGTTTGCAGAGTACTGATTTTGGTGGGTCGGATGCCTCTAGATGAAATTTCCTTCTTGGCAAGTCTCCTTCGTTGGGTTATGCAACTTTCCACACTCTTCATATGAGCAGTGATTTATTGGGTAGAGCTTCTTCTCAGGTTGGAGAAGCTCTCTCTCTCTTCCATTAGGAAAAACTTTAATTTGGCTGTTTGCAGAGAAAAACAACCTAGTCTGCTTCGGAGCTTCTTGCTCTTGACTGACACATTACTTATGTTAACTTCTTATCCATATCTCCCTATACTACTTACAAAAGTACGAATGAGGAGGTATTGGTTTCTGGATTTTTTTTACTGAAATACCCTTCTTTTTGAATTTAGTTCATCTCCATTGAAAGGGCAAAAAATGTAATTAAAATAATATCGTTAAGTACATTTAATAACTATTAATAAATAAATCACATTCTCTCATTGAATCCAATATTTATACTTTTGTTTATCATTATTACACTAATAAATCCATACAAGATAACTATTAATAGAATGAAATTTTATATTTTTAAACTAAACATATAAATGAAATCATATTTTTCATCTAGATGGTGGATAAGTAGTTCAACCATTAAATTCCACCACTACAATAAAAAATTACTATAGCGGTGTTTTTTTTATGCCGCTATATACCAGTTTATACACCACTATATACTTATGGTGGCATATTTGTGGCTATCGTCTTATGCCGCTAAAAACTATGTCAGTATAAGAAATAGCAGCATCTAGAGAAACGCTGCAGGAAACAATTCTATAGTAGTGTTTAATCCATCAATTGCAACATATGGATATGCCACTATAAGTCTAAAAAATTAATTTATGTCTTTTGCGGCATATATAATTGCCGCTATAAATATAACATCTATAGTGGTATTTTATAAATACCATGATAGCAATAACTAATTGGGCGTATCATGGCGTTTATAAATACCACAATAGATCTATTTTAGTGAACGTGTTGTGGCATTTGTAATTGTTGCTCTAGATCTATTTGATTGAACCTGTACTAGCGTTTATCACCGCTGCAATAGATTTGTTTAGTTGAACCTATAGTGGCGTTTGTAACTGCCACTATAAATAATTAAAACCTGTTTTATCAGCTATCATATTCAATATTAGAATCATTAAAAACCTATAATTTTAAAACAAAATTCATCAAAATAAATACTCATTTCAAATAGAATTCATACATTTATATTTTAAAAGAATATTTACACAAGAAAAGGTATATTATAAATGTTAAATGAATTGTTCTAATACATATGAAACTTCAAAAAACATATCAAAATATTAATCAAAAGTCTTCGTCCATCCATTGATCACTATTGCTCCTTGCATAGTATGTAATATCAACCTACAAAAAAAAATGCAAACTTTTGAGAGTCCACAGAATATGTCTGTTACATCTTGCCATTTGAAGTCCTTTCTATTTCCCTATAAGCATTCTTAAGAGTCTATAGAATATGTCTCATCTAGCCTAATTACTTTTGAGTCCCCTTCCACCTCCATTTGACTGAGTCCCAATTGCTTAGCTAACCTAAGACCATACAGTAAAGTCAACAACTCAGCTTTTATAAATGGCAATCATTGTGTATACTAACTGTTCAATTATGTCAAATAAGCAGGTAGATAAAGGAAAATGTTTTGTTGAAGTTTCTATTAGGAATGCATAGAGTGTTGGAATCAGAAGTAGATACTTCATCCACTTAGAACATTCCATGTAACACTGGTTGAAACCCCTTTTCATAAAGGGGTCTGAGCTTTTTCTAGTTTTTCGTATCATGGAAAACTCGGCATACTACCTCAACTGTGTACAAGATTTAAACTAAGTAAGCAATATATAAGGACATGGTTAAACAATATAATTCCACTTACAAGGGTAAAACCTATACCCATTCCTTACCATACCCTACTATTTCATTATACTGTGAAAAACTGGCATAGTATTAAAAACATATTGAAAGTGACTTAGAAAGCTTTAGCTCCTAAGGCGTTTTAGTTGTAATGCTTACTATCAGGGGGACTCAAGGTGTGATAAAATCCAATGACAAAAAGTCTTCCATTTATAGTCCCTTGTGGGGGTAAGGTTCTAGTAAGATATTTGGAGTAAAAAAGGAGCACTTGCTTCTGGTTATCATTGTTAGAACAACCTCCCTTCCTAAAAGAAACAAAGATAGGTTCATTTATTCATTCATTTGTAATTTAGACTCTCATGGAATCTAACCATTTTCCAGGAACTTCAAGAAGATGAAACCAATCAAATTACTAATCTTATTGAGCACTCCTAATATGCATTGATCTCTCCCTCATAATATAATAATAATCTCTAGTCACTGTGGCTTGCATAGTACTTTTTCTTATAAATGGCCTATTCTTTGAAGCTTTGTAATAAAACGAAAAAGCCTCTCCAGTTTTAATACAAAGGCTTTCTGAAGTTGCCAGTTATCCCAGGAACACATCTAATTTAATAATCAAGATGAAAAAGAATGAAAACTATGGCTATACATGTCAAATATGCAACTTTATGGAGAATGAGCAACCCATGTATGCATTCATTGTTTTGCAGCCAATTATATTTGGAGATATATACTACAGCCCATTATATTGGGGCAGAAAGAATATGAGGGAGATAGAAGATAGATGTCCATAACTTCCGCATTAACTGTATGAAACTTAGAAGGATGCATTGTGTGTTAGAGTTAGAGTTATCGAGGTAGCACTTTCATTGAGCATTATAAGAAATCGACATTCCATCCAAAGGTGGTAAAGTAATAGCACCCAAATGGAGATGCTATACTTTTATTGATATTCGGTTGGAAGTCTAACACCTTCAAGGACAGAAGGCATTTCCAAGGATGGTGAAGGCACAAGTGTTCCAAAGCCTAGAAGAGGAAAATGATGCAATTAGAACTGTAGCCTGAGCCTTATTCCAAGGTATATAGTCACCTAACTTGATAGGAATGTTGAGGGTTACAATGGAAGGGGAGCCAAAAGCTAACATAATTTACAAGACAAATGAAATCATTAAACAGAGATTGTTGTAGGTGATTAGGGGGCAACAATGTGGGCATCCAGGATAAAATATCTCACTCCGGGTTCCGAGGCTGGCCACTTTTGGCTAGTTAAAGTATAGAAAGGGCAACCTATAACTTCCTGAGAGACCCTCAGTATCATTTCATATCAAGGTTGGTTGGATCCTTTGGAAGGCACATGAATCGAGTCAAGGGAAGGTCATATGGGATAATCATTGTTCATTCTGTCATGTGGGGAACATGGGAAAAAAGAAATAAGCATACTTTTCAAAGCAAGAAGCCATCCTTTGACATATTCAAAGGCCACATTCTCTCCCCCTTAGTTCAAGATTTCATGGGTCTTGACCTCTAAGGAGTTTGGAAACATGTCTCCTAAGTCATTACAACATTAGAAAGAACATGGTAGAAATCATCTAATCTTCACCTCAAGCAATAGGGCAATGGGAAGATTAAGCTACAGTTTCACAGAACCTCACTTGGGAACACTAGACAAACTAGGACCATGAAAATGGCATTGGCTGTTCTATCCTAGTTTCCGTCTCCCTTAGTCCTTTTTACTTCTTAGGAACTCTTTGTCTTTGCTTTAGTTTTCTTTTACTACTTCTAACTCTGACCCCCCTTTATATCTCCACCATGTATCACATATAACAATTCAATATAATAACTTGTTGCATTAATATAATGCATGATTTGAAATGGCAAACGAATTTATATGCAGCAGATTATGAGAATTTGATATTAAGATTTAATAATAAAGATGAAATAGAGCTAGCTAGACTGAGTAAAACGATGCTGAGTTAAAAATTCAAAACTTTGGCAATAAAAATTAGAAGGAAGCCAAAGATAAATAGCTGTTGTATTAGAAATAAAGCAGCCAATCAATAGAAAAAGAAGAGAAAAGAAATAGAGAAAGGCTAGAGAAAAGATATAATTATTTAATGCTTTGCAATTTTTAACTTCTGGGTAGTAAGAAATTAAAAGGAAAATATGCATGGCTATCTTGAAGACTTATGGCCTTGTTGGGAACTGCCTTGTTAATTAAATAATATCAAAATTTAGACCTCTCTCTTACATATATCAAATTATCAATCTTTGAAGCACCAAGAGAGTGATTCAAAGAACGAGGACTTCCAGTTAGGTAATTCAGTAGTCTCGAGGTGAAACTTAATCCTCATGGGATATCATCTTCTTTAATGAAACATGGATTAAACTAAGGAAAAAGAGAAGAATGTCCATAAAATTAGGAGTAGATTTCTGTATAGAAAACATATAAATGATTTAACAATTGCATACAAAATTGAAGATGTAGAAAGTTGGTTAATATGTTAGTGCCTATAACCATCTCAAAGCGAGCATGCATACGAGTTGTCAGTCAAGTGATGCTGGCATGGAATCATATATGAATCATGCTCAAACCTAAACTTTTAATATTAACATATAATTTAGAACTGTGTTTTTTTTTTTCCTGATGAAAATATTTGTTTCCTCTTGCAGTTATTTTGATTCAAGGGTCTAATCTTTCAGTAAATCTTGCAGGATTAAACATGAAAGTGTGTGTTTCCATGGGTGTAGTTCAGCTTCTCCTGTGGGCCGTTTGGGTTGGTCTCACTCACCATCCTTCACGTTGGAAGTTATGGGTCGTTGTTGTAGGAGGTGGTTTTGCTATGCTTTTGGAGATGTATGATTTTCCTCCATACAAGGGATTTGGTAATGCTCATGCTCTTTGGAATGCCACTACCATCCCCCTTACCAATCTGTGGTGGAGCTTCATCAAGGATGGCGCCAAGTTAGGACTATGAACCTTGTCAAGAAGGTAAGATAACTAATATTGTTATGGCCTTGTAGGTTTCTGCTGGTCAATTGTTTCTAGAGGGAATGCCAAAGAAGGTAAATACCAGAACATAGCAGAAAATTGCAGGAAAATAGCAAAAAAGAAGTAGAATTAACAAAAAATGCCACAAAATAGCAGAAAACAATAGAATTGCAGAAAATTACAGAATTGAAAAAAATGCAAAAAATACCAGAAAATGCCGAAAAATACCACAAAGTAGGAGAAAATTGCAAAAAAAATTGCAGAAATAAAATTACAGAAATTACAAAAAAATCCAAAAATGCAGAAAAATACCACAAAATAGTAGAAATTGCAAAAAAAAAAACAAAAAAATTACAGAAAATGCAGAAAATACAAGAAAAGAAAAAATGGAGTAGGTACCTATAGTTATACATAAGACTTCTACAATCGATCCCTCAAGTCGACTTCTATAACGCACATAAGACTACAACGTGAGTAGGTACCTATAGTTATGCATATACATAATTAAAAATATAGAATACAATGTTTATATTATAACATGAAGAATACTAAATAATAAAACTTTAACTGACCTTTCAATTGGATACATCCAATGATATTGAACTGGACCAGCTATCCTTGCTTCAGGCACTAAATGAATTGGCAAATGCACCATAATATCAAAAAATGCAGAAGGAAATATCCGTTCTAACTTACGAAGTGTAAGTGCAATTTGGGACTCTAATCTATCAAACTCCCTCACTTGCCCAACCTTAAAACATAGTCCGTTAAAGAAATTGCTCAATTCAAGTAAAACTAATCTCACATTTTTAGGTAATGTTTTCCGTATGGCTAACGGAAGAAGTTGTTGCATCAGAATGTGACAATCATGGCTCTTGAGTCCTGAAATTTTACGCTCTTTAAGATTTACACGTCTTGAAATATTAAATGAGTATCCATCAGGGACTTTTAACTCTTGTAGTACTAAACAAAAAATCTCTTTCTCATCTGTTGTCATTGTGAAGCATGAAGGAGGCAAATACATCTTGCCTCCAGGGGCAGGTTGTGGATGAAGCACTTGTCTAATACCCATATTTTGCAAATCAAGACGAGTACTTAGATTGTCCTTTGTTTTATCTTTAATATTCAGTAAACACTGTCACATATATTTTACTCAATGTGCATTACATCTAAATTGTGTCGCACGAAATTATCTTTCCAATATGGCAAATAAAAAAAAAAATACTCTTCTTCTTCCAATTGTAGTATTTCTTGCACTTGCTTGATTGTTTCTACCCATCTTGCTCCTCAATTTGTTTGGACTTATTATGCACCTTCCTTTTCTTGCTTTCATTAGTAGGGGTACTTGGCTTCTTACCAAAAGTATTAACGAAACCTTCTAATTGAGATAAAACATCAGACCCATGTAATGTAGGTGGAGCAGTTCTGAAGTCATTCTTTCCATTAAATGATCTTTTGTCAGTTCTAAACTTGTGATCATGTTCTAAGAATCTCCGATGACCCATATAACAGTACTTATGACCTTTCTTTAAGTACTGAGCATTGGTTTTCTTATTGCAACAAAGACAAGCATAGCGCCCTTTGGTGCTCCACCCTGATAGCATGGCATATGCAGGAAAATCGCTAATAGTCCACATTAGTGCAGCATATAATGGAAATAATATTTTGATGGAAGCATCAAAAGTAATTACTCCAACTTCTCACAATTCTTTCAAATCATCTATCAAAGGCTGTAAGTAAACATCAATATCATTACCCGGTAAGAAAGGACCAGAAATAAGTAAAAAAATGATGAAGTATGGTTGTTTCATGCACATCCATGGTGGTAAGTTGTATGGAATTAAAATAACAGGCCACGTGCTATAAGTAATACTCATGGTCCTAAATGGGTTACAACCATCTGCTGCTAAACCAACTCTTACATTAAGACAGTTTGCATTAAAATCAGGATGTAGATTGTCAAATGTCTTCCAAGTTGGGGAATCTACCGGATGCCTTAAAACTCCATCTTTTGTGCGCCCCTCTTCATGCCATCTCATTAATGTCGTTGTATGTAATGATATAAATAACCTCTAAAGCCTTGGTTTTAAAGGAAAATGGCATAATATCTTTGCTACAATTTTCTTATTCTTTAAGGATGAGGTTCCTATCACACCATTTGAATTTTTAGCTTCATCGCATCTAGAAGCACCACACTTAGAACATGATTGGTCATTGGCAGCCTCCTTCCAATATAACATACAATCATTTGGACAAGCATCTATTTTATTGTAACTAAGACCCAAGTCAACAATCATCTTCTTAACTTCATAGAATGAGTTTGGCAAAGTTTCACCGGTGGGGAGTACATCCTTCAACAACTCAAGCAACATTGTGAATGATTTATTTCTCCAATTTGAAATACATTTTATATGATACAGCCGAACAATGAAAGTAAGTTTAGTAAACTTCTTACAACCCGGGTATAATTCCTTGTCTGCATCTTCTAACAACTTAAGAAATTTTCCACCTTCAAAATCATTGCTATATTTAGGTTTCTGCTCCGCATCATTATCTTCATCACTTGAATAAGAGAAGCCAAATGCATTATGTTGTAATCCACGCATGTCATCATTTGGGCATGGATCACCATTCAATGTATTACCAGATTCATGCATAACAAAAGCACTTTCTTCCCCATGAAATTTCCAAAAGGTATAATTAGTACTAAATCCTTCACATATAAGATGATCACGTGCATCCCATCTAGTCACCCAAAACAAATTATTGCATCTAATGCATGGACATAAAATCCTATCTGCTTGTGAAGAATGAGTGAAAGCAAAATCAATAAATTGCATAACTCCATTGCGGTATGCTTGAGATAACCTAAATCATCCAACAAAATTTAGAGTATTTATTAGAACAATACACTTGAACACGAGGAAAGAGGATTGGAATGGAGAGATTATTAATTGAGGTACCTCAGAAAATTGTAGAAATAAAGACAAATAGCAAAAATTTGCAAAATTTGTTTAGAAAAATTGCAAAAAATACCATAAATATGAAACTACATAAAGTATCAAATTATTCAAAGATATGAAAAATATGAAAATAATACTATTCTTTAAAATCTACTAAAAATATTATTTGTTAATATATTTTAGAATATAAAAATATTATTCTATTTGATAAAATGAATATTTTTATACATTTGCATAGACAAATATGCCAAACTTTTCATATTAGCATCTTAGCATGTATTCATTTATTTATTTTATAACCAAAATTTCATTTACTAGGGGCCCAGCCATGCAGCCATGGCCCATGTGAAGGGTTTCTGTTCATTTAGGCTTTGTCTCTGCGCAACTCAACTTGCAAATCTGCTGCCTACTGATAGCAGAACATTGATTTAATAATATGAAAAGCTTCCTACTTCCTACAATCAAGCTATGTTCCTTATACATGTGAGTTGATGCTTGTTTAGTTGATCTCTGCTCTATTATTACTGCTACTATTAGTAATAATGGAGCTTTCCCAAGGTGAGTAGGTGATACCAGTGGTTCTTGGTTTCAATATTTTACTTTTTTAAAAAAAAGTACTTAAAATATATCCAGACATGTGGCAAAGACCAAGGAGTCAAGGACTTCAGGGATGATATTAATTTGCAGCATAAATAAAGGGGGATGAGTGAAAGTGAAACATGTATAGACCTTTTGGGTTTCATTGCCACGTGTCATTTAACTCAAAATATTTTCCAATTAAATTAGGTGTAAGTTCTTAGAAACCATCTTAGGCAATATTGTATCATTTCAAATGGGTCCCCCCAACCCCAACTATATTTTAATGGTGTATCTCATGGATCTCATTGCCTCAATATCTATTGGAAAAGTGGGTCCCATGTTGATCCATGTCAATAGGCTGGTGACAGTGCTGTCTATGTTGGGCTCACCAACCTTATCCATAATAACATTGTTAGAGGGAGTCACATGAATATCTACCCACAATGCAACAGGCACCTAGAATCTTGAGATATAATATTTTAGTTCTCTCTCTCTCTCTCGGCAGAGCAGACATGATACAGATTTCTTCAAATCCCATTAGAGAGCATTCTGGGTAGTTATTAATTTTTCATGGCTGTTCTAATGTAGCATGTAGCTCTTGGGTTTCATCATCATGTAGGAAAGAGAAGCTCGTGAAGCTCCTCCCTCATTGCTTTTGTCTCCCTTCATAACTATTATTAATTTATTAAGATACAATAAAACAAAGAATAAATCAAGACAACCAAAGCCCACTGCTCATATAGAAAGAGAGAGAAACATGTGAACTCATTCAAGCAAAGCTAGACAGATATTGAAGTAGAGGGACAGTTATCATAACTACCAAATAAAATATAGTAAGGACAGTTATCATAACTACCAAATAAAATATAGTAAGGACAGTTGTAGTAGAACACTATCTTGGCTGAATCTGGATTAGAAGATAAGACTCAAAGGGAGAGTGCCTTCAGAATATCTAGTGGAGGGGCTGCAGAAGATGTAGTGGTGGTGGGGCATCAGTTACCTTAGCCTCCAATTCAGCATCTAAAACCACATTCTCCCACTTCAAATTCCCATGACTTACAAACTCCCTACACCCAATGTGCAAATAGGACATGGCCCTTGCCACACCAATACAAATCTCCATTCTCTTCTTCCAAGTCAACCTCTTATATCTGAGACTAGCTTCCTCTATCCACTTATCCACTGAACCATTCTTTGCAAACTCATAGACCAAAAACTTTTGGCCTTACTCACAACAATAACCCTCTAGCTTCACCAGGTTTTTATGGTACACGAATGCTACTTATAATTGACACAGTGCTGCCTGAATTTCTTCTCTGATACAGCTGCCTTCAAGTCCTTGATTGCAACTGCTTGGTTGCTTGGAAGCACACCCTTGAACCTCTTTGGTCCAAGACAATGCTTAAAGTTTCCAGTTAGATCCTTAATTTCTCTATAGGATAAAATGATCAAGCCTTTGAAATTAGGATCCATGTGAGATAAAGTTGTGGTGTTCTTGATGGATTTCCTTCTGTGGATACAAAGGCCAATTCCAATCTGAATTATAACCAATGCTACAAGTGTGCCCATGGTTGCCCCAATAAGACATGGAATACAGAACTGGTATGCAGAGGATGTAAGGCAGTGTTTGGGAAAGAAAGCAACTGGATCTAAACACAGTTGACAATGGATATTGACTTTATTGAGGGATGTGCATAACCAGTAATATGTGGAGTTAGCTTTGTAAGGCATTGTGCAGTACCATCATTTACTACAGTCACCGATGTGCATGGGTCCTCCAAGCATGAGCTTTTACATTGTTCTAAACTAGTTCTGGTGACTGTGTCATTGTGTGGATAGATCCCATATAGGAATGTATACTCAAGTGTGAGCATTGTGACACCGGGTTCACATTTTTCTTTTCCATTTCAGTTTCAACTTACCTGATGCATCAAAAGAAAGACTAGTAGCTTGATACTGAGTTTCTGCTAGCATCTCCTTTGTTGTAGTGCACTAATAAATTCAAACATTTATACTTTTGTTTATCATCATTAAATTCCACTAATAAATTCATACACAATCATTATTAACAGAATGAAATTTTATATGTTAAAATAAACCTAAAAATGAAATCATATTTTCCATTTAGGTCATGGGTAAGTAGTTCAACTATTTGGGTCAAATGGATAATTTCATAATGTCATAAATAAATAATACAATTTAGAAATATAAAAAATACAAGAAATATAGAAGAAAAAAAATTGAAAAAAAAAATGAACACGTTTCTATTATTATATATTTGTCATATTAAAAAATAACTATGATAAAATAAACATAATTTTATTAATGATGGACATCAAATATACAACTTAAAACCGATTGAAAACTAAACCATCTTCCTATCTAGAGGATAGGTTAGTTGTTCAACCATTTAGGTCAAATAGGTTAACCCATGATGTATAATTAAAAATAATTTTTTAAAAATAGAATAGTACAAAAAATATGAAACAATTTTGGGCATATCTATAATATTATATACTATAATATAAAAAAATGTATGATAAATAAGAATTATTTTATCAATGATATAAATGAAATGCAAAATTTAAAACCAATTTGAAAATGAAACCATTTCCATATTTAGATGGTAGGTAGGTCAATGATCTAACATTTTGGGTCAAATGGGTCAATCTATGATGTATTGATGTCATAACTAAGTAATGAATATTAAATACAAACATACATACATACATGCACGCATACATACATACATACATGCATATAAACTCAAAGAAAAATATAAGCTTTGTATAAAGCATTTTGATACAATTCTATTGTTATATGTTCACCATATTAAATAAAAATAAATGTAAAAATAAGAATTACTTTTATCGATAATGAAAATAAAATACATGATTTAAAATCAACCGAAAAAGCAAAATGGTTTTTCCATCCAAGTGGTGGGTTAGTGGTTAAACTACCCATGTCAAATGGATGTCATTATTAAATAATAAAATACATAAAATTCTAGAAAATATAGAAATTTGTCAATAATTTTGGGTACATTCTATAATATTATATATTTATCATATAAAAAAGTGGGATTAATGAGAATTGTTTTCATTAATGATAGAAATGAGATAAAAAATAGGATAAAAAATAAAGAGCATTAATTTCTAACACATGACCCAACTAACCATGCCAAATGGTTCAATAATTTAATTAGCTAGGTCATTGTAGGCAAGTGGTTTGGTAGGGATGCAAACAGATCATATCATATTTGAATTAGGGTATATTCAAATTTGGTCTGATCCAAAGATTCAATTAGATCTCATAAATATTGATTTGAATCCGAATTCAATCAAGATGCTGGATATTCGAATATGATATTATCCGATTTAATTTTGTAAAAAAGTAAGAAGTTATTAAAACAAAAAGAAAAATATAATAGTTGAAATAAAAAACAAAAAATATAAGTATTTTCTCAATTATTTCTATCATATAAAAAGTTTACAAAAATGCAATATAAATAATGTATATATAAATAAATAATAAATAACATATATATTATATATAAATAATACATATACTATATATAAAAAATTGATTTGACCACAATATTAAAAACCAATGTTCAAACAATATGATGGAATTGCATTTTTTATTGGTAAATAAGTAATTCTTATTATCTCATAAATTAAATAATAAAAAATAAAAATATATAATTTTTTATAAATTTTCTAAGAAATTTTGAACATACATTAATATTTTATATTTTCATATTAAACAAAAATATGTTTGAAAAAAAATGAGAATTATTGTTAGTAAAGATAGGAATGGCTAAAATACAAAGAAAAAAATGAATTAATGTCTTAATCATAGTCCATCTTCCTAGTTAAATAGGTCAATGGTTCATTATCATTTGATACTACCACGTGCAAAAATAAATACGAAAATAAGAATTACTTTTATTAATGATGAAAATGTAGTACATGATTTAAAATCAACCAAAAAAGAAAAAGTGTTTTTTCCATCCAAGTGGTGGGTTAGTGTTTCAACTATTCATATCAAATGGATCAACACATGGTGTTATTATTAAATAATAAAATACATATTACATATAAAACCTAGCAATTGATCCCCAAATATTGTTTGCTATTAAACTTAAGTCTTCAATGGAAAGAGAATGAAATAGAGGAAGAGACGCATTTGATGTTTTTATTTTGGGTTCTTAAATCAAAGCTAATTTTTGTCTAAATAAGTTAAAACAGAATGAATTAATGGTGAAGTAACTATAAAAAATAAAAAATAAAAATAAAAATAAAGTGACGTAACCCAACAATAGAGAAGCCACGGTGCAATTTGAAGGGGGGGTTCATCAGTATTTATAAGAAAGTTTAAGGGACAAAACATGGGTTATTGGGTTTTAGAGAGAGAAATAGGCAAAAGGGCTAATATTTTGTACCTTTAAAAGAGATAAAAAGACCATGAAGAAAAGTGTGGGAGACTAAAAGAGCTAGATTTTGGGATTTGAAGTGAGAACAGTATTTGGTTTTGGACTTCGGAAAATGATTTAAGAAATTTTAGGAGTCAGCCCTTCAAGGGGAGTGGCAAAATAGGGTTTTGAAAAATATAAATAGGACATTATTACTCAGGCCTAAATACCAAACCAACCAAAGAAGCAAATTTCTTACATGAGAAATCTTGGTAAAGAATTTACATCCAAATAGAGAGATAACATTTTTCAATAGGAAAAAATAACATAAAATTGTTGTAGTCCTAACTTTTTCCTTGAAGGAGGGAAGGAACAAATGATCATTTAGATGCCCCCCTAAAATATATTAAGTATTTATGTCCTAATGAAAAGGTATATATACCCAAAAACCTTTTTATAAAATTATAACCAATTAATATAAATGGGGATTTTTTATTTTATATGGAACTATTTATCAAAATAAAAGATCACAAATTACCATCCCCATTATTGGTACAGTGTAGCATGGCATTAAAAATTTAAAAGTAACATTTAGAGTAATAGTTATAGAAACAACATCAACAAAAAGGCTTCTCGTAATGAATTCGCAACTCAAAAAGGTCATTTAGGAGATTTTTTATTTTTTTAAGTGGAAAGAGAGAGTCTCTTAAATTTCAAGCATATTAGCTCGAACCCTCTTTACTAAAGTTTGTTATCCATTCTTCAAAATGATGGATGTATATTCAGAAAATTTTCTTAAACAATCATTTTCAACATAATTTTTCTTTTGTTTCTAGATTATATGGTTACATCTAACTTCAAATGATATCTGATGTCGTGCAATCTGGAAGCTCCATCGTGTCTATTGACTCAGACTCTAATTGGGATATTTCTTGGTCAAGGTCGAGCTATTCTACAAGAAGGAAGATTAGAGTGCCTGGGTTGTCTTTACCCAGACTCAGGGAGGGCACTCCGATGCTTAAGTCATAAAGTGTTTGAGAGTTCTTTAGGAAATTGAAAGAGCTTGAGAGTGTGTGGTCATGCATACCTTTTCAGAAAGAAATAAGTGCCTTTTATAGGTACTAGTGGTCAGAGCCCTCTTGTAACAGGCCTGAGCTTCTTGTAGAACCGTTACCGCTTTATCGAGGTATTAGTGCTCCAGGCTCTTCCTCATAGGTCGCCATGAACTCCTACAGCTCAGCCAACTTCCAAGATAGGTCATCGTAATCTTATGAGATCTGTCAGTTTGGCCCTACCAAAGCGGAGGTTGGCCTGAACGAGGTGCTCCAAGCTAACTTCCCGAGCTAGTTTGCTTACTCAACACTGAGATGTCACCTGAAGGCTATGTGTCGCAATATGATAGATTGGACCGAATTACCCCTCTTCAATTTCCCCCACTCTCGAGCCAGCGTTAGCCTAGCGAAGGAAGTGGCTCTTAATAAAAGTAATTGGTCTTATTAGTATACCCTTTCTTGACTCGAGCTGATGTAGGGATGGTTTGTAGCAGGTTCCAAATTTCAAACTTTGGGGTAGGGCACGTTCTACAAAAGAGGCACAAGGAAAGGGTGCGCTAATTTCAAATTCAAGTAGGAGCACACTCTTAAGGTGCGCAAATCTCGAATTTTAAAATTTCCTATGCACGTTGTTGGCCATAGATTTGTTGTAGGTGCATCTCCACAATTCATTCTTTTTTAGACGGGTTATAAATAAGGGGTCCCCACTAAGGTCCCCACTTGCACTATTTTTTGAGCTTTCTGGGGTGGTGTCTGACTGGTGGAGGTCGTAGTCCAAGCCTTGCTCTTCGTCTGCCCTTTGTCGAGGTTTTGCTAGTTGCCACCGTCAACCTTCTTCACCTTTTCCAGTGAGTATTTCTAGTCCTTCCAACATCTCATAGTCAATTTGACAGCAAGTTGCCCGACCAAAGGTCAGATGACGAGGCGAGATCCTTAGGGGAGGACTCGTTTGGGGAATACTATGGAGGGTGCCTAGTAGGGAAGAAGAGTGAGGTCAAGCAAGTTGTTGTTGTCTTCGGCTCGACTAAGCTATTTGTGGAGCATATAGTTGAGCTATGCCATACATACCAGATACCCAATGAGTATAATTGGATCGAGCTACGTGTCGATTACTACCCATGGGACCATGATTGAGATGCAGTGTGTGTCTGTGAGGAGGCGCTGGCCACTAGTCTTCAATTCCCCCTCCATCCTTTCATTGTCTTTGTGTTGAGATACTATGATGTGTCTCTAGGTCAACTCAGTCCCAATGCAATCCGTACCTTGGTGGGGCTGATAAGCTTGTGCCATCACTGCAACTTCCCTTTGAACATGGATGTTTTTTTTCTAGCTTGTGTGTCATGCAGAGGATTAAAGATCCTTCTGTTTCTACCTTCCCTTCCAAGGTGGTTAGATGGTTTTGACTAATTTTCCTAATAAGGTTAAAGGTTGGAAGGGTAAGTTCTTCTATCTTTCTAAGGATGGTTGTTGGGGTATGAGCACCATTTGGAAAAGCAATTGTCGGAGGTTTGGTGAGTCTTTGGATATGGAGCTATGAGTTTCTTCAGGAGTTTGTCTGCTAAAAAGTCAAAGTGGGGAGCGTTCTGGCTGAGCCCATGCTTATTCAGGCTGGCCTGAGCCACGTAGGTAGGTCGGCCATTGAGTCATCTGCATCTACATTTATTTTGTTTTGGTAACAATTAGCTCGTCTAATTGGAGTTCCTTATGTTTCATATATGGCGAGCATGGATTTTACGTTGGCACTTAACAGGGAGAAGAAAGCTTCGAGAAAGAAGTGAAAGTCGGATTGTCGCTCCCCAATGAAGGGGACCTTGGCAAGTGCTGAGGTGAGGTCGCCACACCCCGCTCCTCCTGTCATCGACCTCGAGGGAGGCAGTGAGCCCATGAGTACTGACCAATACTCATCTGGACCTTTGCCTTCCAACCTCATGTCGGCCAGGAGGAACGTGAGGCCGGCCCTTATGTTTCAAACATCCCTTGCTTTGTCCCCAATGTCGT
Organism: Nelumbo lutea; assembly: GCF_056320005.1. Taxonomy (NCBI): domain Eukaryota; kingdom Viridiplantae; phylum Streptophyta; class Magnoliopsida; order Proteales; family Nelumbonaceae; genus Nelumbo; species Nelumbo lutea. Next base: position 87,127,487 of record NC_142686.1, read on the forward strand.
CGACATTTCCTTGCTTGATCGTGTGTCTGACCCTCGGGTGGCGATCTGGTTGGCCAAGGGCATGTTGCTCCTAGAGGACATTCGCTATTTCCACAGTCTAGACCCCATTGAAGCCAGAGCTCATATGGCTCGCCATATTGTTTGGGTTTGTCTTCTTATAGAATTTTTTGCTCTTTTGTTTATGAGGAGTTTGTTCTAATCATACTTACTTCCTTTTGGTAGGTGAGCTCCATTGGACAAGTTTTGCTAGACCATGTTCATGCAAGTGAGAAAGAGAGAGGTGAGATGCAAGCGAACATCAACTCGCTATAGGCCGAGATGCAAAGGGTCCAGCGTAACTCAGAGGAAGATTGTCACCGATTTTATGAGCAGAATCAGGGAATGTAGTGCAAACTGACCGAGGCTAAGTGCAGGCTAGCTAAGGCCCAAGACACCATTGCTGCCCAGGTGTGTCAACTAGAGGAGAGGCAGTCAAAGTATACTTAGGATATCCACCAATCTAAGGAGGCGGTTGTTTCTCATTTCTTGAAGTCCTCAGAGTAGGAAAAGAAAAAGGCCGAGGATGGTATTGCTATGATGAAGAGGGGTTTCAAACTCTACTGCCAGTACCTGAAAATGTTGCATCCCACCTTTGATTTGGCTCCTTTTCTATGAATGACGTGTCGCTCGAGCTCGCCACACAAGTTGATGAGAAGCCATTGACACCAAAAGAGGATGAGGAGGATGACGACGAGTTTAGGGTGACGGAGAGGAAAGAGATCAAGAGAGCAACAACGATGAAGAGGTCTAGGGCAGCAATGATGAATAGCTTGATCAATCTATGGGTGACAACTTCCTAGCAATTCTAGGAGCCTGTGTGCTCCTGCAAGTTTCTCTTGGGCCTGTGTGCCCTTTTGATGTCTGAACTATTGAGATTTCTTTTTGTGTACATGTAAGAACTTTGGCCTTTCTTCAATTAATGGAGTTAGCTTTTTGCATTTCTTGCTTTCTTCTTGGATTGGTTTCTTTCTTTTCTCCGTCATGCCACCCCGGTTAGATTGTCGCCATGTTGGTCGAATGCCTTAGCAAAAAAAAATTTTGTAGTAGTTCATCTCTAGCACCTTTTGACCAAGCTATAGGTCTGTTTGGGTGCCTTAGTGGAATTTGACAAACTTGCGAACATAGCTCAAAATACTTCTTTCAAAGATAGTATTTACATAGATTGTCTATGTACCACACCCAGGGCACTACCTTCCCTTCGAGTGTTTCGAGCTCGTACGCATTTCCTCCTATAACTTTGGAGACCCTATAAGGGCCTTCCTAGTTCGGGCCGAGCTTTCCCACATCGGGCTCAAGTACCCTAACCTTCCTGAGTACCAAGTCACCAACCCTAAATTGGTGTCTTTTGACTCGAGCTTTGTAGTACCGAGCCACCCGTTGTTGGTATCCAAATGTAAGCTAGGTCTCTTACTTCTTTTACCAAGTTGAGATTGGTTCGTAGGTCATCCCCATTACTTTCGTCGTTGAGTGTTTCATATCACAAGGTCGGCACCTCCATTTCTGTTGGTATGACTACCTCAGTTCCATACGTTAAGTTAAAAGGCATTTCACCTATCGCTATTTTAACAGTTGTTCGGTAGGCCCATAATACACTAGGCAGCCCATCCACCCACAAACCTTTAGCTCGGGAAAGATGAACTTTAAGTTCACAGATGATGGCCTTGTTAGTTACTTCGGCATGGCCGTTGGCTTGGGGATGGGCGAACAAGGTGAAATTCTACCTTATACCCATTTGTGCACACTAATCTTGAAATTTAATATCTTCAACTATTTTTCATTGTCCGATATCAGTACCCTTGGTAGCCTGAATCTACACACAATATTCCTCCAAAAAAAATTTCTGAACATTGCGTGTTGTTATGGTGACTAGTGGCTCGGCCTCTACCCACTTTGTAAAGTAGTCGACTACTACCATTAGGAACTTCTTTTGTCCCTTTGCTAGTGGGAAGAAGGCTAATAAGTCTATCCCCCATTGTGCAAATGGCCACAGACTGGCCAAGTACTTTAAGTCGGTCGCTGGTTGGTGTAAAATGTTGGCATGTTGCTAGCAGTTATCACATTTCTGGACCAGGCCAATCATGTCCGCTTTCATGGTGGGATAGTAGTACCCTTGTCGTAAAGCCTTTTGGGCAAGGACCCTGCCCCCCAAGTGTCCTCCACAAAGCCCTTCATGGATCTCGTGTAACACTCAATCTACTTCAATTCAGTGTAAGCACCATAGGTAGGGCAACGTAAAGGACCTTCTATAAAGTTGCTCGTCTACGATCACATAGTGAGCTTCTTGTCGTTCTATTCACCGAGTTGTATTTCATTCTTTGGCAATATGCCTTAGTGCAGGTAGTCGAGGAGTGGATCTATCTAGCTCAACTCTACTATCATTATCTGGGTGACCTCCTCTATTGCCTTCTCTATGGAAGGGCGAGGTAGGTCTTCTATATAGACCATTCTCTTGGACGAGTCGATTACGCTGGCCAACCTGGAGAGAGTGTTGGCCTCTATGTTTTCTGATCTTGGAATTTGTTGTAGGTGCCAAGAGTGGATGTTGGGCAAGAGTTCCTTTACCTTTGCCAAATAGGCTGACATGGCGGGTTCTCGAGCCTTATACTCGCCATTCACTTGGTTTGCCATGAGTTGTGAATCGTTGCAAACCACGAGATGCTTGGCCCCGACTTCCTTTGCTAGTGACAGCCCGGTGATAAGTGCCTCATATTCGACATCGCTGTTAGAAGCTTGAAACAAAAACTAGAGCACGTATTCCAGTTTCACCTTGCTAGGTTTGTAGAGTATCAACCCGGCTCCTCTTTCACTCTGGTTGGACGAGCACGAGATGCTTGGCCTTGACTTCCTTTGCTAGTGACAGCCGGTGATAAGTGCCTCATATTCGACATCGTTGTTTGAAGCTTGAAACAAAAACCATAGTGTGCATTCTAGTTTCACCTTGCTAGGTTTGTAGAGTATCAACCCGGCTCTGCTTCCACTCTGGTTGGACCAGCCATCTACATGAAGTATCCAGGGCTCCCCGTCCCAGGTTGCGATCTTGTGAGTTGGGGCAGTGCCGCACTAGTTGAAGCCTCCAATGTGGTTACTAGCTCGGCAACTTCAGGGGTCGGTGAGCTAAAGGTGCACTCAGCAATAAAGTTAGCCAAGACATGCTCTTTTATTACTGGGCGTGGCTCATAATGGATGTCGTATTCACTAAGCTCTATTGCCCACTTTGTTAGTCTCCTCGAGACCTTGGGCTTCTGAAGAATTTGCCTTAGAGGTCAATTAGTCAAGACTACAATAGTGCGGAAATGGAAGTAGGGCCTTAGTTTTCAAGCTACCAACACTAGTGCAAAGGCGAGCTTCTCTACGTTTGAGTACCTCATCTTAGCAACGTGTAGGACTTTGCTCATGTAGTAGACAGGTCACTGAACTTTATCTACTTCTCCTATTAGGATCGAGCTAACTACCTCGTCGCTTGCAGAGAGGTAGAGTTTAAGCTCGTCCCCAATCTCTGGTCTAGTCAATAAAGGAGGCGAACTGAGGTATCTTTTCAATTCATCAAAGGTGAGTTGACACTCCTCACTCCACTCAAAGTCTTTGTTTTTCTTTATTGCCTTAAAAAAGAGTAAGCACTTCCTAGCCAATTTAGACATAAATCAGTTTAGGGCAGCTATTTGGCCAATTAACTTTTGGGTTTCCTTAACCGATCTAAGAAGTCGCATATCTAAAATTGCCAGGATTTTTTATGGGTTAGCTTCGATGCCACGTCTGCTAACAATGTATCCGAGAAATTTACCAGACTTCACACCGAAGGCGTACTTGTTTGGGTTAAGTCTCAACTTGTATTTTCTCAAAATGTTGAAAACAAGGTCTAGGTTAGAGATTAAATCATTTGAAAACCAAGTTTTGACAACCATGTCATCAACATAACACTCAATTTTATTGCCAATTAAATCTGAAAATACATGGTTTACAAGTTGCTGGAAAGTTGCCCTAGCATTTTCAAGCTGAAAGGCATGACTTTGTAACAATACAAGCCAGTTTTGGTCACAAAGGCCATTTTTTCTTGGTCTACCAGGTCCATCAAGATCTGGTTGCAGCCGAACTATGCATCCATGAAACTCAACAGCTCGAACCCTGAGGACGCGTCCACTAGGTATTCTATCCGGGGGAGAGGGAAGTTGTCTTTGAGGCAAGCTTGGTTTAGGTCGATGTATTTGACTTACATGCACCACTTGCCATTGGCCTTTTTCACCAGCATTGGATTTGCTATCCAGCTCGGGTACTGGACTTCCTTCACAAAATCCGCAATTAGCAACTTTCCTACTTCATCTACTACTTTCCATCTTTCTAGGGCGAGGTTCCTTTTCTCTTGCCAAACTAGTCTAACAGTAGGGTCAACATTCAATTAATGAGTTATAAGTCTTGGGTCTATGCTAGGCATTTTTGCTACTGACCAGGCGAATACATCTAGGTTATTAAGCAAGAAAAATACCAGGTTGGAGTGCACTGGTTCTATAAGGGGAGCTTCTATCAACACTGTCTTTTTTGGCTCAGTTATTGAAATTGGAACCAGGATGGTTTCTTCAATGGGTTGAGCTCACTCATCTGCATTCTCAAGAGGTGGCTCCAGGTCTATGTCGATGGAAACCTTGCCATTTGCCTTCAAGGCAGCTATGTAGCACTTACGAGATTCTAACCGATCACCTCGCATGACCTTGATGCTTGTATCTGTCGGGAATTTTACTACTAGATGGTATGTCAAGACGACCACCTAAAGAGTGTGCAGGATAGGTCAGCTCGGTATGGCATTGTACGGGGAGGGGGTGGCGACCACAAGGAAGTCATGATCAAACCGAACCATGTTAGGAGGCGAGCCTGCCTCGACTAGTACCCTTACCCTGCCAATTGAATGAACTACTTCCCGCTAAAGCCTATTAAGGGTTTGTCTGTGGGCTGGAGATCCTTCTTTCCCAGATCAATGCGCTCAAAGGCCTTTAAAAATATAATGTCTATCAAGTTTTCAGAGTCGACCAAAATCCTTTTCACCTTAAAGTCATTGATTCGTAACCTTACCACCAAAGTGTCGTCGTGCGGATACTACACTCCGCGCATGTCATCTTCAGTGAAGTAGATGACTTCTTCCTTTCTTGGGCACTTTGGCAAATTATCATCTTCATGTTCCAGTTCTCTGACTGAATTCTTCCCTATTGAGTTGGTCTCCGGTGATCATATTAATGAACTCCCGGACAAGCCGCTCCTATTGTTGGTTTCGGGGAGCTATTTCTTGTCCCTTGCTTGTTTGGGGTGCTTTTCTGTTCTGCTCTTCAGGTCGGTGTTCTTCTTTGATGAAGTGCTTCAGGTATCCTTGCTTGATTAGATCTCCAATCTCATTTTTGAGATTCCAACGATTTTCTGTGTCATGGCCAACATCGCGATGGAAGTGGTAGTATTTGTTGGGATTTCTAGTGCTTGGGTCGCCCTTCATCCCTTCATCCTAAGAAGCCACTTTACATAGTTATTGGATTTTGTTTGCATTAAAATTTCTCTCCTTTTTGCATTCAAGGGAGTGAAAGTTCTAGTATACAAAGGTGGGGTACTAGGTCATTGGTTTGACCCCCGAGGTGGAGACTTACTCTTTCTTTGAGGTGAGCTATTGCGCCTGCTTCTTAGCGATCTGCTTCTTTTAGGAGATTTACTTCTCCATTTGTTCTTATTGTTGCCCGCTTCTTCTTCAGTCCACTTTCTTTTCCCAAATAGCTCGACCCCAATCCAAGTGCTTCTTCTGCATTGATGAACTTCTCCGCTACATCAAGGAATTCTTCCATGGTAGTTGGGGGTTCAACTCTATCTCCCAGCGTAGGTCGGGGTGACATACACCGTTCTTGGATGCGATGAGCTGGATGGTAGGATTCAGGTTTGGGATCTACAAGTGTTCTACATTGAACCTCCTTATATGTTCACAAAAGGTTTCTCCTTGTTTTTGAATTACATTTAACAAACAAGTAGCTGACTATGAGTGGTTTTACTTGTTATAAAATGAGTAATTAATAGATTGGTGAACTGATTCCAGTTTTTTATAGAACCAAGCGCCAACCCGATGTACCACAATCAAGCTTCTTCTCTCAAAGTAGTTGGAAAGGTGATGCACATGCTTGCATCATTGGCCCCGTGTAGTAGCATCAGGGCATGGAAGTTGTCGGCATGCTCTACTAGGTCGGTTGAACCTTTGTAAGTCTCGAAGATGAGCGCTCTAAAATTCTTTGGCCCTAGGGCCTAAAGAACCTCTAGTGTGAATGGAGATTCCCGAGTGATGAGCAGTTCTCCAGAAGAAGTCCTGCTTGACTTACCACATTGCCGCTCACCTTGCTTTATGCCTTGTTGTCTGCCTTGTTGTCCGGTGTGCCCCTACGCCTTCTCTTGGACCCTTCTGGCTAACTAGCGGCCTCTATATCGATAAGAGTTGTGGCTCGACTTTCTATAAGCAACTTGATCTGGTGGGGTTTAAGGGCCACGTTGTCAACTTGAGGTCAATTGCAAGTTGGTTCTCGAACAAGTTTTGGAACTTGGCCAAGAACCTAAATTTAGTTGTTGGCTCTGGTCCGGACCGAGTTCTGGTTGTCGAGTTGATTCTGATCGGTGTTCTATCATGGTACATGCCTAGGAGGCGGTACCTGTTGCTGGTCATGCCATTGTTGTTGTTGCTGTATTCTCCCACCATGAAAGTGAACTTGCTTTCCCATAATTTGTGCTGATTGTTCATTCCTCGAACACGCTATACCAGATCATAGAATTGATGTGCATCGACTATTGTGGGAGTTGCTGTAGGCTTGACCACAAGAGGAGGCGCATTCACATTCTCTGGTACATTGATCGGGTTCAGAGGAACGTCAATCTGCCCAATGGCAACGGTGGGCACTTGTCCATTGTTGGCGGGCTGGTTGCTTGAAGAAGCCATTGGTTCTTATGCTTTCGAAAGGAATGTAAAGGAAGAGTACTTAGCTTTTTCATTTCAGAGTTCCAACAGACGGCACCAATTGATGTCACATAATCTGGAAGCTCCCTCGTGTCTTCTAACTCGGACTCTAATTGGGATATTTCCTAGTTAGGGTCGAACTGTGCCAGGCCAAGTTGAAAGGTGGCCGAGCTGAAATATTCTGCAAGAAGGAAGATTAGAGTGCCCGAGTTGTCTTTACCTGGGGAGGGAACTCCGATGCTTAAGTCAGAGAGTTTTTGAGAGTTCTTTAGGAAATTGAGAGAGCTTGAGAGTGTGTGGTCACGCTTCTCACCGAACCATTACCGCTTTATCGAGCGCATTAATATGTCAGTTGCGAGATTCGCGCGGGTTATGATCTACCCGAGTAACTCCGAGGTGTAAGATGTGGTAGGCCGGTCTAACAGTCGAGGTATCAGCACTTCGGGGATCCCAGCTTGGTAATGTACTGCTAGGTAAGCGGGCTCTTCCTCGCAGGTTTCCATGAACTCCTACAGTTCAGCCGGCTTCAAGGACAAGTCGTTGTAATCTTACAAGGTCTGTCAGTTCGGCCCTGCCGAGGTAGAGGTCGGCCTAAACGAGGTACTCCAAGCTGACTTGTCGAGCTAGTTTGCTTACTCAGCGCTGAAATGTCACCCAAAGGCCACGTGTCGCAACATGATAGATCAGACCAAATTACCCCTTATCAATATCTTCTTGGAAAGAAAAGATTGAAGACCAAGAAACAGTACGAAAGAGTAAATTTGTCCATAGAGTGAACCACACTATTACAATTTCTTGAAGTACAACAGATTCTTCTTTCTTGATCAAACAAGAGTTGAGGCGAAAACAGAAATCCCTGTGAGAAGTTAGGGCTGTCAATGGGACAGGTCCAACCCGACATATCTGATGGATCCAATCGATTGAATCAATTTTGGTTCCGAAAACTTGAACCAATGGGCCGATTTTGGGTCCTAATACATTGTCCCGATTATTATTGGTTTGGAATTGGTTTCATCCAGTCCCAAATTGATTCAGATCCGACCCAAGTTATATATATAATTATCAATTTATTGTAATTGAGTCCATTGGGTCAGACCCAACTGACACAAGAACCAATCGGTTTTATTCTAGGTCTAAAATTATAGACAGTCAGACCCGATTTGGCTCCGGGTCATTCATATTTTTCTTATCAGATCGTTCCATTTCTAACTAGATCCGACCCAGGCCTGACCCATTGACAGCCCTACGAGAAGCAGTCAGGTTTTTGATACACCAAGGTGGACTAAGAATCTCCACCAACAACAAAAGATCGATGATGAACTTTGCATCATCCTCAATAATAATTATGGTTTCGAAAATTGGACCAAAAACGAAATCACTTGACTACTGGTCTCAGGAAAATGTTCCAACCATCTGGTCTGAACTCCGATCGAACAGTTTTGGGGTCTCAAGCCAGACCCTGAGATATGACCAGTTCCTGAGTTAACTGGTCCGACCGTCCGCTCCATCCGGTTTTCAAAACCACGATCATAACATCTCTAAATCCCAAATCCAGTCACTTGCAAGCCATAAAAAATGTTCTAGCTTCTGCAAGCACCAGTTATGTGGATCAAAAGGAAGAGGTTTAACCAATACATATATTGTTTGGTTACTAGAAAATAGTGTCAGTCTAATTTAGATTTCAAATTCTGTGCCCCCAACAAGTTGTACTGTTTAACTGTCTCCAACGGAATAGCCAACACCGGATTCAAAAGGTTTTTTTTTTAATTTGTTTTTACCATCTTACCTAAGGAAACCTAAGGTCAATACAATAGTCTGGATCCAGGTAGCTATTCAGAGAAATCACATAAAATTACATCTTTTTCGTTCTAGTTACACTCCATACCTAGGGAGAGTTGTACCAAAATAAATAAATAAATAATTGGGAGAAAATTCCATCGATATTATATATAAAAGTGAAGATGTAGAGTGAAAGATTTTTGGATTAAAATTACCCTCTATTTGTATTTTGTTTGAGAAATGGTATAAAATCCATTTTATTATAACTTGTTAGCTTTTATGGCTACTAAAATGTTCATATTTATGTATTTAGTCAATCTTTAATTATAAGGGTTGGAAATGTAATTTCAGTTATTACTTTCTACCTCATTTAATACCCTCCCATTAAATCTTATAGTTAAGGTATTAACTCCCATATTTTTCTTATTAAATCCTATATTTAAGTTATTTTTCACTAATAAATGCTACCAATTAGATGTATGTCAATAATTTAAACAATATAAATCCATATGTTTTAAATCTAACTCAAAAGCAAAACCATTCTTTACCCAATTGGTGGCTAAACAATTCAACCATCCAAATAAAATTGTGTTAAACAGTTTTGTATGCCCTTATCTTCAATCAAATTGATGTACTTTATGAGTTTATTGTAAATGAATAAAAGTGCATATTTGATTCATGTTCCCTTGGTATGTTTCTGTGTAATACCCTTAAACTGGACACTTAATGAGACTCGTGTTAGTTTAGAATGTTCACACACAGTGGGTCGGTCTGGGGAGACCTATCCTGACAAGGCTAACACTGTGGTGCCACCAAGTCGGTTGGGGTGGCTTGTCTCAGCTACCGGGGTGAGACCCTAGGCACATACAGTGTGAGATTAATTGAATCTTTGAACTGGACCAGATTTCCAGTATTGCCCTGGACCTTGGAGATTGATGGGCAAAACAGGAAAGTTACACCTAACCCCTATACTCGATTATGATACTACACTAGGTGTCGGATTGGGCTGTCTTTGATATACCAATCAGTGAGATCCTTAGCGGGGGTCAAAACCTGTGTATGTTGGGACAATCTGAGAATTCAATTGAGTGGGTGATCATAGTGACAGGATCAGCCCCTTTGTCGGACAAAGGTAATGATCGGGGATGCACTCTCACTGATGGAAACCAAGACTGCCGACAGCCGATTTCAATCATTGAGATTTGTTTTACAAAATATATTTTATATGAGATATAAAAGTATATATATATTATGGTTTCGAAATGTTTGCAAAAGGTTTTAATTCCCATGATCCATACTTGAGAGAGTGCAACACTGTTCCTTGCAGCCGAGGGAGAGGTCCTCTCTTGTCGGGCAGTATATGATCATTATGGGCTGAGATGTTGAGTGTAAGGCCATTGAGGATAATACCTGATGGGCTAATCTTGCATCTGCCCACAGTCCCTGGGTGTTACAATGTGGCTTGGCCCAGGGACCACTTAGGGTAAGTGTTGGGCCCATAGAGCCCATCTGATGGGTTTCAGGGGGTGCACTGTCCATAACAGTGTATTCGGCCAGGCCTTGTAACAAAGGCTGGGCTGAACCCATGTGGCTGATGTGTAGATCAATGTTTGGGTCCCACGCCATACAAGGAAGCCCAACTAGGCAGCAGTTTGGAAGGTTTAATGAATACATAACCCTAAATGGGCCTTAAGCCCATTTCGAGCTGGGCTAATTTGATTAGTCTTTAAGGGGTGAATTCTGAGATAAAATCAGCTGATAGGATTGGGCCTACACCCTATCCACTCAGAGCATCCAAGATCTAAATGAGATATAGATTTGGAAACTTCCTAATTAGATTAGGAACGGGCTTATCTAATCTGTAGATAAGATAAGGCTTATCCCTTATCTTAAAGGGATTTCTAATCCAGATATGATTTGGGTTAGCAACTCCTAATGGGATTAGGAGTTGATCCCTTTAAGTCTATAAAAGGAAGAGGGGGCGGCAGCCTTTAGACACACAATCACCAGCAACAGTCTTGTCTTTAGAGCTGAGATCACAGAGGAGAGAATTCTGCACCCTGCAAATTCTCTCTAGCCGCCTCCTTCCTGCAACCGCCGCCTATAGCAGTTCGATCTCCATTGCTTGGGAGAAATCAAGATCAGATCTTGATTCCAATCTTTTGGAGAAAAGATTGGTAGGAATTGTATTCACAAGCCGTCCAGGTGATTCTTGGGAAGAATCAAGTTCTTAGGAAGGACACTGCTGATTCTGCTCCACATTGCACTGCGCCATCTTCAGTGGGAGCAGATTTTGGTTTCTACCTTGGGCGTGAACACCTTCGTTGAAAGATATTATTTCTCTGTATCAGGTATTATCTCTCTCTCCTCCTTTTGGTTCAGATCTGGTTCAGTTTATGGTTCAAGAATGATCCTTGAAAATATGATTTTCTAAATAGGGAATTCGACTCCCAGTTGAAGGGAAAGAAAAATTTTTGAAATTCGCCCCCCTTTATTCCGCAATCTTGGGCATCCATATGATGGATTTCCTATCCCTTCAGTGGTATCAGAGCCATGGTTCAAATCTTGAACCATTCTGTTTCAGATCTGAACCTGCGCAAATAGGGAGAAGGCGTTCTACCCAATTTGTGCAGATATGGGTTTTGGGAAATTTGTACCCAAAACAGATGGGCAAATAATATGAAATTAATTTTAAATAAATCTGATTATTATTTAGAAAAGTTCTTTATAATTTTTCTGGATTTATGGGATGTTCGTACAAGAGGAGATCGAAATCTTGATTTGCGCAGGGAGAACTGCAAGATTTGCAGTTTTTGAATTGAATTTATTACATTTGGTCTATAAATAATTTTTAGACTCAATGTATAGGCATTCGATCTGATGTAATAATTAATAGAAATAGGATTTCTATTTATTTTTAATTTTGGATCGAAGATGGTGGCGCAGAGAAGGAGATTTCGCAGATGGGAGATTCGCTATCTGCGATTTGCAGTTTGAGAAACTGCAATCTGTGATCTAACCTTTGTTTTGCAGGTTGGAGTGTGCGAACAACCCTGATTAACTGTTTTTGTTTTTCTTTTATCAGTTATTTAATTTCAGATTATTTTCTTGAATTAAGGATTTAATTAAAAATCAAACCCTATACCCATTCGAACCAAGATTTGTTCAAACTGTTTGGACCAATTCTATGGTTTAATCAAGGCTGAAAGTCAGCCCTAATTTTCCCACTAATGGGCCTAAGGATTGATATTTAATTAAATGATTAATTCGGCCCAGCCTATAAAGGCCCAGTTTTAAATAGTTAAAACTGCAAAAGCCCATTTTAAAGGATAAAGCTAAATGGGCCGAACTGGGTAACCCTAATTCAGCCCATATACCTAGATAATATTAATGCTTAATATTATGGAATTTTAACGGGCTTCCAACGGGCCTTATAGATAATTAATTGATTGGATCAATTTATCCCTACATGAGATGTATGGATGTACGATGTGCTGCGTACATGGGCCATAAGTACTTGGCCCATGCTCATTCGACAGTTGGTTCAAACTGTTTGGACCAATTCTAGGGTTTAATCATGGCTGAAAGTCAGCCCTAATTTTCCCACTAATGGGCCTAAGGATTGATATTTAATTAAATGGTTAATTCGGCCCAGCCTGTAAAGGCCCAGTTTTAAATAGTTAAAACTACAAAAGCCCATTTTAAAGGATAAAGCTATATGGGCCGAACTGGGTAACCCTAATTCAGCCCATATACCTAGATAATATTAATGGTTAATATTATGGAATTTTAATGGGCTTCCAACGAGCCTTATAGATAATTAATTGATTGGATCAATTTATCCCTACATGAGATGTATGGATGTGCGATGTGCTACGTACATGAGCCATAAGTACTTGGCCCATGCTCATTCGACAGTAGCTCTTGCGCACACCATGGCTAAATGCACATCATTGCCATGGTGTCCCTTTTGGTCATTGGATGACTTCCCTCAGTGGTGGGCCCCACACCTCAACAAGAGGTTACGTGCGGAACCCTAGCCAATTTAAGGCCCACCGAAATCTGGCTTTATGAAAGTCAGTGGGACCCACTTTGGTTTGACCTAAATCAAACTAGGGCGTAATTTTGTTCCCTCCAGCTAATATGAGCGCATGTGATAGGGAGATTAATATGATGAACTCTCTAAAGGCCTTCCATCATTAGCATGAGGATGGGTCCTTTAGTAATGAGAAAACGCACCAGAAAATGGGCTATCCATTTGTTGTTGGGCTTGTCTGAATGTTTCATAAGATGATAGGGGCGTCATAGATCGATGTGGGAGGGGCTTCACTAGAAAATGGGAACTCTCTCACGATACCTTGGCGTTCACGAATATGATGGGTAAGCACTCACTAAACAGAAAGGTTTACCTGAAAACGGCTCTGAACCTTGTCTGACAGAGGCCAAAGGGAAAACTCATATGATGAGTGGATATGATCCTTCACAGAAACGTGGTGGGGTTATGCAGCTGAAACAGTTGGCTCCATGCACCCTAGGTGATTTCCCACATTTTCAGAGACAACCCGTAGTCTCCATCACTGAGAAAGGAGGGAAATCTCAAAAATGAATAAATGGAAATGATCGTAGATTAAAATCCATATCTATGAAATGAATATGAATCAAATTAGGTTGTGGACTGATGTTTGCTCTTTTATCAGAAAATGGCAAACGGATCTTTTGCAAAGCTTCTTGATGACAACAAGCTTAAGGGCCCAAACTACGCCGACTGGTACAGGAACCTTATGCTGGACCTATTTTCAGAAAAGCTAGACAAAGTGGCAAAGAATCCTGCCCCGGAGCATCCCGGAGACAGGGATTCTGAGGCCCGAAGGAGAGACTATCAGGAATGGGAGGAGAAAAACTCCCTAGCCCGGTGTTACATCATCGCTTCCTTGGACAACCCGATACAGAGGCAGTTCGATCAGATCGAACTTGCCAAGGACATAATGGACAGCCTGAGGACGATGTATGAAGAGCATAATCGTTCTACTCGGCAAAAGGTCTTGAAGCAGTTCATGACCATTCAAATGTCCAAGGGCCAACAAGTTCACGACCATTGTCTTCGGACGATGGGTTACATCAACGAACTGTAGCTATGCCTGTTGAAGCTAGCAAAACGGGCAAGAGAAAGAGGAAGGCAAAGAAGCCTTAGAAGAAAGCCACCAAGGGAAAAAGGCAGAAGAAAGACAAAGCATCAGATGCATGTCACTTCTGCAAAAAGACCGGCCACTGGAAACGGAATTGCCCTGCCTACCTGGAATCCAAGAAAGGTAATTTCGAAACTTGTGTTATAGAAACCAATTTATTGGTAGCTTCTGCGTCCTGGTGTATTGACTCCGGGGCTTCAACTCATGCGTGTAACTCACTGCAGGGGTTCAAGGTAAGCAGAAGGCTGAGTGAAGGAAAAGTCACTCTCTACTTGGGGACTACTGCAACTGTTGCAGCCGCGGCAATAGGAACCGTGGAGCTAATTTTTAGAGAAGGAAAAATTGTACTCAAAGATTATCTTTATGTACAAAACTTAAGAAAATTTTGATTTCTGTTTCAAAACTGTGTGCAATGGTCATTCTGTCTTCTTTAGTAATATGATTACTATTAAAAGAAATAACAGATTCATCACATAAGGGGAACTGGAGAACGGTCTTTATGTTCTACATCCTTCTCTAGAAACTAACATAACCGAAACTACGTCGGCTGAAATCCCCAAGAAAGGAGCTTGTGATACATCGGTGTTGATCGAATCACAAGGTTGGTAAAGGATGGTTCTTTGGATTTTCTAACTGTAGAAGATCTTTCCACCTGTGAGCCTTGCCTGCAAGGCAAGATGACAAAGCGTCCATTTAACGGTAAGCCTGAAAGATGTACAGGCACACTTGATCTAATACATACTGATGTATGTGGTCCCTTGAGTGTTAGGACACGAAATCAACACGTGTATTTCGTCACCTTCACAGATGATTTCTCACGATATGGTTACGTGTACCTAATGAGACACAAGTCTGAATCCTTTGAAAAGTTCAAAGAGTTTAGACAAGAGGTCGAGAAACAGTTGGTGAGAGAAATTAAAGCCCTTCAATCTGATCGAGGTGGCGAGTATCTTTCTGACGAGTTCAGGGAATACTTAAAAGACAATGGGATAGTATCACAATTAGCTCCTCCTGCTACGCCACAACTTAACGGTGTTTCAGATAGGAGGAATAGGACCTTATTGGATATGGTCCGGTCACTTCTCATACACTCAGAGTTACCCACATCCTTTTGGGGTTACGCATTAGAGACTGCGATCTATGTGCTGAATCGGGTTCCAACCAAATCGGCTCCGAACACTCCATATGAACTTTGGACCGAAAAGAAAGCAAGTGTCAGACACTTGAAGATTTGGGGTTGTCCAGCACACGTTAAAAGAACGAGTGCGGACAAGTTGGAATCTAAGACCAGTCGTTGCCTATTTGTAGGCTACCCAAAAGGCTCTGTAGGTTACCTTTTCTATGACCCAAGTGAGCAGAAAGTGTTCTGCAGTCAAAATGCCCAGTTCTTGGAGACCGATTATATCCTGGACACCCATCCTCATGAAATTGTTCTTGATGATGAGAGCTCAGGAGCAGTGGGAGATGTCCCACAAGTTCCAGGTAGTGACCAACCTAGAAGATCCACTCGGGTATCCAGGCCACCAGTCCATTATGGTTATGACCAGGATAGTTACCTGGTGGAAACCTTGACTAGTGAGGAGGATCCCATGACTTACGCGGAAGCTATGTTGGACATAGATTCCCAGAAGTGGGTGGAGGACATGAGAGCAGAGATGGACTCAATGGAGACCAATGGAGTATGCACTCTAGTAGATCCGCCCTCCGGGGTAAAAGTAATTGGTTGCAAATGGATTTACAAAAGGAAGAAGGGCTCCGATGGTAGGGTTGAGACCTTCAAAGCTCGTCTGGTGGCGAAAGGGTACACTTAGAAAGAGGGCATCGATTATGATGAAACCTTTTCGCCTGTAGCCATGCTTAAATCCATTAGGATCCTACTAGCTGTAGCAGCATACCATGATTATGAAATTTGGCAAATGGATGTCAAAACTGCATTCCTGAATGGAGATCTTACTGAAGATATCTATATGCAGCAGCCGCAAGGCTTCATAGCTGCGGGTCAGGAAAACATGGTTTGTAAACTTAATAGATCCATTTATGGACTTAAGCAAGCTTCTAGAAGTTGGAACATCCGTTTTGACTCTACCGTCAAATCGTTTGACTTTGAGCAAAATCCGGATGAACCCTGTGTTTACAGGAAGTACAGTGGAGATAAGGTTACCTTCTTGGTTCTGTATGTGGATGACATCCTACTCATTGGGAATGATGTAGGAATGTTGACTACGATGAAAGTATGGCTTTCGCAGCAATTCCCCATGAAAGATCTTGGAGAGGCCTCCTATATACTGGGTCTTCGACTCTATAGAGATAGATCGAAGCGGATAATAGGATTATCCCAATCTGCCTACATTGACAAAATAGTCAAAAGATACAGCATGGAAAACTCCAAGAAAGGAAATGTTCCTTTCAGGCACGGAGTCACTCTCTCCAAAAAGATGTCTCCCAAGACTTCTGAGGAGATTGATGGCATGAAGGACGTTCCCTATGCCTCTGCCGTAGGGAGCATCATGTATGTCATGCTATGCACTCGCCCTGACATTGCTCAGACAGTGAGTGTAGTAAGCAAATTTCAGGCTAACCCAGGGTAGGAGCATTGGAATGCTGTGAAAAATATACTTAAGTACCTTCGAAGGACAAAAGAGTTTTGTCTAGTATTCGATGGTAGCTCACTACAGATCCAAGGGTATACAGATGCCGATTTCCAGTCGGATCTAGATGATAGAAAGTCTACATCTAGGTATGTTTTCACGATAGGATTGTGTGTTGTTTGCTGGAAAAGCAGCAAACAGGGGTCCATTGCAGACTCCACGATCGATGCCGAGTACATTGCTGCAAGTGAGGCTGCCAAGGAAGCCGTGTGGATGAAGATGTTCGTTCATGAGTTGGGAGTAGTTCCATCCAGCACATCACCCATCCCATTGTTGTGTGACAACAATGGAGCTATTGCTCAGGCTAAGGAGCCACGAGCCCACTCGAAGTCGAAACACATCGAAAGGAAGTACCATGTACTGAGGGAGATTGTTGGTAGAGGGGACATCCTGATTCAGAAAGTAGCGTCTGCGGAAAATGTAGCAGACCCATTGACAAAGCCACTATCACAGAAAGTGTTTGAGAAACATGTGGAAAGCATGGGACTCCGGCTAGTACCTGATTGGACCTAAGTGCAAATGGGAGTTGTTAGACAGTTTTGTATGCCCTTATCTTCAATCAAATTGATGTACTTTATGAGTTTATTGTAAATGAATAAAAGTGCATATTTGATTCATGTTCCCTTGGTATGTTTCTGTGTAATACCCTTAAACTGGACACTTAATGAGACTCGTGTTAGTTTAGAATGTTCACACCTAGTGGGTCGGTCTGGGGAGACCTATCTTGACAAGGCTGACACTGTGGTGCCACCAAATCGGTTGTGGTGGCTTGTCTCAGCTACCGGGGTGAGACCCTAGGCACATATAGTGTGGGATTAATTGAATCTTTGAACTGGACCAGATTTCCAGTATTGCCCTGGACCTTGGAGATTGATGGGCAAAACTGGAAAGTTACACCCGACCCCCAGACTCGATTATGATACTGCACTAGGGGTCGAATTGGGCTGTCTTTGATATACCAACCAGTGAGATCCTTAGCGGGGGTCAAAACCTGGGTATGTTGGGACAGTCTGAGAATTCATCTGAGTGGGTGATCATAGTGACAGGATCAGCCCCTTTGTCGGACAAAGGTAATGATCGGGGATGCACTCTCACTGATGGAAACCAAAACTGCCAGCAGCCGATTTCAATCGTTGAGATTTGTTTTGCAAAATATATTTTATATGAGATATAAAAGTATATATATATTATGGTTTCGAAATGTTTGCAAAAGGTTTTAATTCCCATGATCCATACTTGAGAGAGTGCAACACTGTTCCTTGCAGCCGAGGGAGAGGTCCTCTCTTGTCGGGCAGTATATGATCATTATGGGCTGAGAGGTTGAGTGTAAGGCCATTGAGGATAATACCTGATGGGCTAATCTTGCATCTGCCCACAGTCCCTGGGTGTTAAAAGGTGGCTTGGCCCAGGGACCACTTAGGGTAAGTGTTGGGCCCATAGAGCCCATCTAATGGGTTTCAGGGGGTGCACTGTCCATAACAGTGTATTCGGCCTGGCCTTGTAACAAAGGCTGGGCTGAACCCATGTGGCTGATGTGTAGATCAATGTTTAGGTCCCATGCCATACAAGGAAGCCCAACTAGGCAGTAGTTTGGAAGGTTTAATGAATACATAACCCTAAATGGGCCTTAAGCCCATTTCGAACTGGGCTAATTTGATTAGTCTTTAAGGGGCGAATTTTGAGATAAGATCAGCTGATAGGATTGGGCCCACACCCTATCCACTCAGAGAATCCAAGATCTAAATGAGATTTAGATTTGGAAACTTCCTAATTAGATTAGAAACTGGCTGATCTAATCTGCAGATAAGATAACGTTTATCCCTTATCTTAAAGGGACTTCTAATCCATATATGATTTGGGTTAGCAACTCCTAATGGGATTAGGAGTTGATCCCTTTAAGTCTATAAAAGGAAGAGGGGGCGGCAGCCTTTAGACACACAATCACTAGCAACATTCTTGTCTTCAGAGCTGAGATCACAGAGGAGAGAATTCTGCACCCTGCAAATTCTCTCTAGCCGCCTCCTTCCTGCAGCCGCCGCCTATAGCAGTTCGATCTCCATTGCTTGGGAGAAATCAAGATCAGATCTTGATTCCAATCTTTTGGAGAAAAGATTGGTAGGAGTTGTATTCACAAGCCGCCCAGGTGATTCTTGGGAAGAATCAAGTTCTTAGGAAGGACACTGCTGATTCTGCTCCACCTTGCATTGCGCCATCTTCAGTTGGAGCAGATTTTGGTTTCTACCTTGGGCGTGAACACCTCCATTGAGAGATATTATTTCTCTATATCAGGTATTATCTCTCTCTCCTCCTTTTGGTTCAAATCTGGTTCAATTTATGGTTCAATAATGATCCTTGAAAATATGATTTTCTAAATAGAGAATTCGATTCCCAGTTGAAGGGAAAGAAAAATTTTTGAAATTCACCACCTTTTATTCCGCAATCTTGGGCGTCCATTTGATGGATTTCCTATCCCTTCAAATTGATCAACTTATGAAGTCATAATTAGGTAATAGAATTTTTAAAATAGAAACAAATATAAAAATAATTCTAATAATCAATAATTATTTTTATTGATAATGAAAATGAAATACATAATTTAGAACTGATCAAAAATGAAATTATTTTACTGTTTGGCAAAGATCTATAGTTCAACTTTTGGATCAAATGTGTTAACCTTTAGTATTATAAATAAATAATAAAATTAACAAAATATAAAAATACATAAATAAAAAAATATATAAATTTTGCAAAAAAATTTAAGCACATGTATAATATCATATATTTATCATATTTAAACAAAAAGTAAGTATGACCTATCAAAAATACTTTTACACAGAAATACAAAAAAAAAATCATAGAAAAAATTGAACACGTCTATATTCTATACTTACACTACTATTTCTTTTTTATCAATACTCTAAAGAACATTTCATTAAATTAATTAAAGAGGCACAGAAAGTAATTGTGAAAGTTACAAATAGACACCAACTATCCAACCCCCAAAATTACAACTGAGTCCAAAATATAGAGTGCTTATGTACCACTTGTTTGGCTAAAAATATGAATAAGATTGTAAAAGTTTCTTTTAACTAAAACACTCATTTTTTAACTTAATCCCTATTTAATTGTGAGGCTTCAATTATAAATTGAACTACTACTTTTAACATCATTCAATTCCATTTATTTAAATCTTGTATTTTTTTATAAATGAATAAAAAAAGATACACCAAAAAGATAAAACATTACAAAAAGAAGACTCTAGCCAAATAGGTAGGTCTGTCAATGATACTTAAAACTTCATAACATAATTCGATTATCACATATTCGGATGAATTGTTTATATAATCAGATTAATATTTTGCAATCTGATCTGATTAATAATAAAAAATAAAATAAAATATAAAAACAAAAGATAAAAAATACATAAAGTTTATACATAATTTTGGATACATAATTACTATCACTATCATCATCTTGAATTGCCATGTGTAAAGCATGTGCACACTTACTAGTTGATATTAAAGGTTTGTTTGGTTGATAGACAATGAATGTAAAAGGAAATAGAAATAAGTAAAATAGTGACCAATGTTTTGAATCCTTTGTCAATTTAGCCAATTGGACCAGTGATCAGGTGACCCAATCCCAACTCTTGGTCTAATTACCGTATAACACATTATATTGCACAGAAAAAAAAAAGAAAAAGAAAAAACCTATGACCTGATGATTTGGACAGTTGAACTGCTAATTAATTTATTTGAGGTCCTGATCATGGGTCAGAGACAAAATCATGAACAACGGATTAGGCAACTTATCAAGAATGAACACGCCATTGTTCCATACGCATAAGATGTGGATCCCACGTGGGCTCCATGTGTACAAAACACTGGCATGTTCACTCTTGATAGATTGCCTAACTCGTGTATTGATTTTGTTTCTAACCTATCTGATCCCATTATTTGGCCATGAGTTTATTTGTAACTTTTATTGTTGACTTCACGGGTTAACTTGTTGACATAGGTAATTAAACCAAAGCAAATGCCTACGTGCATTGCATTGCAAAATCTGAGATGACATGTGGTTCCTCAATTTGCCACATCAGCTATTAGAAATGGTGCAACTGCCATATATACGTTGTTCAACAACCAAACACAGGATAACAAAATGAGAAAATAATAAATTCTCTTCCCATTTTTTTTCTCGACCAACTATCTCGGCAACCAAATACACTCTAAAAGAAACAACCCATGTTAAGGAGACGGAACTGAGAACCCTTATCCCTTAAAAAAATACAATAATTGCTACTAGAAAATCGCTTATATCAGCTAACACAAGCTAAAAACGAAACTGCAAAGAACAAACCAAAACATGAAAAAAAATATGGTAATTGCAGAAATTTAGTCACTTCCATTTCTATGTGCAGCTTCTCATTTGATCTTTGACAGATCATTTACAATCTTCTTATATGAGATTCTTCTTTATCTTATTGCATTGACACTTTGAATTGTGCTCAATAAAATAAAATTAAATAAAAATATATAAAAGCTTGGGGACCATCTCATCAAGGAAAATCCCAATCCTAACTTTTCTAGCAAAACATTAAATTCTCATTTAAAAACATTTGATGTTTCAAGGCATGCGCATGGCCTGTTTGTTAGTTTATGTATATAATGTTACCTTTTTGGATATTAGTACTATTTTACTAGGTCTCAACTAGGGGTGGATTTAAATCTGAGTTGAGCCGGATATCTCGATTTAAACTTGGCATGTCAAAATAATGTTAGACTCGAGCTCGAGCTCAATTCGAGCTAGAGACTTGAGTTTTAATTCGTCTCAGCTCAAAAGTTTGTAAGTTCGAGTTTGGATCTGCTCGAGCATGACCATAAGCCGAGTTTCCTATAAAAGTAAAAATTATACATATAAAAATTATATTTTATTTTACATACAAAAAATAAGAATTATAAAAATCATTTATTATATATATAATAATGCATGTATGCATGTATGTATGTATGTATGTATGTATGTATGTATGTATGTATGTATGTATGTATGCATGTATGCATGTATGCATGTATGCATGTATGCATGTATGTATGTATGTATGTATGTACGTATGTATTGGACTCAATTAGACTCACAAGCCGGGCTTCATTGGGATCGAGTTCGGCTTGATTAACAAACAAAAAAATGAGGAATAATAAAGTCACCCACATGGTTGCCATGGTAGAAACTCAAACATATTTTATTTTACATACAAAAAATAAGAATTATAAAAATCATTTATTGTATATATAATAATGCATGTATGCATGTATGAATGAATGCATGTATGTATGTATGTATGTATGTATGTATATATGTATGTATGCATGTATGCATGTATGAATGTATATATGTATGTATGTATGTATGTATGTACTTATGTATGTACATATTTGACTCAATTAGGCTCACGAGTCGGGCTTCATTGGGATCGAGTTTGGCTTGATTAACAAACAAAAAGATGAGGAATAATAAAGTCACCCACATGGTTGCCATGGTAGAAACTCAAACTTCATGTTTTGTCTGTGGGGGATTAGATCACTTAGCTCAAGATCGCCCAACCTATGGTGAGATTAGAGAGGTTTATGAAGAACAGTGTAATGCTTTAGGAATGTATAAGAAACCTTTTTCACCCGATTCAGAGACCTATAACCCTAGCTAAAGGAACCATCCCAATTTTAGTTGGAAAGTTGATCAAAACCAACCCAAATCGTCCGACAATAATTTGAGTGTAGAGGCGCAACCATCCAGATTTCATCCTGCACCTCAATACAATGCTCAATCGAATAAGAATCCTTTAGAGGAAACCCTTCAAGCATTTATGGAGGCACAAAATAAGATAACCAAAATTTTGAATATGTTCTTGCGCAAGTGGTTGAAGAGAAAAATGATATCAAGAGTCAGATAACTAAGCTTACTAATGCTCTTACTTTACAAGAGAGAGGCAAAATTCCATCTTAGCCTCAAATCAATCTGAAGGGGTCACATATGGTACAGGAATCCACCTCTAATTCGGAGAACATCAAGGGGTCCACACCATCACTACTTCCAATGGTAAGGTTTTAGATAGGCCTTTGCCGAGCCCACCTCACACAAGTGTCACCACTTGGAGCAGAACTGAAAATGTCCCCTCAAAAGAGCCAGAAAAGGAGTTTACGGTCCAAGTTCGTTTTTCCCAAGCTCTCAAATCTGGAGGAAAAGTTTCAGACAACCAAGGTGAGATTTTGGAACATTTCAAAGAAATTAAGATTAATTTACCTTTGTTGCATGTGATTAAGTAAGTACCGGCTTATGCCAAGGTGATCAAGGATCTATGCACCATGAAAAGGAGACACCACGTCAAAAAAATTACATTTTTGACAGAACATGTAAGTGTGGTGATTGAGCAGAGAACGCCGCTAGGGTGCCCCACAATTGCCTACCATATTGGGATACAAGAGTTCGGTCAAACTCTCTTGGACTTAGGAGCAAGTATAAATTTAATGCCTTATTCAGATTACTTGAAATTAGGTCTTTGAGAGATAAAACCCACATCCATGGTGTTACAGCTGGCCGACCATTCTATTTGGAAACCGATGGGGGTTGTAGAAGACGTTTTGCTTCAAATTGATAAGTTCTATTATCCTATTGATTTTCTGGTTCTAGATATTCAACTGTAGTTGATAGTGAGTCGAAGGTTCCGCTTATTTTATGATGGCCATTCCTTGCTACAACCAATGCTCTTATTAATTGGAGGAATGGTTTGATGAAACTTTCATTTGGGAATTTGAATCTTGAAGTGAATATTTTTCATGTTGGGAAGCAGCCCCGAGACGAAGACAAGTGCTATCATACCTATATGATAGACTCTCTCATTGCAGAGGAAGTAGATGAAAGGGAATATTCTAAATCTTTAGAATACCTCCTCTATGATTATGATTTGAATTATGAACTTTAGTTTTATCTTGTTATTGATGTTTCTAATGTTTCCTCTATTTATAATGACATGCAGGAAAAGTAGATGAACTTTTGGCAACCACGCTTTGAGGAATTGTCGTGTGAGAGAGACCAGCCGAAGCCATCTTCTATAGAGACACCCAAAGTGGAGTTATCCCCACTACCTGAAGGATTGAAACATGCAATTTTGGAACCAGGTGACACTTTTCTTGTTATAATATCTTCTGAACTTAGTGCTAAGCAAGATGATAAATTGGTAAATCTGTTAAGAGGACATAAGTCTGCACTAGGTTGGACTAGAGCTGATATTAAAGGTATAAGCCCACTGATATGTTCCCATAGGATTCATTTAGAAGAAGAAGATATCCCACATGGAGACCCCCAAAGAAGATTGAACCCAATGATGAAAAAAGTTGTTAAAAATGAGGTCTTAAAATTGTTAAATGTAGGAATCATATATCCTATATCAGACAGTAAATGGGTTAGCCCTACACAGGTTGTGCCAAAGAAATCAGGGGTCACAGTAGTTAAAAATGAGTTCTTGTTCCTACTAGGGTAGTAACTGGGTGGTGCATGTGCATTAACTATAGAAAATTAAACGTAACCACCCAGAAAGACCATTTTTCACTGCCATTTATTGACCAAATCTTAGAACGTGTGGTTGGCCATCCTTTCTATTGCTTTCTTGATGGTTATTCAGGTTATTATCAGATTGAGATAGCTTTAGAAAATCAAGATAAGACTACTTTTACATGTCCTTTTGGTACTTATGCTTTTCGTAGGATGTCATTTGGTTTATGTAATGTTCCAACTACTTTTCAACGATGCATGCTTAGTGTGTTTTCTAATATGATTGAAAAATGCATGAAATTCTTTATGGATGATTTAATTGTTTTTTGTGATTCTTTTGATTCGTGCCTACTTAACTTGAAAGTGGTTTTGACTAGGTGTGAAGAAAAAGGACTTGTGCTTAACTGGGAGAAATGTCATTTCATGGTGACTTCAAGTATTGTTTTGGGACACATCGTGTCTGAAAGAGGAATAGAGGTTGACAAGGCCAAAATGGAGTTGATCTCTAAATTACCCACACCTAAAACGGTAAGAAAAGTCCGGTCTTTTCTTGGACAAACTAGTTTTTACAAGAGGTTCATACAGAATTTTTCTGCTATATCATAATCATTATGCAACCTCCTAGTCAAAGATGTTGAGTTCAATTGGATGCCAGAGTGTGAAGAAGCTTTTAGAACACTCATCACTAAGCTAACCGCTGCACCAACCATGCAGTCACCAGATTGGAACCTTCCGTTTGAGATTATGTGTGATGCTAGTAACTATGCAGTGGGAGCTATTTTAGGCCAACAAAGGGAGGGGAAGCCCTTTGTTATTTATTATGCTAATAGAACTTTTAATAGTGCTCAAAGGAATTATTCTACAATTGAAAAGGAGCTACTAGCTGTTGTTTTTGCTTTAGACAAATTCCATGCTTATCTCATTGGTTCACCTATTACTGTGTTTACTGACCATGCAACTCTTAAGCACCTTCTTTCTAAGAAGAATGCTAAGGCTCACTTGATTAAGTGGATTTTTCTTTTGTAGGAATTCGATCTAATGGTCAAGGATAAGAAGGGTGTTGAAAATGTAGTGGCTAATCATTTGTCTTGATTGGAGTTCAATAACTCTACTGATAATAACCCACCCATTCAAGATGACTTCCTTGGCGTGCATTTGTTCACCATTAGCCAAGTGTCATGGTATGCCCACATCGTTAATTACTTGGTTTTAGGTAAAGTTTCATCCTAGAGTGCACAAGATAAGCGTAAGTTCTTGGTTGAGGTAAGAAAGTTTTATTGGGATGATCCTTATTTGTTTAAGTATTGCCCTGACCAAATAATGAGGCGTTGCATTCCAGATGGTGAGATTAATAGTGTCCTTAATTTTTGTCATTCTAAACTTGTGGTGGCCATTTTTCTATGAAGAAGACTAGTGCAAAGGTTTTGCAAAGTAGTCTTTATTGGCCTACTTTGTTTAAGGATACTAATGTTTTTTGTCGTTCTTGTGATAAGTGCCAGAAGCTAGGTACATTAACTCGTCGTCACATGATGCCCCTTAACCTCATCCTGGTTATTAAGATTTTTTATTGTTGGGGTATTGATTTCATGGGGCCATTTTCACCTTCTTTTGTCTATCTTTATATTCCTCTTGTTGTTAACCATGTGTCTAAATGGGTTGAAGTTGTGTCGTGTCATACTAATGATAACAAAGTTGTTGTTAAGTTCTTGAAAGAAAATGTGTTATGTAGGTATGGTACGCCACGTGTGATTATTAGCGATCAAGGGGCACATTTTTGTAATCGTTCTTTTGAATCTTTGATGCGTAGGTATGGCGTTATTCACAATGTGTCAACTACTTACCATCCATAGACCAATGGGCAAGCTGAGTTAGCTAATAGGGAGGTCAAGCAAATTTTGGAAAAGATGGTCAACCTGAACCGCAAGGATTGGTCTTTATGCCTTTCTAATTTACTTTGGGCATACTGTATTGCTTACAAAATTATCCTTGGGATGCCACCATACTGACTCATTTATGGGAAAGCGTGTCATTTATCTGTAGAGCTTGAGCATAAAGCTTATTGGACTGTCAAAGCACTTAATTTTGATTCAAATGTTGCAGATATTCAAAAGAAGTTACAGTTGTCAGAGATGAAAGAACTGAGGAACAATGCATATGATAATTCTAGGATCTACAAGTTTAAACTAAAAGTGGCTCATGATAAACTGATCCTAAGGAAGAATTTTGAGCCAAACCAATGGGTGCATCTTTATGATTCCCATTTGCATCTCCACCAAGGAAAGCTAAGATCTAGATGGAAAGGTCCATTTGTGGTGAAACAAGTCTTCCCCAATGGTGTTGTTGAGATTGAGGATCCGACCGATGGGAGAGTTTTTCGAGTTAATGGACAACGGTTGAAGCATTATGTGGAGAGGGTAGACTAACCTGAGGAGCTCACTCTTGTAGCTCCAGTCTGCAATGCTTAATTAGGTTCTATCTTTCTGCACTACCATTTTTATATTTCTTTTATTTTATTTGTTTTTGTTTTTCTTTTATTAGTTTTTATGTTTCCTTCTTATAGTTGATAAATTTGTAGGTTTAGTCTCAGCCCGTCATTCAGGTGTCCTCTATCTTTTGCTCTGTTATTTCTTTTATTTTTATGCCAGTGAGGACACTATCTCATTCAGGTTGGGGGTGGTAGCATTGCATGCACATTCTATGCATACTTTTTACATACATTCTTCTTGTGTGAAAGAGAGACAACCAACACATTGCTTAATGTTTTTATTCTGGTAGTTTTTGTGTGAATAAGTTTGCATTGCATGTTTGAGAAGCTTAGATTGGATTTTCTGTTTTTCTATCTAGGTATGATTTCAAAATTGTTTGGCTTATGTCACTTTTTTTATCTTGATTATCAAGGAATAACTTTTGAAAACTTTTTGCGCACAATATTAAGCTTTGTGGTTAGATGGATGTTCAATATATATAGCTAAGAGAATTGTCATGTTTAAGCACACATTTTTCTAGACACACATCTTTTGTGAGTGAGTGGAGAGTTGAGGAAACAACTTATGAACTTTCATTGATCTATTGAATTGGTTAGTTGCTGTTTAAAATGACATTACTTGGTTTGAGGAATGCTTGGATGATACACTGAAGGATAATATTAGTCAATTTTTGAAAAAAAAAAAAGAAGGGGAGCTAGTTCATGTTATGTTATGTGAAGCCTTTAGAATAACATGTGTAATATTAGTTATGTGAGAAACTTTGCACTTTCCCTACTTTGCATTATCAAAAAGAAAAGAGAGGGAGAGAGAAAAAAAATTGAAGAAGAATACTCAGTACAATAAAGTCTTCCGTCAATTCAAAAGACAAACTTCTTTTCTTGGGGAACAGTCTTTTTCACTATGCTCAATTTCTATTTGTATTGCTCTCATATTTGACTGATTGAAATCCTGAAGTTAGTTTGAGATAAGAATGGTAGAGTTCTCAACAACTAATTTTTCTATCTTCTGATCAATGATCATTTGTTTGTTTGTGCTCTAATTTCCAACTCCATGAGGGAAATCCCTTGCCCTAAAATGGTTTACCTATGAGGATATGGAGTTGAGGGTTTTACTTCGATTAATTCTCAAGGCTATGTGTTGCGGTTTGTGGTATGAAGGATTTGCTTAGTTCACACACATTCACTTTTGGAAGTTATAATTGAAGAAATCTTGATAGCATTTGTGATATTTTTTCAACATTTTTGTTTAAAATGCCTAAAAGAGAGACAACTTCCAGAGGTTGTTTTGGCATTATTTTCTTAGTCTTTTACAGAAGAGAAGATGAGAGAATGACGTCCAGGCACGGCTAAAGCTTCAACAAGGCTAGGGAGGATCTTGATCGATGAGTTTTAGTTATTATTTTATTTTGATTCTTTGAGAGATTTCAATGTTTAATTTTGTTCTTGAAAGACTTCTTTTATTATCTTTTTGATAAACCCAGAAATTATATTCTTCATTTTCCATAAGATTAGTCATGCTCTTTTTATGTGCAATTTGTTAGAAAATAATTGATTGGGTAGATTTATTTTATGGGTTGATCATTTATTGCAATATTGTCGGTTTGATATATTGTCGTTCTTGGATATTTATTTTTTACAAGTCAAAAAATACTAAATTTTTGTTAGAAATTTGAATTATTTGTTTATTATATATTTATTTTCCAAGTTTTTCTATATTTTGAAAAATAAGAAATTCAGGACATTTTCTTCAAAAAAAACATTAATACATATAAATCACACGTATTATACATGAGTTTTCAAGCTTTGAGCCAAACGCAATGGGATCTACTGCCAATATAAAGTGTGTTAAGATGCTGACAGCACAACATACAGCTGCACATCACGAACATCTCCAATCTCGAGTCAAACCGAGATTAAACACATATTTGTAATAATATAATAAAGATTAAGATTCCTTCCTTGAAAAGGGCAATAAGACAGGTTGAGAACAAGTGAACACTAATGCTCATGCTTATGGGGACCCCATATGATTAATCATTATCAAAAGAAAAGCAGGAGATTTAGATGACTAAGAAAGGATGTAATAATGATTAAAAAAGGGGGTTAAGTGTCCCCTCCTTGATCCCTAGAGAATATTGAGATTCCCGACTGTAAAACGCATCCTACAACTTGACCAAATCCAAATGTATGTTGCTTTGTTTTATTTGTAAATGCAATTGAAGAGGCAAACAAGCAATAGAAGCAATCAATCCTTGTTTCCTTTAGTACTTGATCTTGTTTTGGGTGACAGAAGTCTCCAATCCAACATTAGCACCTCATTATGTCCCTGCTGACCAACCTCCCTCTACCAGGTGAGCATAAAAAAAAAAAAAAAAAGGAAAGAATGATCAAGAGTCCTCCATATGAGCAAGTCAAATCTCTCTCTCTCTATATATATATATGGACCCAACTGATCAATGCAAGAGAGAGAGAGAGAGAGTAATAAATTTGGTCAGAAGATTAAGTTTGTGATCTTTGGAAGGACCTATAGCTAGATATAGTAGGACAGAGAAAAGTATGATAACAAGGGAAAATTTTTGGGTGGGGAAAGACGTTGTCCCTAATCTTTTAGAATATGCAATAAAATCGTCTGAAAGTCATTAGGCCCAAATTGAAAGTTGAATTTTCTATTTGAAAGGGAGATCTGCTTACATAAGAAAAATCTGACCAAGGCCAAAAGGGGCCTAATTTCTCTTGCACGGGATCTGTTGGGGCTTTTTTAGTTAACTTTCTTAGTATCCCACCCATCTCCTTAATTGCTTCTTTTGGTGTTTATTATTATATATGTATTATTGAGGATTGTGGGGAAGGTTAAGATGTAGAGAGAGAGATGCTTGCAAGAATAAAAGCCGAATACCATACTACAACTTGAACAGGCTGACGCCCAACACTGCTCCCGGGGCGGTACCAAATGGACCAAGGGCTGTGGTGGTTTCGGCCATGCTCCCTCAAAATTCTAGATTTCCAAGTCAATGATGTCCCACTTAACACACAAAGTGATTATTAAGGGGAAAAAAAATCTTTTGTCTCTTCTACCCTCTATTGAAGTGGCGTTTAGTGTCTACTTGGTATTAAAAATATTTAATTAATAATTAATATAAAGCATCAAAAGCATCGGAAAGAGTAAGACACCTAATTTGATTATTTTATAAATCATTCTTTTAGAAATGGTTTAGAAAATAAAATCATATAGTTTGTACGCTGGTGCTTGTAGAAACAATAACATCATATAATGTTTGATATAGTGTTTGCTATGCTGGCGTTTCAACATGAAGCATTTCAGTTTGAATCATTGGCCACGTTTGTTTGAGGTGTAAATGAGAACTAGAGTAAATTTTACACCCCATTCTAATTTTGCAGGTTTTTGGTAGAGGTATTAATATATCTCATAAATTGTTGTATAAATCTCGTAAAAAGTTTACCAAGATAAAATCGATGTAAAAGCTCCATCACTTCTAGGCTTAATGAAACTTCTTTCTCTCTCCATCTAAAAACAGGGCCCAAGGCAAGGGTTCTAGCGGCATGAAAAAGTAGTGAAGAGAATCAGCAGCCAAAAAACTACAACTAGTGAGAACACAAGCTTTGCTGGTCAGCGCCCTTTCAGTTAACCAAACCAGCAAGAACACAAGCAACCATTGCTAGCACAGGCCCACCCATACCTTGTACTGAAACTTATTTAATTATAATGGGGTAACGAGAAATGAACATTAAACCAGTTGGTCTAAATGGCTCTGATACCATCTTAGAGAACCATTCAACCTAAAAGCTTAAGCTGTTAGGTGAGGTCCTTGAATAGGTTGATATTCTCTTACAACTAACAATGGTCATCTCTCATATTTTGAGCAGAGAAATCTAAAACCGGTGAGAATACGAGATATGGTCGTCTCTCAGATTCTGAGCGAAGAAAACTAAAACTGGCAAGAACATGAGCAACCATCACCAAACATGGTCATTTCTCAAATTCTAAGAGGAGAAAACTAAAACCGGCAAGAACACTAGCAACCTTCGCTAGCAATGGTCATCTCTTAGATTCTGAGCAAATAAAACTAAAACTACGAAGAGCATGAGCAACCGTCACCAACAATGGTCGTCTCTCAGATTCTGAGCGGAGAAAACTGAAACCGGTGAAAACACTGGCAACTATCACCAGCAACAGTCATCTCTCAGATTCTGAGAGGAGAAAAAAATCTTTGATCAATCTCTCTCTCTCTCTCTCCCTTTTTACCTCTCTAATAAATCTCCCACACTGCAACAAACTAGAAAAAGAGTAACCTCCACTTACGTTGATGTAACCAAACAAGACAAGTGTAAATGGGCACAATAGATGATCCCTATTTTACACTTTCACTAAACCATTGTGTCTCAACTTCATCGGTGTAGAAATGCATTTATACCAGAGACAAATGCGGCCATATACAAATACAAATACTGAGTTTGGGAAAACTGCAAATACTGAGTTTAGAAATATTGTATACAAGGTTTTGTATTGTTCATATTTGTGCAAATACAAATATGTAATTGTATATAATGTTTTGCATTGCACATATTTGTATTTGGGTTTAAGAAATAGATCACTCCTTTACAATATACCTGGCTAAAGTAATTTAAATGGAATAAATATGTCTCCAGGCTATGTTTCACTTTAGAGCTAGACATACCCTTTACCTTCTTCATAAAACCATCCTGAGTATTCTAGGAGTGAGAAAGGCACCGGTGCTACAGGAGAGAGTTAGAGTGGTGAAGTGGTTAAAGCTTAGGGGACACAATTTTAAATTGAACTTGGATGGGGTGTTTTGCTGCCAAATCTGGAGACGATGTCAACTTTGTCACTTCCAAGATAAAGAGGCTGAGGGTCCCATTTGCAAACAGTTAAAAGACATCCAAGTCTCCCGGATGTAGTCCCAACGGCAAGGACTCTGACAGTCATGTTAGTCGAAGGTTCAAAAAATGCCAAGATATCAATAAGCAATGTACATGTGACAGAGGTACTTGAGACCATGGAATCCCTTATATAGCCAGAGTTGCCCGGGAGCCAACACAGTGGGCGCGGTGTAACGGCTCCTCCTGTTGGGGCCACGACTGCAGGAGTTAATAGGGGCATAATCCACGCGGCCGAGTGTAAACCTGCAATAAATGCGTTGGAGAGGGCTCAATCGAGAGCCTAATGTCCACAATGAGTGCCTTTGCATTGATAGCGGGAAAGGAAAATAATGTCCTTGTATGAGGTCGAGATGACAAGAATGCCCTAAGGGGCGCACCATATGTCGTCCACTGATGGAATGGCCAATAACACCCGTATCAGGGCGCCCAGGGGAAGCACAATGTTTGAACAGAAGTGGAGGCACCATTAGAGATCATGATGGTAACCTGTTACTGGCTTATGCAAAATTCTATGGTGAAGACTCAAACACAAAAGATGAGGCCTTGTCTCTATTAGATGGGCTTCAGCTCTGTGATGAGATTGGGTTGAATAGGATTTGAGTGGAGATGGATTCAGAAGTTTAATTAGGTGAAAATGATAAAAGGAGATTATGCTGTTCCTTGGTGGTTGTGGGCTATTTAGAATGAATTGAAGAATCTTCTAAGTAGAGTGGCTGCAGGGAAAGTATGCCATGCCTATAGAGAGCGCGCAACCAGGTTGCAGATGCATTGGCCAATCATGGATGTGATACGAAAAGGGGTTGGCTTTTACGACCAAGTGATCTTCTACCTACAGCTTTCTATGGGATACATATCTATACGTACGATTGAGTCCTTGGGTTTGTGAAATAATGTAAAAAATAAAAAATGCTTCGAATCATTGCTATTTGACTCGAACCTATTTTAAAAAAATTAAGGTATTTCGAATTTTTTATTGGCACGGACATTAGAGAAAACCTCTGAAATGATTTCAATATTGGACATATAAGCTAGAGATTCTTCGTCTGAGTTATTTCAGGACGGGACGAAAGGGAGTGATTGTACATATGGGATTGGGGCAAGGCGGGCTATATCCTTTCCCGTATAGATTTATTAATAGTTTTTTAATTAATCGTCTGAAGAAGTTTTGGAACTAGATTCAACTTGTCCTTTTTGTGAAGGAGCTGAAGAAACGGTGGAACATATTTTCATCTACTGCCCTTTCACGGTGGTTGTTTGGTTTGGATCCGACCTTGGTATTTGAATTACTGATTTTCCCAATCGAAATTTCTTTGATTGGATCTCTCACTGGTTCCATCCTAATGACACCCATGAGACCAATGATCTTATACTTTGGAAGATCATTGCCACTCTTTGGACAATTTGGCTCGCTAGAAATTTCATTATTTTTAGTCATCAAAGATGGAGTCCGGACTTCACCATTCATAAAGCTCAACTTATCTTTCAACTTCATGCTCCACCTCTTGTGTCTCATGGCTGTGGAAATATGTCTTCTTCAACTACTTCTCTACAACCACGGAGTTGGATTAGACACCCACATGGTAAATTGAAACTCAATTTTGATGGGGCCACTTCAGGTTCAAAATCTGGAGCTGGTTGATAATTTGGGATAATCCCCTTCGATGCTTCCCCAGCTCTAATACTGAAGCATTTGCCCTGCTTGAAGGTATCAAGTTTGCCTTACAGCTTGGGATTCAATCAGTTATCTTTAAGGTCCTATTCGTTTTTCGGTAAGTTATTTATCCAGGTAAATGCAGTTATTACTTAAGTAAATTTTCCTGAGAAACAGTTCAGAAGGCCCTTTGAAGATGATGCTAAGATAACTATAGACTCTTTGTTGGAGGTAAACCCAAACCCTCCATGGAGCATCCAAACTCCTCAGTAATCTTCACACCCAGATCTTGTAACAAGGCAGCTTACACCCTTGCAAAATTCTCTTTACACTGTAACTCTCCTAAAACTTGGTCCGTAATCCCGGACTTTATGAATTTCTGCCTTATCTTCTGATGTATCTGAATTTCTGCCAACCGACTAGTTAGTAAAATCTCTTGCTGGTTGTAGTGAAGGCTTGGGATCAAATCCTGCCTGTACCTGAGTTGGGAGGATTATGGATTGGGGAATAGGATACCCCCGTTGTATAGCCCCTTCAAAAAGAAATCAAAAAAACAAAAATCTCAAGATCCTTCTGGTTCCACTAGAAATCTCTCTTCTATTGTTCGGTGCCCACATAAATTATGCATATTCTTTCATCATTAACGGCAAGAAGGAAAGAAGCTATAGAAATTGTGAAATTTTAGTCGTGCATAAAAATATTTACCTGATGTAGGCACTGAATTATGTCGAGGTAATCTACTTCCCTTATTTTTAATTTTTCTTTGGATTAAAAGATTTATCAGTGCACTTAGATTAATTAGATTTAAAATAATTCTAAATTATTTGAGTCATTGTTCTTTTTGTAAGTAAACAGCTCATGGACTTAATGGGCCTAAAAAACCTATCCAATGAATAAGATTTTTATTTTTTACAAGCTTGATACATAGCAAGATTTTATTAATACGGTCAATGGGGTAAAAGTTGATTGGTTTATATTTGGATCAAATCGATCGATATAGTATAGATGGGCCGAATATCAGGGGTTAAAGTTGAATATCCGATTTAAAGAATTTACACATTGGGCCGAGTCCTTTAAAACTTCAACAAATTTCCAACGTGATCACCGTTCAAATTGCTGCCCTACTGAATATGGATTATGGATGCACTCAAATCTAAGTAGTATTTTAGAATCGTTATTACCTAGATGGTTGGACCATTTAGTTCAAGAACCGTTTAAGCAATCAATTCTGTTTCACTCTTAACATGTTCTTTGGAAGAAAACTGTTGACTTAATCAGCAATCCACTAATTTTTGACCTGAACAACAGTTTTTGACTATTTTTATTTTAATTTTTTTTAATTAAAATGAATCATCCATTCATACCAGACGGTTGAACCGCTGACCCAAAAACTGATGGCCAAAATGATTCCGGTTCCAAATTGATTTTTAAAACATTATCCAAATCTAAATCTAATTAGGTGCTAAGGAATAGAGACTATAACTTTTTACATCTACATTCTATTGGATGTAACAACTCCTCTATAGTCAGTCTATGACTATAACCTTTTTTTATTCTAAAGAAGTAAAATGTTTTGTTTTAGAAAACCCTGCTGTGGTACACAAACCGTGTCGCATGTCCAATTTAGAGCCGCCATGTGTCCCTGAACAAACGTTCAAGAAGATCACTGATGACCTGGACCGGCCAAGACAACCAACCAGTTCACCCAAACACCTCTAACATGACTAGATTCTGATATGGACAACCATCAGAAGCTCGGGCCGCTCCTCTATAAATAGGTAAAACATCACAGAAAAAACAGGTACTGATGCTATAACTCTCTTCTTTCTCTCACTTCATCTTTTGCTTTCTTCTCTAATTAGCCTCCTCGGCTCGGTCCGACGACCCTTGCTCACTTAAGCATCGGAGAGGTCTCTATCAAGGATACACCTTAGTGCCCTCTCTTTCTTATGCCTTTGGAAAGAAGCTTAACTCGACTAATTTTCTTAACTTGTCCAGTCTCTAGCTCCTTCACACCTCTCTTATCTGTTGCCTGAATTCGAATACATCATGGGGTTATTTAAACCCAGGCCTCAGCCATAACCAATCCAGTTTTCATTTTTAACATCAAACATTACATGGGTCCCTTCTTCTAATATGCAACTATCATACAAAGTCAGGTGGACTAGGTTCGGATAAACTGGTTTCAGCTGGTTTCGGCTACCTAAGGCCTAAACCCAAGCCCAATCCATGCAGAAGCTAGAATTGGGTTGGGTTGGGCTGAGGTTGTGACAGCCCAATTTGCAGCCTTATTTAATTTAAGGGTCGAAACGTTCTACAGTTCGATGAATACAACTCTACGACTCTACGGCACGTTGACATTGCATTCAGCTAATCCGAACTCCTCTCTAATTAGTTGTTTTGAACATCTGAAAATTAAGCATTACCCAGCAGCTCATCAAGTTAGAAATTTCAAAAAGCTTCGACCGGTTAACTAAGAACATCAGAACATTATCCAACTAATTAGAAACTAGCAAGTCTGGAAATAAAATAGCTTCAAGTTAACAGAAACACGTCGAATTAGCAATTTAAAAAAGCTTCAGTTAACTAAGAACTATCAGAACATTATCCAACTCACTAGAAACTAGCAAGTCTGGAATTAAAATAGCTTCGAGTTAATAGAAACTCATCGAAATAGCACAGAAATCAGTGTAAATGAGTCCATCCGCAATATTCATTGATGGTGCATGATCTAACGCTCTCTGTTGGCGGAGTTCGTGTGTCTGATTACATAGGTCACTTGGCCGATCTATAAAGAAAGAGAGAAAATATCAGAGTACTCGGGCTGCTTTATCTAGTGTGGGCACTTCGATACTCAAGTTAGAGAACTAGAATTTTCATAAAGTTAGAAAGCGAGAGAGAGAGATAGAGAGCTTGACTGCTAAATCGCGCATACCTTAAGGGATTGGAAGTGAGGCCCATATATAGGCAAACTGTCGTCAGCCTCACGAAACACATCTGGGATCTCTGGCCCATCTAGTTCGGTGGTGGTTTCATGCCTAGAGGTGGACTCCGTGTAAGTAGGTAACATTTATCAAATCCTGTCCAAAGTGAGAGGGGTGATAACCAGCTCATCCAATATGGTATCGTAATCCCAGGGAATTAGGAGGTGGTAGTCTACTTAAGGGGGAAGTCGCTCGACACGTCAAGAAGGCAGCTAACCAGAGTCAGGTTAGATCAGTCGAAGCAAGTCACCTCTTATTCCAACTTGAGGTCTATGCCAAGGTGTCACTCTGTTGTTCTGTAATTCCACGTGTTGTGATATCATTGGAGGACCAAATTACTCCTCGTCAATTGTTCCCCACTCCCAAGTCTGGCATGATCAGTCCGGAGAGGGAGTACTCTTAACCCAAGGTGATTTGGTCCGAGTTCCATCCTTGATCGTGGTCTAACCAATGGCTCAGGATCGGGTTGGTTTGGTTGGTCCGGCCTAGGCTCGATGTAGCGTACTAGGGATGCATGAATGCCATGCAATCATTAGGTCACATGGACGTTAAAAACCTGCTAAACTGATTTCAAATGGGCCAAGCCAGGCCGTCGACCAGACTAAGCTATGAGAGGTCCATTTAAAAAAATGAAAAAGATGTTTAAATTTTTATTTCATATGATTTTTTATGTATATAATTGTTTATATATACAATTAGACCTATTCATGGGCCGAGTAGTCCAACGATCTGGCCCGGCCTGACTCGTTATTTTTCAAACTTGGACAAAATTTTAGGCTCGTAGGCTTGAGCTCGGGCTTTCTTAAATAAGCATGGCCCGATACTATTGCATATATATATATGCTTCTTAAATTATTAATAAATATCAATTTACTATTAGGAAATATAAATTAGTTTATTAATTTATTAAATTATTACTAAATTAATATACTATTAGTTTATAAAAGTATACTGAAAATAAGATATTTTGTGTATAGATCGGGCTTCGGGCTTTATGTAAGGGATAGGCTTGGGCTCAAGATCTAGGCCCGATGGTTGGCCTGGGCTCGGGCTTAGGCTTGCACATTTTCTGTTGATAATGAGGCCCATGTTAATTATAAATAGGGGTGACAATTTTCCCCATCCTCGACGGGTACCCGAGCTCCCCGACCCCATCTGTGGGTACCTTGGCAGGGTTAGGGTCGAGGATGGGGCTACCCCTGAATCCCCAATCAGGGATGGGGACGGGGACGAGGAATGCAATCCCTGCCTCAACCCATCCCTGATTAATATATATATATATTATTCGTTTTTAAAATATTAATTATTAAAACTTGCAAAATAGTAAAAGTGTAAAATACTAAACTAAAGTCTAAAACCCTCGACAGAGAGAAGAGAGAAGTCAAGAACTCTCAAATCGTTTGTTTCTCGAACAGCTTTGTCAATTTGCCTTCCTTCATCTTCGACTCTTCGTCACCGAATTGCCATCACTATCGCCCACCGTCGCCGTAGAAGATTCAAAACCCTAGCTTTGTGCCTTCTCGTGTGATAGAGAATAGATAAAGAAGAGTTTCAGTCATTAGTCCTTCTAACCTTCGCCTATCATCGTTGATTGCCATTGCCGTAACGCCATCGCCCGTCAAACTCTCTCTTGTCGTCGATCTTAACTCTCCCAACGATCCTCTCTCTCTCTCTCTCTCTCTCTCTCTCTCTCTCAATCTCAATCTCTCATTCTCTCTATCTCAACCTCTCAGTCCATCAGGGATTCGAGTCTCCGACGGGGAATTCATCCCCGTTGGGGTCGGTGATGGAGGAGGAATTCCTTTCCCACCGGGGATCAGGGACAGGGATGAAGGGTGATTTGGGGGTTGGGGTCGGGGATGGGGAATGTAATCCCCGCCCCAAACCCACCCTGTTGTCATTCCTAATCATAAAACTATGATTTTTTACAAATTAAAATTTTTATTTAATTCTAGTATAGTGTAAAAAATATATAACATTTCTATATATATTAATATAAAATTTGTTATTTAAATATTATAAAATAATATTTACAGTATATGCATATAACTTCCAAGTTGAGCTTATTAGGGGTTGTTTAGCGTGGGCCCTATCTGCTAAAGCCATCATTGGACTCCAAAAGTTTGATACCCAATTAGAATTTCGATCTGATTATCCCTGATAATGTGTGGGCATGGTGCATATCTCAGGTAGACGCCTAGACCAAATTCAAAAGAAAATAATTGCTTAAGATTGCAAATTTATAGATCTAATCGGGTTTGGTTAAGTTATAAATGACTTGTTACTTTTTATTATTAATTATTCAAATATTGTTAGCCATTAAAATATTCTAATTGTTAAATTACTATATTTATTTAAAATACAGTAATTTCTGAAAATTATCATATTTTCATAAATATTTCTAATTTATTAGCTAAAACTAATTAAATGTAATTTTTTGGTAATTAAATATAACTTTTTGGAAATTAAATGTAATTTCCCACTTTTTATACGTTAAATTATAATTACTATTAGTTATAGTTTAAAAATAATTATTGTTTATTATATTACTATTAATAATTAAAATACATTATTTTTTCATTATTATTCAGCATTTTTACAATAAAATACAATTAATTTAATTTTTTAATTATTCCTAGTACTTTAATTAAGCTTTAGGTTTTCATAATTTTCAGATTTTTAATTAATTTGTGGTGTTTTTAAAGTATTTTTTAGTAATTTTTGCATATGATTTTTTTCAGTATTTTCAGCATTTATTTTTGCATATTAGTCACTACAAAATTAATTTTCATTTGCTTTCAGTAAAAATAAATTAAATAACTAAATAAATACCATAGTTAATAAAAAATATAACTAAATTTCAATATTTTTCAATAATTTATGGCTTAGGTATTTTCTTTAATAATTTTTTTGATGTTTTTAATAATAAAATACTATTAACTGTACTTTTTAATTATTTTCAGTAAATACCCTTATTAATATAAAATATTTCTAATTTTCAATATTTTTTAATTATTTTTAGTATTTTAATTATCTTTAAGTTTTTTAGAATTTTTCAGATTTTTAATTAATTGTTGGTTTTTAAAACCATCAATTAATATTTTTTATTAGCATTTGTTAAGGTCTCAACTCATAAGTTATCTAATGATATTATTAAAACTATCAATTAATATTTTTATATTTAAATTTCTTATTTTTATTAGTGTTTATTAAGTTGGAATTTAAGTGGAATTGAAACTCATTTTTAATATTTACTAAGTTTTGTTAACATTTATTTTTAGTGAAAGTTTAGTGTATTTTTAAATTAATAATTTTTTGATTGTTTAACCTCAACCTATTTATATTATTTGATTTATATCATGGTTTTCAAAATCAAACTGGACTGAAGAAAGAAGGATCTGGTTAGGTGATTGGTTGCGTTTTACCCCAAAACCGTTATTTTGCCAAAAATCGTTAATTTGGTTAGCAAATCGCTAACCTGGGCGGTCAAACTATTTGAACTGTCCAACGATTTGGCCATTTTTGTTTTTTTTAATTTTTTGTTAGAGTAGGCCGTCTGTTTGGTTCAAACGAACCGGACCTCTGACTGGTTCGTTGTTCGGTTCGGTTTTAAAAACCTTGACTTATATTATTACTATTCTCTCTCTCACTCACTATCTTTTAAATGTAATAATAACATGCATTAAAATAAGAGGCCTTGGAAAACCCAAAGCTCTTTATCTC
The DNA here is from genome assembly GCF_056320005.1 of Nelumbo lutea. Lineage (NCBI taxonomy): Eukaryota > Viridiplantae > Streptophyta > Magnoliopsida > Proteales > Nelumbonaceae > Nelumbo > Nelumbo lutea. Next base: position 87,167,411 of record NC_142686.1, read on the forward strand.
TCTTAAATGACTTTTTTAAATGTAATAATAAAATTGATTAAAATAAGAGGCCTTGGAAAATCCAAAGGTCTCTCTCTAATAATGTGCAACTTTATTAATCTAATCAAGATAAGCAATGATTATTGTTTTATATTTTTAAAACAAAAGAAAATAAGAAAAAAATGCAAAAAATGGAAAAATAGACAAATAACTTCTCTCAAAGGAGAGACATGCTGCCATGAATGGACCAACTTTAATATATTTATATAGATGTTGTCACATGCAAACCAATGTTTAGCATGCAATACATATACAAAAGTGGTTGTGATCTGAGACAATTCAAAGAAAAGTTTCTCTAGAAATAAGATAAATCGAAAATGAAGATGAAGTCGAGAAACAAAGATGTGGAGACAACAGCCCACTTTTGTCGAAATTCATCTCTGAGAGAAACAATTTTGAGGGAGCTTCAGTTTCTAGCACAGTATTTAACATGTCTGCCCCCAACGTTGATGCTGGAACTATGTCGACTCTAGCTACAACTACTATGAAAGTGTTAGGCATAGTTCCAACTTTCATCCTCATTGTTGGTAGGAGGTGTCTAGCTGGATTGGGAAATGGTCTCTCTTCAAAGGACAAGGGAGAGCCTACAAGGGAAAAAGGGTCTAAAGAGGTGAAAGGGTTGTAAGCACTTGGGGTTATCAATAGCAAACCGCCTAAGATCCGTGATGTCTAACACGAAGAGGACCCTCTTATTTATGGAGAAGGTGTTGAGGCCCCAAAAGGTAGGAGGTGGGGATATTCACTCTATATCAGGAAAGGAAATATACTGCTCGCTGGCAACTATTGGGTACGCTATTAGGTATTGCCACATGTTTCATGAATATATCCTCGATGATCAGCTTTCCTTATCCTCGAGATTCCTCATTACCCACACGTGCTAACACCTTTTTTGTGCATCGTCACTAATCCTACGTGGAGACAATGACAACACCGTCCAAAAGTCGATATTCATTAATGTCCTATGGCGACTTGCGAGGCACTTCTTTGTAACGGTTCAGCATATTTGAGTACACTCTCAAGTCTCGCCATAGGCTTGGTCCATTGTCCTTCCGATCCATTGTGAGTCTGACTTCATCACACTCTCGAGTGTGCTTGGATCTGATAGGAAAATCTTTCTGAAACTTGTTTGAGTATTGGTTACTAACTAAATTTGGTGGGTTGTGAGCTTATCGTGGTTCTATTTAACATGCTACGGGTTCATCGCAACAACCACGATAGACTATAGGTTAATCGTGGCATGGGGAACTGACCGTGGGCTGTTTGTAAGTGTTTCTATGGTGGTATTCTTGGTGTCTGAGTATTCTTTGAGGGTCTAAGTAAGTTGTACATACCTACATTAGCCCCCTGCTTATTGATAAATGGGAATTTGTCAATAAGCACATTGCTTTTGTTTTTGAGTTATGGCGGTTTCGTTGGGTTTGGTGTTTTGTTTACCTTGCAGTTTTGTACAAATCACGTATACCTTATATTTGTGTTTGGTAGCTTATTACGGTCTAGGGTTTAGCCCCCCTATCTTTTGGTGAGTTGTTTTCTGGCAACATTTAGTGTTATGTAAATTGCGTGTTTTGGTTCTCCCTTTTTTGAATGTTGTCAGAAAAGAAATCACTGAAAGATAACTAGTTAACTGGTTGGAGGTGCGTCTATTTGGTTAACCCCTTTGTAGATGGACTGGTGATTAGGTTGCAACGTCGGTCATTATTTCTTATGTGTCAATATGACAAGTGCCACGTGTAGTGTTCAGGTTCCTACTGGCCCAGTGACAATGTCAGATTCATCATTACTTCTAATGATGCATGTCACAACATTGTATCTTTTCTGAGGCGTACTAGTGAGGAATGTTGTTTTGTCCCTCGCGACGAGTCGTCTAGGTGTGCCTTTTCAGTTTCCCCCCTTTTGAGGTGTAGATTATCTATGAAAGGTAAGGGGTGTCTTGTTTTTCATCACAACGACTTGTTTCCACATTCGTTTTGTTTTTTTCATGGTTGAGGATGGCTCTTGGTCAAAATGATGCATAGATGCCTAATGGCGAATCCAAGGGCTCTAACTCGCCGTCTCCAGTGGGGTCGGCATTGTCCTTGGAATACGCCATGGTCCACCATCGGTTTAGATAGCACTGTAGGGAGAATGGCATAGCCCCTTTGGGGTATGATATTGTTGATGGAGTATCCGTTCATGGCACTCGCCCGCAAAACGGGTTTGTAGTGTTAAGAGTAGTGGGTTTTGCAGAAGCAATCACTCGGTTTGGTTGGATGCCTCCAGCGGAGTTTTCTTATGTCATTGTCAATCCAACACTGAATATGCTCAGATCAGTGATGTCTAAAATTATCAACCTACCGCATGACCAAATTTCATGGCCAATCCTCGCATAGTGGGTGAGGACTTGTGAGTCTCACCACAATTGGTTTCCATATCGCGGAGGTTGAGGATGGTGCCATTCAATTAGCGCGCATATTTTGGAAGGCAGGTCTTAGGGACACGCCGTTGGTTTACAAGCGGTCTTTAGCGAATGTGCACCATCGCATGGAGGCATCAGAGGCCAGACTAGAGGCGGATACCAAGCATCTTGCAAAAGTTGAGGCACAATGTGTTTATTAGTGCCACATGGTGGTGGTGTGTGAGGCAGAGATAGCTAAGTTGTCAGTATATGAGGCTTGGGAGCCTCTGATTCGAGATATTGAAGTTGTGAGGATCGTGTGGGACGCGTGACAAACATTGTATTTTGTTTGTAAATATGTGAATTTATTTTGTATGGAATCAAAGAATTCACCTGCATCCCAGTGTACTTATTTTCCTTTCATATTGTGTCGTGGTTTGAGAAAGGGTTTTGTGGAGCTCAGTCGAATTTAATCTTGTGTGTGTGGCACTCATAGTGTGTTGTTGTTGTTGCCCCTAATTTGTGTGAGTGATTAGTTTGACTGGGTTGTTGGACTACATCAATGCCACGGTGTTGGTGGTGTTGGAATGATGCAAGGACACCCTACAGTTATTCATCCTATCAAGTCAGGGAAGGCTTGTAGGGGGAAAAACTTTTCTTGAGTGATAGGCCTGTCAACTTAATGTCAAACCAGTGGAGGTCATCTGACTTGTCCCTTTGGGGTTTAATGGTTGGTTAGTCTTGGACAGGTGAAACTCATTGATAGCGTCATTCGATTGGCACTTGCAAAATCATTACACATCAATCACGCATCGAAGGCAAACTCAGTGACTGCTACGGTTCAGCGTCGGTTACTGGTGCAACGTGCTGTTTGAACTAAGTAATGCCTCAAGATTTGCATTGGCATCCGTTCGTGTGCACCACTGCCATTCGCTCTGCTACACATGACAATGTCAAAGAAAATCTTCATAAGACAGGGTGGATAAACAGGGCAGTGCTTCTTGCTCGCAGCTTGTGTGTAAGGTTACATCTGCTCCAATCCCCCTTTTGAAACTATCCATTGGTTCGTGTTGTCGCTAGGATGTTAGGGTTGCCAAGGGGTAGGGGGTAACGGAAACTGAAAAGAGGGTTGAGTGTCCTTTTGTGGATTTTGTGAGGATGGTCGATATGGCGGAGATTATTTCGGAGAGGGAGGCCACCTTAGTCGCTATAGGGGAACAAGGGTTTTGGCCCCTAGTCCCTGTGAGGAGAGGCGTAAAAGGCATGTCCGACCCTATTCAAGGGACGGAGTTGTGCCTCTATGGACTTTTTGATCAATCCATGTTCTATAAGTGCTAGGAGCCGAGGACTGACAATTCAAAATCCCCCAACAACTATTCAACATGGACAGAATTTGTACTCGAAAACCCCATGTATTGTCGGATGTTGCAGGATTCCGACTTACTCAGGCTCGTAGATTGCTATATAGGTCTATCCAGTAGAGAAGGCGTGAAATATATATGCCGTTTGTTGGAATTTTGGTGTTGTCATACACACACATTCATTGGGGCTTTTGGAGAACTCCCGGTGACAGTCGAGGACGCAATCACCCTATTGGCATTTCCTACTAGTGGTGCTATGTCTGCCCATCATCTGCAGAACATTGAGTTCATCTCAGCAAATTATAGAGAACTGTGCGATGAGCTTCTTTACATGGTAGGTTCGTTCGAGGCACGAGAGGATCAGACCACATCACATGGGAAGATGTCATTAGATCACTAGATAGAGTTTTTTGTTCGAATCGCACGGCGGACATGATGTAATGGTGAGGGGTTGGGTCGGTTAATGTCATCTCGCAGCATTTATTCTACACATGGTGTCTTGGTTCTCTTCCAAGGTCTGCTAGACTATGGGTTACGTACTTCCCTGGTCCCCCTTGCCGTCCTTGCCACAACCGGCCACTAGCTTCCCCTGGATTCTATGTTTCTGGGTTGTCTGTATGAGCAGCTGGACAACACCGTGAGGTAGTTGGTGGATCCAAGCTGCAAATGTCGTGTAAGGTATATCTGTGTGCCATTCCTCTGGATGTTCTTGTGCGAGCGGTTTGGTCTTGAAATTACCCCACGTCAACTTGCACGCCTCAGAGTTCCAGTGGCAACTCTATATGGAGATGAGTTCAAGGAAAAGACTTTTGAAGTATGCAAAGGGAAAATGGTGGTTACAGGCCACTCGCCATAAGAGCTTCAAGATAGCTGAGATCAATGTCCAGCTAACCTCTTTACGTGGGTTCAAGTGGAGGCCCTATTCCCAAATGGTTCGCGATGCTATACTGTTTTGTGTTGGCGCGCCCATCCCTAGTGATGCATACCAACATTGCACTCTAGATTTGGACAATGTTGTGGCAGGCATGACGCAGTTGATCACATGGTCCAGGGTCATAGCTTATCTCAATAGCAACGGCGAATCGCAACTAGTTGTATATCGTCTAGACCAGGTAATGCGTCAATTTGGATATGACGATTTGGGTGGGTAGTTTCTACAGGCCGCCAATGAAGATGTGTTCTAGACCCGTCGACACAGTCGGGCTTTCCCAGGTTGCTCATGTTGGCCAATAGCCGGTTTCTACAGGGAACCACGGTGTAAGGCCCTGCAATTGGCCTATCTTTGTGCGTTGCTGGCAGGTTTCCAAGAAGTGGTCAGGAAGTCCCCTAGGCCTCGTCATTCTCTAGCGCCTCCAGAGGGTCATGCCGCCAACCGAGGTGCCATCCCAATTTCCGTCACAGTAGGTCCTTTAGAGAGGGATGTAAGTGAATGCAAGAGGAGTCCGCTGGGGTAAGGAGAAGGGCATAGTAGCCGCCCATCGGTTATCAAAAGGGAGCGATCTGCAAGGGTATCCCATCATCATCGGAGTTATTGAACTCCAATCGAGACAAGTGATTAGCCAATACATTTTCGACACCCTTCTGGGTGACTACGTTTAGTTTCCTATAGTAATTGCACATATGCCACCCAGTCACTACCCTAGTAGGAACAAGAACTCCTTCCTCATTTTCAACTATTGTGACCCCTGATTTCTTTGGCACAACCTGTGTAGGGCTAACCCATTTACAGTCAGATATAGGATATATGATTCCTGCGTCTAACAATTTTAAGACCTCCTTTTTAACAACTTCTTTCATCATTGGGTTCAATCTTCTTTGGAGTCTCTACGTGGATAGTTCCTTCTTCTAAATGAATCATATGGGAACATATCAGTGGGCTTATACCTTTATTATCAACTATGGTCCAACGTAGTGCAGATTTATGTTCTCTTAACAGATTTATCAATTTCTCATCCTGCTCAACACTAAGTTTAGAAAACATTATAATAGGAAAGGTATCACCTGGTCCCAAAAATGCATGTTTCAATACATCAAGGAGTGGGAATAACTCTACTTTTGGTGTCTACATAGAAGATGGCTTCAGCTGGTCTCTCTCATGCGGCAACTCCTCAAAACGTGTTTGCCAAAACTTTTTCTGCTTATCCTGCATGTCATTAGAAATAAAGGAAACATTAGAAACATCATTAACAAGATAAAACAAAAATTCAAAATTCAAATCAGAATCACAGAGGATGTATTCTAAAGATTCAGAATTTTCCCTTTCATCTACTTCCTCTACAATGAGAGAGTCTATCATGTAGGTATGATAGCACACGTCCTCATCTCAGGGCTACTTCCCAACATGAAAAATATTCACCTCAAAAGTCATATTCCCAAATGAAAGCTTAATCAAATCATTCATACGATTAATAAGAGCATTGGCTATAGCAAGGAATTGCCTTCTTAAAATAAGTGGAATCTTCGACTCAATGTCAACTATAGATTGAGTATCTAAAACCAAAAAATTAGCAGGATAATAGAATTTATCAATTTGAAGTAAGATATCTTCTACTATCCCCCTTGGTTTCCGAATAGAACGGTCAACCAACTGTAACACCACAGACATGGGTTTTATCTCTCCATGACCTAACTGCAAATAAACTGAATAAGGCATTAAATTTACACTTGCTCCTACTCCAAGAGAGCTTGACCGAACTCTTATATCCCAATATGGTAGGCAATCATAGGGCACCTTGGATCTTTGTACTTTGGTGGCATTCTCTGCTCAATCTCTGTACTTACTTGTTCTATCAAAAATATAGTTTTATTGACATGGTGTCTCCTTTTCATGGTACATAGATCTGTGATCACCTCGGCATAAGCTGGTACCTACTTAATCACATGCAACAAGGTAGATTAATTTTAATTTCTTTCAAATGTTCCAAAATCTCACCTTGTTTGTCTAAACCTTTTCATCCAAATCTAAGAGCTTAGGGAAAAGGCACTTGAATCATAGCCTCCTTTTCTAGCTCTTTTGAGGGGGCATCTTCAGTTCTGCTCGAAATGGTGACATTTGTGCAAGGTGGGTTTGGCAAAGGCCCATCTAAAACCTTACCACTACGAGTAATGATGGTGTGGACCCCCTTGATGTTCTCTAGACCAGAGGTGGATCCCTATACAATATGTAACCTCTTCAAATTGGTCTGAGGCTGAGATGGAATTTTGCCTCTCTCTTGTATAGTAAGAGCAATGGTAAGCTTAGTTATCTAACTCTCGATATCTTTGTTCTCTTCAACCACCTGCGCAAGAATAGATTCAAACTTTTGGTAAGTATTTTTCTATGCCTCTATAAATACTTGAAGTGCTTCCTCTAAAGGATTCTTATTCGGTCGAGCATTGTATTGAGGTGTAGGATGAAATCAGGATAGTTGTACCTCTACACTCCAATTATTGTTAGACGACGTGAGTTGGTTTTGATCAGCCTTCCAACTAAAATTGGGATGGTTCCTCTAGCTAGAGTTATAGGTCTCTGAATAAGGTGAGAAAGGTTTCCTATACATTCCTAAGGCATTACACTGTTCTTTATAAACCTCTCTCATCTCACCATAAGTTGGGCAATCTAAGCTAAGTGATCCAATCCCCCACAGACAAGACTTGAAGTTTGAGTTTCTACCAATGGCAACCGTGTGGGTGACTTTATTATTTCTCATCTTTAAGGCCTCAAGTTCCCTAGTTACAGCTTCTAATTGGGCTTTGAGGTTGTCTTCCTCCTTAAAATGGTAAATCCAGGTTGGACGTGACCTATTAATACTATCAATAGCACTAGGTCCAATCCATGTGTGGGCTTTCTCACCTAACTCATTCAGGTAATCTATGGCTTCTTTACGATCCTTTTGCAAAAACTCCCCATTACACATTATCTCTATGAATTGTCACTCCCTATTGGTTAAACCCTCATAAAAATAGCTAACTAACCGCCAACTTTCATACCCATGGTGCGGACACAAGTTCTGTAGCTCTTTGAATCTCTCCCAAGGCTGGTATATGGATTCACTATCCTTTTGAGAAAAGGTTTAGATTTGTCTCTTAAGGTTGTTGGTCTTATGGTGCGGGAAGTACTTGTTAAAGAAAGATTGGGTCATTTCCGCCCATGTACCTATGGGTTTTGTTCTCAAAGAGTATAGCCAACTCTTAGCTCTCTCTTTCAGGGAAAAAGGGAAAATTTTCAGCCCAACAATGTCTGCAATATCAGCTCGGTTATGGAAGGTGGCCACTACCTCTTCAAATTCCTTAATATGCACATATGGATTCTCACTATCTAAACCATGGAAATTGGGCAAGAGTTGGATCATTCTACGTTTGAAATCAAATTATGGTGTATTCAGAGGGAACATTATGCATGATGGTGTGGCTATCCGAGGGTGGGGTGCATGTAGTCTTTCAAAGACCTAATAGGGTTTTCCTTGTGTTGACTCATGGTTTCAGAATCAGAGGATGAACTAGATGAAGTAGATGATACTTCTTCTTCAGGAAGTGGTGGTGGGTCTATTCACACACCCTAAGCTCCTATTTTTTTAACTTACAAAAAGAAGAAAAAGAAAATGAGATCAAGAAAATAAAATGAAACTAAAGAAAATGAAACAAACAAAGGAAATAAAAGATAAGTAAATAATGTTCAAACTCAGTTGTTGGTTTGGCTTCCTCGTTAACAACGCCAAATTTTGTGTCTCGCCCAAAATTATTGCCCTTGGCTAAGTGGTCATTGAAGCGTTGCTTTAGGTGTCGAATCCACAAAGAAGCTAATTAAACCAACAAGAGGAGTTATCGCTAAGAGTAAATAAACTAAAAAAAAAAAGTATGATTTTCTAAAAATAATAGAAGAATAAAAGTATTTGAATAAAAATAACAATGTTTAAAGGATGAAAAGTAGTATTGTGATGAACAAGGCTTCGAGATTCACTTGATCGATTTGTTTAACTGTTCTCGACTTTGATTCCTATTTATTACTTAATTGCAAGTTTTACATCCCAAACAAACAATCAGAAAATATAACTTTAAAAACCAACAACAAGAACAAAAGTATTTGTTCTGAGAAAATTAATTTACAATGAAGAACAGAGTGATCTATTCTTACAAGCTATCCAAGAATGACAATGTGTCAAACTAACAGTATTGTACTAAAGGACCATCCCATTAAATAAATTTACCCAACCAATTATTTTCTAACAAATTGTACATAAAAAGAGCATGACTAATCTTATATGGAAATTGAAGAATATAACTTTGGGTTTATCAGATAAAGGAAATCTCTCAAGAACAAAATTAAGCATTGAAACCTCTCAAGGAATCGAAGTAAAATAACAAGTAAAACTCATTGATCAAGATCCTCCCTAGCCTTGTTGAAGCTTTACCCGACCCGATGAAGATGTTGTCAGGGCCAGTGAGATTGATCGTGGTGTAAGTTATAGTTGTTCTCCCATCGACCTTCCCTTATTCTCTCTTCTCTTGGGTTTTAGTGTGTGTTTGTTAGACTGGTTAGTTGTGTTTGATTTGGTATAGGGTTCATTCACCGAGCATGTCGATGGTGTGTTGGACTCCCTCTTGTTTGGTCGTTCAGCGGAGGAGTTAAGGGTGGAGCAGCCCCTAAGGCTGAATCCGTGGGCGGTATAGGGGGTGTTAGTTTTGACAAGAATGTCTGCGATGTGGCTAGACTGGCAGCACATCAGGTCGAGCAAACGGCAAAAAGCTCGCATATAGCAATATCATGTCAGGAGGTCATTGTTGCTGCCAACAACATTGATGTATTTGGTGGTGTTGGGGAAAGGGAAACTATAGCTGATGGTGACAATGTTTCTCCTCGATCGGGGGTCACTGGTGATCTGGAGCGTTGTCCCGAAATCGAAGGGGGGATCCAACATTTACTCTCACTCCCGAAGAATTATCATATGAAGAAGACTTGCTTCATATACGATAACAATTGTTGGGGTGTTGTGATTGCCACAACATCCCTCCCTTGCATTTCCCGATGGTGGACCCGGTGTTGGTCCAAGGTAAGGAAGTCAAGTATAGCATATCCGGTGTCGTCGCCTCATTCGCGTCCCATGCAATTCAGGTGGGGTTGTTGCTGGAAAGAAAGTTGCACCCCGAGTTCGTGGGTCCTGTTCTGAATACTGTGGTGACCTTGATGAGTTTTATAATGGGTTAACCATCGAAGGAACTATCGTGGACCGATTTCCCCTACTGGATGGAGGCTTGCCGAGATTTTTCATCAATGGGCTTCCGTATGGGTCGAATCAAAAGGCGTATTGTAGTACTGGCACATGCTTTCTGGAAGGAGGGCCAAGATATTCCTCAGGTAGACCTATTTCATTCATTAAAGAACGTTTGAGACAGTCGCCAGGTTGTCGAGGCCAACATGAAGAGGGTTACTGATAAACTTGCAAATCTGAGGGATGAGTGTGTGTGGCAGGAGCAAATCCTTGAGGATTATAGAGCAGATTTGGACTCCTTGAAGAAATATGAGGAGACTAGCGGGGTGGTGGATGCCATAGTGGCTATACGTAGGGAATGGGCCAAGTGACTTTTGTTGTAATAGACTATCGCCAAATCATCTCGTGTTTTGTATAATAGAATCTTTGTATTAGTAAAACTTGTGATGTTTCTTTGGCGGGTCGACATCATCTATCATTACTTATTCGTAGTTTTCGATGTCGTAAAAAAAAATTTATCATATATGTCGAATGATGACCAAATCATTTGGAATTGATTTGTTTGTACACTCTGTAAAAAATAAGTAGTTTCATGAGTTTATAGGGGTAAATTGCAATTGAACATTGTTGTGGGTGTAATCGGTGGTGATTGTGTGTACTCCTTAGTTTTTGGATTCTTAGCATAGGTGTTAAACGTTGTTGAGAAGAAAGAAGACCACACGTGTCCACTTTTATTTGGAGGGACTTCACAGGTGTTTTGTAGTAAATGTTGGGAATACTAGGGTTCAAGTGATTCAGGGTCGAGCACCCATTGGGTGGTGCGGTCATGGTCAAGGGTTGTCGTGTCTTAGGAAGACGGGGCCCTTCATGGGCGATGCAATTAAGTTTCGGCCATATTATGGATAATTAGCGTAAGTTGGAGTTTTATTGCAACCATGTATAGGGAACAAAGTGTTGCTCATAAGCGGAGTGTTATTGTTAGTGTTAAATCAGCTAGGAATTATACTTACCATCGATAGAGTCTCCCAAAGGCTATAGGGAGGCATGGACCTGCCTGTGTTTTCAAGGCTTTTGCGGTGCTCAGGGTTGCCGGAGTTTTTTTTTTATGCCTGGGGTTGCCAAGGCTTTTTCTATGTCTGGGGTTACCAGGGCTTTTTCTGTGCCTGGGGTTACCAGGGCTTTTTCTATGTATGGTGGGTACCAGGGCTTTTTTCTGTACTTGGGGTCATCAGGGCTTTCTGTGCCTAGGGTTACCAAGGCTTTCTCTATGTCTAGGGATGCCAGAGCTTGGTATGGATGCCTGGGGTGCTGGGGCTTATCATTGAGGTGCCCGAGGTGTCCAGGGCTTTGTAGAGATGCCTGGGGGGGGGGGGGGGGGGCAGAGCTTACTAGTGAGGTTCCTAGGGTGTCTAGGGCTTTTATAGAGATGCCTGGGGGGCCGGGGCTTATCGCTGAGGTGCCCGAGGTGTCCAGGGCTTTGTAGAGATGCCTAGGGGGCTGGGGCTTATTGTTGAGGTGTCCAGGGTGTCCAGGGCTTTATAGAGATGCCTGGGGGGGTTGGTGCTTATCATTGAGGTGCCCGGGGTGTTTAGGGCTTGGTATGGATGCCTGGAGTGTTGAGGCTTATCGCTGAGGTGCCCAGGGTGTCCAAGGCTTTGTTAAGATGTCTGGGGGGCCAAGGCTTATCATTGAGGTGCCCGGGGTGTCCAAGGATTTGTAGAGATACTTGGGGGGTCGGGGCTTATCGCTTAGGTGCCTGGGGTGTCCAGGGCTTTTATAGTGATGCTTGGGGAGCCAGGGCTTATTGCTGAAGTGCCTGAGGTGTCCGAGGCTTTGTAGAGATTCCTTGGGGGGGGGGGGGGAGGGCTGAGGATTATCGTTGAGGTGCCTGGGGTGTCCAGGGCTTTTACAGAGATGCCTGGGGGGCCGGGGCTTATCGTTGAGGTGTCCAGGGTGCCCAAAGCTTTGTAGAGATGCTTGGGGGGCCGGGGCTTATCATTGAAGTGCCTAGGGTGTCCAAGGCTTTTATAGAGATGCTTGGTGGGCCGGGCTTATCGTTAAGGTGCCTGGGATGTCCAGGGCTTTTATAGAGATGAGAGGTATATATGTGTGCAGTCACGTGAACAGGACAACAAACGTATGCTCAATAAAAAGAATTTGTCATGGTATGAGAGTATAAAGAAATCTAGAAATACTTAGGAAGAGGGGAAGATAGTATCATGATGCAAGATTGTATTTTATGTAAAAAATGAAAAGAAAAAAAAATGTATCATGGAGCAAAAAAAGAATATATATTTGCATGTGTGTAAGGAAACATGATTACTCAAAGTAAGGTTTCAACCAGTAGCCATTTGTGGTTTCAGCATCAGCACCTGTGTCTATAGTTTTAAATACATAGTAACCTGACTTGTGGGCCTCTTTTATTAGATAGGGCCCTTCCCATGTTGGTGCAAATTTCTCTACGGACTTGCCTTACCTAATGTTAAGGGTTGTCTTTAATACTTTATCCCCAAGCTTCTAGGTCTCAGGTGTCTGTTGAAATTGGTTGCTAGTGCTTGTTTATATTTGTTTTTCTTCTCTGCCGCTCTATCTCTGATTTCATCTACCACTTCGAGTTCGTTTGCAAGCAAATTATCTAGATCCTCTGGTATGATCTTTTTACCCATCATCGCAACTACCATGGCAGACACGGACTTGATCTCTGTCAGCAGTACTACTTCTTGTCCATAAACCAAAGAGTAGGGTGTCGCCTGTGTGCTTTTCTTGATCGTGGTGCGGTAGGCCCATAGCGTCTCTAATAGCTTCTCTGCCCAATCCTTCTACCTATCAGCTACTATTTTACTTGGCACTTTTAGCAACATCTTGTTCGTGGCCTCTGCTTGGCAGTTACCTTGGGGTAGTACGTCGTAGATGTACCCAATATTTCCCTATACTACCCTAAAAGGTCGCAAACCTCTTGATTTTTGATGGACAGGCCATTACCCATCAATATCTGCATCGGTACCCCAAACCTATGGACAATGTTTTGTTGTAGAAAGTTCGCTATGTTAGCAGCAAAGATTCATTGTAAGGGAGTGGCTTCCGCCCATTTAGTGAAGTAATCCATTGCAACGATGATGAAACAATACCCCTTGGACGGTGGGTGTATCTTCCCTATAAGGTCTACTCCCCAAGTGTGAAAGGGCCAAGGTGCGATAACAGAGTGTAGGGCATTGGCAGGTTTACGAATCCTCTCCCCGTAAGCTTGGCACTTGTGACACCAGCACATATGCCATTGTGTGTCCTCCATCATAGTTGGCCAATAGAATCCGAGGTGCAAGATGTGGTTATGCAAGGCAAGATTGCCATAGTGGATTGTGGGTTCGGAATTGTGGGCTGCTTCCAAGATGTCCTCAATTTCCTTGCCAGCCAAGCACCGTAGAGGTTTGCTTGTGTAAGACTTTCTGTATAGCATGCCATCTTGGAGGTAGAATCTCTTGATTTTGGACAATAACTTCCTCCGCAAGTGAGTATCAATTGGAAGTGTGTGCTTTTGCAAGTATTCTATATATATCCTCCTCCAATCTTCATCATAAACCACCAAGCATTCCTTGTTATCTGTTTGTAGAATGCACTTATCGCATTCCCATTGTATTCTAACCGAATCCCATTTCATTGTAGGCCAATAATACCCCAATCATTGTAATTTGCAAAACAGAGGACTCATGACTGCCCCATAAGTCACCTCGTGAATCTTGCCCAATGTGGCCTCCGCTTCCTCCTTGCCTAAACACCTTGTCCTTATGCCATTCGACTCTTGATGGTACGATACCCCGTGCACTAGCTAGAACTTTGTGATCTATGTCTTGAGCCCCCATGGTCTACCCCTTTAGTTTCTATATTATCTCATATCTCCAATCGTCAACTATTATCTACTTTTCATCTTTCACTTGATCTATCAAAGTGATAATCGACTATTTGTTGATGGTTTGAATGGTGATTTCTATTGGCTTGGGGATAGCTCATTTCTTGGATCCTAATGTGGCTAAGGCATCGATGAACCTGTTCTTGGCTATATTTTGATGTTCGAAGAGTATGCCGAGACTGCGAAGTAATTTTTGTATCAAGGTTCTATAAGGTAAGATGGTGAGCTCTTTTACCGTTGTGCTTCCATCGAACTGCCCAATTACTAGATTCACATCACCGAACACTCTTATCCTCTTCGCGCTAGCTTTGATTGCTTTTAGCAGGCCAAGAACCAATGCCTCATATTCTGTTATATTGTGTGAGCATGGGAACTGGAGTTTAAATGAAAAGGCCGATGTCTGCCCATTGGGCGGAGTTAGAGTTACCCCGGCACCGGTAGAGTTGCTTGTGCTGCTCCCGTCGAAGGTTAGGATCCACTCACTACTTCCTACCAAAGTGACCCTGGGCATGTCTCCAAGGATTTCTTCCGATATAGTGAAATCGGAGGTGGACGGGAAAATGGCCAGTAAGTCGGCAGCGGCTTGAAATTTAACAGCCTTGGGCTATGTATATTCTATGTAGTACTCATTAAGCTACATCATCCATTTCACGAGTCGGTCAGACAAGGGAGGCCTATCCATCAAAAACTTGACCGGATCACTTCGTGTAATAAGCCTCACCTTTTGTCCGAGAATATAATGCCTAAATTTATGTGTGGTGAAGACTAGGGCTAGACATTGTTGTTCCATGTGGGAATAGCTCTTCTCCACTGTTTTGAGGGTTCTATTAGCGTAGTAAATGAGGATTTCCAGTTTTCTTTCGTCTTCCTCTGCTAACAGGCATCTTATAGCTTTGGCCCTGTCTTAATATACATCCTGAACTCTCGTCCATTTTTAGGAGGTTGCATCGCGAGCACTTTGGCTAATGTTTGTTTTAAACATCTGAAAGCGTCTTGGTGCTCCTAGGTCCATTCAAACCCAACGGTTTTCTTAACCAATTTTATTAATGGCAAGGCTGAGTGTGCAAGGCCGAGGATGAATCTCCTTAAATAGGACACTTTCCCAAGGAAAGTCTTCAATTGGGACTCATTCACTAGTCGTGGTAAGTCTAAGATGGTGTATCCTATCTTGGTCCACTCGGTAACCTAAGAATTTGCCTGATTATACTCTGAATGTGCATTTTAACAGGTTCAATCTCAGTTTGAATTCCCTACACCTAGTGAAAATTTTCCTTAGGACTTTGGGATGTTCTACTTTCTTCTTAGTTTTGATGACTATATCATCCACGTAGCACTTTATCTCCCGATGGATCATATCATGGAAAATACTAGTCATTGCTCTCTGGTATGTGGCCCCAGCTTTCTTTAACACAAAGGGCATCATATTGTAGTAGAAATTTCCTATATGTGTTCTGAAAGTTGTGTGAGGGGCACCCTTAGGGTGCGCTCTTAGGTGGATCATATCACGGTGTAATATTCTTTCCTACCATCCGTACACATCTCCTCCTCTTCCGTCGCTCCAATGTTCCCACAAGTTCGCTCTTAGGTGGCTATAGTAGCTTTGTCCCCTCAACTTTGGCTATCCGGGTCTCACCATCCTCCGCTAACTCCATGAAGTAGATAGCATCCTAAAGGTGCATTTCGGTCTTGTTGAATGGAGCCCTGGTGGCCGGATTCCTTGTCGAATGGAGCCCAGATCATGTACCAGTGGGCATCCTAAGAGTGTGTGGTAAGAGGTTTTTCCTTGGACTATTTGAAATTCCTACATTATGTTGAACGACCCAATTGCGACTTGCAGCTCTATAGACCCCTCGGTGGTCGAGTGGGTTCCATTGAAATCTATTATTTCCAACAGGAGCCCTTTGACGTCTTCCTTCTGGATGCCCATGAGCTCTAGTGTGTGGACCAATATAAGATTTATGGAACTCCCGGGGTAAACCATAAATCTCCGCATGTTATACCCCCTATCTTTGCCATGATGTATAGGGGCCAGTTGTGAAGGGGGTCAGCTGCTAGCATGTCATCCGTCGTGAACTCCACGCTACTACGATCGCAACTGTACGGCTGTAGGGGGTATTGAAACACTTATGCCAATGCCTTGATGGCCGATTCTCGTGTTGCAGTGTTGGCCCCTTGCTTAGTGAAGAATTGACACAGTTCTTCACTTCTCTCCAATCTCTCTATCAAGGCATCTACTTAGTATTGTCCCATAGCCCCGACTACATTAATGCTACCTCCCCGAGTGTGTGTTGGCAAGGGATCAGTCTCCACGCGAGCTGGTTCTTTTGTTACAAGCT
Organism: Nelumbo lutea; assembly: GCF_056320005.1. Lineage (NCBI taxonomy): Eukaryota > Viridiplantae > Streptophyta > Magnoliopsida > Proteales > Nelumbonaceae > Nelumbo > Nelumbo lutea. The sequence continues at coordinate 87,183,613 of NC_142686.1, forward strand.
GATCTAGTTTTACTTTCTATGCGAATATCCTTCTGAGGAAGAAGTAGTCCATCAATTCATGTTGCGGTGTTTGGTGGTAGTCGCACCGCCTATCGATGTGTGTGCCTTTTTCCAGATTTACTCCCGGTGGTGGTGGTGGCAAGCTGATGATCCCATCTTCTACTAATTTGTTCATGATCATGATCAATTCTTCTTTAGTACAAGGGAAGGGTGGTGCATCTCTTCTTCCTTGGGTATTTCTTCTTTAGTACGACCCCTGTTTGGCTATCCCATGACTCCATGGCCTTCTGTCGACCGCGTATGCCTCTTCCCTGCCGTGCGGGGTCATTCCCTTAAATGTTTTGTGTTGTTCTCTCCATGCATTTCCAGAGCTGGCTAAAAGTTTTCGCTTCAACGTTTTCGATGTCGATCCGGTATGCTGGTCACATCCCCTGAACGCATTGTTTGACGAAGCTTTTCTTAGTGGCATGCTTGTCGAAGACGGAATAGGTGAGCTTCTTAAATCTCAAAACATAGGCTTGTAGATCCTTCCCTGGCCCCTACTCCACATTTCGGAGATCTGCCATCATCAACTTCCTTTCCAACGTAAACCATTTTGATAGGATTTTCTTGGCTAGCTCTCCCCATGAGTCAATGCTCCCGGGAGTGAGATTCACAAACCATGTGTATGCTGGTCCTATTAGCGATTTTGAGAATTCCCACACCTTGAGGTCTTCGTCAAGAGCAAAGGGATCAAAAGAATCTTCAAACTTTCTGATATGTTCCTACGGGCTACCTCTTTGTCCGTCATACTGTGGCAATTGTTGAGGAGAAGCGTACCCGGTAGGATATGGCTTGTACATATCAGAAAGTTTGGCCACGGCTTTCGACCACTAAACCTTGAATGAACTCCTTCAATTCGTCCCTGCTGAGGGGAATATTCAATAGTGGGTCGATGTTGGGTGGAGCACGAGGTTGGTAGGTGGGTGCAAATCCTGCTTGGGACGGGGATAGATTCGATCCTGCATGGGATGGGGCTGGATTGCCCCTGTAATGTTGTTCAGGGACTCCAAGGAAGGTGGGTCTGACACTAGGAGTATACCGGTTGGTATTTGGAATGCCAGGGATATTAATAGTAGGTGTTTGCTATGCATGGGTCGAGCAGTTAAGCAATATTTGCAGGGTGCTTCTCGTTTCCTCCATGTTTTGCTCTATCCTTTTGAAGCATTATTTAAAGAGTGGAAGGGAAGCCTCAAATCCATAGATCTTGTTTGACAAAATCTCGATATCGGCCTGAATGGGTGTCTCTATCTCGGGTTGGTTCTCGATCTCAGGATTAGCATTCTCTTGAACGTCGCTCTGTTCCTCAAGGATGGTAGTAAGATTGATTCTTCTTGAGGCCATCCTTCATGATCAAAGAGTGAACCAGAGATTCTACTATTGGTAGGAGGTGTCTATCTGGATTGGGAAATGGTCTCTCTTTGAAGGACGAGGGAGTCTACGAGGGAAAATGGGTCTAAAGAGGTGAAAGGGTTGTAAGCACTTGGGAATATCAGTAGCAAACCACCTAAGATCTATGATGTCTAATATGAAGAGGACCCTCTTAATATGGAGAAGGTCCAGAGACCCCAAAAGGTAGGAGGTGAGGATATTTGCTCTATATCAGGAAAGGAAATATACTACTCGTTGGCAATTATTGGGTACACTATGAGGTATTGCCACATGTTTCATGAAGATATCCTCAAGGATCAACTTTCCTTATTCTTGAGATTCCTCATTACCCATGTGTGTTACCACCTTTTTTGCACGCCATCACTAATCCTACGTGGAGACAATGACATCACCATTCGAAAGTCGATATTTGTTAATGTCCTGTGGTGATTTGCGAAGCGCTTCTTTGTAACGGTTCCACATGTTTGGGTCGGGTCTCGCCACTGGCTTGGTCCGTTGTCCTCCTGATCCGTTGTGAGTGTGACTTCATTACACACTTGAGTGTGCTTGGATCCTGTAGGCAAATCTTTCTAAAGCTTGTTTGAATTTTGGTTACTGATTGGATTTGGTGGGTGGCAGCCTTATCATGGTTCTACTTAACATGCTATGGGTTCATCGCAACAACCATGGTTGATTGTAGGTTAATCGCAACGTGGGGAGTTGATCGTGGACTATTTGTAAGTGTTCCTGTGGTGGTATTCTTGGTGTTTGAGTATTCTTTGAGGGTCTAAGTAAGTTATACATACCTACACTCATCTTTATCATCGTTGTCTTTTCAGAGATTTTTGCCTGTTTCCTCCTGAACTATATTCATTGTGGTGATTCAAGGACTTACATCGACATCATGGCCTAGTCATTCGGGAGGCTTTGGAGCCCTGGCAGTTCGTATTTGCGTTTTGATCACCATTGATGCCTTGATCATCTATCTAATTATAATTGGTAAGCAGAAAGATAGTTCCATGCTTGACTTTAATTTCTCATGTTATTTTTGACCAGTTTGAATCTGGTTATAGCTTAAAAGTTGGGTATCTCCAGACGGGTCACTCATATTTGTTCGACGGATGACCAACTGGATTCCTACTCTGGATTTGTGATTGTTCTAGCTTAAGGCTCTAAGCCCCAATCTGAATTAAACATGTGAAATTTCACTCGTTCAGAAAATGGTATTGATTTGAAAATTTGAACAAATTGTTCTTATCCCAATAAGAGATGATTTGGTTTACCGACAAGACTAGTACTCTACAAGTATTTGTGTATTTCTATACTAGTAGGGACCCGTGCGATGCACGAGAAAATATGAAAGATTTAATAATTTTATTTTTCATTTAATGTTGATTTATAAAAAATAATTTATTTTTAATTGAATATGAATACTTATTTTTAATAAAATTAGTTTTATTAATAATTTGTATTAATTTTAATATTTTTTATTATTTTTAAATAAAATTTTGATTAATTTTAAATAAATAAAAGTAATTATAAAAGCTGATATTTTTATTAATTCCACTAATAATTAACAATTATATAGGAATGACAACGAGGTGGGTTCAGGGCAGGGCACCCCATCCCTTTCCCTACCCTATAGTCAAGACACTCTACCCCATCCCCGCCCCGTCCCCAGTGTCACACAGGTTCAGGGCAAGGTAACCACTCCCCAATGTTGGGCAAGTTCAGGGGCAAGGCACCCCACTTCTCATCAAGGATAGAAAATCCTCGAATTTCTCCACCCCGTCCCCAGTTTTGGGTGAGTTCAAGTGGAGGTGTAAATTAGGTCATGCTGGGTCAGCACGATACGACCCGCATTTGGCCCGCACAAAGTGCGAGTCATGTTGTGCTAGCCCATGAGGCATTCTGGGCCATGCCTCCCTCCTCTAGGATAATTTCGGGGGTCGATTTGGCACGACCCACGGCTTGAGCCCGCATGGGCCCATGCTGTGTTGTGGGTCGGGCTGGTCCATGGGCCAGGCCATGCCACACACCAAGCCAAGCTCAAGGCAAGTCACCCACTCCCTATCCATGGTTTTAATATTGGACCGGATAAGGAACCGTTCTGGGGTCGAACGGTTTGACTGTTTGGTCCGAACGAATGACCCGCTTTGACAAAAAAGTAAAAAATTATAAAAAAAGGCCACAAACTGTTATTTAGGTTGACAGTTTGACTGCCCATGTCAGCGGTTCGCTAACCAAATAAACAATTTTTTGACAAAAATCTGTTTTGAGGTGAAACGATGTCTAGTTCCCAATTTTCCCGGTCTAACCATTTGGTTTGATCCAGTTTTGAAAACACTGTCCCCGTCAACCCAATATTCGATTTGATGATAGAAATGATCAAAATGATATATTGAGTATCAACCACATTGTAAATTTCTAAAAGTACACTAAATTGTCTTTAATATTCAAAAATGTAATTTTATGAAAATTTTGGAAAATTTATTGTACTTGTGTAATTTTGAAAATTTATTTAAATCATTACTAAATAATTTGTGTAATTATTTGTTCAAATTATAGTTTTCCATTTCCCATAGTCATTTATCTTTAATAATTTTCAATAATTTGCAATGATAATTACATAATTTTTCAATGGTTTTCCAAAATCTATCAAATGTAAAAAATTTCCCTAAAATTTCTAAAATATTCTAATCATTTTCATTAATTAATGAAGGCATTTTAAATAAACTTTCAAATACTTTATATCTTTTAATTTCAAACATGTTATTTTACAAAAATGTAGTTTTATGAAAACTTTTGAAAAATTTATTACATTTGTGTAACTATAGGGATTTATTGATTTTTTTTAAATTGTTATTATATATATTTTTTATTTGGTAGTTTACTAACAAAATTACACTAATTTATCTTTTATTTTTTAATATAAATTAATTATTAATTTCATTTTCTAACATTATAATATTTTGTTCCCCCATTTGTATTTGGTTATTAATTATAATAATAATAATAACTAAAATTTTATACTTTTTTATAATTGTTAAATTTGATTCTCAATTTTATAGAAATTAGTTAAAGAGTTTTCAGTTTCTATAAAATGTTGTTAATGAGTTAATTAATAACAATATTTATTAATTTTTGGTAATTTAATAATTGTACTAAAAAGAATTTTTAATTTTTGGTAATTTACTAACCATTTTTTTAACTTTTGGTAATAACACTATTTAATACTCATTGAATATATGGGTGGGATTAAATATTAATCGTATTTAACTATTTATTAATTAATATGAATAGTTAAAATGAGGGAGAGTGGATATAGATTGGGGGATGCATTTTAGGAATTGATTAAGGAGTGGGGAAACATGAGACTTTCCTAGTTTAAATGAGATACCTTAGGAGAGAGATTATAGGAGAGAAAGTCAAAGAGAATGTAGGGTGGGGATAATGGAGCAAGGAGAAGCATGGTGACAGGGACCTGTGATTTGTTAAGTGAAAGTTAAACAATAGAAATACATAAGAGTATATAATTATTTTATATTTTAACTTTTTAATAAACAATTTGATCAAACTCAATCCAAGTTAGTCGGTTTTCTAGTATTTGAGATCAGCTTTGGTTTAGTAAATATATATTAATATTTTATATTTTAAATTTATTTTTTAATACGGGAAAGTAGGAAAATTCTCATATTTGTTAGTCTAAAATATTTTATATCATAGATTTAATTTTTGTAACTTATTTTTTAATAATATCATTAATTTTAAGAAATTTAAAGTTAATTTTCAAGTTTAAATCTTTTGAACAAACAAACTAAACCGAAAATAGACCCAAAGCGGTACAACCCGATTTGGTGGGTTTTTTTGCTAATGGTCAATCGGTTTCAAGTGACAAATTGCGGACTTGACCAGATCGATTTGGTTGGCGAAACAACCTGCAATTGAATTGAACCAATCGTTGAACAAATTACTAATAAATATAATTTTGTTGATAGTTATTTTCTATAATTATTAATTGATATAAGTAAAATTAGTTATTTACAATATTATTTAGTTATTGAAATAATATTGTTATTTTAATTCTTAAAACATTAATTATTTATTTAATTTAATAATCCATAAAATTATAATTGTATATTACATAATTCGTAATTAATTTTGTAAAATATTAAATTATTATTAATATGAATATTACGATTTATATTATAATTATTTTTCTACTTTTAAGATTTTTTTTAAATTTATTACATAATTTCTTTATTCTAACTATTTAAAATTTTGTCATGTTAAATATATTTTTAATATTTAAATAATATATAAAATATTTAAAAGTTTTCATTATTTGAATTTTAGTTATTTTAATGTTATTATATAATATTAAATATTTTGTTATATTATTTAGCTATTTTTGATGTTTTTTAATTAATATTATTATTTATTGGAATATTTAAACAATGTTTAATTTATTAATGTTAAATTTTTATTATTTGAATAACATTTAAATTGAATAATTTAAGAGATAAATAGGAGTTAGAGATAATTTAGGAGATTAATAGAAATTAGAGACAATTTAGGAAGAAGTGGGGGAAAGTGGTGCCACTTGTCTAAACATTAGAAAAGCAAATCCTTCTTTTCTTTATGGTTGTTAGAAATAGTTAAACATATGTGATTTTAGAAAAATTATATACAATTAAAAAGTTCAATAAAAAAAGAAAATTAGGAAAGAGGGTTTGAAGCAAGGAGAGGTATAATGACCTTAAGAGACCAATTTAATATATATTTGATGATTGATAACAAAACTAGATGACCCTTGGGTATTTGTATATTTTCATAATGTTTTGTTGTACTTTTTAAAAGTTTTGATAATAAATTATTGCATTTTAAATTTCAGAGGCCAAAATGGCACTAGGCCGAAATGACATGATACAAATTTTCAAAATGGATAAAAGGGAAGAGGGGAATGAATATAAAGTGCGACTCTCAGTCTCTCACTCTTGGAGTTGGGACCCATGAGAAACGGTAGTGATGAACTGCTGATAGATGACCGTACAATTTTCTAAACCCTGCATAGCCGGTAATCCGGTTCATTCGATAAGGAGGCAAAGTTGAAGTGAGTCAACTGACCGGGTCGGCTGTACAATACAATATAACTAGCGGGTTTATCCTCTTCTTCTCTTCAAAGTTGTAGTTACGCATTCAACTTCCCAGTCTCCCGCTTCACTTCTTCATCTCTCGAAATTTAGTAGAATCACTCTATTTCTCCGGCGAAGCAACTAACGATTTCTATCTCATTTTTCTTGACTCCAACCTGGTTTTTTGCTTTAGCAAAATTTTCATCTTTTTAAGTAAATAATTAGTACCTGCAATTCTTTTTCGGACTCCCTGCTGTTGTATATGTTGTAGAAATGGCGTCTCTAGCACCAACTTGGCTTTATCAAGGTGCCTATTTTTTTTTCTTGAATTTTCAGCTTCTTTGATAGATAATTATGATATTTCTGTTGAGATATATTTTGAACTTATTAGTAAGAGAAATGTGTTCATTTCCTTTTTTCCTAGCAGATAGAGGACCTAAGGGTTTGGCGTCTAATGATGGATTTCTTATTGGGAAGTCATGTTTAAATTCCCAGGTTTGTTTAGTTTGGATAAATTTAAAAGGGTGTTCTACTTCTTATCACCATTCCCTGCATTCCTGTATTTGTATTATGCTTAAATTTTAATTTTTCTTGGTTCTATTATGAGTTCTCGCTATTTATCAGTGATTTGTGTAAATTCGTTAAATTTTTTAACTGGGTTTTTCTGGTAATAGAGAAATACTGAATCATATAATCTTCACATTGAGAAAAAGAAATACCCTAGGATCTAGCTAAGTGCGTTGAGTATTTAGCATAGAATTCCAAGGTATTGAATATATATGGTCTAGTTCATTCTGTTACCTCAGTATTTCCCTTCCATTTTGTGTTAAATTTTGGTGCCTTTGGTGCATCCCTGAATAACTTTTTTGACATTGTAAGAATCTGTCTTGTCCATACATTGCTAATCTATGGAGAAACATGGACTTGTTGCACCTAGATATGACCTCGGGCTCAGTGGTTTTAGTTTGTTGTGAAAATGCTGATTTTGAGTAAGAGAATTTTCTGCCTTTAAGAACAGATATTGTGTTGGAATATTTGCTAAAACAATTAATATCTGATTTACTGATAAAAAAGCATCAATATTCAAGTTGAGTAGAGCTCTAAGAGGTCTTTTAGTTTTATTAAATTTATCTTCTATATATATATATTTTTAAATTTTAGTTATTCACCATGGAATGTGGAGTGGACACTGTTTCTACAATATAGAAACATTCTATTTTAATATAAGCAAGGGTCAGGGAATGAAAGGGAGAGAAACATTCCTTCTATGATAGAAAGGAGAAAAAAATCACCATCATTATCATCATCATCATCCATGCCTTATCCCAACTAGTTATAAATGGAAATTCATTGACTCATTCATGTTATGCATGCTATGTTACCTAGGTATAGAAAAGATGCAACTTGTGCACTAAAAGAAAAACTGAGCATGCTATGACAGTGTCCATGTACATGTACCATGGATCTGCACATACCCTGTTATGAGTGTCATGCTGGTGAATTCCTGGATAAAGTTGAAATGATTAGATCAATATTGCTATCCAATATGTGCTCTGTCCCCTAAGTAACGGTTTCCTTGAGAAGAAGACAATAGATCAAATAGTTCCACCATCTGATCAGGTTGAACATAACAATCTAGGTTAGATTGTTGAATGATAAATCCGTTTCTTTCTTCTCATCGTAGTTGTTATTTGTCAAAATGCTAAGGTGAGGCTAGGTGGCGGGGAGCACTATGTTGCCTAGGCAACTAAGTTTCTATTCCAGGCATTAGGTTTTGATAAATACTTGGTTTTTCGTTTATTTCCCTTTTTCTATGGGCTAGTCGTCAAAGTGCTAAGGTGATTGTAGGTGGCAGGGAGAACCATGTTGCCTAGGCAACTGGGTTTCTATCTAAGCATTATCAAAATACCTGGTTAGTTGTAGCTGATTTCCTTCGTTTTTATGAACCAGTTTGTTAGAGTTGGTCGAGTAAGGTAACTTAGTCTTTTCATTATAGTTTAAGTAGTGTAGTGATGTGGAAATTCTGTTTTGTTTTTTTATTTTTCTTGTCCCATACTTAAGTAGGGGTATATTTGACTTTGTACCCTTATTTTAATATAATAGAGATTATGGTTGACTAGGACGGTTGAGACTCTAGTTTGACAGCTTTCTTCCTTCTTCTTCTTCTTCTTCTTTCTCTTTCACCTTGAACAGGGCTTATCTGAACCACTAAAACATGGTATCAGAGCCCTAAATAAAAGAGAGGAAGGCTGCAATCTCAAGTTCCTGGACCTGCAATCTCTCCTCTTCTTCTTTTCTCCTTTTCTCTGAGGTGTGATCTCAGTTACACAGGTAGAAGGTTGTGGCACACCCAGTAGAAGGCTGTGGCAACCCTTTTTTGGTGATCCATGACTGCTGCAATCCCCATTACAGGTGTTAGGAAGGTGTGACAGCCCTAGGTGAGTAGTTCTTAGATTGCTGTCACCATGAGTGACAGCCCTAGTGGTTGTGTGGTGGTGTTTGTTGTGTTACAGACCCTCTACTGAGCAGTTTCAAGAGGGTTTTTTTCTTTGTTTGTGTTTGAATGGTGATGCACGAAATAGTGTGGTTAACAGTAGCGGTGTGAGAAATCAGTTTTTTATTTTTATTTTTTATGGTGGCTGGTTGAGAAAGTGCCATAAGGTGATGTGCAGATTGCAGTAGTGTTGATTGAACAGCAGAAATCCTTTTTGTTGGCTGATTATTCAGAACTAGGAGAAATCTAGTGTATTGAGAACATAATGGCAGCAACCGGAGATAGTGGTGGTGATCCCCTCAGACTATTTAGGTGTGCAGATGACATCAATTAAACTTAATGGTGAAAATTATGTTCCATGGGCCAAGTCGGTTGAGGTTTTTCTCAAAGCCAAGAGGAAGGTGAAAAATGTGAAGGAGGATAAACCATCAGTTGACTCTTTAGGGTTTGATGATTGGGAACAAGAGGATGCCCAAATCCTGACATGGCTATGGAACAATATAGAACCTAAGATAAGTGTAAACTTTATGTTCCTAGATAGAACCAAGGAAATATGGGAACATGCCAAAAAGCTCTATTTAGGATAGGATAATGCTACGAGAGTGTATCAACTCTATCGGGAGTATTTTAATTTGCAGCAAGGAAAGCAGACCCTTGAAGAGTATTATGCTAGTATGAGGAACCTCAGAAATGAACTCAGTATCCATTATCCCCTAACTTCAGATGTTAAAATTCAGCTACAACAAAGGGAGCAACTTGATGTAACCAGGTTCTTAATGGGGCTGAAATCAAAATATAAACCAGTTAGAGCACAAATATTGGAAGGTTTTGCTCTTCCTACACTTGAGGAGGTCTTTGCTCGGCTTTGCAGAATTTCCTTGGAACCCATAGAGAGTACCACAACGTCTGATAGATCAATGTTTGTTGTAGTGAGAGGAGGTGAATGTGGCAATAGGGGGAGCATACATTTCAAGGAGGCCATGGTAGTCCCATGTTTGGTCGTGGTGGAGGTCATGACTCAGGGGGAGGCCGTGGTAGAGGAAGAGGGCATACTATTAGAAAGTGTACACATTGTGGCAAAGACGGACATACGATTAATTTTTGTTATGATCTAAATGGCCCACTCTCTACATGGGCTAATCATGTAGTTGTTGTTGGTGGTGATGTGAGTGATAATCAACATACGGATCAAACACATTTCACATCTACATTTGCTTTCGGGAAGGAGACAATGAGTGTACTACGAGATGAGTATGAGAGGTTCCTTCAAGCCACTTCACAACATAACACTACTACTCTTGCACACTCAGGACCGGGATTCTAGGTGTGTTTTCTTCCCTCTTTAAAACTTCCACATCACAAACTGTTACCCTGGCCAATGGTTCTTCTTCCCCCCATTTGTGGTGTTGTTGGTAATGTTGACATTGCATCGCTTTCTTTATCGTTTGTTCTATATGTGCCTAAATTTCCATTCAACCTCATGTCTGTTAGTAAATTAACTAAGGCCCGTAATTGCTCTATCACTTTTTACCCTTCATCTTGTGTTTCTTAGGATCTCTAGACGGGGAAGAAGATTGGTGGAGGGTATGAAGCCAGTGGATTGTATTATTTTGACGGTGGTGGATTTTCAGTTACACTTCAAACTTCCTTGACTCCTCTCCAATGGCATTGTCGGTTGGGACATCCATCTCTCAAGGCTCTCAAGTAGGGGTGAGCATTATTTGGTTAAAACCGAAATATCGAACCGAAAATTTCGGTTTTGGTTTTTTCAGTTTTTTGGGTAATTCGGTTTAGTTAGTTCGGTTTTTAGGAATTTTGGTTTTCGGTTTTGGTTTTCAGAGTTAGAAATTCAATTAACCGAAAAAATTGAATTAATTGAAATTCATTATATAATATGTAATATATAATATACTATATATAACATTTAATATATAATATGCTATATACTTATATGTTAATATATTATATATAATGTATCATAATGAAATTCAATTTCACAATATATTATAATAATATATATATATGTATGCATTATAGGTTATAAGATATAATATTAATTAAATTCAGTTTTTAATTGAAATAACCGAAAATTTTGATTTTCTTGTAATTTGGTTTCGGTTGGGTTTTCATTTTTTATTTTGGTTTTTAAAATTTCGGTTTATTCAGTTCAGTTTTTAACCGAATAAACCGAATGCTGACCCCTATTCTCTCAAGCTACTAGTTCCTTCTTTGAGTCATTTGTCTTTTTTGTAGTGTGAGTTGTGTCAGTATGGGAAACACCATCAGGATTCCTTTAGTCCTAGTGTTGATAGTCGTATGTTTAGTCCTTTTGCTTTAGTCTATTCAGATGTTTGGGGTCCGATTAAAGTTGAGTCCTATAACGGTTACAAGTATTTTATCATTTTTATTGATGATTGTTTAAGGATGACATGAATTTATTTAATGAAAGAAATGAGTGAATTGTTTTCTATTTTTTCAAAAATTCCATGCTGAAATACATACACAGTTTGGTGTTCCAATAAAATTTCTTTGTTCTAATAATGGTCATGAATACTTTTTTACTTCCTTTCAACAATATTTGGAGCAATATGGCATCATTCATTAGACTTCGTGTGCATCCACCCCTCAACAAAATGGGTGGCTACGAAAGAACTGTTATCTTCTTGAGACTGCTCGGTCTATCCTTCATCATATGAACGTTCCTAAATGATTTTGGAGTGACGTTGTGCTTAGGGCTTTTTTTCTCATTAATCGGATGCCCTCCTTTATTCTTTATGGTCGGTCTCCCTTTTCTATTTTGTTTCCCACTTTGTCTCGCTTTCCATTAACTTCTCAGGTCTTTGGGTGTGTTTGCTTTGTTCATAATTTGGGCCCTGGTTTAGACAAGTCGAATGCACGCTCTATTAAGGGTATCTTTCTTGGCTATTCTTAGACCCAGAAAGGGTATAAGTGTTACAATCCTATCACTCGGAAGTCATTTGTCTGCCCTGATGTTACATTTTTTGAGTCCATGCCGTTCTTCTTGAGTCTTGATGTACCGTCCTCTTCACCATTGATCCCTCTTCCTCTTCCAGTTGGTGATCCCATTCCAACTGTTGTTGTTATGTCTGACCCTTCACCTCCTCCAGTGTAGATACTTACTGAACGACCATCGATCTGGTACGTGTAAACTCATTGACAAACACTGACACCTCCTTCGACTTCTACCTTGTCTGCAGATCCTGTAGTTGCTCCTGTCCTAGAGTTGCCTACTTCTTCTGAACTTCATCTTCCCATTACGTTACGAAAAGGTAAACATAGTTGTACCTTACATCTCATTTCCAATTATGTTTTTATTTCTCACCTTTCCACTTCACATCACCGGTTTGTTTCTTTGTTGTCTTCTATATCTATACCCAAGGATGTTTAGGAGTCTCTTACTTCACTGGGATGGAGTCAAGTAATGGAGGAACTATTTGCTCTTCAGTACAACCACACGTGGGAGCTCACCACTTTTACTCCTGGTAAGTATGTTATAGGTTGTAACTGGGTGTATATGTTAACTATTTATCAAATGGCAGCGTGGAATGGTTGAAGGCCCGATTGGTTGCTAAAGATTATTCTCAGTTATATGGGGTGCATTATGTGGAAACCTTTTCTCCTGCGACTAAGATTGGTTCAATTTGTGTCTTGATTTCCTTGGTAGTTATGTATGATTAAATGCCTTCCTCCATGGTGACATTTTGGAGGAGGTCTATATGGAGAAACCACTAGGATTTGTTGCTCAAGAGGGGGATGGTAAAGTGTGTAGGCCCAAGAAGGCAATTTATGGGCTGAAACAGTCTCCTTGTGCTTGGTTTGGAAAGTTTAGTGAAGTGGTGAAAAATTTTGGAATGAAACAATGTCAGGTCGATCACTCAGTGTTTAGCTATAATTATGAAGCCGGAAAGATTTTATTAGTGGTTTATGTGGATGATATAGTCATAACTGGTAGTGGCAGATTAGGGATTGACAAACTAAAGGCCTTTTTGCAAGAACATTTCCAAACAAAAGATCTTGGCAAGTTGAAGTACTTCTTGGGTATAGAAGTTGCTAGGTCGATACAAGGTATAAATTTGTGCCAAAGAAAAAATGTTCTTGATCTGTTGGAAGAAACATGATTGTTAGGTGTGAAATCAGTTGAAACACCCATGGAACCAAATGCTAAGTTGATTAGTGATGCAGGTGAAATGTTTGATGATCTTGGAAGATATAGACTGTTAGTGGGGAAGCTGAACTACCTTAAGCATTAGCAGACCAGACATCTCATTTGCTATTAGTATGGTGAATCAATTTATGCAAAACTCCTAAGTACCTCACTGGGATGCAGTTCTTAGAATTATGTGGTACTTGAAGGGAGCTCCAGGTCGTGGGTTGTTGTATAAACCAGGGGGAAGACTTGAGATAGTTGGGTATATAGATGCAGATTAGCCAGGCTCGGTGTCTACTAGGAGATCCACTATAGGTTATTGCACATTTCTTGGAGGAAATCTAGTGACATGAAAGAGTAAGAAGCAAACTGTTGTGGCAAGGAGTAATGTTGAATCTGAATACAGGGCCATGGTACACACCACATGTGAATCAATATGGCTGAAAAATCTTTTGCAAGAAGTTGGATTCTCAATGAGCAAACCTATGAGATTGTACTGTGACAATTAAGTTGCAATCCACATCTCATCTAATTCGATTTTCCATGAAAGGACAAAACACATAGAGGTTGATTGCCATTTTGTTAGGGAGAAAGTCCTTACTAGAGAGATAAGCATAGAATACATGAGTTCAGGTGATCAATGGGCAGACTTGTTCACAAAAGGTTTGAGTTCAGGGAGAGCGAACTATATATATAATAAGCTAGGATTATATTACATATATTCTCTAGCTTGAGGGAGAGTGTTTGAGTTGGTCGAGTAAGGGTAACTTAGTCTTTTCATTAAACTTTAAGTAGTGTAGTGATGTGGCAATTCTGTTTTGTTTTTTTTATTTTTCTTGTCCCATACTTAAAATTGGGGTATATTTGTCTTTGTACCCTTATTTTAATATAATAGAGATTATGGTTGACTAGGAGGGTTGAGACTCTCTAGTTTGACAGCTTTCTTCCTCCTCCTTCTTTCTCTTTCTCCTTGAACAGGACTTATCTGAACCACTAAAACATAGTTGTTTCCTTAGAAGTAGCAAGTATGAGAATTAAAAGTATAAAAGCAACATTACATAATCTATGGGAAAAATACAAGGGGGTGAAGATCCCATTTTATTCATGCCAAAGAGAGATATGAAGAAAATATGTATATGTCTAAATCAGAGAATGGAGAAAAAGAAAACAGGGGTGGAGTCTTTGTTATGTTCAATGTGATAAAGAGACTGAGGTCCGCATGGGGGGTAAGGAAAAAGGAAAACATGAAGGGAAGGAGCTGCTAGTTTTCCATAGAAGCCGCTAGTTTTCCATAGAGAGAAATGGTACTCTGTTTTGCTCACAGAGATTGAGAGATTAGTAGAAGAAGGTGCCTCTTGGCTCTCACAAAGAATATGATAGTGAAGGCTACTAGTTGAAGTTCTATCATAGTTAACCGATAACTAAACTCATTTTATGGTTCTTTGAACTAAAAACTGATATTTTACAATGCTCCTTCACTTACTATGGTGAATACAATATGATATGATGTGACACAAACAATACCTACATTTGGCACATTCTCACGCAAAAACACTTGGGTCAAGGCTGTCAGGCACAAAAGGATACTCATAAAGATGCTCTTTGACCTAGGCATTTTATTGATAACTATGTTTCTCATCCAACGTATGTGGTATGTCCTGTGGAAATGAGATGCTGGAATTTTCATCATCTGAAGTATGCACCAGTTTTTTTCCTTTTGGGAATTACATTCTTGAATATCAAAGATCTCATTATCATAGGATAAAGCTTCCTTGAGAAACTTTTGATGCTCCTTACTTAGACATACGAAAACAAACTTCCAAAGCCACCTAGTAGCTCATTTTTTTTAGTTGTCATTTACCCTTCAATTGGTGATTGGAATATTTTTAACTGCAGTACGAAGGTATTGTTGAGTAGCAATTATCATAATCTTTTTTATTTTTCTTATAGGATGCTTGGGGTTGTTCCATCCCTGAGTTTGTATAATCTGTTTTCCTTTCTATCAGAAAAAAAGGTAGTAATTTTGAATGTTTAACTTACTCTGTATTGGATTCTTAGATTTTAGTACTTGATCTTTTTCATATATTAGTAATTGAGTACATGAGTCAGGAAGGAGGCTGTGGAAAACTCACTTTCCCTATCCTCTCAGTACATGTTCCATGAATCTTGGTGGTTGGGATCCATTTAGTAATAATTCCACCAAGAAATTTTTAAGGGGAAGAAACTGGTCCTATGGAATGAAAAATAACAGTTTGATCCATATAATTTCTTTAAATGTCTAAACACATTGGATCAGATTGTTTCCTCATTCAATTAAGTTAGTTTTGACAGTGATATTTGGTGGAATTCACCAAATGGTGAATACCATTCCCAACTAACCTGCATGTTCATTATTTTAACTGAAGAGTAGGAAGGCTCCATTGCTCCTCCCTGACCTGACTTGAGTATTTCTCCTAAAGTAATAACTGATAACTGATATGGGCATATCCAATTTTCTGGGAATCACCCAGACATCTTTTGTAGGTTCATTTACAGCAGGAAAGGTGCAACTTAAGATTGCATTGAACAGTAATCCATTTATAATGAAGACCACTTTACTTCCCTTTATCAAGTGTGCAAAGAAGGATGGTTCCTTTGACCCGTTATCTGTTGAGCGTCCACCATACTATAGTTATATGGACTCCACATCTGGGCAGCTTGAACCAGCGTCTGGTGCTCGTGCAAGCATTCCTGGGCAGGATTATTGGCCTGAAGGCACAGTGAGTCGGGTCAGAGCTGCCAGGGCTCCTGAGCCAACCGGAAAGTCCATAACTGCATCATCATTTGGGAAACATCCTGGAAGCAGGAGGAAGAAGTATAAAGCATCCGTAGGCACTGTAGAATCTTCAGAATTGAGTGTAGATTCAAGTGATCCAGCAATGCTTGAAACTTCTGATGATGTTTCGGAGGAGACTAAAGACCCATCCTCAGAATATGTTGTTTATCAAACGGAGCCTGAGGAAGAGAACATCGATGATTATGAATTAGACAAGAAATATGGACACCCTCACCCTTTTGTTGATCCAAAGGTTAAGAAACCAATCGAGGAGACACTTTCAAGTGAAGAACTATGGTGGAACTGGAGAAAGCCAGATAAGGAACAATGGTCAAGGTGGCAAAGGAGAAAACCAGATGTTGAAACGGTTAGTCAAAAAAAAAAAGAGCATGAATAGTGAATATATGATATTTTCTGGTATGCTGTAATAGCACAATGTTTGATGCAGGTGGACCCACCATCTTAACGTTTTACCTGGGAGATCTCCCAGTCCATGCTGTATTTCTTCAAGTGAATCTACTCATTAGATGTCTTGAAATTCATTTTCTTTTTGTTTTCTTCTTCTTGGCAGATAGAAAAAATTTTTGCAACTATACTAAAACTGTTTACTGATTTTGATAAATGAAATCCTTTTACTGATAAAAAAAGAAAAAAACTGTTTATCGTTAAGAAGATAGTGGTGATTATAGCACAACTCATTATTGATAAATGGAGCACAACCCTACTGAATAGGCCAGACGTGGTGTTTTGAAAAGACAGACACCTTTACGTACTTGTGTACTTTTATAGAGATACCTTTTATTTTTTAAACCAGGGATGTCCCCTTATCAAAATTGGGGTGTGCCTAATCAGCCCTCTAAAAAAGCGACACCAAAAACTGTTTATAGATACTAGAGCAATCCAACTGGAAAAATTTTTCTACAGGAGATCTCCCAGGTTGATCTTACTGTTGAACATTTACTAGGGCCTGTTTGGCTACTCTTTTCAGAAGATCTTTTGGACTTTTCAAAGACTGCTAGACCAGAAAACGGTCTTTCTCTGTTTGTCAATGAAAGATAGGAATCCAGAAAGACCCACGTCCCAAAAATCTCATGAAAGCCTGAAACAGACAAAAATCTAATGAAGCTTCCTGTCTTTCCATGCCTAAAATCTTTTGTTTAACAGCCTGGTAGACCACAGTAGACCAGGGTACATACCAAGCAGTCTTGATCTTTAATGACAAGACCCAAAGAGTTCCATGTCTTTTGGCCATTAGGGTTGTCAGTAGATCTTCCTAAAAAGACTTGCCAAATGGCACCATATATTTCATTGTGCCATTGGCTGCTGCTAACCTGAATAGTTCTATAGATTTTCTGAAGTCTCTTCTAGAGAAACTCAAGGTTAAAGATGTGGAGATGTTTGCAGGTATTTCTTAAAGCTATGGCAGAGACTGGGCAAGTAAAGCTTTATGGAGACCAACCAACACTGACTGAGACCTCTCTTTACAGGGCAAGGCGGCATCTATTTAAAGAGGAAAGGTAACACTGTAAAATCTTAATCGCTTTTCTTTTACTGATCTTTTGTGGCATGCTCTTGCATTTTGGTAGAACAGAGATATTTTCTTTGCAGGTAAATGTTTAATACAGGATGACATCCATTATTTCTCAAAAGGAAAAGTTTTATGTGAATCTCCGCTTTTGAAGTTCTTCTTTTTCGTGTTTTGGTATATTAGTGGATGGAAAATGGTGCCTTTCCAGATATTACTTCATGTAGCATGAAAAATGCAATGCAATTTAGGTTGTGATTTAATTTCTATGCAAGTTTATGCTGTATCTTCTGTAGTTTAAGATGTATCCAGTTTAAATTTTACAGCGGGCCCTTTTTTCTCTACTGAATGCTACTGATCTTTGTGGACTTCAGTTGTTTCAACTTTTACCTTCTTTGTTCTGTTTCCCTCTCTGAAAAATAAACAGTGCAATGATAAGAAAGAGAGACCATTGAAGATGCCTTAAATGCAATTTCCTGGCTATTGATAAAAAAAAAATGCAATTTCCTGGCTGGACGGTTGGAATAAAGGTGTTTGTTCTTCAGTTTCATTGAAAATATGTATTTTTACTAATTTGTTTTTATGACAAACACTATATATATTAATAAAAAGAACTTCAGGTTATTTATCCAAAAAATATCTGTTTTGGTAAGCGATTTATTGTATTGTGTAATCAGAAAGTATAAGTGCCAAGGCCCCTTAAGCTATGAACAGTATGCACATAAGAAAAGTTACATTAGGTAATTTCAGTAACAACCTTTTGTTGTTCTCATCTCTAAGAAGGATTTAGAGGAGATTAAGGATTTCAGTCCTATCAGTTTGGTTGGTAGTATGTATAAAATTATTGCCAAAATTCTTGCATCCTAACTTGGGTAATATTAGGTCATATCATTTCAATCAATCAGAGTGCTTTTGTTAAGTGCTGACAAATGGTGGATGGAATTTTTAGTGGCAAATGAATGTGCAAAAGAAAGGATTAGAAAGATGATGTTGGAGTTGTTTGCAAATTAGGCTTGGAGAGGGTGTCTAATAGGGCGAACTGGGAGTTTATGCACCAAACCATTCAGGGATAGCTGGGTGATGGCTGATCCCCATATAGTTGCATTAGAGTTTTGCCTTTGTTGCTTGGAATTATTAGATGAAGTGGTTAGAGGCTATGTAGAGCCACCCTAGTTCTCTATTATGAGTAATGGCTCCTTAATTGCTAGAGCAGAAGAAAGAGATCACTTACAAGCTTGGCATGCATGATTTATTGATTTTACAATGACATCATTTTGTTTTTGGAGTCATCACCAAACTCTGGTGAACATCAAGGGAGGCATCTTTTGAAATGATCTCAATTTTGAAGATAAGCTTGATAAAAAGCTGCTTGTCATGTATATATGTCCAAGATGAAATGAACCTTTTTTTTGGGGGGGGGTTATTGGGAAGAAGGGAAGGTTGGCATCTTTCTTGGGGATCTTCCTAGGAAGAAATCCAAAGTCATCCTGTTTTCAGGATCCAGTAGTTCAGAGGTGTCAAAGATATGTCGTTTCTTGGATGAGGAACGACACCTCTAAGGGGAAGAGTAATTCTTATCAAGGCTACTTTTGCCAGCTTTCTGATTACTAGATTTAGTGATTACCTGCTCAAGTGGCATCCTCAGTTGAGAATTCCTGTGGAATGTTTGGTCTATCTCATTGTTTATTTTGTTGATCTTTCTCTCTCTCTCTCTCTCTCTCTCTCTCTCTCTTCTGTGTTATAAAGTTCCAAGTTTAACTAATTTAGTTAGTTTGAACTTTAAGCAGTTAATAATTACTGAAGACCTTGCTACACGATAACTGAAGAAAACCCTTTTACTTGTTTGTACTCATACTGTTTACTGTCCTTTGTATTTTTAATAAATTTTCAAAGGGTTCTTAAAGCATATTCTTGACAGGAGTCACAGGACAATTATACAACCTATCAAAAGTTTCAATCTTGTGAATGCTTTCTTTCCTAGTTATAAAACTGAAGATGTAGTCATGTAGTTTGGAGATATTTTTCCTGCTGCATTTTCATGAATTGGATTTGTCATTAGTGGTTTTCTATATTATCATCAGACTACAATCTGAACAAGAGAGACTGGAAAGAATAGGACCAATAGCATACTATTCAGAATGGGTTAAAGCATGGAAGAAGGATACATCACGGGAGGCTGTGCAAAAACATTTTGAAGAGACTGGTGAAGATGAGAACACCCAACTTATTAATATGTTTCAGAATCAAACAGCTGCAGAATATCGTATCATGATGGGAACAGATGTCCGTATCCGCCGGGATCCTTTAGCAATGCGAATGCGAGAAGATCAAATAAAAGAAAGTATGGATTCTGCTGCCATACCTTTTTCAATTATCTCTTATTTTATCAGATATCATTCTGTCACCCTCGGTTCTTCTTCTGGTTTTGCAGACACAGAATATGTTTACCATTTTTTTTCTTGAATAATGTAACTATAAAAGCTGATGAGTACATAAGAGGATGTACACATGTATGTGAAATATGTGACTGCAGCCCCATCCTGAAGAGAAAAGAAAAAACTTGACAGGCATAATGCTGTTGTGCTGTTGCTGTAACCCCCCTTGAAAAAAATCTACAAACCATACTAGCTAGATCATCAACACCCAGGTTCATGTTTTTAGGAATTCAAAACAAGGCCATTGGAAAGAAATTTATCTCTAATCTCATCTCAGTAATCCTTGTGGACTGAACCTTGGTTGGAGGTTACAGGGGTATATTTGTAATGTTGATAAAATTTTGGGGACAAAGATGTATTTTTTTATTAATTTTGGTTATTAGGTTTCAAATTATAATTTTCTGACAATTAACAAATTAAAAGGAATTTGAATGGTAGGGGAGAAAGGAAAGCCATGCTGACATGGCATGTCTTGTTTTATTATATATATAAATATATATTACTATTATTATTATTATTATATATTATTATATATTAATATATTGTTATTATTTTTTCATGTGTTAAAATATGTTGTACCATATATCACATAGTACGGATTTTTGGACAAACCGGAACCGTTTTTGAAAATGGATCAATACAGACCTGTTTAGATCGTCTTCTTCACCCGAGTGATAAAACAAGTTCTACGTTTTAAATATTCACTAATTTTTTTTACATAATTTTTTAATGGGTCTCCTATTTTATGCAAGTCTTTTATGTAGTATGTGCACTATGCATAGTAAAGGTCTTAACTCATAAAAATTATTAATTTTAACAATATTATTAATTTATCTAAAATGCATTAATACAAAGTTATCTAATAAAGTAAAAAGAATTAAATAAAACAAAATACAACATTAGAACACGGGTTCTATGTGCAATATATCAAACCCATGTTTATTATGTCCAATGGATTTTAAATCATAATATTTAAACTTCTTATTTTTATTAGTGTTTATTAAGTTTGATTGTCAGTGGAATTGGAATGTCTTTAATTAACGTGTTAAGGAAAACAAATTTCATAATTTTTATTAACTATTAAAGATAAATATATTTTAATTTTTACTAAGTTTGATTAATAGTTATTATTTTTATTTGGAAGTTTAGTGGACTTTTATTAACTATTTATATTTTTTCATTTATTAAAATTTTATTTTATTATGTTGTATTACTATTCCCACCATCACTCTCTCTGTATTTCTCTCTCTTAAATATCTTTCTTAAATGTAATAATAACATGCATTGAGATTAGACACCTTGGAAAACTCAAAGGTCTCTCTCTCTCTAATAATAATAATAATATAATATCTCTCTCATTCACACTCTCTTAAATGGCCTCAAACACGTCTCTCTCTCTCTCTCATTCTCTCACTCTCTCATTCACACTCTCTCTTAATTGTTTCTCTATAATAGTGTGCAGCTTTATTGATGGCATGATGTAATTTGTGCAATGAAAATTAACAGTGATTATTTTTTATATTTTTAAAGCAAAAGAAAATAAGAAAATGTATAAAAGGAGAAAATAGATAAAGAGCCAATTCTGGTTTCTAGGAGGCTACTTCAACATCTTGAGTTTCATTCGTGGTTGCCTCAACAGTACATTGACTTTCGTAGAGGTTGCTTCAACACCCTTACTTGCAAACTCAAGCTGGGCTCCCCATCTCGAGTTTGCGGGAGGGTGTAGAGTGTATTTGGTTGTATTTGAGCTTTCTTTCAGGGAGCGTGTTGGAGATTATAGGGCTATATTTGTAATCATAGTTGTCAAGGCGACGGCTAGGCGACAAGGCGACAAGGCGCCCTTGGAGGTTCGCCTTGCCTAATTGCCAAGCAGTTTTGTACTGTCTTATAAAATACTTTTTTATTCTTTATTTTTTGACATTATAATTACAAAATAGGCACTATTAAACTTAAATATTCATTTTGTGTGTTTATATACTAATTTCTTTTTATTATTTTCTTATTTGTTAGGGTTTAATCAATACAAACATTGCTAAATGCTGTATTGAACCCTCAAAGACTTCAAAACCTGAACCAATAAGTAAGGAAGCACTTAAAATTTTGTCTAATCAACAAATTTTCTACTACTACATTTTTGCTTTTTTTCCTCTAACAAAAATAAGGGTTCAACCCTTATATTTTTTCAATGTTCTTTTCCTTCTTTTTCTTCTTCTCATTAATATGTTGATTTTCTATACTTTAACATGAACTCTATACTTTTATTATGAAAATTATGAATAATTATTAAGGAAATATGGTTATGGTACCTAGGGAACTACCTTAGGATCTTTGTTTTCTACTGTAAAGAACACTGATGTGGACCCCACTGATGTGGTCCTCACAGTGTTTGTATGGCAGCAATATTTCTGTTAGATATGACAGTGTTAGTTGGTAGTTATTTTCAGTTAGTTATTTCAGCTTTATTATTAGTTACTTCTTATTCTATTTGCCATGTAAGCAATAAGGGCAATTCAGCCCTTTTACAGTTAGCCAATAGTTATAAATACTAAGAGAGGGTCGGCAGAAACTAAGACCTACTCTCTCTCTTTTCTGAAACTCTCTTCGTGTACTTTTCTTCCTCTCTTCTCTTCTTCTCTCCAATTTTTTCATCCTTTTTTCTTTTAATTCAAGACTGCTTGTAGTCTAGATTGACTACTTCTACATAAAAAAATCCATCGCCTAGGCGACTAGGCGCCCCCCTGTCTCCTAGCCTCGCCTTGGTGCCTTGAAAACTATGTTTATAATGTTGATAGACTTTTGGGGACTAATATGTATTTATGGAGGGAAGAGGGGCTTATGTTTAATGCCATTGGTGGTGTTGGACTAAGGTTGAGTGAGAGTGGACATTTTATTGTGACTGTAGAGAAGTTGGCTATGTATCTCTATCATAGTGGATATTTTTCCTTCTCTTCCCATGGATGTAGGCTACCAAGCCTGTCCATGTTAAATTTTGGTGTTTTTCTCTATTCCTATTAATTTCTTGGTTTACTATTCTCTAGGTTATCACTAATCTCTCTCTCTCTTTCTCACACACACACACTTGGTGAAGAAGGTTAGCTCTAATCTCAGGTCGTATTCCAATTGACATGGACCTAAACATGCTCTTTGCCCACATGATACCATTTTCTAAGTCCCCAAGAACTAGTAATGGCACATTCTTTTGGCAATTCTTGGGCCTATAAGAAAGGAATAACCAAGCCTGTCCATGTTAAATTTTGTTGTTTTCTTCTTTCTTCTTCCTATAATCTTCTTGGTTTACTATTCTCTAGGTTATCTCTAATCTCTCTTTCTCTCTCTCTCTCTCTCTCACACACACACACACACACACACACTTGGTGAAGAAGGTTAGCTCTAATCTCAGGTCGTATGCCAATTGACATGGACCTAAACATTCTCTCTTTGCCTACATGATACCATTTCCTGAGTCCCCAAGAACTAGTAATGACATTCTCTCTTCAGATGCATTTGAAAATCCTTGAGCCTATAATAAAGGAATACCTTATCTTCGGATGCATCTGAGTCACTAATAGACAGCTAACAAGGGAAATGCTTAGCATAACAAGGGAGGTGGTTCTTTGTTTCAAGTGGGTAAGGAGGTCAGTAAATGGTTTGGTTGATGCTTTAGCTAAACAAGGGACTGTAAGGGAGAGAGACTTTACTGGGCAGTGCTTTAATGGTCGGTATTTAGTAGATCAATCTCTTCTAATAAGGGTTGACTCCTGTATCTCAGTTTTATTTACCTTTAATGATAGTTACCGTTTCTGATAAAAAAAGGGTCCACTATAGGCCTAAATGGTGAGCAACAACCTCTGTATATGTTTAACTTTGGCCTTTGAATGCCTCCACCTCACCCCCAAGTGTCCCAACTTATATCTTTGCATCAGGAATGGATTACTCCGCATTTTTTTTCTTTTCTCCGTTCTTTCAATAAATAAGTTCCATGTCATCTTGGAGGCGTTTACTGGTGCTCCTCTCCTACTTTGAGTCACTTTTTTTATTTTGTTTGAAAACAAGGGTAAAGTAATTTTACTCAAAACCACAAACAAATATACAACAAGCTTTCTAGAGCAGGCTCCCAAATACAGGAGCCAAAAATTACAGGCTAGAAGAACATTAGATGCTCCACAAGTTTACATTTTGCATAAGCCACCCCATGGACTTGAGAGGTATGTCCTTAGAGGCAGAAACCCAAGACCTAATTTTACCACCAGAACCTAAGAAGCTTATCCTCTGCCCTGCTAATATTGTGGAACACCCTCCTATTCCTCTCAGCCCACAAGGTTGACATAATCTCTACAGGAATCATTTCCTAAATAAGCTTCTGGGAGGGACCTTGGTGTTTGGGTGGTAATTTCAACACAATCCGGTTTTCAACAGAAGCAAACAATCCAAGTCAGAGAATCACCACAAGTATGAGGAAGTTTAATGAGTTTGTAGATTCGTTTGAACTGAAAAAGCTACCATTGCTACAAGCTGACTTTACTTGGTTGAACTTCCAAAACTCCTTGATTTGTTCTAAACTAGACAGATTCCTTTTTTTAGTGGATTTGGAAGTTTTGTGGGAGGATTTAATTTCACGAGCTTTGGTGAGGGTGATTTTGGATCATTGCCCTATTTGTCTAGCTCAAGCAACTTCAATGGGGCCCCTTACCGTTTAGGTTTCAAAACATGTGGCTAGAAGATCCTAACTTTGCAGAAAAGGTTAAATGTTGGTGGCGGGAGGTGGGGGGCAGAGGCTTGAAGAAAGGGGTTAACTTCTTGAGGAAGCTTAAGGGTCTAAAGGAGAAAATAAAGGCATGGAACAAGGATACTTTTGGTAAAGGGGAAGAGATTAAAGAAGAAAATATTTCAAGGATTGAGGAGCTAGATAAGAAGGAATCTCTAAGAACTATGAGCAACGAGGAAAGAGAGGAAAGGTGGAAGTTAAAATGTGAGTTGGAAGAATTCCTTAGGAAGGAAGAGATTTCTTGGAGGCAAAAATCTAGATGCAAGTGGCTGTTGGAGAGGGATGTCAGTACAAAGTTTTTTCACTCTCTATCCAATGGGAGGAGAAGAAAGAATCAAACTACTAGGCTAGAAGTGGATGGCCTTGAGATAACCAGGGAGGAGGAGATTATTAAGGTTTTTGTGGGTCACTTTAAGAATGTCTACCAGAGTCAAGGGGAGAGGAGCCATTTCCTCCCAGATGTTCAATAGGGTAGAGTGTCTGAAGCTATGGTTGCAGCGTTAGAGGTGGAGTTTTCTTTAGAAGAAATAAGAGAGGCAATTTTCTCAATGGAAAGGTCTAAAACCCCTAGACTGGATGGTTTCTCTTTATCTTTTTATCAGGAGTGTTGGGATCTTATCAAAAGAGATTTGTTAGAAGTGTTCAATGAGTTCCACGTTGAAGGGGAGATTTCTCAAGGTATAAGCTCAACTTTCATTGACCTAATTCCCAAAAAGAAGGAAGCAAAAATTCCAAAGGATTTCAGACCAATAATCCTAGTGGGAATCCTCTACAAGATTATAGCAAAGGTCTTATCCAGGAGACTAAAAAAGGTGTTAGCTTTGGTCATCTCACAACATCAAGGTGCCTTTGTTGAAGGAAGATAGATCATCGACCAAGTATTGGTAGCAAATGAATGTGAAGTAGAGAAGAGGAGAGGGAGGGGCTTGATGTGCAAGTTGGATTTAAAGAAGACTTATGACTTTGTGGACTGGTCTTTTCTTTTGGAAATTATGGGGAGAATTGTGTTAGGGGAGTGGTGGAGGATGTGGATGAAAGGATGCCTTAGTTCACTGCAGTACTTGATCATGATTAATGGTGTGGCTAGAGATTACTTTCCTGCAAAAAGAGGATTGAGACAAGGGGATTCCCTTTCCCCCTTCCTTTTCACCTTAATTGTTGATGTCCTAAGTAGGATGATTATGGAGGATGATCAGAGAAACCTATTTAGAGGATGGAGGATAGGAAGACTTGAGGTGACAGCCACTCATTTGCAGTTTGCAGATGACATCATTTTATTCTATGAGGGAGGCAATCAAGTGAGTATAAGGAATTTGCGTGAGCTCATTACTTCCTTTGAATCACTTTCCAAATTGAAGGTAGATTGGGTAAAAAGTTGTATGGCAGGGCTTAACTTGGAAGATGAAAGTTTGAGAGAGCTAGCTGAGCTTTTGGGGTGTGAGGTCAAATTGTAGCCGTTGGAGTACTTAGGGTTACCTTTGGGAGGGAATCCAAGACTAGAAGCCTTTTCAAAGCCAGTGGTGGAGAGGTTTACAGGAAGTTGGCACTTTGGAAGAGGAATTATTTATCCATAGGTAGGAGGACTACCCTGATTAGAGCAACTTTAGCAAACCTAACCTAACAGCCTATTTTCTATCAACCTTTAGAATTCCAACTAGAGTAGCAAGACAATTAAAAAACTTATGAGGGATTTTCACTGGGAACCTGGGGAGGAAAAGAAGGATCATCTAGTAAAGTGGGAATAAGCCAACGAAACAAGGGAAAAGGGGGTTTAGGATTAGGGAACTTAGTCCACAGGAACTCTTGTTTGTTAGGAAAGTGGCTTTGGAGGTTTCCATTGGAAAGTGACAAACTGTGGCATAAGGTGATAGAAATCGTTCAAGAGGTATATCCTATCTTTTTTAATCTTATCAGATTTGATGTGGATTGTGCTTCTAGAGTGCTTTTCTGGGAAGACCTCTTGCTGGATGATACTCCATTGTGTTCCCTTTTCATTGATTTTTTTTTTTCAGTTTCAACCTACAAGTTACTATCCATTTCAAATTCCGTTAGCTTCTCTCACTCTAGATTGAGTTGGGATTTGTGTTTCAGATGGGGTTTGAGGGATAATGAGTGTGTCCCTTATTTGTTTGCTTGATACTCGTAGGTCAACTTACTTGGTTCAACCTTTGGAGGACACTAGAGCATGGTCTACTTCTTCTGATGGCACCTTTACTTGTGCTTCTTTCTTAAATACCCTTGTACAAACTCCTGTTGGGGGTGAGAATTTTCCAATGAATGAGATTTGGAGCAAGCCCATTCCACCAAAAGTTCAAGCTCTGTGTTGGGAGGTGTTTCTTGGGAAGGTGAACACCTGTGACATTCTTCAAAAAAGGAGGCCAATAAATGCCTCTCCCCTCATATGTGCATTCTTTGCTCTGTAGATGGTGAATCCCTACCCCATTTATTGATTCATTGCCCTTATGTGCTTTCTGTTTGTGAATCTTTTTGCTCTCTTTTTGGTTGCAGGTGGAGTACTCCCCATGATGTAGAAAGCCTCTTCAGTCCAAATTTCTTAGGCAGCCAACAAAAAGAGGAAGGGTTATGTGGAAATCAGTAAGGGCAGCAGTGGTATGGACAATATGGTAGAAAAGGAATGCAGGAATTTTCTATGAGAAGTACAGGTCACAAGAAGATCTAGTGGAGGCCATAAAGATAAAAGTTGCACACTGGGTGAAACCACTTCATCTCTTTCAAAATTTCTCAATTTCTGATATAGTAAGAGTGTGGAATGAAGTGGCACACACTGCTGAGAAGAAGGAAAGAAAGGTCATGGAGTGGAAGCCCCAAGCCCCAACAAGATTAAGCTAAACTTTGATGGGAGTTCTATAGGAAGCCTGGGTATGGCAGGCATTGGTGGTGTGATTAGAGATTTCTCAAGCAAAGTATTGGCTATGTACTTAGGACCTTTAGGGGAAGGTGATTCTCTAAAGATATAACCGAACCGTGGGGTATTTTGTCAAACCGAACCGACCTGATCGTTTTTTTAAATATCCAAAATGAAACCGAACCGATGCAATTGGTTAACCGGTTCAGGTGGCCTGTTAACCGTGATTTGGTTTTTCGATTTTTTATGCATTTAAAATAAAAAAAAGAACTAAAATTGTTGGTTGCTGCTGTTGGTGCCGTATTTTTCACGAAGATGGTGGATTTTTCATTTATTTTTTCATTTTTCATGAAGATGGTGGTTGTTGTTTGTGCCGGCACTAGTTGGTGCTGGTGGTTGCTGTCGCAAGTCTGGTAGAGACGTAGAGAGGAGAGGTGAGAGAGAGAGAAGAGAGACGGAAGTCTATTCGACGGGCTTGGTGCTGCCATGCAGCCGTGTTGGTGGTTGGCGTTGGACCGTTGGTGCTTGCTTGCTGGCGAGGTAGTGACCGGCGTTGCCCCTTGATGTTGCGGCTGCTGCTGTGCTGGTGGTTGGCGCCGGCCGCGTGGCCGTTTGGACTCTAGAGTGGGGATTGGGGAATACGAAGAGTTGAAGAAGAACTGAAGAAGAGTAAGAGAAGTAGAGAACTGAGAGAGTGAGAGAGAGAAAAGAGAAAAGTAGAAAAGATAAAAGAGAAAACTGATGGGCAATGGAGACTATTAGACTGGCAGTCTGGCACTACCGAATTTTCAATTGAAAGTTTCAAACTGGCAATGCCGAACTGTCAGACACTTAAACTGACAGTCTGGCATTGTTAGATTGGCAATGCCGGCAGTTTGAGTTTCTCAAACTGTCGAACTCTTTTAATTGAATTTCAAAATAAATAAAAATATAATATATTATATATATCGGTTGGTTCGGTTAATTGCTGGTTTTTTAAATGGTTAACTGAAACCGAACTGAAACTATCGGTTTTTTAAGAATATTGAACCAAAACCGAACCGACCGGTTTGGTTAACCGAATTTTCAGTTCGGTTTTGGTTGGGTTTTTCCACCGGTTCGGTTTTTTGGTATTTTTTTGCTCACCCCTACTAAAGATGAAGTATTAGCTTTTTGCTACAAGGTTTAAAACTTGCCAAGCAAGCAGATCTTAAGAACTTGGAGATAGAAGGGGACTCAAAAATAGTGATATCTTGGACCAACTCAAGCGGGAATTGTTGGAATAATGTTAGAATAACTTAGTTGCGGTTGTTAGGGCCTGTTTGTCTAATTAAAGTGTTTTTTTATTTCGTTTTTTATTTCTGTTATGTCTGTTATTGTACTCAGGGGCACAAGGGTCTTTTCCCTTGTTATTTCTGTCGCCCTATATATATTAAATAAACACTGGCGCCGCCAGTACTGTTGCATTGCAAACTCTCTCTTTTCTCTTCTCTTCTCTTCTCTTCTCTTCTCTTCTCTTCTCTTCCACCTATCTCTGGCCGGCTACACTGCCAAGATGGTATCAGAGCAGGAATACTGATTAAAAGAGAGCAGACCGATCAACCCTACTGTCAAGAGAAGATCGATCAACCCTACTGATTAGTGGAACAGGCTAGCAGAAAGGAAATCTGATTCTGGACTACAAAATAGCTACGACTGGTATAGTTCTTCCTCTAATTTTCTCCTCTTTACTCTCCTTGATCATGGGCCGAGTGAAAACCCTATGAATTTGGGGCGGCTGAATGCTATCGAACCTGTGTAACCCTAGTTGTCTTGGATGGTGTGATCCTGTTGATGTGTTAAGACAACTGTAGGTCAATGCTGACCTGTCTTCTCAATGGTTTGAGTTGACTATAAGCAAGAAGGATCTCTCCTGCTGATTAGTGGCTGTTAGCCATTCTAGAATTCTGATAGGCAGGTCTGAAACTACCGATTATTACCTCAGTTTTGTCCAGAATTTGGTACGGTTTGTGCACAATCTGGTTGGTAAACCCTAGTGTGTGGGTGTGAACTTAGTGGAGCATTGCTTTGTGGAGTAAAGAGGGGTCCTAAATCCAGTGTGTGGGACTGAGTAACTGCTTGACCATGTCGACTGAGAATTCTGCTTCTGAAATCTCAGGGAGCCACAATGGAGTGAGTGGGGGAATGGATATGAGCTTTCCCATGGCTGTCATTCCCTTTGATGGTCTGAATTACCTTGAGTGGTCTAGGGGGACAAAACTCTACATCACTGCTAGGGGGCGAATAGGATACATCAATGGGAGAGTAAAGGAACCGAAGTATGGAAGTGCTGAGCATGATAGGTGGGACAAAGAGAACAGTATGGTGATGTCTTGGCTCTTGGTTTCAATGCTGCCACAAGTAAGGAAGACCTTTATGTGGGTTGAAATTGCTTGTGAGATATGGGAACAAGCGAAGTCCACTTATTCAAAACAGAGACACTATGCCAAGATATATCAACTACAAGCAGAATCTTCTACTTGCAAGCAGGGGGGAGAGGAGTCTCTCGATGTACTATTCTGATTTGACATCAATATGGAAAGAACTTGATCACTATCAGAATGTGAATTGGAAGTGTGATGAAGATGCAAAAGCCCATAAGTCACTTGTATCACAGCAATGTGTGTTTGCCTTTCTCCTAGGGCTGAATCAGTCATATGAGTCCATCAGGGTACAGATCTTGGGTGGTAAAGACTTGCCATCAGTCCAGGAGGTGTATGCCTTGGTGCAGTCAGAAGAAAGCAGAAGAAGTGTGATGAATGGTGTAGAAGGGGAGTCAGTTGCCCTAGCGGTCCGGGGAAATTCAGATACAAATGTCGGAGGTGGTTTTAAAAGGGGTAACACTCAGAAAAAAACAGAAGATAAAAGCAAGCTTTGGTGCACTCACTGCCAGAAGACACAACACACTAAAGATACATGCTGGGATCTCCATGGAAAACCTAAATGGGCACAGGATTTGGGTAAGAAGTCAGCACCGGATCAGGGCAAGAAACCAGGCTAGCAGAATCAAAGAAGGTATAACTCAGCTAATCTGGCATCGACAGAGACTAGTCCTTCCGTAACTCAGGAGAGACATCCCAGTTCTGACCCTAAGGAAGATATTATCAATTCCTTCCGTGAACATTTGGAATTGTATGGTAGGACTCTCCGCCAGGTGGATTCTGGGCCTACTCCTACCTCATTTGCATCTACATCAGGTAATTCCTGTTAGAATGTTAGAGTGATGTTCGGCTGATAAGAGTTCTTATTAGCCCATTCTTATGTTTAACTTATCTTGTAACTAGGCTTGTGTTAATGGGCCTGGGCCTAATCTTGTTTAATGATTTAAGTCATCTGGGTGTCCCATCACTAATCAGGGGCATCCCAGTAATTTCTTGTACTTTGTACCATATTCATCTATAAATAAAGGACTGGTCGACTGGATAGAACAGTTCGACATTCTCTTCAGTTCTGTGGTTCTCTTCTCCTCCTTGCTACTTCGAGTATAGCTCTTCAGATTACAACAGCCTTCCATGCATCATCTCATACTACTGATTCACCTTGGATTATTGACTCCGGAGCCTCAAATCACATGACCGGTAAGTCAAATTTGTTCCAGACATATAACCTTCTCTCTAGGAGAGATAAGGTAAGACTGGCTGATGGTTCCTTTTCTACCATAGCTGGTCGAGGCACCATATCTCTCCCACTTGGCCTTACTCTACCAAATGTCCTGCATGTTCCGAAATTACCTATTAATTTGTTGTCCATTAGTAGTATTACTCACTCTTTGAACTGCTCAGTCACCTTTTTTCCGTCTTTGTGTGTGTTTTAGGATTTGACCTTGGGGAAGACGATTGGTAGAGGAAGCATGGTGGATGGTCTGTACGTGTTGGAGAATAATGCTGGTCTAGTGGCGACTGAGTCCACAAGTTCGGCGAGTGAGAGTCAGGCCTATTTATGGCATAGTCGTTTAGGTCATCTTTCTTTTGAGTCGTTAAAAGTTATGTTCCCAAAGATTTTTGAGTTCTTGTCAGTGAGTCAATTACAGTGTCAAACTTGTCAGTTGAGTAAGCATTGTAGAAGCTCTTTACCTTTAAGAAATAAAAGATCTGAATTTCCATTTCATATTGCTTATTCTGATGTTTGGGGCCTTGTTACTATACCTACTGCGGCTGGCTATAAGTATTTTGTTACGTTGATTGATGATTATTCTCGATACACTTGGGTTTATCCTATGCGATCTCGAGATGAAGTGCCACAAATTGTGAAAGATTTCCAACGCATGGTGTTCACTCAGTTCCAAACGGAAATTCATATTTTCCAGTCGGACAATGCAAAGGAATATTTCCATAGTGATCTTACGATGTTCTTTGCTTCGAGTGGGTCACTTTGGCGAAGCTCTTATGCCAGGACACCCCAACAAAATGGTGTGGCTGAACGAAAAAATCGTCATCTACTCGAAGTTGCTCGTGGCTTGCTGATTCATATGAATGTGCCGAAACAGTTCTGGATGGATGCAGTATTGTGTGCGACATATATCATCAATCGCATGCCCTCTCGGCTACTAGAGTATAAGGCCCCACATCAGCTCCTGTTCCCTACAGCCCCGCTGTCCATCATTCCGATGCGTGTCTTTGGGTGTCGTTGTTTTGTCCACAACCTATCACCTACTCGTGGTAAACTTGACCCTCGGGCTATTCCTTGTGTTTTTCTTGGTTACCCCTCATCTCAAAAGGGGTATCGTTGCTATGATCCCATTGCCCGTAAGTACTATGTTTCCATTGATGTCTCATTCTTTGAGTCAACCGTTCTTCTCGGTTTCTCCTCAGGGGGAGAGTAGGGTTGAGGAGAAACAGGCGACGACTTAGATTCAACTACCTCCTTTACCCGATCCTCCTCCGTTTCGGGTTTTCCATCGTTGTCATAAGAGCCAGCAGAGTTCAAGAGCCGTGGAGCCGGACACTATGCAACCAACATCATCGGATTCACCCGAGGCAAATCTGTCTCATCAGCCAGGTACACTTGCTCCCATTGCTCCTTTAAATGTTGATTCACATGTCCCCAATGATCTTAATATTCCTATTGCTAAGTGAAAGGGTGTTAGATCTTGTACCACTAATTATCCTATCTCTAACTTTGTGTCCTATGAGCATGTTTCACCCTCGTACCGTGCCTTCCTCTCCTCTGTGGACAGTGTTCCCATCCCTAAGACCGTGGCAGAAGCTTTGTCAAAACCTGAATGGACAGATGCAATGCAGGAAGAAATTGATGCCTTACATAAAAATGGTACGTGGGAGTTGGTAGATCTTCCTGAGGGGAAGGAACCAGTGGGGTGCAAGTGGGTGTTCACAGTGAAACACAAAGCTGATGGAACTATTGAAAGGTACAAGGCTAGACTGGTAGCAAGAGGCTTCACACAGGTATATGGAGTGGACTATGCAGAGACTTTTGCCCCTGTAGCGAAGATGAACTCCATCCGGATTCCCCTTTCCTTGGCAGCAAATCTTGACTGGGATCTTCACCAATTGGACATCAAGAATGCCTTCTTGAATGGTGATTTGGAAGAGGAGGTGTACATGACCCAACCCCCAGGGTTCTGTGCCAGAGGCAGTGAACAAAAGGTGTGCAGGTTGAAAAAGTCCCTATATGGATTGAAACAATCACCTCGGGCTTGGTTTAGTAAGTTCAATGTAGCAGTCCAACAAATGGGATTCAAACATGCCAATCAGATCATACCTTGTTTGTAAAAAGAGGTGAAGGTAAAATTGCAGCTCTTATTGTGTATGTGGATGACATAGTGATCACAGGAGATTGGGAGGCTGAAATCCAGAGACTAAAAAAATTCTTAGCCACTAAATTTGAGGTGAAGGATCTAGGCTCCTTACGATACTTCCTTGGAATTGAAGTTGCCCGCTCTCACAAGGGCATCTTTATTTCCCAACGGAAGTATGTACTAGATCTACTAGAAGATACAGGCAAGTTGGGGGTAAAACCATCTGATTCACCTATTGAACCTAATCACCATCTGGGAGACAGTCAGGGTGAGATTTTGAAAGATGTAAAGATGTTCCAGAGACTTGTGGGGAGACTTCTGTATTTGTCTATGACCAGGCCTGATATTGCCTATGCAGTGGGTGTCCTTAGTCAATTCATGCACAGCCCGATGACAACTCACTTTGAAGCTGCAGAGAGGATCTTGAAATATCTCAAGAAGTTTCCTGGGGCTGGTTTGTTGTTCCAGAAACACAGTCACTTAAAAGTGGAAGTATATACTGATGCAGATTGGGCAGGAGCAGTCAATGACCGAAAGTCCACCAGTAGTTATTGTGCCTTTGTAGGAGGAAACCTTGTCACATGGAGAAGCAAAAAACAAAGTGTGGTGGCTAGATCCAGTGTTGAAGTAGAATATAGAGCGATGGCTCATGGGGTTGCGGAAATCATGTGGATAAGAAATCTGTTAGGTGAACTGGGTTTTGCAGTAAACAATCCTACTTCACTCTACTGTGACAATAAAGCAGCCATCAATATTGCTGCTAATCCAGTTCTGCATGATAGGACGAAACACATTGAAGTGGACAAACATTTTATCAGTGAGAAACTTGAAAGTGGAGAAGTATGCACACCATATGTCAACTCGGAAGAGTAACTTGCAGATATCTTCACCAAAGGTCTTCATCATGTGCGGCACAAAGATTTGTGTGATAAGTTGGGCATGATTGACATCTATGCTCAAACTTGAGGGGGAGTGTTGGAATAATGTTAGAATAACTTAATTGTAGTTGTTAGGGCCTGTTTGTCTAATTAAAGTGTTTTTTTTATTTCGTTTTTTATTTCTGTTATGTCTGTTATTGTATTCAGGGGCACAAGGGTCTTTTCCCTTGTTATTTCTGTCGCCCTATATATATTAAATAAACACTGGCGCCACCAGTACTGTTGCATTGCAAACTCTCTCTTTTCTCTTCTCTTCTCTTCTCTTCTCTCCTCTTCCACCTATCTCTGGCCGGCTACACTGCCAAGAGGAATGTTCCTTGGATATACAAACATCTGTTGAGGGAGATAGTAAGCATAGCAACGGGACTTGATGCCTCGTTCACATGGATCAGGAGAACTGCAAATGGAATGGATGATTCTCTAGCCAAACAGGGAGTTCAAAGGCAACAGCTCATTTGGGACTTCTTCCTACAATTTCTGGTGCAATGTCTGTTTTCTAATTGCTGTAATTCTGTATCTAATTCTCTTAATTGAATAAAATTTTCATTTTGCTGATCAAAAACAGAAAAAAGGATGTACAGGTGGCTGAACAGGGACATGGAAAATACTACTGTGGGTAAAGAGGACTGCTAATTCCTTTGCGGATATGCTTGCAAAATAAGGGGTGGGAAGGGAAAGTCTATTTTGGGCTTTGTTGTAATTGATTTCTGTCTTGGGGAGAGTTAAGAGAGTGTTTACCTCTCCCCTTGTACTTTATTGTAACTGTTTTATAATTTTTAATGAAATTATCAGAATATTCTATATTTATATACATTTTTATAGATGTATAAAAATAATTATTATTATTTTTAAATTTTCTTTATTTTCGATGACAATATAGTGGACTCCGATTATATTTAAATCCATACTCTGAAGTATGGACTTGGATTGGGTTCGGATTTGGAATTTCAATAATTGGAATCCCATCCGAATCTGACCCGATTACAGCCCTAATCACAGCAGGCCACAGCAGGAAACTGACCTTGGAGGGAACCAGGGGCCTCCAAATCAATTTATTGGGAAACAAGGTGTTTCTGGGTGTTCTCAAGTGTCTTTCATAGGATCTGACAGTAAATATGCCATTGTTCTCCCATTTCTAGCACCACCCATCCTCCTGCCCTGCTCTTAGAGTTATATTTTCTCAACAGTTTAAGGTCCAGCACACTCTCCATCTCCCAGTCATGCAAATTTCTCCTAAAACTTGGAGACCAAACCACACTACCCCCACTACCCACCCCCCAAAGTATTTTATGAGAATCTCCCAGAGATGCTTCTTTATTCTCAGCTAACTGAAAAGCTCGGGAAACAACTCTTTCAGCCATCCTCCATCTCCCACCTTACACGATACCCTTTTAGAGAAAGAGATGCAAGATTTCATTACTCCCTTTCAAACAGTGCATCTGTAAGAAGGAAAAGAGTCTTCAGAGATCCAGTTGCCTCTAGAAACACCAAATTTTGAGTCTATTAGCTTCGTCCACCAAACCTCTCTATCAACCCTAAACTGCAAAATCCATTTCCCAAGCAAATCCATATTGACATCCTTACTCTTTTGATGCACAGACCTCCTTCATCGAAGGGAAGATAAAACTTCAATTTCTCATTGTAAATAACATGGTTTTCTGTCAAGTATTAACCTACTTTTAAAGAACTTTCTTTCCATTTCTCATTGTAAATAACATGGTTTTGCTTTAACTATTATGCGAACGAGATTAAAAATTTACTTGGACCGAGTTGCTAGTTGTTTTGCAAGGTCCGAGGCTGGTAAAAAATCTGAACTACCACCCATCAAAGAAAGAAAAAAAGGTAAGTTAGAGGTGACTACCCTTTACTTTTTGGGTAGTGATGCTTAGCACCCCCAAACTTTTATTTGTGACAAAGACACCCTTGAACTTTCAGATTTCAACACTTTGTCCCCCTCTGTTAGCATTCTACCAGTTAACATAAAAAAAGATTCTCATGTGACTGTGATGTGCTTGTTAAACATTTCTAAATCCTCACTACCCTTCCCTTAATTTGTGGGACCATTTTGCCCTTACTCTTACATATCTGTACAAATCCTTTTGTTGTGTTTCTTTCTACTTATTTCTCACATTGAGGGTTTTATTTGATTAGGGTTTAGAAGAAAAATGGATGATAAAGAGATTGTTATTTTTGGGTCTTGTTATGGAGACATTGAGGTCTGATTGCTGGGTCCTTTGGTTGTACTTCTTTGGGTGATGTCTTATCACCTTTCTGTTGTATTTCTTTTCCTTTTTTTAATGAACTTTGATCTTTATTCTTCAAAAAAAAAGAGATAATGTACTTTTCCCTGCCCATTTTCATCATTTTGAATTGTTGTTTTTTTGTCCACATGAATCTTGAAAGGGAATTTTCATAAATTAACTTCCTCCATCAATCCAGTTAATGAGGAGGCAAAGTGTTGGAATCTGAAAGTTTAGGTTCTCTGTTGTAAATGAAAGTTTGGAGGGCTAAGTGTCACTACCCCCCCCCCCCCCCCTTATTATGCATCTTTATTCTTCTTGATATAAAAGATTTTTATTAAAAATAAAGAAAAAATGAGATCCCCCTTCCTCTTCATCCTCCTCCTAACTCCCCTCCTCTTAAGGAGGCTTATGCCTGCTTGTGTTCGGGAGGCTTACGCCTCTTGTGTTCTGAACTACGCACGCACGCCTCTAGGTAGTGGAGTGCCTCCATGTTTTGAAACATTGCTATAATCTTTGTGACAAGTTGGGGATGATTGATATCTATGCCCCAACTTGAGGGGGAGTGGTGTAACCTTAGTTATGTGCCGCAAGGGAACTTTTGTCTTTTATTTTATTTTTATTTCTTATGTTGTCACCCTAACATATAAATACAAAGTCTGGCGCTGCCAGCTACACTTTTTTATCTCAATCTTCTCTTTTCTCTTCCTTCTCTTCTCTCTTCTTCTTCTTCTTCTTCTTCTTCTTCTTCTTCCTTCTTCTCCTTCTTCTTCTTCTCTTCTTCACTCTCGATCGAAATCAGACTACTTTTCACATTACACCTTTGATGACCTATGGCGGAATTGGGGACTGATGGCAAAAAGCTCAACTGTCAAGGAGAAGCCTGTGATAGAGTGGGGGCCCCCTGAAGAAGGATTTATCAAGTTGAACTTTGATGGATGCAGCTTAGGCAATCCGGGTCCCTCTGGGATTTGGGGGGGGGGGGTGTTCAGAAATGCTGGTGTCACATTTTAGATTTATTCTCAGGTCCCATTGGAGTAGGGAATGCTGTGAATACAGAACTCCTTGCACTCTTAGAAGGAGTGGAGCTTGCTAGAGAGTTGGGCTTTGGCAGATTACTAGTTGAAGGTGACTCTAAACTGGTAATCGGGTGGCTAAGGGAACCAGAGAAAGCGCCTTGGTCATTTAGGGGGGTTTTGCGAAGAATTAAATGGCTAACCACAAGCATTGAAGTAAGGTTTCGTTGGGAAAGAAGATCAGATACTGAGGTCACTGATTGTTTAGCTAAGCAAGGGGTACACAAGAATCAGTTTTTCTGGGCACAGTTGTAATTTGGTTTTTACTCTTTGAGACTGCAGATCGCGCTTCTGCGGTTGTAGTGTGCATCTTGTACCTTTCTTTTGCTTCTCTTTAATTTCAATAAAATTCATATCTTATAAAAAAAAACCTGATAATTGAAGGAGACTCTAAATTGGTGGCTGGCTGGATTCAGAATGGGGACAAGACTCCTTGGAAATATAGAAACATTATGAAGATAAAGGTGCCAAAAGTAATAGACGTGTTGTCACAAAATGGGTTTATAGATCTGCTAATGGGTTGGCATATGCTTTGGCAAAACTAGGAGTGAATGGAGAAGATCTATTTTGGAGTGTAGGAGGAAGGCATTGATGTATAATGCTTCTGGCTTGGCCATCTCAGAGATGTTGCCATTTATACATGACTTCTTAATTTAATAAAGTCTTGTTAATTAAAAAATGGCTAAAAGTGTATTTATTTGGTAAACCATTTGTAACAATTTCATAATACTTAACTTAGTTTCAGGTTTCCTGTTTGTAAAATGGTTAGCCTATAATGTTAATAGGATTTTCATCATCATCCTTGCCTTTATCCCAACTATATGAGGTTGGCTACATGAACCCTGTTTCACCAATCCATCTATTTAAAGCCATATCCACTGTTAAATTATTAGTGCCTAAATCATTTACTACTTCTACCCATGTCCTTTTTGGTCTACCCCTAGCTCTTCTAGCCCCTTAACTTGTAATAAATCACTTCTAACTGGAGCTGTTGGGGGTCTTCTATGCATGTGACCAAACCATCTTAGTCTACTCTCTTTCTCTCTCTCATTTTATCACCTATTGCAGCTACTCTCTAGGTCCTACATATGACTTCATTCCTAATACTATCCTTTCTATTTTTCTACTCATCCATCTTAGCATTCACATTTCTGCCACACTCATTTTATGGACATGTTGTTTCTTGACTGTTAATAGGATCTTGCTAATTTATATTCTCATCTAAGGTTTTCATTAAAGCTGCCTTGCCTGTTTTTAGTCTTTTTATTTTATTTATTTATTTATTTGTTTTAATTTTTCGTTCTTCTCTACAGTATGGGGCGGAGATCCAGTTTATCCTACTGTGAATTACATTCAAGATCCAAATGAAGGGATTGATTACAGGGGTCCGGATTTCCATGAGCCAACACCCAACATGCTGTCTTATCTTATGGAGGTTAGTATCAATAAATGTTACTGTTATATTTAGTCCTGAAGACATCTTTCGCAATAATACTCTCATGGTTTAAGATGGTAAGTGGATAGGAGCTCCCAGATTGTTATCTATTTATTCCATTGTGGGTTGAATGGCCTGTGGAGATTAAGTTAATCAGGGAGCTCCAAAAGTATGCCAATTTGTTAAGTCATAGTCTAGCTAGGGGGAAGTTTGGTAAATTTTGCATAAGAAACCTGATTCTTTGGTTTGTTTGCAGAATTAGATGTATATTTCACAAAAGGGATACACACTTCACTAGAAGTAACATTCTCTAAAAATATTGATAAAAAAAAAATTCTCTCAAGTGTCATTTGACATCTGTGTTCTTAGTTCAGTTTTGCTGACCTGGTTCATGTACAATGTTAATGGCTGCTTGATTATGATAACACAACTGCATAGGCCCTTCAAAATCTATTCATAACTTTAATGCCAAACCCCCATGAGCTATAGTTCTATACTGTGCCTTAGCACTAGATTTGGCCATGACAAATTGTCTATGGTTCCTCCATGACACACCCAATAAAGTACAAGTAGGTTGATGTTGAATGCCTATTATCCACTGAACTAGTTCAATCTGCATTGGTGAATGCTTCTAATTTTAGGTGACCATGGTTTGCATATAAGATTTTTTTTTCTTTGGGCTTCCCTTCAAATAAGCAAGAATCTGTTCAATTGCTTTAAGATGTGCCACTTGTGGTTGATGCATATACTTCCAACATATAATACATCTGGACAAGTGATGCATGAGTAATAACCTCATAACTAATCTTTAATATTGATCCTTGTACTCTAACAGATGTCCTTGATCTACACTTATCCATGATTGGTATCAATGGGAGTGGCAATTGGTTTGACACCCCCAAAAATGACTGAACTCTTTGAGGAGCTCAGCCTCTGGAAATTAGGGTTACAAGCCAAAGGAGAGGAGCCACACACGCCTCAGCCCAGGCGCACACCTTTTGAAAATTTGACACCTTTTTGCTTTTTTCTTTTTTTGAGTCTAGCGGCTGGGACAGGGGCTCTGCCCCCAGATCCCCTGTGCCACGCCCCTTGCCTCGAGGGGCATGGCACAAAGGCAGCTCGTAGAATCAGGAATGTAATATGTCACACTCACATTAGCTACTTGAAGTAATGTAATTGAGAAAAAAAGAGATTGTGGGTTTTATATGCTTGAAAATGTTTTATATGTTTGATTTTATTTTTAAATTTTTATTTGAATATGCTTTACATGTTATATATATATATGTATTTTTATTTTAGATAATAGGTTTTTTAAAACATTTATTTTAAAATTTAAGTTCATGTTTTTATTAATATTATGTTTACCAATATTTTTTTAAATTTTTTTGAATTTGTTTTTTATTTTTTAGCATTTTTTTTTAATTTTTGCGCCTTGCTTAAAAAGGCGCATGGCTCGTCTTGTGCCTTGCGCCTCAGGTGCAAATTGTCCCCTATGCCTTTTTTGTGCCTTGCGCTTTTAAAACATTGGTCCGGTGTTTTTTATCATACTGTAGATTCATCTGCTGTTGGGCCTGTGTAATAGGTGGGCCTTAAGTGACTTTAGTACCTCATCTCTAGCATATAGCATTTGATCGACTTCTGCTACCACAGCTGCATCCCTCTCATAGGGTAAAATAGATGGGGGATCTCGGCCATATACAATTTTGAAGGGTGTGGTTTCTGATCATCATTTTTTCTCAAATTTGTGGCCATGTTTCTAGCCAAATGGCTGGTGCCACCTTTGCTACTATTTCTAAAATCACTTTTGCATTACCGGTTTAAGGTGGCTCAGTTGGTGTGATCTCTGGCTGTTTATAGTGGAGAGTAAGGAAAAAAAATCCCTGTCACCAGGGTTTGGGGGGTTAAAGGGTTAAAAATATTGCTCTCTACTTGGGGCCAATAGATGCTGGAGATTCTTTGAGGGCAGAAATCATGGTTGTGATTGAAGGAATCAAAAAAGCGAAGGAGTTGAACATAAGAAAATTGATCATAGAAGGGAATTCAAAGTTGGTAGTTAACTGGCTGCAAAAAGATGAGATTGGTTGGTGGAAATTTGTCAATGAAAGAAGGAAGTTCAAGTGTTTAACACAAGATATAGAGATCAAGATGCAGTGGGTTAAATGGAGTATAAATGCTTTGGCAAAGCAAGGGGTGGGAAGGGATCAACTTTTCTGGCTGTTCTGTAATTTCTGTATTCTTATGTCATCTTGGAGAGAGCTAAGAGAGTTTCTCTCCGAGGTGCTTATTTGTATCTTTTTCATTAATTAATGAAAATTTCTGGTTATTGATAAAGAAATCACTTCTGCACTTTTGGCAGACTGTTCTCATTCCCTTTCCCTCAATTTCTTCTATAGCAAAGATTTTCCAAACGTCACGAGTCCTCTTGGAGTGGCTTCATTAGCAACACTACTGCTGACACCAACATTTTTTTTTGATAAAACCTGCTGACACCCACATTAGTGTTATTGTATTGTGACTGGACATCAGCACATCGATAGGTGTGCAGTTGACAGTTGTGACTTTGATAAATGCTCTGATACCAACTTGAGTTATATTTGATTGAAGAAGAAAAAAGAGCCACCATTTATGTAGCTGAGGAGGTGATTGGATGGCTGAAAGGCTTCATGGATGGGCAACATTCTCCATTAAAAAACAAGACTGGAAGAGTGCGGTGGGAGCAGATGGTAAAAAGTTTGAAGTTGAGAAGGGAAAATGTGAAAGGTTGGTTTGTAGTGATCATGGAAATGTGTGGTGATAACAGAAAACAGATGCTATGTTTGCCAGAGGGTAGAATGCGATTAGGGTGGAGAATGTTTGTAGATTTACTACAGGACTTTCTGTTGAATGTGGAACAAAAACAAATTCCAAAACAATGCAATGGTCCAGAGGTCTGACAAGCAGAGCTACCAATTCAAAGAAGGAAAAACCAAAAAAAGGAACACAAGAAGCTATAGTGTGTAGCAAAACAAAAAATCAGAAGATGCTATTAGATTTGGAGAAAGAAGTTTGGGAGATGAAAGTTATTATTACAAGAGCCAAAAAAATTACAGATTGGGGAAGGGTCTTGGAGGCAGTTGTGAAGAGATTCAATTTAAAAGGTTCTGTGAATATCAAGCCTTTCGATGATTCGAAGGCTGTGTTATTTGGAGTTGATGAAGTAGTGTTCCCCACTGCTGAAATGGTGGAATCTTTAGATGTTAGGGTAAGTGTGGAGAGCTGCTATATGTCTTGTAACCAGAATCCAATTTTTGCAGGAATTCTCGTGCTTCAACTAGTGGGACTTAATCTCTGGAATGAGGAAATCCTTGAAAAGTTGATCCAGACTATGGGTGGAACACTGATAGCATATAATCTCCAAGATCTCCATGCTGCAAGAATCAGAATCATGGGGCTGAAGCCTGAAGAAGTTCGCAGATGCATAAACCTGCTTGCAGAAGGTTTATGGCTTAAGGTCTGGATTCTGCTGGAAGTTGAAGCATCTCTGTGGATGAACTGTACCAAGGAAAATGACAATGGTATTTTTGAAGGATGGCTTACATGTGAAAAGGAAAAGATAGGCCAAGTGTTGAGGTCTATTGGCCAAAAGTTGGAGGTAAACAAAGAGGCTTCATGCGGGTTAGTTTGGAAATCAAAATTACTTGAAAGTGGAGAACTAAGGACAGGTGAAAAATCTTTTGGGTGGCTGTTATGTGGGGCCGCATCATCTAAGATATCTGGACCACTAGTTAATTTAAACTTAAGCCGGAGATGGCCCAAACAGGTTCAAGGTCTAGAGGTGGAACCGGCTTTAGGGGACTTGGATGGGTTAGTAAAAATGGGTCTGGTGACTCCTTTAACTTCTCAAGTCACACGAGTAAAGAAGCCATCGTCTACCTCAGTTCAGCATGCTAGCTCGAAGCTTTCAGCTTGCCCAGGACTTTCGAATGAAGCTCAAGATCTTAGCGTCGATGGGCATAATGGAAGATAGGAAAATCAGGTTAGGAAAGGAAAGTTGGCAAGAGAAAGTTCCTAGGGCTTAATAGACCAATTTTTAAAAGAAGTGGAACAGCAGGAAGGAGTATCTTGATAGAGGTTAGAGCTAGAAAGGGAGAAAGATGGATATGGGTGATCTCCACAAAAAGGAGCCTATCTCATTTATTATCTTGTTCATTCATGCATCGAATTTGGGAGTCTTTTTATGCTCTTTTTGGCTCTAGGTGGGTTCCTCCTCAAGATGTGTTGGGCCTTTTCAACCTTGACTTCTTAAGGCAACCAAAGAAAAGAGGGATGGTAATGTGGAGAGCTACGAAGACAACAATATGCTGGATGGTGTGGAAGAAAAGGAATAACAGAATCTGCTTGGAAAAAAACAGAACAGTAGAGGAAGTGATAGACACCATAAAGGTGAAAGTAGCTCACTAGGTAATATCATTGGATAGCTTCCAAGATTTCTCAACCACATACATCCTAAGAGCCTGCATCGAAGTAGCACAATCTTTGAGAGTGAAAGAGCAAGTAAGGGTAGAGTGGAAACCTCTAGAAGGCAATAAGATCAAACTGAATTTTGATGGGAGCTCCCTTGGAAACCTGAGACTGTCAGGTATAGGAGTAATTAGATATTCTGAAAGGATGTTGGCTTTGTTCTCGGGACCAATTGGCATCGGGAATTCATTGAAGGCTGAACTGTTGGCATTGCTACAAGATTTGAAACTAGCTAAACAGTTGGGACTTAGACAAATTAAGGTGGAAGGAGATTAAAAAGTGGGCATTTCATGGGTAAGAAGCAACTAACTTGCACCTTGGACTTTCAAACAATGTTTTAAAACGCAGAGGCGTGACGCAAGGTGTTCCACTACCTAGAGGCGTGAGGCATAGTTTAGAACGTATGCCTCTTGAACACAAGGAGGTGTAAGCCTCCTTAAGAGGAGGGGGATCAGGAGGAAGAAGAGGAAGGGGGGATTTCATTTTTTCTTTATTTTTAATAAAAATCTTTTATATTAAAAAGAATAAAGATGCATAACACTAGTGGAAAGGGGGGTCTTGTTGAACCAGTTTGACCATCCATGTTGAACAGGTCAAACCATGACATGTATATATAAATATAAATATATAATAAAAATTAGGATACGTGGGCAAATTGTTTGTTATTTTTTTTTTGCAAAAATAGTGGGCTAAGGTGCTAAGGTGTGTTTGGTGTACATAGATCCTGAAAAGTTACCTCAAAACGATATAAAGATTTACCCCAATTGGACAACGAGCACAGAGTTCTTGAGTTGAATGGGTCAATGGTTCAACTTCCCGAGTCAGATGGTTTTTGACCAAGTCAACGGTTTTTGGTCAAAAGCCAGGTTTTAGGAAAACTCAACCTGGAATTGTGACTTCTGTTATAGTTTTTCTATGTTTCTGCTGTTAGGGTGCTGTGGACATATTCTTTTCTTGTTTTAATTATTTGATTATTAGGGTGTGCCGCCAGGGGCATGTTTGTAACTTTCTTTTCTTTTATTTATTTCTTGCTATTATAAATAAGAAGCTAGGCACTGCCAGCCAAGACTTTTGACTCTCAAACAGTTTTCTTTCTTTCTATTTTCTTCTCTCCTCTCCTCTCTCTTCTCTCCTCTTCTCTTTCTCCTCTGAATCACATTCATTCCCAGCTTTTACCTGATTTCTTGGACAATGAAGGCAAGAAACCCTAATCAGACTGGTCAGAACACCTTGTGAAGGCTTCCTTTTCCTTTGGCCGATGCTGTGAAGGCCTCTTCTTTGGGTTTGCACCTTCATACAGGTG
Source organism: Nelumbo lutea (assembly GCF_056320005.1). Classification (NCBI taxonomy): domain Eukaryota; kingdom Viridiplantae; phylum Streptophyta; class Magnoliopsida; order Proteales; family Nelumbonaceae; genus Nelumbo; species Nelumbo lutea. The sequence continues at coordinate 87,228,491 of NC_142686.1, forward strand.
CTGTACAGGGGTGTGTGATCCCCTTTGTCACAGGTATGTGCTGTAATTGGTTGGTATGTCATATGTGGTCCTTTTAATGGTTGGACTGTTTCTGTTGTCTCTTTAATTGCTGGACTGTTGCTGGACTGTTTTTAGATTGCTTCCGGACTGTTTCTGGATTATTTAATTGCTGGACTGATTCAGCAGTGCATTTCTCGCTTCAGAAGTAGAAGTCTTTGGTGTTTAGTAGACTGACTGTGACTGTGAGAGGTAGTAGTTGGGTGGGGACTGGTCTTGTGCACCTATGGTTCTGTTTTTTGTAGTGTAGAATTTTCCCTCAATGGCAAATGATGATTCTGCTTTATCCAGGGTTACATCAACCCGTAGTACAGCTGGTATGGGAGTTGAGAACATGATGTTTCTTATGTCAATCACCTCTTTAAATGGCCTGAACTACTTGGAGTGGGTTAAAGGTGTAAAACTTTATGTAACAGCAAGGGGAAAAACTAGTTATATAAATGGAAGAGTGAAAGAACCCAAGAGTGGGACAGTTGAACATGATAGGTGGGACCAAGAAAACAGTATGGTGATGTCTTGGCTTCTTACAGCCATGGAACCTAATGTGAAGAACTTTATGCGGGTAGATACTGCTAGTGAGATATGGGAACATGCCAAAACCACCTATTCTGAGCAAAGGCACTATTGCAAAGATTTACCAGTTACAAGCTGAATCCTTGATCTGTAAATAGGGGAACCGTAATTTGCAACCTATCATTCAGCCCTTTAGTATGGAAGGAATTGGACCACTATTAAGCTATAGAATGGAAACATTATGATGATGCTAAAGCCTATAAGAAACTGGTTTCTTAGCAGTGGGTTTTTGCCTTCTTGTTAGGACTAAGCCCTGCATATGAATTGAACACTTTAGAGTTCAGATTTTAGGATGTAAAGAGTTGCCTTCAGTTCAAGAGGTGTATGCCTTTGTTCAATTTGAGGAAAGTAGGTGGAGTGTGATGGTTACAACTGAGGGGGAGCAATAGGTGGCATTAGCTACAATGGGTGGTAATAATATGGGAAAGAAAAATGGCTCCAAAAAAGTTGGTGATAAGGACAAGTTGTTTTGTACCCACTGTCAGTGTTCAAGACATACACGTGACACATGTTGGGAGCTCTATGGGAGGCCAGCGTGGGGTGTAAAGAACCAAGGATAGGGCAAAGTGCAGGATTTGATGCACCACAAATTAAAAGACAATCTTTTAATGTAATTGTTCCTTCTTTGAAATACAATTCTAAAGTTCCTATGGCTATAGTTGCAACGCTTGCAGAAGTCCCCAAGTGAAGAATCACCTCACCGTCACTTAGTCTTTTGCTTGTCCTGAACCCTCGCAATGTGTTACTTGCATGAGTAGAAGCTTTGGAGTCAATACACCAGGAAGCAGAAGTCACCAACATATTGGTTTCTAAGACAAAGGATTCGAAATTACCTTGTTTCTTGTTCTCCAGGTACTGAGGACAGTTCCTCTTCTAGTGGCCGGCCTGTTTGCAGAAGTGACAAGCATTTGATGCCTTGTCCTTCCTCTGCTTTTTAGGCTTGCTAGTTTTCTTCTGAGGTTTATTCTTTGCCTTCCTCTTCTTTTAGTCCGATTTGCCACCTTCAACAAGCATGGCAATGGGCTCATCCTTCTTTATCAATTCCTCAGCCCTCTACAGCATATTGCTGAGTTCCTGGAGGCTAACATTTAGCTTATTCATATTGTTATTCATTATGAACTGATTGAAGGAATGAGACAAAGAGTTCAGGATGGCATCAACTTTGGTGACATGATCTAGCCCAAATCCAAGAGCCTCCAGTTCATTGATGTACCCCATCATCTTAAGGCAATTGTCATGAACTAGCTGGTTCTTGGACATTTGTGCAGTCATAAAATGTTTTAGGACCTTCTGACGAGTAGAACAATTCTGCTACTCATACATTGTCCTTAGACTATCCAAGATATCTTTAGACACTTCGATCTGCTCGAATTGTCGTTGTATCTGATTGTCTAAGGAGGCTATGATATAGCACCGGGAAAGAGAGTTTTTCTCTTCCTATTCTTGATATTCCCTCCCGCGGGCCTCAGAAGTCCTATTACCCGGACTATCCGGAGCAGGGTTCTTAGCAACCTTGTCCAATTTCTCAGACGTCAGAACTGGCATAAGGTTATGATACCAGTCAGCGTAATTTGGGCCCTTAAGCTTATTATCGTCCAACAATTTGGCGAATTGTTCGTTTGCCATTTCTGATAGAAGGCAAAGCAATTATTAGTCCACAACTGATTTGATTCATGTTTTCTACATAGATATGGCTTTTAATCTATGTTCCATTTCCATTTATTCATATATGAGATTTACCTCCTATCTCAGTGATGGAGACTGCAAACTATGTCTCTGGAAATGCGGGAAACCACATACAGTGCATGGAGCCAACTGTTTCAGCTGCATAACCCCATCACCTTCTATGAAGGATCACATCCACTCATCTCATTAGTTTTCCCTTTGGCCTCTGTTAGACAAGGTTCATTGTCATTTTAGGTTAAACCTTTCTGTCCAATAAGTGCTTATCCATCATATTCGTGAACGCCAAGGTACCGTGAGAGAGTCTTCCATTTTAGGATAGGCGTCTCCCACATCGGTCTATAACGCCTCTATCATCTTATGAAACAATCCAACAGATCCAACAACAAATGGATAACCCAATTTTATGGTGCATCTCCTCGTTACTGAAGGAGCCATCTTCGTGCTAATGACGGAAGGCCTTTAGAGATTTCATCATATGAATCTCCCTATCACATGCACTTATATTTTAGTGGAGGGAACGAAATATTACGCCCTAGTTTTATTTAGGTCAAACCAAAGTGGCTTCCACTGACTTTCTCAAAGCTAGATTTAAATGGGCCCTAAACGGCTAGGGTTCCGCACGATTCCTCTTGGGGAGGAAGCTGATGTGGGGCCCACCAAATGGGGAGATTATCCAATGATCTTATGGTCACCATGGCAATGATGTGTATTCAGCCATGGTGTGCGAAAGAGTCACTGGCGAAATAATCATGGGCCAAGTACTTATGGTCCATGTACGTTGCACATCACACATCCATACATCACATGCATGAAATTGATCCAATCAATTAAAATATCTGTAAAATCCTTAATTAATTAGATTAAATCAGTATCGACCCAACAAAGCCCATAATGTTATTATATAACATTATCTAGGTACATGGGTTGTATTACAAAAAGTAGTTCGGCCCATGTAGCTAAAGTAGGGCTGATTCAGTTTTATCATATTAAATTTAGGTTTTACAGAGGAGGGTTGAATTAAAAATTGAAGTGGGCCATCAATTCTCTGGCCTGAATCGAATTAGGGTTAGGAAAACCAACCCCATCAAACCAATAATTCGGTCCAACCAGTTTGGACCAAATCTAGTGTAAATCGACCCAAGTTTTGGTGTCTTGTTCAAGATTTAATTCAAGAATAATAATCTGAAAATAAATTAATTTAAGATAATCAAATTATCAAGATACTAAAATCAAAGGGCTGCACTATGATTTTCTTGGATATCCTGCAAACCTGCAAAGAACAGTTAATCGCAGATTGCTGAATTGATATCTGCAAAATCGCAGACCACGGAACTTGTTTCTACGAAAATTTCTTCTCCTCTGTTGTGCGCTCCAGGAATCTCCAGATGGAAATAAAATAGAAAAACCCAATTTTTCTATTATTACATCACATCGAATTCCTATACAATTTGTCAAAAAATAAAAATAAAAATAAAAATTTTTTACAAACCAAATTGAATAGAAAAGAAATCACAGGGTGTGCCATTCTTGGCACCAAAAAGATTTGATCTCCATCACATGTGCAGCCCAAATATTCAAGAAACATTCATAGAACAATTCTATAAATATCACAGAACAATAAAGATTTATTTTCCAGATCATCCGCCCATAATCTGGTAACCATTTCCCAGAAAAAACGCTAACTGTGCAAATCGGGTAGAACGCCTTCTGCCCATTTACGCAGATTCAAATATGATCTAATTTGGTTCAAGACTTGAACCTGGCTTTGATACCACTGAAGGGATGGGAGATCCATTATATGGATGGCCGAACACTATAGGAAGGTTGGGCGAAATTTCAAAAATTTCTTTACTCCAATCTGGGAATCCTATTCCCAATTTAGAAACTACATTTTCAAGGTTCGTTCTTGTAACCAAACTAGACCAAATCTGAAACCAAATTAAGGGAGGGATATACCTGATATGTAATCCATGCAAGAATGCTCCTCCCAACGTAGGTGTTCACGCCCAAAGAGGGTACATGTAGTTCTTCATCAAGAACTAGTGATTCTTCAACAAGAATCGAATAGGACAGTGAGCACAACTTCTAAATTGTTTCTTCTGGTAAGAAACAATATCAAGATCAAATCTTGATCCAATCCAAGAACTGGAGATCGAACAGGGTAGGGCGGCAAGAGCAGAAGGCAAGAGCAGTCTAACTGTGTTGTCTTCTCTCTGTATTCGGCGAATGTGTCTTTGGAGGTTCGCCTTGCTCTCTTATTTATAACCTTAAAGAGAAAATATCCTAATCCCATTAGGAGTTTCCTAATCCAAATCTTTTATTTGGATCTAGACTCTTTAAGTGATAAGGATAATCCCTTATCTTATCTGCAGATAAAGATCAGCCTTCCTGATCAAATTAGGAGTTCCTTTGATCCAAATCTTTATTTGGATCTGGACTCTCTTTGATTGGATAAGGATAATCCCTTATCTTATTTGCTAATCCAAATCCCAGATCCGCCCCTATTTAATTAATCTAATTAACCCAGTTCGAAATGGGCATTTAGGCCCATTAAGCTTTCAGGCTCACTTCCTCTTTAATGCTGGGTAGCTTGGCTTTCTTTGTATGGTGTGGGGCCCTATCATTGATCTACACATCAGCCACATGGGTTCAGCCTAGCCTCTGTTACAAGGCCTGGCCGAATTCATTGCTGAATACAGTGAACCCCTGAGTCCATCACTATGGGTTCTTAATGGGCCCAACATTTACACTAAATGGTCCTTGGGTCCAGCCATGTTATGAAGGTCCAAGGACTGTGGGCAGATGTAAGATTAGCCCATCAGGTATAATCCTCAATGGTCTTACATTTAACCTCTCAACCCATAATGATCAAACACTGCCCGACAAGAGAAGACCTCTCCCTCAGCTGCAAGGTGTAGTGCTGCACTCTCTACTCACATGGATCCCTGGAATTAAAACCTTTTTGCAAACATTTTGAAATCATAATATATATATATGTATATCTCTATATAAATATATTTTGCAAAAACAAATTTCAACGGTTGAAATCAATTGCCGACAGTTTAGGTTTCCATCAGAGAGAGTGCATCCCCGATCATTCACTTTGTCCGACAAAGGGGCTAATCTTGTCACTATGATCACCCACTCAGGTGAATTCTCGGATTGTCCCAACATACCCAGGTTTTGACCCACCTCTAAGGATCTCACTGATTGGCATATCAAAGACAGCCAAATCCGACACCTAGTGCAGTATCATAATCGAGTCTAGGGGTCAGGTGTAACATTTCAGTTTTTCCCATCTATCTCCAAGGTCCACTGCAATACTAAAATTTTGGTCCGGTTTAGGGTTTCAAGAAAACCCACACTGCATGTATTAGGTCTCACCCTGGCAGCTAAGACAAGCCACCCCAACCAACTTGGCAGTATTCCAGTGTCAGCCTTGGCAGGATAAATCTCCCCAGATTTATCCAACGGCTATGAAGGTTCTAAACTAACACGAGTCTCATATGTGTCCAGTTTAAGGGTATTACACAGAAACTCATCACAATAACATGAATCAAATATTTACTTTATTAATTTACAATAAACGTCATAATGTACATCATGCTGATTGGAGCTAAGGGCATATTTTCAAATTCCTCAAGTTATAATCATCAACCTCTTCATAGAGGATGATAATATCGTATGCAAATTGTAGGTGAGTTACCACCACCTCAGATCTCCCTACCCTCCAACCTTTGATAAGACCTTCTAGATCAGCCTTTATGATTTGCCTACTTAGAACCTCAGCCACAAAAGTGAATAAGAAGGGAGAGAGAGGATCTCCTTGCCTAATTCCTGTTTTTGCTGGAAAAAAAATCTTTTGCCACTCCATTGATTATGATAGAGAAAGTTTTCTCTATTTTTAGTATTTTGTCAATCTTTATAACAATCTCGATTTAATCTGTTTGTATTTTTAACCGGTTCATTCCACTGCCATGTTTCCTTGCTCTTTTCCATTTTTTCTTTAGATTTTTTTAAAACATTGTTTGTTATTTTATGTGATTGGCCATTTCAAGCCACATATCATTAGCCTTTCCATCTAAATTCCAATTTTCTTCTGTTATTAACATATCTCTTAATTGTGTTAGTTTTTTCTCCTTTTAGGTTTCCCACTTAATTTTTAGACACCTATTTTCTTTATTTCTTTTTTATTTCCTAATGTGCACACCTATCACCACTAATCTATGTTGTGGTTAAGCTTTCCCATGGAATAACTTTGCAATTTTTACACATCATCCGTTATATTCTCCTAGTAAGGAAAACATTTAATTGAGTTATGTTTGATCCACTTTTAAATGTTATCAAGTGTTAATCCCTCTTTTTCAAAAATATGTTTACTATTGCCATATCTTAATCTCATGCAATTTCTAAAATATTCTCCTTTTTCATTTCTCTCTCCAAATCCAAATCTTTCATGTGCCATATCATATCTTACACCTTTTCTTCACATGCTCATTTAGGTCTCTTCCTATCAAATCTTCTCTTTATTTGGAATTTCTTGGATTTATCCTTTTAAGTTTTTTCAAGTTGTCTTGTAATATTTTCTTCTAAACCCTCTTGAGGTGCAGAAGCACTAATTATGTTAATGATTTTCTCACTTGAAACAAGTCTAATTAAAATTATTCTGATCTTTATCTATTATTATCATTTATTAGATGTTTAACATTTACAGTTTTGATTTATTAGATCTTTATCTATTATTATCATTGCTCTATTTCTCTTATTTACCTCTCCAATGTACCGTAATTTGTAGCTATCAATTTCTTTAGATTTTTACCCTTTCATTTAGTTTTCTTCTCAGCATACAACATTAATCCTTTTCCTCTTCATGGTGTCTACTAATTCGTTTTTATTGGACTAACCTCTTTACTCACCCTCATCTAAATGGGTGTATTTGTGGAATTTCACTTCAAAGGAACGTCCTAGCATACCCTTGCCCATTTGATACTACACTTGGGTTAAAGTGTAGCGCATTTTGGGGAATGCCTTAGAACAAGCATGAAAAGACATATTCACAATATTAGATAGCTCTAGCAATTAAATTGGATTGATATGCAGTGTGAAGAATCTCTCAAAGGTACTTGTCCAATGATCTAGGTTACCTGCATTTCGGGGAAATGCAAAAATTTATGCATCTTGAACTGTCTAGGTTTTTACCTTAAAATATACTAAATATCCTCTATGATAGTTTGCCCTCTAGTACCGTGGTTATATTTTTCTTCTCAAGTATGTAGCATTTTACTTTAAAAGAAAGACCACAGCTGTTTCTGTGGATTTTAAATCATCTTTGCTTTGGAGTTGGTGGAGTGAACCACTGCTATTTATGCAATATCAATATTCATCTATGTTCTGAAATGTACTTGAGTTTTATTTTTCTGCAAGAAAAATCTGTGGATGAAAAACTGAAACTATTAAAGTGTTGCTGCTGCATATGCTTAATGCGCCATTCAGTTATACTTAATTTCTGAGTTCTTCCCCTAACATCATTTTATATTCTTAATCACTTGACTTCAGCATGGAAAAATTACACCAAGGCCAGAACTTGAGAAAATTCTTGCCAAACAGAAGACTGAAGAACTTGAGGTAATGGAGAGTTGAAATTGAGAAAATTTACTAATTAACTGAATGTATGCCCTATATCGTTCACAAAATGGGCACATATGTGTATTCTAGTAATTTGGTGTTTTTTATTTTCCATATGCTGGAGAATATTATCGAGCAGTTACACCTGTTACTTGCATTTTATACAAGATGCTAGCATATTTTTATCGTACAGCATAGTTTTCAAGGCACCAAGGCAAGGCTAGGCAACAGGGGAGCGCCTTGTCGCCTAGTCACCTAGGCGGGTGCCTAGGTGATGGATTTTTTTATGTAAAAAACATAGATCCTAGGGTAGTCCCTAGGTACTATAACCATATTTCCTTAATAATTGTTCATAATTTTCATAAGTATAAAGTTCATGTTTAAGTACAGAAAATCAACATATTCATGAGAAGAAAAAGAAGGAAAATAAAATTGAAAAAATATAGGGGCTGAATCCTTACTTTTGTTATAGGAAAGGAAGAAAAGAAAAAGTAGTAGTAGTGGTAGAAGAAGAAGAAGAAGAACATATGGAAGAAGAAAATGTGTTGACTAGAGAAAATTTTAATTTCTTCCTTATTGGTTCAGGTTTTGAAGTGTTTGAGGGTTCAATACAGCATTTGGCAATGTTTGTGTTGATTAAACACTAACAAATAAGAAAATAATAAAAAGAAATTAGTATATAAACACACAATGAACATTTTAGTTTAATAATGTCTATTTTATAATTATAATCTCAAAAAATAAAGAATAAAAAAGTATTTTACAATAGAAAGTACAGAACTTTTTGGTAATTAGGCGAGGCAAGCCTCAAAGGGTGCCTTGTTGCCTAGGTGTCACCTTGACAACTTTGCCATACAGTATATAGTGGCATGACTTGTTTGATATGTACAGCCGTGTGATCCACTGATCAATTATGGTGGTGATCTTTCAGTCCAGTGGTGAACAGATAAGATTGTTCTGAGCAATTCAACTTGGGAATGTGGTCATCGGCCTACATCTAGACAATGGAATTCTTTGGAGTATGGTTAGTGGTCCAAAGAAGTTGATCATCCACTTTACTGAACTTTGTTTAACATCATTTCCTTGACAGGCCTGTTGAATTGTGAACCCATTCCCTTTCATATTCAATTTTGTCCTTGCAGTCAACATCTCTGGTACATTTTTCTGAACTAATGACTTGATCAACGTATCAGTATCCAAAATTAATAGGTGCTTGATATGAAAACTTTGGATTCCCAAAACACAGTCACAGACCTATCCTTGCAGTTTATTCCAAAAGTTGTGATAGATTTCCACAATAAAATATTTCATGTAACTATTGCAAAGGGAATGTACCTATAATAATCCGATGGAGAAGGAAAAGATACATAAATAGAATATAAATACTTAAAAACAAGAAACCTTGTAATCCAAGATCTGTTAAGTTCTGTTATATGGTTTCCAAGAAGTGAAGGGAAAATAACATAGCTCCTCTAAATATAATAAGCATCTTTTTTAATATTCAGCAGAGTGAGATTATGTACTGGTTTCACACTTAAACAACTCTTTTTTAGCTAGACAAAACCAAACAATATCCAGGTTATGTAGTATCTGCATCCTCAACTAAAACTCAAAAAAAAAAAAAAAGAACACCCATTAAATCCTTGCCCTAACCATATAGGTTCGGTGCATGCCTGCACCTTGCTAGATAGAATTTATGAACATAGAGCTTATTGATGATAAAGAAACTTTTGCAACTTATAAGGGTAAATTTCATACCCTTGTCTTACTAATGTATTGCTTCAACAAAACTATGATTACAGATGACAGATATGGATGAAGCTATGGCACGAGCAGTTGATATAGGTGAAAATGATGTGAGTTGGCATGCAACCATATTCTGTTTAAGATCTTCTTGCTTCGTTTTTTGTGTTTGCTTGATGAATTGCTGTTTGTGACAGGATGGAGAGGAGAGTGATATTGAAGGAGAAGATGAAGTAGAAGAGAAAATTACACGCAATTGGAGTGTTTTGAAAAGTACTCCTGAGCTCCGCAAATCAAAGGTGTTTCTATTTTCTGCATTTCTTACGTTGTTTCCAGATGCTGTGGGATTTTTACCAACTGTTCTTTGGTATTAGTTGATTGTTAGCTACTGTTTATTTGTATTTCTTCCTTTCTCTTCTATATGTTTTATCTGTTCCATAAAAAAGATCATATGCCAAACAAATAAAATCCACGTCAACCACTTTATGCAATGTTTCTAACTACAACATGGTCTATCCTTTTTCTTTTAGGAGAAACCAAAGAGAAAAGATTCGATGAGTCTTGAGGAGGCTATTGATGACTCAGAGAACCTTACTGATTTTCTCATGGACTTTGATGAAGAGGAGTAATTTCATTCAGCTCAGCAACTAAACTTCCCAAAGTAAGCATTTTCTACTCAGACAAGATGAAGATTTTTCCACACCGGGGGTTTATCTGAGCAGGTATAGTGATGAAGTTTGAAGTTGTAGATGTAAGATTCCAATTAGGATTATAGTATATCATTGTGTCATGGGTCTATCTTAGTTCTAAGATGTGAGCAGACTAAACTCAATTTTGACAAGGATGCACTATTCCAATTAGGATTATAGTGTATCCTTGTGTCATGGATCTGTCCTAGTTCTAAGATGTGAGCAGACTAAACTCAATTTTTCCAAGGATGCACTCAGATGCCTATTATACAAACTCCAACATGCATGTGAATCTAAATGTAGAGAATCAAGGCTCCTGAGGTTCCACTGGACCATTGGTATGCATACACACCCTATTCACATAATCTTGGAACACTGTTTAAGAAAAGATATGCATCTGTATGTATATAATATGCTCTAAAGAGAGCAAAGCTTTTTCTCGTTCAGTTCATCCTATTACCATTTGGTGCTAATATTCAACTAAAGAAGAGATGGTTTCATTGACCAGATTAGATGAAATTACAGTCAAGGCTCAAAGTATTGACATGATGCAGCCGATAGAGGCCGGGCTGCATATAGTAAACCGCATGAATACATGAATGCTTTTGAAGCATTCATATCAGATAGGAGGAACATGTAGCTAAAAATTGGAGCAGTTTACCATCTGTCTTGTTGCATTTCATAGTGATCCGAAGGTGGTTTGATCTACATGATTATGTTTTACCATAAGAATAAATTTTTTGCTAAAGCAATTTTGGCATTATTTTAGGGGATGCTTACCAAGATGAACAATTTTGATTTCAGTAAGATTGGAACTATCTGATACAGTTTTGTATCAAAATGTAGGATTCACTATCAATGCTTCCAATTTTAGAATATTCTGCCATTCAAAAACCCAAGCTTTGGATTTTTAATCCATAACTGATTTCACTCTTGTATGTCCCAGTATTACTTTACTTTGTTGATATAATGTATTGTTCTAAGGATCAAAGTATGGGTATCAAGTATCGTATCAAATAGCTTGGATACAGCTACACTTTGGAAACACATGATATGGAAATGCTTGGATAGCTCGGAAATGCATGCAAATCACATAAATACATTAATAACACTAAATCTAAGATGAATTATTTATGAATAAAGTATAAGCACTTGAGAAATGCACATTTAATAGGTTATATGAAGAGAAACATTACAATCAACAATATTGGAACTATAGAACATGGACACATCATAATAATTATCACTCTATTTCAGTTTTTATAATTAAAGGTTTTAATTTTTATTAATTCTTTTGGAAAATTTTATTTATTTAGTATTTTTATATTAATAATAACTAATTTTTCATTTTAACATATAATTATAAAATAAAGCATATAAATTTGTCAAACCAGGTATCGATACATTTCGCATTAGTGTGTATTAAAATGTATCCATTGATACAACATGATATGGCCTGATATGAAGGTGAATTGTGCCAATATGCACGACTCATAGGATACATACCTAGTTGTGGCATATCCCATATCTGTGGCTATAGATATAGATATGATATGCTCTGTATTGAAAGTATCATATCAATATTTTGGACCTCGATTGTTCCTACATGGGTTAGGTATTGAGACTTATTTTCAATATTTCATCTTTGCTCTTAGTGGACTGTTTCTAATTCTTCCTCAATTTTCTGGATCTGTTCTGGTTTCTCCAGTTGAACCTCTACAACTGACCCCTTTTCCTAATGTGGGTTTCTCGTAATCTTCTTGGTTTCTTCTTCAAAATACTCTCTTCTTCCTTGCTGTTTTTACTTCTAGTGTTGTTGATTGTAATGTATTTTTTCATATAAACTATTTAAATGTGCATTTTTTAAGTATTTATATATCGTATATAGTTATTTTGTAATTTAGGTTTCTCATCTCTTCCTCCCTGTTGTTGTTTTCACTTATGATGTTGTTGATTATAATGTATCTCTTCATATAAACTATTTAATTGTGCATTTCTTGTCTGCTTATACTGAATGTATAATTATTTAAATTTTATATTTAGTGTTATTTATGTTTTGGGGGGTATGTGAGTCCAACCTTCATAATATGATATGCAATACCGATATTCTGAACATGGATTGTCACTACCCTCTAACTATAAGGTGGCAATCTATAATGTACCCAAAAATAAAACTAGCTCATATTGAACTACATTCTAGTGATTTTATATTATTGATGGAAACTGATTTCACTCAGTATTGTTCAAAATATTGCAACATATCAGTGTGTATCGTATGGTGCGTATTGATTTTCAGAATCATCGAAATGCTAAATACCGAGAGTTAGGGTTGTTTAATGGATTTAAAGTTTAATCATTAACATCTATTTTCGTATATGCATTTCGAATTTATGAAACCGGAAAAAAATGCATTATTAAGCCCAAATTCCTGGAAATTGTGTTCCAAAAAGGGGTTCTTGTTGCTGGACATTGTTGTTTTTAGGGTGTTCACATTAAATGTCAAATTGACCAAATCAATTTAATTTGTGTGAAAAAATAAATCGTCAACTCAGTTCGGTTTTGGTTTTTATGTACCGAACCAACTCAACCTTGTATGTTTAGGTAATTACTACTTAGTCCTTACTCGTTAGTCCTTAGTCCTTTCCTACTCCCTTTCATAGTTAACTTAAAATTCAAGTCATTCTTTACCTTTTTGGGTTTAGCAACCATTGGTCATTTAGACCAATGGTTGTAGGTACATATTGGTCATTTAGACCATTGGTCATTTAGACCAACTCAACCTTTTTTTCTTGGAAACAAGCAACATTGTTGTTGTAGGTACATATTGGTCATTTAGACCATCAAAGTACAGAGGGTGTCAAATCAATACTACACGAATACTTGTGACAAGTCCATAACCCATTGCATGTTTGGGATGAGTTCATCATCTGTGACGAATTCATACCTGAAATAGGTTGCGATGAATTTTGGTCCATGCGGATCTGCGATGAACTTTGGATGCGCGGACTTGCAATGAGCTTTGGACACGCTCAGACTCATGATGAACTTTAGACATGCGGACGTGCGATGAGTTCAAATCCATCGTAGAACTATGGCAAGCGTGGAATTATCGTAGGCCAAGAACGAATAATAGACACGTGCGTTATTAAATTATACAATGTGGGCTTAATAAGGGTGTGCATGGTAAATAGTGATGTCACCCACGCTACGTCGGTTTAAAAGGGTCGCGAAAGGAATTAGCACATGTGTATAATGGGAATCCTCAAACGAAAGGAAGGTTCGTCCTTGAGATATGTCATAAGACACATGGCAAAACCTTATCAGTACTCCCTAACAAGTGATAGAAAATTTGAGATTCCCTTTCCTAATGGGAATCAAATACTTTTGCCTCATTCCCTTTTGGGGCCTCAGGATCTCTCCTTATAAATAGGGGTCCTTCCTGCACTTGGTCTTCTTTTGTCCTTCAAGGAAACCCTAATACGTAGCCTAACCACCTCACTCATAGTTGTCAAAAATAGACTTGAGATATGCCACTTATGGGTGTAGGTCGTGATTGAATTCTTCATGGTCCATTTCAGCAAGCTTTGGACCCCATAATCACTCTAGTTCCTCTCTTCAGTTTAATGCCCAGAAGGAATTAACTCTCTAGTTCAATCCTCAAAATATCTGGTGTCATTTTAGTGTGATGGAATGTGACCCAAGTGGTGGAGAATGTGTTGGATGATGGGAATTTCTTTGCTACAAGATCTTTGCTTCAAGAATGCTTCATGCTTCTTTGCTTGGATATGCTCGAGGCAAGGGTGTTCTTTGGCTTCAAACTGATATAGGGGACTCTAGGGATGCTGGAGAGTGAATGAGGAGGCTTTGGGACGTGGGTAGTAACTGTGGGAGTTGAGCTTTCTTCCTAAGCTAGCTTGTGTATGCCAGATTATGTGTCTAGGATGTGAGGAAGGGGTGGTATTTATAGATTTTTTGAGAAGGTAATGGAGGGTTGAGATGGCAGACAAAGGAGATCAATGGTTGATGTTTAAATGGTTTTTTGAGAGAGATTGATTGAGAGAATGGGCTGCCAAGACAGCTTTGTGAGATATTCTCTCAATCAATCAAGACAACGTGAAAGATTTCACCAATTTACCTAAATTAGACATTCTAAGCTTAGGTGATTGGCTTGATTGATTGGAAGCTATAGCTGGTCAAATCTTAGATTTTTAAGATGTTTCTAGAGGTTGAGGGGAAGTTCTGGCTGTGGAATGCCCCAAGTTCGAAGTTATTATGAAGAGGATTCTAAATGGAGGGTTCAGATCGAGTCTTGCTTCGGGCTCAAGATGGAGGGGCTAACGGTGTCGGAATTGGACAATCTTGGTACCATTGGACTCGGAATTTTGATCTCTATCCATCTATAAGGTTGGATTTCAGATTTTCTCGGGATAGGATTTAGGATCAGAGATGATCCTGATCGGACGAGCGAAATCGGTTCTGGCTTCGGGTCTTGAGATGAAGGGTTAAAAAATGTCGACTTTGGGTGATCTTGGCATTGCTGGATTTGGATTTTTGGGCTCTACATACCTATGGTCTTAGATTTTGGATTTAATGTTAAATGAGGATTAGGATCAAAATGACACTAATCGGATGATCGAAATCGGTTCTGGCTTCGGGTCTTAAGATGATGGGATAAACGGTGTCGGACTTGGGTGATCTTGGTGCCATTGGATTCGGATTTTTGGGCTCTACGTACCTATGGTCTTGGATTTTGGATTTGATTTGAAATGAAGATTAGGATCAAAATGACTCCGATCGGACAATCAGAATCGATTATGGCTTTGGGTCTTAGGATGATGGGGTAAACGGTGTCAGGCTCGGGTGATCTTGGTGTTGTTGGATTCAGATTTTTGGGCTCTACGTACCTATGGTTTCATATTTTGGATTTGATGTGAAATGAGGAATAGGATTAAAATGACTCCGATCGGACGATCGAAATCGGTTTCGACTTCGAGTCATAGGGTGAAGGGGTAAATAATGTTAAATTTGGGTGATATTGGTGTCATTGGGTTTGGTTTTTTAAGCTCTACGTACCTATGGTTTTGGATCCTTGAGACCCCAACTTTTGTAAAATTCCAAAAATACCCCCGGTTCGGCTGAGAGGTTAGATGAATCATGCTTGAAGCTCAAAGTGCCATAGAAAGACTGAAGAGCGCAAAAATGGGGTGTCTATAGATTGCCCCTCTTTGTTGGAGGATGATAATCCGAACAACAAAGCTTGAGGAGACGACCCATTTTTGCATAGGAATGCGATGGAATGACTATCTTGATCAAAAGAGTGCTACTCAAAAAAGTTTTTCATGACAAAAGTGTTGATGGTAGAAAAAAGATAATTGTATTTGATTGAAAATGATGTCCTTGGAATATCCTCCTAGGGTATGCTCCCATAGTTGTCTAGCACTCGTTCGGCTCTTGATAGAAGGATAGTCATACGCAGGCCAATCCCTAGATCTTCTTGAAGGGGTTTCTGAAATGAAATCTCTCACCCACAACATTTGTGTGACTGTCTAGGACTACAGTTACCCTTGTAACAAAGGAATTGTTGAATCTCTCGCTGGCCAATTCCTTGAGATTTTTCTAGATGCATGATTTGATAAATAGATGATGAAAAAGGAAAGATGACTTTTGTCAATGAGAAAATCTTTTTTTGTAGAAAACTGTTGAGTATGGGAAAGTCATTCCAATGTATTTCCTTGTTAAGCAAAACTGAAAGACATCCAACAAGTTCTTACACCTGAGCTATGCATGTTTGACGTGGGCAAGTCAATATGCATGGCTCTTTGGGCATTTGACTTTGAAGTCCAAAATATACTTTGACGTTGGGAGTTGGGTCAGACACCTAATATGAAGATTAGGGGTGTATGAAACTCAGGGCTCCTGTGATGGATGTAGTGCAGTGATTATAGTGATGCTGATGTAAAGATGAGATAGTGCAAGTGAGAAGATGTTTGAGTTGATGATTACATACATGTTGCTTACATGTATTAACTCTTGATGGCTCATGTTGAAGTAATCGATTGTGGCTAACATGCATTGGAAATGTATGCTGGAGTGAATGGTGGTGATGGACTATATGAGATGCCAAGAATACTTTATTTTGAGAAATATGAATGTTTGACTTGTTGAAAACACTTTTTTTGTTGTTGGGACCTTCTTGCCTTAGAAGCACTACTTGATTACATTGCAGATAAAGGATTGATCCAAACCACTAGCTTAGAAGCTTAGCCCTTTCCTCAAGATATACATGGCACCCAAATCTACCTAGGTCTAGGCCTTGTCGCAAGATTAGTCATTCATGATTTCCTCGGTTTTGGATCTTGTAACAAGGCTCAACGTAAATCATGCCCTTGGCTTGAATTTCCTTTATCCTCATATATGTGTAGCTTGTAAGCTCATCTTAAAGAGATATAATCTTCATTGCTCATGCCATTTATTATTTTGTGTCTTATCTTTTGCCTAGATGCCATTTCATGTTTTCATCTAGCAGGTTTATTTTTCCTTTCTTTTCTAGGTTTTTTTTTGTTTTTTGTGCCCTATCTTTTGCTTGAGTTGCCTCATAACTCTGTACTTTGATGCCATAGGGGCATCATTTCAGGCCTTAGAATAGTCAAAATGTCTCATTTTTTCAGTTAAATTCAATATTGTGACATCTGAAGGTATTTGTGCAAATCTTGTGAAAACTGGGAAAGTTTCATAGCTGAAATGCAATTTTTTGGAAGCTGGTATGAAGTCCAGTTGAGAGAGGGGGTGGTTTTGTGAAAAACTGAGTAGAGGAGGGTGCCTCCTATATGCTAAACGAAGAATGGTGCCCCTCCTACTGTATTAGCGTACTCCCCTCTCCCTAGCAAACCCTAAAGCGCCTCTCCACTCATTCTTTTCATTTCTAACAAATCATAGCCGCCCCTAACTAGTAAATCCTCACCTTTCATCCCTTCTAATCTCCACCATTCATTCTTGGGCACTCTCTTTTTAGCATTCTATCCCTAGAGCGCCACCTAACTTCTAATCCTCACCATTCAGCCTTTAGCCACTAGATCTCAGCCCTCTATTCCATTCTCTATCCCAGCTATTCACTCTAGGGCGTCACCCATTCCTTTTAATCTCTACCTTTCAACCCTAGGCGCCCAAGTCTCCACCATCCAATTTTGGGTGCCTAAATCTCAGCCCTACATAATATTGAGCGCCCTCTCCTTCTTTTCTCAGCCTTAGGATCACCTTAGAACCATCCTAACCCTTCATTCTAAACCCTAGGGCGCCCATATTTTTGCAAAAACCCAGTTGCTGCCCCCCTCTTACTCTCTAATTCCAATTTTATCCACCATTCTCTATAAAAAAGACCCAAAGGCTCTTGAGAAGGGGTTGGATTTTGCCCCCAAGTAAAACGGAAGGCTGATATTGAAAAGTTCAAGGGTAGAGGAAGAGGAAAACGCTCAAGCAAGAGGAGGGGTTCTTTCTTGTAGTTCGCCTAGCCACTACTGCCACCTCTGGATTCGGATCTCAACCAATTTTACTTTCGTTTTAGATTTAATTTCCAGTTCTTATTTTTCCTTTCTACAATTTACTTTTATCTAGTTTAATTTTTTTTTTTCTGGTGATTTGGGATTCGGCCAGGTAAGATGGAAGGCCTAGCTCGTGCAGTTCGAGGGTCAAAGGAGAGATCCAGATATTGCTACCTTTGACCGAGTTGCTGACTTTTTATTTAGTTTCATTCATTTATTTATTCCTATTATTTATTTATTTTTCTGCACTTTTCACTTTCAGCATTGTTAGAATCTTATTTTAATGGGTTCTAGTTTAATTAATTAAAGTTATGTGGTTCTGCAACTTCCCATCATGTTATTTTGTTAGGATTAAAGTACGTAGTGAATTTTCCCTTGCTTCCCTGTGGATATGACCCATTTCTCACCACTAATTGCGTTTGTAGTTATTTTGAGAATTAGAGAACTTACAAATATTAAAACTGGTGTTTCGAAGTGGTTAACAACACACTAACGGACACACTAAGTTTTTGGCGTTGTTACCGGGGAAGCAACGATGAAAAATTTTTATTTGCTTTGTCTAGATTTGTTTTACTATTTTTTTATTTTTGTTTGATTACTTGATCTGTAATCTCATTTTAGTTCTTATTTCTCTTTGATTTTGTAGGATGTAATAGCGCAAGGTGGGGTACCGAAGCATTGCCAGACTGAAGAAGAAAAAGAGAAGAGAAGAGAAGAGAAATTGGATTGCGTTTCAGGTGTAGTCATCCCATTTTTATTTTGTTTATTTTTTTTTTATTTTTGAATTCTTTTTTTGTTAAAATTGTGATTTTTGAATTTTTAGTTAATTTTTTATATAGATCCGATTAGTTTTATTATTTTTTTAGTATTATTTTTCTCTCATTTTGTTCTTAGATCTATTTTTTTCTTTATTTTAATTTCTCGAGTGAATTTCTATTTCATTAGGTTTGTTTTTTTTTCAGATAAAAAAAATCACTTCGTTTAATTTAATTTATTTTACTTTTTTTGCAGTATAATCTTCTTCTTCTTTTTTGTTTGGTTTAATCCTTAGAGTAGCAATTTTTCTTGTTAAAATTTATTTTTGTAGTTGTTAATATATTTGTTAGAATAATTAACTCTTTTATTTCTGTTTGTTATAATTATTTGTTGCTTTATTTAATTGCCCTTTAATTAGTTAATTAATTGAATAAGTAATTGTTAATAAGAAATTTTTCCAAGTTTTGAAATTGAGTTTAAATTTCAAATTTGAATTTAAATTTAAATTTTAATTCGAATCTGAATTTGAATTTGAATTTAATTTTCAAAACTTAAATTTCAAATTTCATATTAAAAAATAAAAAAACAATTAAAATTTTTGCATTTGCATTCCAACATTTTGGGTTTGATATGCTAGAGCATGCATCATATAGGATTATTTAATTGTTGAAATTATCTTGTTTGTTGTGAATGCTTTATGTTTTCTTCTTTTTTATTATTTTAATTGTTCCTTTTGCTGAATTAGTTTTATTTTATTATTTTATGTTAAATTGATGAATTGCATATTATAGATAATTGTTCATGCATTGTAATTAGTTACAATTATTTTGTTTATTTTGTTTTTTTTTTTCTGTTAATCCATTTAAGGGCAATCCAACTTTAGGGAGCCTCACATTTGGTTCAAAAGTGTACTGAATTTTAGGGAAGCTTGTAATTACTTTCCATATCCGACGGTTGGTATCTAAGGAAAGAGATTAAATGGCTAAGCCTAAGCCGGTTTTGTGGTTACTTAATTAGGTGCTTACGAGAACAAGGGGAGCCTCCAACATCCCCACCTCTTACCTGACCAACCTAAGGAAGTGGTGTAATTCCAAGTGAACCTAAGAGGATTCACATTAGTTGAACCACTAGTTTAGAAAACCTTAGGTTAACCCATAGGTCGGGTGTTTGAATTTCTTGCATCTTTTTAAAATTAAAAAAATTCAAATTTGATTTTAAATTTTAAATTTCAAAAAAATTAATAATTTTTTTTTCAAATTTAAAAACAAAATAAAATGAATTCAATGGCCGCAGTTTGTGGAATGAGAAACTACTTCCAACCTAAGCCACAGATAGATTGAAACCATGTGTCTCGACAACTAGACAAGATTAATGAGATGGCCTAAAGACTTGACCAAGTCCTTGCATGTTGTCAACAATTTAGCCCATTCTCAACCTTGTCATCCTGCCCAACATGTTTCATTTGTGCAAGTCCGGCCCATCATTTTAGTTAGTGCCCTTCGGTGGGTCCAGGTCAATCTGTATTCCAGAGCAATTACTGAAGGGATGAGAGATCCATCACATGGATAGTCGAACCCTGTAGGAAGGTAGGGAAATTTTTCAAAAATTTTATCTCTCTCCCATCTGGGAATCACATTACCTATTTTAGAAAACTGCATTTTCAATTATCAATCTTGAACCAAACCGGACTAGATTTGAAACCAAAAGGGAGGAGAGGGATATACTTGATACGAAGTAGCAGTAACTCCCAATGAATGTGTTCATGTCCAAGTAGATAACCAAAATCCGCTTCCACTGATGATGACATAGTGTGTGGTGAAGAAGGATCAGTAGGACGACACTTCAGTAAGAACCAAATTCTTCAGCAAGAATGGAGTAGAGGGCTATTGAGCATGACTTTAGATTGCTTCTTCTACCAAGAAGCAATATCAAGAACAATTTTTTATCACTCCCACAAGTGGAGATCGAACTGGATAGGGGCGGCAAGAACAGGGAAAAACTCTACAGAATGTTGTGTAGTATATTTGAGGAATTCACCCCCTTTATTTATAGCCTTCTGGATCAGCCTCCTAATCCAATTAGGAGAGAGTTCCTTAATCCAAATATGATATTTGGATCTAGACTCTTGAATGGATAAGACTTATCTTATCCTTCATCTAATCCTAATCAGATTATAAATCCTATATTGCCTCATTTTTATTAATTGACTTAAGCTCAATTCGATCTGGGCTTTAGGCCCATTAAGTTTATGTGCTCACTTAACCTCTTAACTTGCTGCCTACTTGGCTCTCTTTGTATGGTGTGGGACCCAAACATTGATCTACACATCAGTCACATGGGTGCAGCTCAGCCTTTGTTACAAGGCCTGGCCGAATTCACTACAGGATACAGTGAACCCCTGAGTCCATCACCATGGGCTCTTAATGGGCCCAACATTTACACTAAATAGTCCTTGGGTCCAGCCACTTTATGAAAACGCAAGGATTGTGAGTAGATACAAGATTAGTCTATCAGGCATTACTCTCAATAGTCTTACACTTAACATCTCATCCCATAATGATCAAACACTGCCCGACAAGAGAGGACACTTGAATTAAGGATTTAATTAAAAATCAAACCCTAGACCCATTCGAACCAAGATTGGTTCAAACTGTTTGGACCAATTCTAGGGTTTAATCAAGGCTGAAAGTCAGCCCTAATTTTTCCACTAATGGGCCTAAGGATTGATATTTAATTAAATGGTTAATTCGGCCCAGCCTATAAAGGCCTAGTTTTAAATAGTTAAAACTATAAAAGCCCATTTTAAAGGATAAAGCTATATGGGCCGAACTAGGTAACCCTAATTCAGCCCATATACCTAGATAATATTAATGGTTAATATTATGGAATTTTAACGGGCTTCCAACGGACCTTACAGATAATTAATTGATTGGATCAATTTATCCTTGCATGAGATGCATGGAGGTGTGATGTGCTACGTACATGGGCTATAAGTACTTGGCCCATGCTCATTCAACAGTTGCTCTTGCGCACACCATGGCTGAATGCACATCATTGCCATGGTGTCCCTTTTGGTCATTAGATGACTTTCCTCAGTGGTGGGCCCCACACCTCATCAAGAGGTTACATGCGGAACCCTAGCTGATTTAAGGCCCACCGAAATCTGGCTTTATGAAAGTCAGTGGGAGCCACTTTGGTTTGACCTAAATCAAACTAGGGCATAATTTTGTTCCCTCTAGCTAATATGAGTGCATGTGATAGGGAGATTCATATGATGAACTCTCTAAAGGCCTTCCATCATTAGCATGAGGATGGGTCCTTCAGTAATGAGGAAACGCACCAGAAAATGGGTTATCCATTTGCTGTTGGGCTTGTCTTAATGTTTCATAAGATGATAGGGGCATCATAGACCGATGTGGGAGGGGCTTCACCAGAAAATGGGAACTCTCTCACGGTACCTTGGGGTTCACGAATATGATGGTTAAGCACTCACTGGACAGAAAGGTTTACCTGAAAATGGCTCTGAACCTTGTTTGACAAAGGCCAAAGGGAAAACTCATATGATGAGTGGATATGATCCTTCACAGAAAGGTGGTGGGGTTATGCAGCTGAAACAGTTGGCTCCATGCACCCTATGTGATTTCCCACATTTTCATAGACAACCCGTAGTCACCGTCACTGAGAAAGGAGGGAAATCTCAGAGATGAATAAATGGAAATGGATCGTAGATTAAAATTCATATCTATGAAATGAACATTGATCAAATTAGGTTGTGGACTGATGTTTGCTCTTTTATCAAGAAATGGCAAACGGATCTTTTGCAAAGCTTCTTGATGACAACAAGCTTAAGGGCTCAAACTACGCCGACTGGTACAGGAACCTTATGCTGGTCCTAACTTCAGAAAAACTGGACAAAGTGGCAAAGAATCCTGCCCCAGAGCGTCTGGGAGATAGGGCTTCTGAGGCCCAAAGGAGAGACTATCAGGAATGGAAGGAGAAAAACTCCCTAGCCCGGTGTTACATCATCGCTTCCTTGGACAACCCAATACAGAGGCAGTTCGATCAGATCAAACTTGCCAAGGACATATTGGACAGCCTAAGGACGATGTATGAAGAGCAGAATCGTTCTACTCGGCAAAAGGTCTTGAAGCAGTTCATGACCACTCAAATGTCCAAGGGCCAACAAGTTCACGACCATTGTCTTCGGATGATGGGTTACATCAACGAACTAGAGGCTCTTGGATCTGGGATAGACCTCACAACCCAGATAGACGCTATCCTTAATTCTTTGCCTCATTCCTTTAATCCGTTCATCATGAACTATAACATGAACAAGCTAAATGTCAGCTTGCAAGAGCTCAGCAATATGTTGCAAAGAGCTAAAGAACTGATTAAAAATGATGAGCATGTAGCTATGCTTGTTGAAACAAGCAAAACGGGCAAGAGAAAGAGGAAGGCAAAGAAGCCTCAGAAGAAAGCCACCAAGGGCAAAAGGCAAAAGAAAGACAAAACATCATATGCATGTCACTTTTGCAAAAAGACCGGCCACTGGAAACGGAATTGTCCTGCCTACCTGGAATCCAAGAAAGGTAATTTCGAAACTTGTGTTATAGAAACCAATTTATTGGTAGCTTTTGCGTCCTGGTGTATTGACTCTGGGGCTTCAACTCATGCGTGTAACTCACTGCAGGGGTTCAAGGTAAGCAGAAGGCTGAGTGAAGGAGAAGTCACTCTCTACTTGGGGACTACTGCAACTGTTGCAGCCGCGGCAATAGGAATCGTAGAGTTAATTTTTAGAGAAGGAAAAATTGTACTCAAATATTGTCTTTATGTACAAAACTTAAGAAGAAATTTGATTTTTGTTCAAAACTGTGTGCAGATGGTTATTCTGTCTTCTTTAGTAATACGATTACTATTAAAAGAAATAACAGATACATCGCATACGGGGAATTGGAGAACGGTCTCTATGTTCGACATCCTTCTCTAGAAACTAACATAACCAAAACTATGTCGGCTGAAATCTCCAAGAAGAGAGCCCGTGATACAGTTAATCCCACGTGTCTGTGGCACTACCGACTTGGCCACGTCGGTGTTGACCAAATCAGAAGGTTGGTAAAGGATGGTCCTTTGGATTTTCTAACTGTAGAAGATCTTCCCACCTGTGAGCCTTGCCTACAAGGCAAGATGACAAAACGGCCATTTGACGGTAAGCCTAAAAGATGTACAGGCACACTTGACCTAATACATACTGATGTATGTGGTCCCCTAAGTGTTAGGACACGGAATCAACACGTGTATTTCATCACCTTCACAGATGATTTCTCACGATATGGTTACGTGTACCTAATGAGACACAAGTCTGAATCCTTTGAAAAGTTCAAAGAGTTTAGACAAGAGGTCGAGAAACAGTTGGGGAGAGAAATTAAAGCCCTTTGATCTGATCGAAGTGGCGAATATCTCTCTGACGAGTTCAGGGACTACTTAAAGGACAATGGGATAGTATCACTTAACGGTGTTTCAGAGAGGAGGAATAGGGCCTTATTGGATATGGTCCGGTCACTTCTCATACACTCAGAGTTACCCACATCTTTTTAGGGTTACGCATTAGAGACTGCGATCTACGTACTGAATCGGGTTCCAACCAAATCGGTTCCGAACACTCCATATGAACTTTGAACCCGAAAGAAACCAAATGTCAGACACTTGAAGATTTGGGGTTGTCTAGCACCCGTTAAAAGAACGAGTGCGAACAAGTTGGAATCCAAGACCAGCTGTTGCCTATTTGTAGGCTACCCAAAAGGATCTGTAGGTTACCTTTTCTATGACCCAAGTGAACAGAAAGTGTTCTGCAGTCGAAATGCCCAGTTCTTGGAGACCGATTATATCCTGGACACCCATCGTCAGGAAATTGTTCTTGATGAGGAGAGCTCAGGAGCAGTGAGAGATGTCCCACAAGTTCCAAGTAGTGACCAACCTAGAAGATCCACTTGGGTATCCAGGCCACCAGTCCATTATGGTTATGACCAGGATAGTTACCTGGTGGAAACCTTGACTAGTGAGGAGGATCCCGTGACTTACGTGGAAGCTATGTTGGACATAGATTCCTAGAAGTGGGTGGAGGCCATGAGAGCAGAGATGGACTCAATGGAGACCAATGGAGTCTGGACTCTAGTAGATCCGCCCTCCGTGGTAAAAGCAATTGGTTGCAAATGGATTTACAAGAGGAAGAAGGGCCCCGATGGTAGGGTTGAGACCTTCAAAGCTCGTCTGGTGGCGAAAGGGTACACTCAGAAAGAGGGCATCGATTATGAGAAAACCTTTTTGCCTGTGGCCATGCTTAAATCCATTAGGATCCTGCTAGCTGTAGCAGCATACCATGATTATGAGATTTGGCAAATGGATGTCAAAACTGCATTACTGAATGGAGATCTTATTGAAGATATCTATATGCAGCAGCCGCAAGGCTTCATAGCTACGGGTCAGGAAAACATGGTATGTAAACTTAATAGATCCATTTATGGACTTAAGCAAGCTTCTAGAAGTTGGAACATCCGTTTTGACTCTGCCGTCAAATCGTTTGACTTCGAGCAGAATCCAGATGAACCCTGTGTTTACAGAAAGTACAGTGGAGACAAGGTTACCTTCTTGGTTCTGTATGTAGATGACATTCTACTCATTGGGAATGATGTAGGAATGTTGACTACGGTAAAAGTATGGCTTTCACAACAATTCTCCATGAAAGATCTTGGAGAGGCTTCCTATATACTAGGTCTTCAACTCTATAAAGATAGATCGAATTGCATAATAGGATTATCCCAATCTGCCTACATTGACAAAATAGTCAAAAGATACAGCATGGAAAACTCCAAGAAGATGTCTCCCAAGACTTCTGAGGAGATTGATGGCATGAAGGATGTTTCCTATGCCTCTGCCGTAGAGAGCATCATGTATGCCATGCTGTGCACTCGCCCTGACATTGCTCAGGCAGTGAGTGTAGTAAGCAGATTTCAGGCCAACCCAGGGCAGGGGCATTGGACACCCATCGTCAGGAAATTGTTCTTGATGAAGGGAGCTCAGGAGCAGTGGGAGATGTCCCACAAGTTTCAGGTAGTGACCAACCTAGAAGATCCACTCGGGTATCCAGGCCACCGGTCCGTTATGATTATGACCATGATATTTACCTAGTGGAAACATTGACTAGTGAGGAGGATCCTGTGATTTACGCAGAAGCTATGTTGGACATAGATTCCCAGAAGTGGGTAGATGCCATGAGAGCAAAGATGGACTCAATGGAGACCAATGGAGTCTAGACTCTAGTAGATCCGCCCTCCGGGGGAAAAGCAATTGGTTGCAAATGGATTTACAAGAGGAAGAAGGGCCCCGATGGTAGGGTTGAGACCTTCAAAGCTCGTCTGGTGGCGAAAGGGTACACTTAGAAAGAGGGCATCGATTATGAGGAAACCTTTTCACTTGTGGCCATGCTTAAATCCATTAGGATCTTGCTAGCTGTAGCAGCATACCGTGATTATGAGATTTGGCAAATGGATGTCAAAACTGCATTCCTAAATGGAGATCTTACTGAAGATATCTATATGCAGCAGTCGCAAGGCTTCATAGCTACGAGTCAGAAAAACATGGTATGTAAACTTAATAGATCCATTTATGGACTTAAACAAGTTTCTAGAAGTTGGAACATCCATTTTGACTCTGTCGTCAAATCGTTTGACTTTGAGCAGAATCCGGATAAACCCTGTGTTTACAGGAAGTACAGTGGAGATAAGGTTACCTTCTTGGTTCTATATGTGGATGACATCCTACTCATTGGGAATGATGTAGGAATGTTGACTACGGTGAAAGTATGGCTTTCGCTGCAATTCTCCATGAAAGATCTTGGAGAGGCATCCTATATACTGGGTCTTCGACTCTATAGAGTTAGATCGAAGCGGAGAATAGGATTATCCCAATCTGCCTACATTGACAAAATAGTCAAAAGATACAGCATGGAAAACTCTAAGAAAGGAAATGTTCCTTTCAGGCACGGAGTCACTCTCTCCAAGAAAATGTCTCCCAAGACTTCTGAGGAGATGGATGGCATGAAGGACGTTCCCTATGCCTCTGCCGTAGGGAGCATCATGTATGCCATGCTGTGCACTTGCCCTGACATTGCTCAGGCAGTGAGTGTAGTAAGCAAATTTCAGGCCAACCCAGGGCAAGAGCATTGGACTGCTGTGAAAAACATACTTAAGTACCTTCGAAGGACAAAAGAGTTTAGTCTAGTATTCGATGGTAGCTCACTACAGATCCAAGGGTATACAGATGCCGATTTTCAGTCGGATCCAGATCATAGAAAGTCTACATTTGGGTATGCTTTCACGATAGGATCGTATGCTATTTACTGGAAAAGCAACAAACAGGGGTCCACTGCAGACTCCACGACCAAGGCCGAGTACATTGCCGCAAGTGAGGCTTCCAAGGAAGCCGTGTGGATGAAGAAGTTCGTTCACGAGTTGGGAGTAGTTCCGTCTAGTACATCACTCATCCCATTGTTGTGTGGCAACAATGGAGCTATTGCTCAGGCGAAGGAGCCACGAGCCCACTCGAAGTCGAAACACATCGAGAGGAAGTACCATGTACTGAGAGAGATTGTTGGTAGAGGGGACATCCTGATTCAGAAGGTAGCGTCAGCGGAAAATGTAGCAGACCCATTGACAAAGCCACTATCACAGAAAGTGTTTGAAAAACACGTGGAAAGCATGGGACTCCGGCTAATACCTGATTGGACCTAAGTGCAAGTGGGAGATGTTAGACAGTTTTGTATGCCCTTAGCTTCAATCAAATTGATGTACTTTAAGATTTTATTGTAAATGAATAAAAGTGCATATTTGATTCATGTTCCCTTGGTATGTTTCTGTGTAATACCCTTAAACTGGACATTTAATGAGACTCGTGTTAGTTTAGAATGTTCACAGCCAGTGGGTCAGTCTAGGGAGACCTATCCTAACAAAGCTGACACTGTGGTGCCACCAAGTCGGTTGTGGTGGCTTGTCTCAGCTACCGGGGTGAAACCCTAGCACATACAGTGTGGAATTAATTGAATCTTTGAACTGGACCAGATTTCCAGTATTGCCCTGGACCTTGGAGATTGATGGGCAAAACTGGAAAGTTACACCTGACCCATAGACTTGATTATGATACTGCACTAGGTGTCGGATTGGGCTGTCTTTGATATACCAATCAGTGAGATCCTTAGCGGGGGTCAAAACCTGGGTATGTTGGAACAGTATGAGAATTCATCTGAGTGGGTGATCATAGTGACAGGATCAGCCCCTTTGTCGGACAAAGGTAATGATCGGGGATGCACTCTCACTGATGGAAACCAAGACTGCCGGCAGCCGATTTCAATCGTTGAGATTTGTTTTGCAAAATATATTTTATATGAGATATAAAAGTATATATATTATGGTTTCGAAATGTTTGCAAAAGGTTTTAATTCCCGGGATCCATACTTGAGAGAGTGCAACACTGTTCATTGCAGCCAAGGGAGAGGTCCTCTCTTGTCGGGCAGTATATGATCATTATGGGCTGAGAGTTTGAGTGTAAGGCCATTGAGGATAATACCTACTGGGCTAATCTTGCATCTGCCCACAGTTCCTGGGTGTTACAAGGTGGCTTGGCCCAGGGATCACTTAGGGTAAGTGTTGGGCCCATAGAGCCCATTTGATGGGTTTCAGGGGGTGCACTGTCCATAACAGTGTATTCGGCCAGGCCTTGTAACAAAGGTTGGGCTGAACCCATGTGGCTGATGTTCAGATCAATGTTTGGGTCCCACACCATACAAGGAATCCCAACTAGGCAGCAGTTTGGAAGGTTTAATGAATACATAACCCTAAATGGGCATTAAGCCCATTTCGAACTGTGCTAATTTGATTAGTCTTTAAGGGGCGAATTCTGAGATAAGATCAGCTGATAGGATTGGGCCCACACCCTATCCACTGAGAGAATCCAAGATCTAAATGAGATTTAGATTTGGAAACTTCCTAATTAGATTAGGAACTGACTGATCTAATCTGCAGATAAGATAAGGTTTATCCCTTATCTTAAAGGGACTTCTAATCCATATATGATTTCGGTTAGCAACTCCTAATGGGATTAGGAGCTGATCCCTTTGAGATTATAAAAGGAAGAGGGGGCGACAGCCTTTAGACATCCACAACAACATCCAACACAACAGACAACCAACAGTCTTGTCTTCAGAGCTGAGATCACAGAGGAGATAATTCTGCACCCTGCAAATTCTCTCTAGCCGCCTCCCTGTAGCCGCCACCTATAGCAGTTCGATCTCCATTGCTTGGGAGAAATCAAGATCAGATCTTGATTCCAATCTTTTGGAGAAAAGATTGGTAGGAGTTGTATTCACTAGCCGCCCAGGTATTATCTCTTCAATCTGCTCCCACTGAAAATGGTGCAGTGCAGGGTGGAGCAGAATCAACAGTCCTTCCACCTTGGGCGTGAACACCTCCGTTGAGAGATTGGAGAAAAGATTGCACTGCGCCATTTTCTACCTTGGGCGTGAACACCTCCGTTGAGAGATATTATTTCTCTGTATCATGTATTATCTCTCTCTCCTACGCTCTCCTCATCAAAAACAACTTCTTGCTGAAGATTCTCCAAGATGTAATCTTCTTCTAAGAAATAGGCATTTTGACTAC
The DNA here is from genome assembly GCF_056320005.1 of Nelumbo lutea. NCBI lineage: Eukaryota > Viridiplantae > Streptophyta > Magnoliopsida > Proteales > Nelumbonaceae > Nelumbo > Nelumbo lutea. The sequence goes on from NC_142686.1 coordinate 87,257,867, forward strand.
AAAACACCTTTTGTTCTTTCGGATCATAGAATAGGTAACCTACAGAGCCTTTGGGGTAACCTATAAATAGGCAACGACTGGTCTTAGATTCCAATTTGTCAGTACTAATTCTTTTAACATGTGCCAGACAACCTCAAATTTTTAAGTGTCTCACACTTGGTTTCGAAGGGATAGGAAACCATCATATGGATGCCCAAGATTGCAGAATAAAGGGGGGGCGATTTTCAAAAATTTTTCTTTCCCTTCAATTGGGAATCGAATTCCCTATTTAGAAAATCATATTTTCAAGGATCATTCTTGAACCATAAATTGAACCAGATCTGAACCAAAAGGAGGAGAGAGAGATAATACTTGATACAGAGAAATAATATCTCTCAACGGAGGTGTTCACGCCCAAGGTAGAAAATGGCGCATTGCAATATTTTCTCCAGTCTGCTCCCACCTTGGACGTGAATACCTCCGTTGAGAGATATTATTTCTCTGTATCAGGTATTATCTCTCTCTCCTCCTTCTGGTTCAGATCTGGTTTAGTTTATGGTTCAAGAATGATCCTTGAAAATATGATTTTCTAAATAGGGAATTCGATTCCCAATTGAAGGGAAAGAAAAATTTTTGAAAATCGCCCCCCCTTTATTCTGCAATCTTGGGCGTCCATATGATGGTTTCCTATCCCTTCGAAACCAAGTGTGAGACACTTAAAAATTTGAGGTTGTCTGGCACATGTTAAAAGAATTAGTGCTGACAAATTGGAATCTAAGACCAGTCGTTGCCTATTTATAGGTTACCCCAAAGGCTCTGTAGGTTACCTATTCTATGATTCGAAAGAACAAAAGGTGTTTTGTAGTCAAAATGCCTATTTCTTAGAAGAAGATTACATCTTGGAGAATCTTCAGCAAGAAGTTGTTCTTGATGAGGAGAGCGCAGGAGTAGTGGGAGATGTCCCACAAGCTCCAGATACTCAACCTATAAGGTCTATCCGAGTATCTAGGCCTCCAGTTCGTTATGGCTATGACCAAGAAAGTTATTTGGTGGAAGCCACGACAAGTGAGAGGGATCCCACGACTTATGCGGAAGCTATGTTGGACATAGATTCTTTGAAGTGGGTAGATGCCATGAAAGCCAAGATGGACTCGATGGAGACCAACAAGGTCTGGACTCTTGTAGACCCACCCTCTAGGGTGAAAGCAATTGGTTGCAGGTGGATTTACAAGAAGAAGAAGGGCCCAGATGGTAACATTGAGACCTATAAAGTGCTTCTTGTGGTGAAAGGGTACACTTAGAAAGAGGGAATCGACTATGAGGAGACCTTTTCGTCGGTGACTATGCTGAAGTCTATTACGACTTTGCTAGCTGTAGCAGCATACCATAACTATGAGATTTGGAAAATGGATGTCAAAACCGCATTCCTAAACGAAGATCTTATTAAAGATATCTATATGCAACAACCACAAGGATTCATTGCTGCAGGTCAGAAACACATGGTATGCAAACTTAACCAATCAATATATGGTCTGAAACAGGCTTCTAGGAGTTGGAACATCCAGTTTGACTCTATTGTAGAATAGTTTAACTTTGAGCAAAATCTGGATGAACCCTGTAATTACAGGAAGACCAGTGGGATAAGGTTACATTCTTGATTCTCTATGTACATGACATTCTACTCATTGGGAATGATGTAGGAATGTTAACTACGGTGAAAGTGTGATTTTTACAGCAATTCTCCATGATGTAGGAATATTAACTACTGTGCACTCGTCCTGACATTGCTCAGGCAATGTGTGGTCAGTAGAAACCAATCTAACCTAAGGTAGGAGCATTGGACAACTGTAAAAAACATACTGAAATACCTCCAAATGACAAAAGGAATTTTGTCTATTATTCGATGGTAGTTCACTACAGATCGTTGGGTATATTGATACCAACTTCCAGTCAAACCCAGATGATAGAATGTCTATATCCGATTACATATTCACGATGGGGTTCTGTGTAGTAAGAATAACAGTCCACAATCCAAGCTGAGCACATTGTCGTAAAGTGAGCATGCCTAATGAATGAATGTGTTCATTCTAGAATTTGGAATTCAGCACATCACGAATTCCACTATTGTGTGACAACACTAGATCTACGGGAGATTGATGTTAAAATGTAGCATCAGCGGAGAATGTGGCAAACCCATTAATTAAGCCACTTACACATAAAGTGTTTGAGAAACACGTGGAAAGTATAAGACTCTGGCTTATACCCAATTGGACCTAAGTGCAAGTGGGAGCTGTTAGACAGTTATGCCCTTAGCTCCAATCAGATTAAGTTAATTAAAAGGAGCAATATCTTATTTATAATCTGATTATAATTAGCTGAAGGATAAGATAAGTCTTATCCATTTAAGAGTCCAGATCCAAATATCAGATTTGGATAAAAAACTCTCTCCTAATTAGATTAGGAGGCTGATCCAAAGAAGACTATAAATAGGGGCGAATTCTTCAGTTTTATACATATGAATCTGCAGAGTTCTATCCTGTTCTTGCCATCCCTACATAGTTCGATCTCCACCTGTGGATCTGATCAAGAAAGGTTATTGATATTGTTTCTTGGCTGAAGAAGCAATATGAAGTCATGCTTAATAGCCCTTGTTTCATTCTTGCTAAAGAATTTCGGTTCTTGTTGAAGAGTCGTCCTGCTGATCTTACTTCACCATACATTGTGTCATCTTCAGTGGAGGTGGGTTTTGATTTTTTTCCTTGGGCATGAACACATTCATTGGGAGTTATTATTAATTCGTGTTAGGTATATCCCTCTCCTCCCTTTTGGTTTCAGATCTGGTTCAGTTTTGGATTCAAGAACGAACCTTGAAAATGCAATTTTCTAAAATTAGGGAATATGAGAGCGAAAGAAATTTTTGAAATTTTGCCCAACCTTCCCACAGGTTTCGGCCATCCATATGATGGATCTCTCATCCCTTCACTCCTTATTGTTGTTTTTGGATTATTTGTTGCTAATAGGTGCTTCTACCTATTCCCAACACAAGAGTCTGCCCACGCACTCAATGACACAAGGTTGGGACAATAAGGGAGCTTGCAAACTTGGACTTGGCATTAATCATCCTTCTTGGTCATTTGCATCTCAATTTGGATTCTTCCAAAATATTTGGAAACTCCTTCTCCTAAACTGATTGATTACAACAGTTGACTTCCAAGTGATGACCCTACCAACAAATGACAACTCCCTATCATCGATGGGAAGGACGAACCTCACAGGTGTTGATGAGCGAGGTTCAACTATAACGGGTGAGTTGGCGCACCTATCATAACACTTCTAATCATGGATTTGATTTGGGCCTTCGGGAAAACACAGATGACTTGACTATAAGCAAGGTATACTAAGATAATGGGGGGATATGAGGGAAAACCTAAAAGGCTGCTCGGGTCAACTGACTACCACAAGGGGTTGACCGCATTTGGTGTTTCACTGGGCTTGGGCTTCGCTAAGATTTCACATGGTTTCTTCACTGCAAGGTAGTAAAAACTACCCGAATGGGCTTTGCCCTGACTCCCCCCTCTTGCACCTTGCTCACTACAAGGTGCTTCACTGCAAGGTACTTTATTGTAAATGAATAAAGTACATAACTGATTCATGTCATTGTGGTGTGTTTTTGTGTAATACCCTTAAATTGAACACTTATGAAACTCGTGTTAGTTTAAAATCTTCACAGCCATTGGATAGACTTGGGAAGGTTTATCATTCCAAGGCCGACACTGATGTGCTACCAAGTGGGTTGGGATAGCTTGTCTCAGTTGCCAGGGTGAGACATGAGGTACATGTAGTGTGGGTTTTCTTGAAACCCTGAACCAGACCAAATTCCAATATTGCCCTGGGCCGTAGAGACAGATGGGCAAAATTGGAATGTTACACCTAAACCCTAGACTCGATTATAGTACTACACTAGGTGTTGGATTGGACTCTCTTTGATATATCAATCAGTGAGATCCTTAGAGGGGGTCAAAACTTGGGTATGTTGGGGCAGTCCGAGAATTCACCTGAGTGGGTAATCATAGTTACAGGATCAACCCCTTTGTCGGACAAAGTGAATGATCGGGGAATGCACTCTCTCTGATGGAAACCTAAACTGCCGGCAGTTGATTTCAAACTTGTTGAGATTTTCTTTGCAAAATTTATTTATATAGAGATATACATATGTATTATGGTTTCACAAAATGTTTGCAAAATATTTTAATTCTCGGGATCCATGTGAGTAGAGAGTAAAACTTTGTACCTTGTAGCCGCGGGAGAGGTCCTCTCTTGTCGGGCAGTGTATGATCATTATGGGTTGAGAGGTTAAGTGTAAGATCATTTAGGGATAATAAACCTGATGGACTAATTTCACATAAGTACATAGTCCTTGGGCCTTCATAAGGTGGCTGGATGTAGGGGCCATTTAGTGTAAATGTTGGGCTTGCGGGCTTGCTAAGAGCCCATGTTTATGGACTTAGGGCTTCATTGTCTTCAACAATGAATCCGGCCAAGCCTTACAACAGATGTTGGACTGAACCCATATGGCTTTTGTGGAGATTAATGCTAGGTTTCACGCCATACAAAGAGAACCAAACTAGCCAGCATTTAAAGGGAAAGTGAGTTATGTAACTAAATGGGTTTAAAGCCCGTTTCAAACTGGGCTTAAGTGATTTAATTAAATGGGCGAATTCTGGTTTATAATCTGATTAGGATTAGCTAAAAGATAAGATAAGTCTTATCCATTTAAGAATCCAGATCATTAGCTAAAAGATAAGATAAGTCTTATCCATTTAAGAGTCCAGATCCAAATAATGATTTGGATCAAAGAACTCTTTCCTAATTAGATTAAGCAGTTGATCCAAAGAAGGTTATAAATAGGAGGGTGAATTCTTCTTAAAGAGGCAATTCTTTCTGTAGTCATTTTCTCCCTTTGCTCTTTCTGCCCTACCCAGTTTGATCTCCACCTCTAGGAGTGATCAAGAATAGTTATTGATATTATTTCTCGGTAGAAGAAACAATTTGAAGTCATGCTCACATACTCCCTACTTGATTCTTGGTGAAGAACCCCTTTGCTAACCCTGCCTCAACATAAGCTATGTCATCATAAGTGGAGGCAGGTTTTGGTGACCTCTTTGGGCGTGAACACCTATACCGGAAGGAACTTTTGCATGGATTCCATATAAGGTATTCCTTTCCATCATTTGGTTTTAAATATGGTCTGGTTTATTTGAAAATGAACATTGAAAATGCAGTTTTCTAAAATAAGAAATAGGATTCCCAAAAGGGAGAAAGAAATTTTTTGAAATTTTGCCCAACCTCCCTGCAAGGTTCGGCCATCCATATGATGGATCTCCCTTCCCTTCAGTGGTATCAGGGCCTTGGTTTAATTATTGAACCAAATCAGACCTGATTTGAACCTGCGCAAAAGGGCAGAATCGGTTCTACCCGATTTGCACAGTTTGCGGTGTTTTTGGGAATTGGTTCCCAATTTTTGGGCGTATGGTCTGAAAATTAATTCTTTATTTATCTGAAATAATTATAGAATTGTTCTATTTTTATTTCCTGATTTTTTGGTTGTTCCTATAGTGGAGATCGAAATCTTTATTGGCGCCTAGAACTGCGCCCCTGCTCTATTATTCTATTCAATTCGGTCTGTAAATATTTTTTTATTTTTAGGAAAAATGTATAGGATTTATTCTGATGTAATTAATAAAAAATTAGGTTTTTCTATTTTTTTAATTGGAAGAACTACTGGAAGCACGCGAAGGAGAAGATTTTGCATATCTGAATTCAACTATCTGCAATTTGTAGATATGGAACCTGTGATCTACAAACTAAATTTTTTCTTGCAGGATTGCAGCCACATGAACAGCCCTCTGATTATTGTTTTTCTAATCTTGAATGTCTTTTTCAGATAATAATTAATTTTCAAATCATTTTCTTGAATTGGATCTTGCAATAAACACCAAACCCTAGGTCGATTTGACCTAGAGTGGACCAAATTGGTTGGACCGAATTTGTGGTTCAATAGGGTTTGTTCTCAGCTCTAAATTTTGATTATGGGCCAGGGGTTTGATGGCCCATTACAAGATCTAATTCGGCCCACCTCTGTGAAACCCAGTTTTGTTAAGTTGAAACTGCATTAGCCCAAATCAACACAAATTCTATATGGGCCAAACTGCTTTTTGCAGCTTAGACCATATATCTAGATAATGTTATATGATAATGTTATGGGCTGTAAATGGGCTGACGTTGTTTTAACCTAATTAATTAGGATTTTACAGTTTATGTGATTTATTGGATTAATTGCCATGCATGTGGATGTATGTGATATGTGATGTGCTACGTACATGGGCCATAAGCACTTGGTCCATGTTCATTCGTTAGTGGCTCTCTACGCACACCATGGTTGAATCCACATCATTGCCAAGGTGTCCTTAAGATCATTGGATAATCTCCCTTCCTATTGGGCCCCACATCAAAATACTACTCAAGAAGAACTGTGTGGAACCCTAGCCCATTTAGGGCCCATCTAAATCTAACTTTGAAAAAGTTAGTGGGAGTCACTTTGGTTTGACCCAAATAAGAACTAGGGCATAATTACTTGTTTCCCCCAGCAAAATATAAGTGTATATAATAGGGAGATTCATATGATGAACTCTCTAAAGGCATTCCATCATTAGCATGAAGATGGGTTCATCAGCAATGAGGAGATGCATCATAAAATTGGGCTATCCATTTGCTAGTTGGTTTGTTTGATTGTTTCATAAGATGATAGGGGCGTCATAGACCAATGTGAGAGGGGTATATCCTAAAATGGAAGACTCTCTCACGTACCTTGCGTTCACAAACATGATGGGTAAACACTTATAAGATAGAAAGGTTTAACCTAAAATGGCAATGAACGTTGTCTAACTGAGACTAAATGGAAAGATCATAAGATGAGTGGATATGATCCTTCACAAAAGGTGGTGCGATTATGCAGATGAAACAATTGGCTCCATGCACTCTATGATTTTCCACATTTTCAAAGACATACACCATAGTCTTCATCACTGAGATGGGAGGGAAATCTCAGAGATGAATAAATGGAAAAGGAACATAGATTAAAAGTCATTTTCTATGTAGATAACATAAACCAAATCAAGTTGTGGACTAATAATCTGCCTTGCCTTTTATCAAAAATGGAAAACAGACAATTCACCAAACTGTTGGACGACAATAAGCTTAAGGACCCAAACTATGTTGACTAGTTCCCTAACCTTATGCTAGTTTTAACGTCCGAGAAATTGGACAAGGTTGCTAAAAACCCTGCTCCAGATCATCTGTGTGATAGGGCTTCTGAAGCCCATAGGAAGGAATATCAAGAATGGGAAGAGAAGAACTCTCTTTCCCGGTGACACATCATAGCCTTCCTCGACAATCCGATACAGAGATAATTCGCTCAGATCGAAGTGTCCAAGGATATTCTGGATAGTCTGAAGATAATGTATGAAGAGCATAATCATTCTACTCGACAGAAAGTCCTAAAGTTGTTTATGACCGCTAAAATGACTAAGAGCCAAATGGTTCATGGCCATTATCTAAAGATGATAGGCTACATCAATGAACTGGAGGCTCTCAGGTCAGGGCTTGATCATGTCACCAAGATTGATGTCGTCCTAAATTCCTTACTTCCCTCCTTCAATTAGTTTATCATGAACTAAAACATGAATAAGCTAAATGTTAACCTTCAGAAACTCAACAATATGTTATAGAGGCTGAAAACTAATAAATAAGGACAAACCGATAGCCATGCTTGTTGAAGGTGTCAAATCGGGTAAGAAAAAGAGGAGGGTGTAGAAGAAGCCTCAGAAAAATGTTAGCAAACCTAAAAGCCATAAGAATGACAAGACATCGGATACTTGCTACTTCTGTAAATAGATCGACCATTGGAGGAGGAATTGTCTATTAGGCAGTGTATGCCCTTAGCTCTAATCAGAATAATGTACATTATGACATTTAATGTAAATGAATAAAGTACATATTTGATTCATGTTATTATGGTGTGATTTTGTGTAATACCCTTAAATTGGACACATATGAGACTCGTGTAAGTTTAGAATCTTCACAGCCATTTGATAGATCTGGGGAGATTTATCGTACCAAGGCTAACACTGATGTGTCGCCAAGTTCGTTGGAGTGGCCTGTCTCAGCTGCCAAGGTGAGACCTAAGGTACATGCAGTGTGGGTTTTCTTGAAACCCTAAACCAGACCTGAATTTCAGTATTACCTTGGACACTGGAGATAGATGGAAAAAATTGGAATGTTACACTTGACCCCTAGACTCAACTATGATATTGCCCTATGTGTCGGATTGGGTTGTCTTTAATGTGCCAATCAATGAGATCCTTAGAGGCTGTCAAAACCTATGTATGTTGGGACAGTCCGAGAATTCATCTGAGTGAGTGATCATAGTGACAGGATCAGCTCTATTATGGTTACAAAATGTTTGCAAAAGGTTTTAATTCCCGGAATCCATGTGAGTAGAGAGTGCAGCACTGTACCTTGTAGCCAAGGGAGAGGTCCTCTCTTGTCGGACAGTGTTTGATCATTATGGGCTGAGAGGTTAAGTGTAAGACCATTGAGAATAATACCTGATGGGCTAATCTTGCATCTGCCCATAGTCTTTGTGTTTTTATAAGGTGGCTTGACCCAAAGACCATTTAGTGTAAATGTTGGACCCATTAAGAGCCCATGGTGATGGACTCAGGGATTCACTGTCTCCTACAGTGAATTCAGCCAAACCTTCTAATAGAGGTTGGGCTGAACCCATGCGGCTGATGTGTAAACTAATATTTTGGTCCCACACCATACAAGGATATCCAACTAGGCAGTAGTTTGGAGGGTAAGTGAGCAGATCGACTTAATGGGCCTAAAGCCCAATTCAAATTGGCTTAATGAGATTAATTAAAAAAGGGTGGTTCTGGGATTTAGATCAATAGATGGGATAAGGGATTATCCCTATATATATATATATATATATATATATAATGGTTTCAAAATGTTTGCAAAATGTTTTAATTCCCAAGATCCATGTGAGTAGAGAGTGTAGCACTGTACCTTGTAGCCAAGGGAGAGGTCCTCTCTTGTCGGGCAGTGTTTGATCATTATGGGCTGAGAGGTTAAGTGTAAGACCATTGAAGATAATACCTGATGGGCTAATCTTGCATCTGACCATAGTCCTTGGGTTTTTATAAGGTGGCTTGAACCAAAGACCATTTAGTGTAAATGTTGGGCCCATTAAGAGCCCATGGTAATGGACTCAGGGGTTCACTGTCTCCTATAGTGAATTCAGCCAGGCCTTTTAATAGAGGTTGGGTTGAACCCATGTGGTTTATGTGTAAACCAATGTTTTGGTCCCACGCCATAGAAGGATATCCAACTGGGCAGTAGTTTGGAGGGTAAGTGAGTAGATAGACTTAATGAGCCTAAAGCCCAATTCGAATTGGCTTAATGAGATTAATTAAAAATGGGTGGTTCTGGGATTTAGATCAGCAGATAGGATAAGGGATTATCCCTATCCACTCAGAGAGTCTAGATCCAAATAAAGATTTGGATAAGAAAACTCCTAATTAGATTAAGGAGGGCTGATCTTTATCTGCAAATAAGATAAGGGATTATCCTTATCTCTTAAAGGGAGTCCAGATCCAAATACAATATTTGGATTAGGAAACTCCTAAAGGGATTAGGAGAAACTCTCTTTAAGGTTATAAATAGGAGAGCAGGGCGAACCCTCAGTACACAACATAATTCATCTGAGTGACTATTGATTTCCACAAAGAGACAACACAGTTTGACTACACTATCTACTTCTCTCCTGCTCTTGCCACCATACCAGTTCGATCTCCACCTGTGGGATATTACCTTTTGGTAGAAAAGGTAATCTGAAGTCATGCTCACTAGCCCTCTATCATATTCTTGCTGAAGAATTTGGTTCTTGTTGAAGAACCATCCTGGTGATTCTGCTTCATCCTGCACCGTGTCATCTTTAGTGGAAGCAGTCTTTGGATCTTTCCTTGGGCATGAACACCTTCATTGAAGGTTATTACTACTTCATCCTACTGAAGTGTTGTAGGGGGCAGAGACGAGGTATCCAGAGATAAAAAAATTGGCGTATACTCTAGTTGTTGTAGCTCGGAAGCTTCGCCCGTACTTCCATGCTCATACTATCGTAGTTCTCACCAATAAGCCTCTGAGGCAAGTCTTGCTCCAGCCCAAGGTGTCTAGTAGGTTGACGAAGTGGGCCATCGAACTCAGCGAATACGACCTCAAGTACACGCCACGAACTACTATCAAGGCTCAAACCTTAGCTGACTTTGTCGCGGAATGCACTTTCAGCACCGAAGTCCCCAGGCCGATCGAGCCCAAGGCCCCCAGGTCGGATGAGCCTGAGGTTCCCAAGCTGGTTGAGGTCAAGCATCGTGAGGTAGCAACCAGTGCGGCTTCTCTCCTAGTTAGATCGAACCCGAGCTGGGATGAGGAGCCCTGGATCCTTCATGTGGATGGCTCGTCCAATCAGTAGGGCAGCGGAGCGGGATTCGTTCTGTATGGGCCAAGCAGGGTGAAACTGGAGTATGCGTTACGCTTTGAGTTCGCGGCATCCAACAATGAAGCAGAGTACGAGGCGTTAATAGCCGGGCTGGCTCTAGCAAACGAAGTAAAAGCCAAGCACATCGTCATCTGCAGTGATTCTCAGCTCTTGGTCAACCAAGTTATAGGTGAATATGAAACGCGCGAGCCAACCATGATTGCCTACTTTGCCAAAGTAAGAGAGGCTTTGCTCAACTTCTAGTCTCACTTCATCAAGCAAATCCCGAGATCTGAGAACGCTGAGGCCGACGCCCTATCCTGGTTAGCCAGCACTAGTGATAATACCATGAGAATTGTGCATATAGAGAACCTGCCTCGGCCTAGCATTCTCGGGGGGGGGGGGGGGGGGGGGGGTAGAGGAGGCCGAGCTGGATTGATCCGCTCGCGAGCTTCCTGCTGCACGGGACCCTCCCTGCATATCGTAATGCCGCTAGGCGGGTAGAGTGTCAAGCGGCCAAATACGTCATAATAGACGAACGACTGTACCGAAGATCTTACACTCTCCCCTATTTGTGTTGCTTGTGACCTTCCGAGGCCGAGCTCATGCTCCATGACACTCATGAGGGCCCGTGCGGCGGACACTTGGGGGGCAGGGCTCTCGCTCAGAAAACGCTACGACAGGGATACTATTGGCCAACGATGAAGGCAGATGCGATCGAGCTCGTCAAAAGATGTGACAAGTGCCGAAAGCACGCCAACACCCACCACCAGCCTGCCGCCAACCTAAAGTATCTCACCAGCCCGTGGCCTTTCGCACAGTGGGGGATCGATATACTCAGACCATTTCCACCTGTGACAGGGCAGATGAGGTTCTTAGTGGTGGCAGTTGATTATTTTACTAAGTGGGTAGAAGTTGAACCTCTCACAACGATCACAGCGTGGAATGTGCATAACTTCTTCTGGAAGAATATAGTGTGTTGTTTTCGACTACCCCGGGTACTGATCTCTGACAATAGTAAGCAATTCGAGGATATTAAATTCCAGAACTGGTGCAAAGATATGGGAATTCAACAAAACTTCAACTCGGTGGTACACCCTCAAGCAAATGGCCAAGCGAAGGTCACAAACAGAGCCATTCTCTGCAGACTGAAGGCACGCCTCGACCGAGCTAAGGGACTATGGGTAGATGAGCTACCTAGTGTACTATGGGCTTATCGGACCACGGTAAAGACCGCAACAGACGAGACCCCCTTCAAGCTCACTTATGGCACTGAAACAGTCATCCCAGTCGAGATCGAGGTTCCCACGCTACATTTAGAAGTGTATGATGACAAAATAAACGAAGATGAGCTACGCACCAACCTCGGCCTACTTGACGAGGTATGGGACCTCGCATACATTAGGACCGCGGCCTACCAGTGGAAAGTTGCTCGGTACTATAACGCCAAGGTCAAGAAGCGGAACCTCTGCATGGGAGACCTGGTTCTTTGTAAAGTTATGGTGCCTGAGCCCGGTGTTGGTAAGCTCGGGCCAAACTGGAACGTATGAGCTCGAAACCCTAGAAGGGAAACAAGTACCTTTGGCATGGAATATTATCAACTTAAGGCAGTATTACCTGTAATCACCGAGTTGAGTGGACAAAAAGTCGCTCTCCGAGCTTGAGGGCCAATATGCTGAGCTAACAAAAGACCTCGGCACTATAAGACCTAGTTGCCTCTTCGGCATGGGCGATCTCTAGAAGGGGGTGGACCATAGTCGCTCCCAGAGCCTAAGGGCCAATACGCCGAGCTAACAAAAGGCCTTGGCACTATAAGACCCAGTCGCCTGTTCGGCATGGGCGAACTCCAGAAGGGGGTGGACCGTAGTCGCTCCCAAAGCCTAAGGGCCAATATGCCGAGCTAACAAAAGACCTTGGCACTATAAGACCCAGTCGCCTCTTCAGCTTGGGTGAGCTCCAAAAGGGGGTGGACCGTAGTTGCTCCCAGAGCCTAAGGGCCAATACGCCGAGCTAACAAAAGACCTCGGCACTATAAGACCCAGTCGCCTCTTCGGCATGGGCGAACTCTAGAAGGGAGTGGACCGTAGTCGCTCCTAGAGCCTAAGGGCCAATACGTCGAGCTAACAAAAGACCTCGGCACTATAAGACCCAGTCGCCTCTTCGGCATGGGCAAACTCTAGGAGAGTGGACTATAAGTCACTCCCCCAGCCTAAGGGCTAAAACGTCGAGCAACGAAGACCTCGACACCATACAAGACCTAACCACTTCATCGGCATAGGCTAAGTATTAATACCAAAGGTGCAGGCAGCTCGAGTGTGAATCCTGTGATGCATAGCCCACCCCGGTATACAAGTTGGACCCGTTAGGGACAACCGACTTCAACTTCAGTAACCCAGGTGTAGATAGGTCGGGCATATGCCTTACTATATTGCTCACCTCGGTGTACGGGGAGAGCTCGAACAAACAAGGCAAAGGCACGACCTCAAAACCGAAAGCAAAGCAATTTGGCGTAAAAAAAAAAAGAGGCATGGGGCCCTCCTATTTATAGCCATTGTGCCTGAAAGCCAACGGCTCCAACTAAAGTGAATGCAACGGCTCACAATAAAGACGGCTGCATGTCTTCCGTAATTGAAGGCAGTTTGGCGCATTTTTTGGTGCTTGAAATACTTGAAAACCACGTGCGATTGGTCAAAGTAATTTGAATTACGGGTCAAATCCACCCGTCATTTCATGAACTCCCCACGCTAGAGCAAGACCCTTAGCCCGAGGAGTGGGGGGCAATTGATGGAGGTTGATTTGACCCGACCTCCTAACCAGGGGACACGTGGATATGACTCGACGTAAATGATAGCTCAGCATGACAGCTTGGCCACAATTCGGCATAATGAGCTCATTGAAACCCCAGCAGAATTGCTTGCCCCAAAACAGCTTGCTACAAAACAGCTTGTTGCAAGGCAGCTCGCTACAAAGGAGTTCGCTACAAGGGAGCTTGCTACAAAGGAGCTTGTTATTGAGCAACCCGGAGTCTTCGGGAAACTCCTTATCCAAAAAGATCGTGCCTGTTAGACTACTCCCATGTCTCTTGTCTAGCGGCGCAGCACTTGTCACTCTGCGATGATTACCTGCACCAATCGAATCAGCATGGCGAATAACGGCTGTAGCAAAGAATCAGAGGCGGTTACACCCAATTTGACAGAGCATCAGTATATAAAGGCCCCGATTTCCAAGGGGCAAGGGAATTTTGGACGAAGTGCACATCTCCACTCATAGCTCTTATTTTCATTGCAACTCACTCAGTTCCCCTCTGAGTTCTAACTTAAGCATCGGAGTGTTCCTGCTGGGCGAGCTCCCCGAGAATTCTTCGTCTTCTTCTCCTTCTCTGGTGTTATCCGTTGCCAGTTAGGAACAAGGCCCCTGCCAGCTATGAGTGACCAGATCACGCTACATCAAATGGAAACTGGCATCACAGTTCATCTAATCAGTGTAAGCAAATTGGAGCATATCGAAGTAGGACAAGACATTAAGGTTGTTTGATTATTCATCGACATAAGCAAAACGAAGCAGGACAAGGCATTAAGGCTATCTGATTCTTCATCAGTGTTAGCAAATCGAAGAAGGACAAGGCATTAAGGTTGTTTGATTACTCATCGGTATAAGTAGATCGGAACAGGACAAGGCATTAAGGTTGTTTGATTGAATGTTTGGTAACAAAGTTTGAGGTGGACAACATGGTTATCTTCTATCTCCGTTCACACTTCATTCACATCTGACAACCTAATTTCCAAAATTTAGGCAACTAGAGAAATCCAATGCCTCACCAAGACGTCTCAGAGGTACCCATTTTTTCCTTTCCCCCCCATTCTCTCTCTATCCCTTATCTTGTATCATCATTGCCGCTACAACTCGTTGCAATTCTTAGACAGTTTTGTATGCCCTTAGCTTCAATCCGATTTGATGTACTTTTGTTATTTAGTGTAAATAAAGAAAGTGCATGTTTGATTCATATTGTTTGGAATAATTCTGTGTAAGATCCTAAAACTGGACACTTATAGAGACTCGTGTTAGTTTTAAATGTTCACAACCGATTGGATAAGTCTGGGGAGATTTATCCTGCCAAGGCTAATGTTGGTATTCCACCAAGTGTTGGGATGGCCTGTCTCGGCCACCAGGGTAAGACCCAAGGCACATGTAGTATGGAATTACTCAAATCCTTGAACCATACCAGATTTCCAGTATTGCCCTGGACCTTGGAGACAGATGGGCAAAACTGGAAAGTTACACCTGACCCCAAGACTCGATTATGACACTTCACTAGGTGTCAGATCGGACTGTCTTTGATATGCCAATCAGTGAGATCCTTAGTGGGGGGTATGTTGGGACAGTTTGAGAATTCATCTGAGTGGGTGGTCATAGTGATAGGATCAGCCCCTTTGTCGAACAAAGGTAATGACCGGGAATGCACTCTATCTGATGAAAACCAAACTGTCGGCAATTGATTTCAATTGTTGGAATTTTGTTTTGCAAAATTAATATATGCATATATATTTGTACGGTTTCAAAATGTTTGCAAATGGTTTTAATTCTTGGGATCCATGTGAGTGGAGAGTGCGGCACTGTTCCTTGTAGCCGAGGGAGAGGTCATCTCTTGTTGGCCAGTACTTGATCATTAAGGGCTGAGAGGTTAAGTGTAAGACCATTTAGGATAGTACCTGATGGGCTAATCTTGCACCTACCCATAGTCTCGGGGTTTTTATAAGATGGCTTGGCCCATGGACCACTTAATGTAAGTGTTGGGCCCATAGGGTCCATATGATGGGCTCAGGGGTTCACTGAGCTTTTCAGTGAATTCGGCTGGGCCTTGTAATAAAGGTTGGGCCGAACCCATGTGGCTGGTGTGTAGATCAATGCTTAGGTCCCACACCATACAAAAAATCCCAACTGGGCAGCAGATTGGAAAGTAATTAAGCACTGAACACTTAATGGGCCAAAAGCCCATTTCGAGCTGGGCTGATATGATCACCCATCTATGGGACAGATCTGAGATTAATGTTAACAAAAGGATTGGACCTTTAACCTTATCCACTCTAGGAGACCAAATTCAAATCAGATTTGAATCTGGTAACCTGTTGATAAGATTGGGATTAAGCTAACTTAATCTGGAGATATGATTAAGATAATCCCCTATCCAAATACTGATTTGGATTGGGATAACTCCTAATTTAGGAGGTTTCTTAATCAAGAAGAAAGAATGAGAAACCCTAAGAGAAAAAAAAGAGATTTTCGAACCAAGGGTTCAAGCAAGAAAGCATCCTGCAAACTAAGATTAGATCTCATACACACTCCAGAGAGAAGAGAAGCAATTCAACCATCTTCGTCTTAGGAGTTCTCCTCCAGAAGCCACCATTCCCTCTTGCAAGATTTGATCTTCGCAGAAGAAAGAAATCAAGAAATCAATTCTTGACATCAGTCTTGCAGAAAAGACTGTAAAAGATTTGGTGCTCTGAGTTTGTAGAGGGTTCTTGAGAAGGATCCAATGTGTAGGACGCACTCTACTGGTTCCGTTCCACCTATAGCTATGTCATCTTCAGCAGGAGCGGATCTTGGTGTCCTCTTTCGGTGTGAACACCAACTTTGGGAGATACTGCTTCTCCGGATCAGGTATAATCCTCCATTTTCCTTTTGGTTCATATCTGGTTCGATTGTGGTTCAAGTAGGATCCTTGAATATTGTATTCTAAATTTAGGGAATACGATTCTCAGTTGGGAAAAGGTAGGAAAATTTTTTAAATTCGCCCACCCATTCCACAATCTTTTTGGCGTCCATAAGATGGATCCTACCTTTCTTTCAGCAATAGCAGACTTGGATTCGACAAACCCAAAGTATCTTCTTGGACCGTCACCACCACTCCTTCCACATCATGGACCTAAAATCCCCTATTCATCTATCTCCTATCGATGACAAACAATAGAGAAATCACCATTGCACTGAACCGATTTTATGATCTTGGCATCCAAGATTTTGGCTCAAAAGGGGTATGGAGATGAGAAAGCCTTGGTATTGGCTCCAATCAGATGTTGCAGCAGTAACCGTTGTAGGTAATGGAGTTTCTCATCTTGACACAATTGTTAAAAAACTTGGGGGTAGTTTAAGACAATATATAAATAGTAAAGGTAGAGTTAGTCAATTAGCTAAACTATAAGGGTAGATTAAGAAATTTGTCCTTAAATATATTTTCTTTCTTGCCTAAAAATAGGGTAGAAACATAGTCTTTTTCAAGCGTGAATAGTAACTTTTGCTCTTGATCCGGGTACTTTTTCTTCATCTTTTTTATTGTGTAGTGCAAACACTATAGGTATCATTAGGAAGAAAAAACATAAGGAATAAAACCAAAAAAAAGGAAAAAATCTGTAAGAAACCCATTTTTTATTGTTGGTGAAGAAGACAACAGAAAATGAGTTGACGTCAACCTGTTTTCAATAATGGTATAACGGTTCAATGTCGACCTGTTTTTGACCTATTTGTTTACCGTGTCATACACGGTTGTTAGCTTTACCGTGTCATGCACGATTACATAATAATAATTTTAACTATTATTATAATTTGTTTAATAATAATACACAATAATAGTTTATTTTATAATATTATTGTTATTAAAAATATCAATAATAATTATTTCAAATCTTAGTAAAATAATAATAATTTTTTATTCTTAAAATTTTCAATAATAATTATTACTTTTATTTACTATTAATATTTTTTATTACAATTAATTAAACATTAGTTTTTTTTTACTTTTAATTACTAATTATTGATTATTGACAATTATGGTTATTGATAATTGACTGGAATTATCATCAATTTTAAGAAAATATCAATATAGTTATTAGAAAAAAACATGATTAAAATACTATAATGGTAATTATAATAATTTGTTAGAAAATTAATAATTGATGGAGGATGATTTGACCCGACCTACTGAGACGATGACACGTGGATCTGACTCAGCACGGGCAACAGCTCAGCATCAGGCCTGACCACAACTAAGTAACGAGGCTGTAGAGCAGCTCGCTACGTCATAGCTCGCTACAATGCGAGTTCCCGGTCTCCCGAGCTACTAAGAAGGGAATACTCCAAGGCTATTTCAGCTCGTAAGCTAGGGAAACCAACTCGCTCCAGCACCTGGGCAAAAGAACTGCTCCAAAGACCAACCTTGATGAGGGTCACCTTGAAGTACCCCTAAGAGCTTGCTACAAACTAGTTCGCAGCAAGGATAGCTCGCTACGAAGTAGCTCGCTACTGAGTGAAGCGATGCTCTCAGGAAGCTTCCATCTGACAAGACCGTACTTGTCAGACTGTGCTACGTCTCTCAACTAGCGGCCAGTCCTTGTCCTTTCGACAGTTTGCATCCACGTCTCTCGACAGATGGAGGCGTGCCTTCCCCTTTGGGACGTGTCGCTCAACCAACCGGATAGTACACTATAACGATCACCTGCGCAAATCTGGCAGGTAACAATTGCGACAGGAGCCCAGTGGCGGTTACGCCCGATTTGATAAGAACGCCCCTATAAAAGACTTTTAGGCAAAGGGGAGAGGACACACTCTCACACATTCACTCACTCTAGAACTTTCATCTGAACTGGAATTATCTTACTTGCTCACGAGCTAACCTCACGAGCACAGTGATCTAGCGCGACCTACACACTTAGCCTTTTACACTCTTTTCTTCCTCTCTAATGTTCTAACTTAAGCTTTGGAGTATTCCCGCTGGGCAAATCCCTGGGAATCCTTCTTCTTCCTCTTCTTAGGTGTCGTCCATTGCCAACAATGAGCCAGTCAACAGCCAGCTAGGAGTGCCTGAATCGTGTCGCATCATTTGGCGTCGTCTGTGGAAAACGCTTCTAAAAGCCTTCCTCTAAGCTTTTATAGTTCCTTCTTCCAACAACTCAGCATTCATGGCTTCTTCCAAACATGTCAGACATGGCACCAGCTAGAATGCTTCTAGGGAGCAGCCCCGGCTTCCTATTGTCTGCATCGGACAGTTTACTGTCCCCCTCTCCGCGGACGGGGTTCCCAGTCTAAATGCCTCTTACAGTGGCACCTACGGTCGCTCCACTCCCTTCCACAGTTGGAGCAACCTTTGCTGAACCCTTAGTTGTGCCCCCAGTGGCCAGCCCAAACTAGTTGGAGGACTTAATGCAATGCATGCAAGCCGTGCAGGCTCAAATGCAACAATTTCAACAATTCCAACTCTACCAACAACAAGTGTTGCACTAGGTTTCCCAATACCAATACCAGCAGTAGTTCCCCTCTCTGCCTTAGGCCCAGCCGTCGCTTCCCCCTTGGCATCCGGCCACAAAGCAGACCAAGCCCTCCCGCCGGAGTGAGCAACCTCGCCGGGAAGAGGCCTCCCAGGCCCAGGATCCCGCCAAGAGCCAAGCCTCTTCCCATAGCAAGAAGGAGAGGCCAACTACCCCCGCTTCGCAGCCTGTGGGCAGGTCGGGGTCCTCCCAGCCAACCAAGCCTGTATCGCCCCAGCCTTCGTAGTTCGAGCTCCCGCTCACGAAGAATCCATTTGAGGTCCTGGTCGTAGACTATAGGTAGGACCCTTCGGTCCAGAGCCACCACCAGCAGTCTGAGCCCGTCAAGCTCGGTGACGCTGAAGCATCAAGCACCAATGCCGAGCCAGCGAAGCAACAGCGAAGACGCCGACGAGCTCGCTAAACTGCTACCCGAGTCTCTCCCGAGCTCAAAGGAAAAGATGAGGAATGCTCAGGTGAAGTGAAAGCTACTCCTCTCCTCTCAGTTTCTTCCCTGTTATCTCCAGAACTCCTCGTTGTCCCCATGCCAAGGGACTTCAAACTCCCTCCACTGGACAAGTATGATGGATCCTTCGATCCAAATGATCATGTGGACGCCTTCCAGTCCCAGATGCACCTGGCAAGAGCCAGTGAGTCCTACATGTGTGTGGCCTTCTCCACCACTTTCAAAGGAGTAGCCCACACCTGGTACCGAAACCTCACGTCTAGCTCGATAAGAAGTTGGGCGCAGTTCGTGCAAGTTTTCACCTCTCACTTCGTCACCAGCAAAAGGTGCCCACGAACTCAGGAGAGCCTCCTCGGCATAGTGCAAAAGGAAGGGGAGTCTATCCGTAGCTACATCAATCAGTTCAATGACGCTTGTTTGCAGATACCCAACTTGGATCCCGCAGGTTGTCTCACAGCAGCCAAGCGAGGTATCACCCACAAAGAGTTCAAGTGGCACGTAGTTGTCAACCAACCCAAGACCGTGACCCAGTTCCTTAAGCTCGCGGATTGGTTCATAGGGATAGAGGAGGAAATCAACCAGAAGGAAGAGCAGGCCCTAGAGAAAAGAAAGAGGGAGCCAGAACCCCCGTCTCAAGGCAATAGTAGGAAGAAGAAGGACACAGCTCGGGGGGCAAGGCCAGTCCAGCCCTTTCGAGCTCCAACAACAGAAAGGGACTATACACCCCTCAACCCGAAGCGGACCGAGATCCTTATGGCGATCAAAGACACTCTGTACGTGAAGTGGCCACCTCGGCTAAAGGCCAACCCTAACACCAGGAATAAAAAATTGTATTGTAGCTTTCATAAAGATCACGGTCATAGCACCGAAAGTTGTAAAAATCTCTACGATGAGATAAAAGAACTCATCAGTCACGGGTATTTGAGAAATTTTGTACAAAGTAATAATAATAATAATAATAATAATAATAATAATAATAATAATAATAATAATAATAATAATAATAATAATAAAACAGGTCAACAATGGGAGCAAAGTAGAGACACTCCCGAGTCCAGCAGGCAAGCGGAACAGCCGCAGAAGCAGCCCCCCGAAGAGAGACCGGTTCGAGGGACCATCCATGTCATAGTCAGAGGTTCGATTGTGGCGGGCTGCACCTTAGCAGTAGCTCACGCATCAGCTCGCGAGACCGACAAGGAAGAGTGGAACCCACCGAAGTGACCAAGGACAGAAGACCCCATCTTCTTCACAGAGGACGATGCGCATGGGGTCCACTACCCCCATGGCGACGCACTCGTCATAAAGATGAAGATCAGCGACTTTGAAGTTAGGCGTGTCCTTGTCGATTTGGGCAGCTTAGTAGACATCCTCTTCAAAGTGGCCTTCGACCAACTCCAACTTCAAGAGTGCGACCTAAAGCCCGCGAACACTCCCCTGGTAGGCTTCAGTGGAGAGGAAGTTCAGCCCCTAGGAAGGGTAATAGTACATGTGGAATTCGGCACCTGGCCTAGCATAGTGAGGCTCAACCACGACTTCTTGGTGGTCGCAACCCCCTCCCCGTATAACGCCATAGTAGGTCGGTCGATTACCCACGCCTTATAGGTTGTAGCGTGAGGTGACCAGCTTGAGTCTCACAAATGCTACGTCGCCGCCCTTAAGGGAAAAACCAAGGTGGTTGATGACCTCGAGTTGGAGCGACCTACGGAGCAAAGCGAGGAGCGAGCTGCGCCCACAGAAGAGCGTCTCCATCCTGGCCTCAATGGAAGACCCGGCCCGAACTCTTCAAATTGGTGCTTCCATTAAAGAGCCCCTGTGATCTAAACTGGTATGCTTTTTACTTAAAAATTTAGATATTTTTGCATGGTCAGCAAAAATGCCCGGCATAGACCATAGCATCATAACTCATAAACTCAATATTGATCCTGTAGTTAGGCCTGTTAGGCAGAAGAAACACAACCTAGCCTCAGAGTGATGGAGGGTAGTCAACGAGGAGGTTGGGAAGCTCCTTGTCGCCGATTTTATCAGGGAAGTCCATTACTCGACCTAGGTGGCCAACCCCGTTCTGGTGAAAAAGGCTAACGGTAAATGGCACATGTGCATCAACTACACCAACCTAAACCAAGCTTGCCAAAAGGACTGCTTCTCACTTCCCAGGATCGACCGTCTGGTGGATGCGACCTCGGGGCATGAGTTGCTGAGCTTTCAAGATGCCTACCCGAGCTACAATCAAATCAGGATGAACCCTGCTGATGAAGAGAAAACTGCATTCATAACCGAGCTCGGCCTGTACTGCTACAAAGTCATGCCCTTTGGGATAAAAAATGCTGGGGCGACCTTTCAAAGACTTGTCAACAAACTGCTTGAGCCATTGATTGGCCAGAAAGTAGAATGTTATGTAGACGACATGGTCATCAAAACCCAGTTCTCATGTGATTTAGTACAAGACTTGAATTTAGTTTTTGAAATCCTGCATAGATTTAATATGAAGCTAAACTCGAATAAGTGTGTCTTTGGTGTCACCTTGGGTAAATTTTTGGGATACATCGTAAATCGACGCGACATTGAAGCCAATTTGAACAAAATAAAGGCCATCTTGGATATAAGACCACCTCGAAAAATGATGGAGGTTCACAGGCTGAATGGCCGAATAGCCGCCCTAAGCCGCTTCATGTCCAAGTCGGCAGATTGCTGCCTACCTTTCTTTAAAGCAATTAAAAGCAAAGGGTTTGAATGGACCTAAGATTGTCAGCTCGCGTTTGACGAGCTCAAAAAGTACCTTGCTGGCATACTAGTCTTAACCCGGCCCGAAGAGGGTGATGTTTTAAAGCTGTACCTCTCAGCAAGTGACGAAGTGGTCAGCTCGGTACTAATAAAGGAAATAGATTGGGCCCAATGACCTATCTACTATGTTAGTAAAGTGTTGTAGGGAGCAGAAACAAGATATCCAAAGATAGAAAAACTAGTGTATGCACTGGTCATTGCAGCCCGAAAGCTTTGTCCGTACTTTCAGGCTCATACCATTGTCGTCCACACCAACAAGCCTCTGAGGCAAGTCTTACTCAAGCCCGAGGTCTCTGGTTGACTAACGAAGTGGGCCGTTGAACTCAGCGAGTACAACCAATATAAGCTGAGAACTACTATTAAGGCCCAAGCCTTAGCAGATTTCGTTGCGGAGTGCACTTTTAACTCCGAAGTCCCCAGGCCGGTTGAGCACAAGGCCCCCAGCTCGGGCGAGCCCGGAGCTACCAGGTCGATTGAGTCCGAGCACCGTGAGGTAG
This sequence comes from Nelumbo lutea, assembly GCF_056320005.1. Lineage (NCBI taxonomy): Eukaryota > Viridiplantae > Streptophyta > Magnoliopsida > Proteales > Nelumbonaceae > Nelumbo > Nelumbo lutea. Next base: position 87,280,487 of record NC_142686.1, read on the forward strand.
CAGCTAGTGCGGCATCTCTCCTAGTTAGGCCAAGAGCGAACTGGGATGAGGAGCCCTGGATCCTTCACGTAGATGGCTCCTCAAACCAACAGGGCAGCAAAGCGAGAATAGTTCTGCATGACCCAAGTGGCACGAAACTGGAGTACGCACTACGCTTTGAGTTCGCGGCATCCAACAATGAAGCAGAGTATGAAGCGTTGATAGCCGGGCTAGCTCTAGCCAAAGAAATGAAATCCAAGCACATTATCATCTGCAACGATTCCCAACTCGTGGTCAATCAGGTAACAGGAGTATACGAAGCTCGCGAATCGACTATGATTGCTTACCTAGCCAAAGTAACAGAGGCACTGCCCAACTTCTAGTCACACTTCATCAGGCAAGTCCCAAGGTCTGAGAACGATGAGGCCGACGCCTTGTTCCGGTTAGCTAGCACCGGTGATAACACCATGAGAACCATGCACATAGAGAACTTGCTTCGGCCTAGCATTCTCGGGGGGTAGAGGAGGTCGCTCCTGTCATTCAACCAGAGCCGAGCTGGATTGACCCACTCGCGAGCTTCCTGCTACATGGGACCATCCCTATAGATCGCAATGTCGCCAGAAGCGTAGAGCGTCAGGCATCCAAATACGTCATGATAGATGAACGACTATATCGAAGATCCTACACGCTCCCCTACCTTCGTTGCTTGCAACCTCCTGAAGCCAAGCTCGTGCTCCAGGACACTCATGAGGGCCTGTGCGATGGACACTTAGGGGGCAGGGCCCTTGCCCAAAAAGCACTACGACGGGGATACTACTGGCCAACAATGAAAGCAGACGCCATTGAGCTCGTCAGAAAGTGTGACAAATGCCAGAGACATGCCAACATCCACCATCAGCCCGCTACCGATCTCAAGTATCTCACTAGCCCGTGGCCTTTCACACAATGGGGTAGCGATATACTTGGACCGTTTCTACCAGCAACAGGCCAGAGGAAGTTTTTAGTGGTCACAGTGGATTATTTCACCAAGTGGGTAGAAGCCAAACCCCTTGTAACAATCACAGCCCGAAACGTTCAGAACTTCTTTTGGAAGAACATAGTGTGCCGCTTTGGGTTGCCTCAGGTATTGATTTCTAATAATGGTAAGCAATTCGAGGACATCAAATTCCAGAAACGGTGCAAAGACATGGAGATCTGACAGAACTTTACTTCGGTTGCACACCTCAAGCAAACGGTCAAGCAAAAGTTACGAACAGAGCAATACTCCACGGACTGAAGGCACGGTTAGACCGAGCTAAAGGACTATGTGCAGATGAGCTACCTAGTGTTCTATGGGCTTACCGAACCACAGAGAAGACCACCATAGGAGAGACTCCCTTCAACCTCACCTATGGCACCGAGCAATCATCCCAACTGAGATCGGTGTTCCCTCACTATGACCGGATGCATATGATGACAAGGAAATGAAGAAAAGCTACGTACCAACCTCGACCTACTCGACAAAGTAAGGGACCTCGCATATATCAGGACCGTAGCCTACCAACAAAGAGTAGCTCGATACTATAACACCAGGGTCAAGAAGTGGAACCTCCGCGTCGGAGACCTGGTCCTTCGTAAAGTTATGGTACCTGAGTCCTGCACTGGCAAGCTCGGAATGAATTGGGAAGGACCCTACCGAGTGAAACGGGTGCTTGGGGAAGCAACATACGAGCTCGAAACCCTTGAAGGGAGACAAGTACCTCGGGCATGGAATATGGTCAACTTAAGGCAATATTACCTTTAACTACTAAGTAGACCATGAGTCACTCCCAGAGCCTAAGGGCCAGACCACCGAGCTAACACGACCTCGACACAACAAGACCCAGTCGCCTCTACGGCATGGGCAAACTACTGAATAGACCATGAGTCACTCCTAGAGCCTAAGGGCCAAAATACCGAGCTACCACGACCTCGGCGCTATAAGACCTAGTCGCCTTCATGGCATGGGAAAACTTCAAGGGCAGACTATAAGTCACCTCCTCAGCCTAAGGGCTAAAACACCGAGCTAACAAAGACCTCGGCATCAAGAAATATAGCTGCTTCAGTTGCGAAGGCAAAGTATGAAATATCAGAGGCGTAAGCAGCTCAGGTTTAAACCTTACGAAGCATAGCCCATCTTAGTATGTTGGTTGACCTCAAGAATAACCAACAAATGTATAGTTCGGGCATACATGGTAATCACTTCGCGGTATACCATATAGATGCCTTAAATGTTAAGGGTAGCCCGGGATAACGATTACCGAAAAATCCTACTTCGGGTATGCAGTTCTAATAGCTCGGGTGATGAGATCGCTTTGGCAAAAAATAAAGGGAGCACGCCATACTTTGAAGAAAAAAAAATCATTGCCATGCTATTAAAAAAAATAACGAGCTAAATAGCTCGAGAAAGTTCAACAAGAGATATAAAAGGGCACCCAGGAGCCACCAACAATCAGAAGAACAAAAAAGTAGAGCCACCAGCCTCAAGGGTCCACCTCCTCTGGGGAGTTAGACTCTTCCTCCTCCACCTGCTCCGTCGTCTCGGGAGCCAGGCCCTTCATTATGACGCCATCAAGGTTGAGCCTAGAGAATTTCTTTCTGACCAACCAACGGCAGAGCTTGAATCTGGAGTGGTATGAGCTCGAGCCATACTCCACTTGGAGGTCGTGATACTCCTGGGAGTCCTTGAAGTCTCAGACCACCCTCTCCTGCTCCGTCTCCACCATGGTATCAAAGTTCTGAGGTCGGTCCAGAAGTGTGGATTCCAAGTCCCGAACCTGTTAGCGAAGGAGCTCCCTCTCTGCGGAGTTGCTCTTGGGACTCGCTCCCCTTGCGAGTTGCTCTTGGGACTCCTAGTCCAGGATGAGTTGCTCTTGGGACTCGCTCCCCTTGCGAGTGTGAAGTAGCTCGCCCCGGGTTCGGTCGAGCTCGCCCTGGAGCTTCTGAACGATGACCCTCTGATTGCAAGCATCGTTGGAGTGGATGTTCGTCTGGAGAGCCATGGCATGGATGGCGGAGTTCACCTACCAACAAGAGACTAAGGTTAGAAGACAGCAAAAGGAAGCAAAAAACTAGGAGAGGGGAAAGACCACTTACCACCATACAGTAAGAGAAGGCAAGCGCGGTGAGCTCCCCGGGCTCCATCTCCCCCCACTTAGCGATGTCCTCGTTGCAGATCGCCCTTTGGCTCTTTCGCCTGACCACAACATAATCATTAACACCCTCTCAATTCCCCACTGGGAGCCGCGGGTAGGGAAACAGATGAGAAGGACCAGGAGGAATCACCCCTGCTGCAGGAGCTCGCCCTCCCCGAGGCCAACTCCACCAGCACCTCCTTCAGATGGAGGCAACGGAACTTCAGGCAGTGGAGAAGTAAAGTCTGGCTCCATAGACCCGAACTCAATACCCCCAGAGGTGGGAGTCCGATCAGGACTCTATTCACTTTACGCCTCTGGTTGCTTGAGAGGAGGCGGCGCACGTCAACACTAGACATGATGGCTACCAAAAAACCACAAGATATTAGTTCGGTAAGAAACAAAATGTATGTACACACAATATTGTTACTGTTAGACAGTTTTGTATGCCCTTAGCTTCAATCAGATTGATGTACTTTATGAGTTTATTGTAAATGAATAAAAGTGCATATTTGATTCATGTTCGCTTGGTATGTTTCTGTGTAATACCCTTAAACTAGACACTTAATGAGACACGTGTTAGTTTAGAATGTTCACAACCAGTGGGTCGGTCCGAGGTGACCTATCCTGATAAGGCTGACACTGTGGTGCCACCAAGTCGGTTGGGGTGGCCTGTCTCAGCTGCCAGGGTGAGACCCTAGGCACATACAATGTAGGATTAATTGAACCTTTGAACTGTACCAGATTTCCAGTATTGCCCTGGACCTTGGAGATTAATGAGCAAAACTGGAAAGTTACACCTGACCCCTAGACTTGATTATGATACTACACTATGTGTCGGATTGGGCTGTTTTTGATGTACCAATCAGTGAGATCCTTAGCGGGGGTCAAAACCTGGGTATGTTGGGATAGTCTGAGAATTCATCTGAGTGGGTGATCATAGTGACAGGATCAGCCCCTTTGTTGAACAAAGGTAATGATCGGGGATGCACTCTCACTGATGGAAACCAAGACTACCGGCAACCGATTTCAAACGTTGATATTTGTTTTGCAAAATATATTTTATATGAGATATGAAAGTAGATATATTATGGTTTTTAAAATGTTTGCAAAAGATTTTAATTCCTGGGATCCATATAAGTAGAGATTGCTACACTGTTCCTTGCAGCCGAGGGAGAGGTCCTCTCTTGTCGGGTAGTGTTTCATCATTATGGGCTGAGAGGTTAAGTGTAAAACCATTGAGGGTAATGCCTGATGGGCTAATCTTGCATCTGCCCACAATCCCTAGGTGTTACAAGGTGGCTTGGTCCAGGGACCACTTAGGGTAAGTGTTGGGCCCATAGAGCCCATTTGATGGGTTTCAGGGGGTGCACTGTCCTGAGCAGTGTATTTGGCCAGGCCTTGTGACAAAAGCTAGGCTGAACCCAAGTGGTTGATGTGTAGATCAATGCTTGGGTCCCACGCCATACAAGGAAGCCCAGCTGGGCAGCAATTAGGAAGGTTAAGTGAGCACATAAGCTTAATGGGCCTAAAGCCCATTTCGAACTGGACTTATTTGATAAATTAAATATGGGTGAATTCTGAGATGGATCAGCAGATAGGATAGGGTCTTAACCCTATCCATTAAGAGAATCTAGATCTGAATATGATTCAGATCTAGAAACCCCCTAATGAGATTAGGAGAAGGTTGATCTAATCTACAGATAAGATAAGGGTTTATCCTTATCACCTAAAAGGATGTTTGATCCAAATAAGATTTGGATCAGCAGCTGGACAAAGTGGCAAAGAATCCTGCCCCGGAGCGTCTGGGTGACTGGGCTTCTGAGGCCCGAAGGAGAGACTATCAGGAATGGGAGGAGAAAAACTCCCTTGCTCGGTGTTACATCATTGCCTCCTTGGACAACTCAATACAAAGGCAGTTCGAACAGATCGAACTTGCCAAGGACATATTGGACAGTCTCAGGACGATGTATGAAGAGCAGAATTGTTCTACTCGACAAAAGGTCTTTAAATAGTTCATGACCTTACAAATGTCCAAGGGCCAACAAGTTCATGACCATTGTCTTCGGATGATGGGATGCATCAATGAACTGGAGGCTCTTGGGTCCGGGCTGGACCTTGCGACCCAAATAGATGCTATCCTTAATTCTTTGCCTCCTTCTTTTAATCCGTTCATCATGAACTATAACATGAACAAGTTGAATGTCAGCTTGCAATAGCTCAGCAACATGTTGCAAAGAGCCGAAGAACTGATTAAAAAGGATGAGCTTGTAGCTATGCTTGTTGAAGCTAGCAAGACGGGCAAGAGAAAGAGGATGGCAAAAAAAGCCTCAGAAGAAAGCCACTAAGGGTAAGAAGCAGAAGAAAGACAAAGCATCGGATGCCAGTCATTTCTGCAAGAAGACCGGCCACTAGAAAAGGAATTGTCCTGCCTATTTGGAATCCAAGAAAGGGGTTCAAGGTAAGCAGAAGGCTGAGTGAAGGAGAAGTCACTCTCTACTTGGAGACTACTACACATATCTCACATTTTTCATTTGATTCATTATTATAAGCAATTATAAGAAGTTTACTCATATTTTATATGGATTTAAAATTCAAGTGTGCTAATCTATCATGACATAAAGAAAAAGAATCAACAATATAAGCAGAACATTTTCCTTCATTAATACTTAATTTGAACATACCATTATAACCATATCCCTTTCCAGCAAACATCACATTCTTGGATAGGATTAGTTTGTTGGGTTCAAAAACAATTTTGAATTACCTCTTACAGACAAGATTTACTAAGACCAAGTTTTTTCTAATGGCAGGAACATAGAGAATATTCAAGAGAGTCAGCGTCTTTCCGGAGATGAAGTTCAATTCTACGCTGCCTCTTCCAACAACTTTGCACATGTTTGGTTTCCCATTTATACCTCATGGTCATTAGTCTCTTCTTCATATGTCTTGAACAAGGACTTGTCCTTGCAAATATGGATTGTGGCTCCTGAATTAAACCACCATCCAAAAGATGATTCTGCCATGTTGACTTTAGTAATTATGGCCACTAGATTGTCTTCCACCATGTTTGCAGACTTGGTTCCACCTTTCCGATGTCGGCAGACTCGGGCATAGTGCCCATTCTTTCCACAAACATAGCAAGATCCTTTCTTATTGTTGTTATTCTTGAAGTTCTCATCCTTCTTCTTTACTTGTAATGTAGGGTTAGTCTTCTTCAATCTGTTTTTCACAAAATCAAACTTAGGGTTCAGCATACCGACCATGGTCTTATCCCTACTGTCTCTAATCCGAGACTCTTCTTCAATACAAAGGTGTTACTGAATTTGCTCCAAGGTAAGTTCTTCAGTCTTGTGTAGAAACTTCTTCATGTAATCCTTCCAAGAGGGTGGAAGCTTAGCAATGATTACTTCTACTTGGAAAGATTCATGAAGAATGATATCAATGGATTGAATTTTGTTGACTATCACCTGTAGTTCATGAACTTGCTCCAGTATGGGCTTATAGTCATTCATGGTGAAGTCAAAGTATTTTGCAATAAGATAATTATTCGTATCTGCTTCTTGCACATTGTATTTGAATTCCAAAGCCTTCCGTATTTCTTTTGGAGATGTAAGTTCCTTGTAGAAGTCGTAGAGCCGGTCTGATAAGGCATTCAATATGTGTTTGTGGCACAGAAGTTAATCCTCTTCTCGTTTTGCTCTTTCCTTCGTCGTTTTTTCTAAGTCTTTGTCAGTGGGTTCAAGAAGTGATTACAGATTCAGATCCAAGAGATAGTACAGTTTTAGAGTGGTTAGAATAAATATCATCTTATCTTGCCACCGACTGAAATTTGCTCCATCGAACTAGTCCAATCAAACAAGATCTTGGTTCATCATCTTGATTGAAGTCATTCTTGCTTCCGCCTCCATTGTAGAATAACATTATAAAATTATTGGGAAATGGGGTCACTGAAACTTAGAGAAAAAGCTCTGAGGCACGTCTGAAGACACTATCTTTAGAATGTTATTTGCCCCTACTTAGTTTTCATTTAGTTTGTTGTTGGGTTACAAGCAAATCCGTTCCTAGGATACAACAGAGCCTTGAGCGAGGATCTGCAACCAGCAAAGTTGAAGAGTCTCCGAAGAAACCTTATGTGAGACTGTAGTAGATCGAACTGAGAGAGAGAGAGAAAGTGAATTTCAAAATTGTTGTGTGTGAGATGTCTGATTCATGCCCCTTAAATAATTTTTGAAGAGTTATGAAGAAAAGGTAGGTGTTGGTTCAGAGTAAGCTCCTTGAACAGTCACAATTTCAAACATTGTGACTGTTTAAAAGGTAGTTAACAGTTAATGACTGTTAACTTTGAATTGTGCCTCTTGATCACACCTGATCGAATCGTGATCGTTGATCACATCAGTGATCAACAGTCAGCGTCGCACCAAAACCAAAGCCACCCTTCACGAGCCATGCGGGTGCATGCGAAGTGTGAGCAAAGTGTGCCTCTAAAGCACCTCACACGCGTGCGCGCACGCGTGCACACGCGTTGTGTAGTATCGGGTCTCCATACTCTCATCTTCTGTTAAAAAACCCAAAACAGAACTTGTAAATATCCAATGTGGGACAAGTTCAAAACTGGTTTTAGTAAGAGAAAAGTTGTTTTCTAAAACAAGTGTGCATGTGCAATTTCTCATGTAATTGACCAATCAAACCCATTGGATTTAATCTCAATCTCTAATGAGATTAAAATCCAATAGCTACAAGGGAGGCAACTCCAACACCATCGGCAACAAACACTGATAGAGATGGTGCCAACGAAGGTGATGATGATACTGACCTTTCTCCAAAGATCAACTCATCGATCTCCTTTAAGAAGTTTTCGGTAAGCATTTTGATGCCATAGATCACATTCGTAAGGTCTCTGATGTGGACCCTATTCATCGCAAGATTTTTGTGATGATGATATTGGGGTTATCCGGTTATGTACAACTAGGTTTGGTGCAACTAGGGTTTCACAACTAGGAGATAGAGAGGGAAGGCCGAGAGATTCAACGTGGCTTGATCTAGCTCCCCCCTAATTCAACTCCCCCTCACCGAACGTTGCTAGATCCTCCCCTGCATGGTGGAACTTGAATACTTAATTGTGAGGGCCCATTTTTCCATTACCAAAACTCCCACCTCCACCTTGTTGGCTAGCTGTTGCCATGCTAAAATGCATTTATTGAAGCCCCCCATCGTAGATGAGATGACCTGCACTTGAACTTGAGGAGGGTGAAGCAAAGTATGGGGTATCAGGTATCATATCAGACCACTCGGATACGGATATGGATACGGATACATTTTAGAAACATATGGATACGGACGAAAAATATGGATATGCCAAAAGATGTATATAAATTCCATAAACATATTTATAATATTATTTTTAAGATCAAAATAGCCATAATTAATGTATAGATACATAGAAAATGTATATTCTAAAGGTATATGTGAATAAATGTATTACAATTAATATAGTGGGATGCAAAGAAATCATAAAATTATATCAATATTGTATCAATCAAGAATCTTGGAACATATATATATATATATTAAAAATTAATACACGCACAAAGCTAATATTATGTTATTTTCTATTGAATTTCAAGGTACAAAACATATGCAACTATTATATGTGAATTATTATGTCAATTATTTTCTATTTTACTATTTTTAATTTTTAATATTAACCGAAAGTCAACCAAAAAATAATTCTCAAATGTTTTGTTAACAATACATGTTATTATAAAATGTAATTAAAATATAAATTAAAAATTTATAATAATATATAATATTAACTTAAAATATATCAAATATATTAAATTTTTAAGATACACATCATATGGAAATTAATAATTTTTAACTACTAAAATATTTTTTCCATTATTAATATTTTTATTTCCATAAATTTTGAGATACAAAAATCATTTTTTATATAAATGTAGATAAATGGATTTGACAAATTCAATTTATATTATATTCTTGAAGTTTTTGTAAATAATATTTTTATTTTTATAAATAATATATATACTTTTATTTAGTTCAAATTAAAATATTAATTAATAATTTATAAAATTTTAAGATAATGCCATGTTCAAATTTATAAATATTAGTTACTAAAATAATTATTCTATTATTAATATCTTTTTTGTATATATTTTTTGAGATTAAATAAAATTTTGATATAAATGTGGATTTTAGAAATTATTTATTCTATTAGTTTATAAAATATTAGTTTTGAATATTATTTTTTTATTTTGTTGGAATTGTTAAACACAAATGTAATTTTTTTTGCATTACATGTGGACACTAGAATAGAAAGAAACTTTATTTTATTTGATTTCATAAGATGAAAATTGGTTTAATGGATGAAGTGTGCATTTAAGGCTTTTGTGATGGGTGATTTGTGTTCAAATCATGCTAGGCACAACTTTTTACAAATAAACGCGTGCGCAAGAAACACGTTGATCCGTATCGGCCGTATCAGTGCATATCGTTCTGATACATCACGATACGGGCCAATATGAAGGCAAATCACTCCAATACGTGCAATTCAGGGAATACGAGTTTAGTCATAGCGTATCTCGTATCCCCTCTGGCCAATACTAATACGATAATGCCCCAAATTGGAAGTAAGCTAACAGGTTGAAGGTCTGTCAATCCGTTCATATTCAAGGATGTGATTCCGTTCTATTCTCAATGAACGTAGTCGGCGGCAGCTGAAACGAAGATTCTATCAGTTGATTTTATTGAATTATAGTGGTTTTAATCTACTGATATTAACGTTTTATTTTAAAAAATTGAAGAAAAATAATGGGTAAAATAGTCTTTTTCATTTTTTTGTTAACAAATGTTAATGACAAAAAAGGCTTAATCAATTGTTAGAAAACTTAGGAATACTCTAAAACAACATATAAACAACAAAAGTAGAGTTATTCAATTATTTAAACTACAAGGATAGTTTAAGAAATTTGCCCAATTAATAATTACTTTCTTATGGTATTGATTTATAATGTTATGATGAAAAACATAAAAAAAAAATTTGCCTGTTCTTTATCACTTTGGGATTAAAAATGTCCTTTTCATCATTTTTTTTAATTAATTTTGAATTGAGACGCACAAATTACTGATCGGGTTGAATAGTTCATCGGTTCAATTATTGGAGTCAGCGGTGTTTTGGCCTTTTCCATATATATTTACAAAAAAAAAAATGGCGATTCAAGCATAACCAAATCCAAAATATTGGGTTAAACTCCGAGGCTTGGATCCCATTGTCACACAGAAAGAGAGAAGGGTAAGAATTGGGAGGGAGAGAGATAACACGGAAGCAGGCGACAAAACAAAGATGGGGATTTTGTCCGTGTGTGACTTTCTACAATTAAATGGCCGTTAATATCGGTTATATCATTTTGGGTATTGTACTTTGTTTTACAACAATGACCCTCTGAATTTTTTATACCAACACTTTGCCCTTGTCGTTAGTCTTTAATTAACTTCGTAGGGTATCGGGGAATTCCATTAAACGTTTTAAAACCCCAAAATATTCTTATATTATTTTATAAGACCATTTTGTTCTTTTGATTTAGGTTTTTGTTAAAATATAAATATATACAAAATAATATAAAATATAAGGTTTTGTGCTTTACATATTTGCATTTATACTCTTTTCAAACTGAGCTTATATGTTTTTCTCACTTTCTTGAAGGTTATCTTGAGGATATCCTGAGAATGATGTGTGCTTTAGTGGTTAATTTCATTATCATTATTCATTACCATCAAGGAATCTATATGGGTAATTTAATAACCACCCTGTACTTTGTTTTGCTACAATGACCCTCTGAATTTTTGACACCACCACTTTGCCCTTGTCCTCAGTTTAGTATTCGGGTATTCCATTAAACGTTTTAAAACCCCAAAATATCCGTATATTATTTTACAATACAATTTTGTTCTTTTGATTTAGGGTTTTTTTTTTCTAAAATCTTAAATCTTACACGTTTCTCTCACTTTCTTTCAACAAAAAAAAATTATCGTGAGGATGTGTTGAGAATGATTTGTGCTTTATTGGTTTATTTCATTATCATTACCATCATCTTAGAAGGGTAATTTAATAATTTTAATCCCATGAGTCGGGTAAATTGCTAGAATATAAAAGTGCGGGGGACTAACGAAGTTCAGTGGACTGTCACCGGTTTTGATTGGGAAGCGGAAGGCGTTATAGCAAGTTAATAACATAAGAGAGGGACACAACAGTGTACGGGCATCCAACGCCTCCTCCTTCCTCCCTTAAGTCTCTCCGCCCCTTCAGCACTTCTCTTCAACTCTGTGTGAACTCCCTTTCGTCTATAAGATCTCAATTCGCCTCTTCTCCTCTTCTCTTCCTCTTTCTCCCTTTCTCATTTGTAAATGGCAGTGATGTTGCAGGGAGTCGTAGCAACAGCAGCTCTCTCATCGTCCGCTGCTTTCGATTCCAAGGGAGCTCAGCTCCCCACCGTCAAATTTCTTCTAGGTCTGATTCTCTCTCTCTATATCCATCTATTGTTTTGGCACTTCCGATTCTGATGGGTATAGAGGTTCAAATATCTCTAGAAGTTACGGTTCCTTTTTTATCTATTTATTCGGCGGGATTATAATGTGCTTTTGTTATGGGTTTCAGAGAGGAAGGGAGGTTTTCTGGTTGACAGATCTGATAGAAGGTTGGCAGTTTTTGCATCTAATGCTAGAGCTCGCAGCGCTAGTAGATTGGTTACTAACGCAGTTGCAGTTAAACATCTACTACTCTGTCTAGCATTTCCTTTGGATTTTATAAAAACTGGGGCTTTCTTATTGATGGTGTTTTTCTTTTTTAATTTATTTCTTGTTTAGGCCAAAACAGATAAGTCTACGGCTTCTGCAGCATCTAAGATCGGAGGGTAAACTTTTTTTTTGGTTGGTTATGTCCATGCATCTTTTGACTGTTCTATTATTTTGATTCTTGCTGTGAAGACCTGAATTTCTTCTTTTGTTTGGTTAGTCCTGCCGTGACAACAGCCGACCCCATATAGTTGGGGTGAGGCTGAGATGATGGTGATGATGATGAGTCCTACTGTGACAACAAACTGTGTTATTGGATTTGTTTATTGTAGTTACAGCTGTCAGTTGGTCTGATTGCATTGTGCTGCGTTTGGAATCGGTGTAAAACCTCACCACCGGTTTAGTCTTGTGTTTGTTTGGAGTGTAAATCAAGATCGATGTAAAACTCCACTCCAGTTCAGATTTGTCTACGTTTGGATGGAGTGGAGTTTTACATCATAAATCAAAGTACAACGTCACTTATGATGAGGTTTTACGTCAATTATCAATGTAAAAACTACATCGATTGCACGTTTTTCTATGCTTAACGGTTCACATTTTCAAACAGTTCAGTGTGAAATGTCATCGATGAGCTTTTACATCGATGACGTTTTACACGCTTCCAAACACAGCCGTAAGGACGAGAAGTTTTCATGCCTTAGTTCAGGAAGAAATTTGTTGTTGGCTTCTTCATTGTGCAACAGTAGATTTAAATAAGTTGTTACAAAAACTCCGATTGGCTGGCCCGAATTCTTCGCAGTTTTATTTTGGGGGTTAATCGTAGGTTGGATTGAAATGCTTGATTTCATCAAGTTGGAAGGTTTAGAGATGTTGAGAAGAAGAAGAAGAGAAGAAGAAGAAGAAGAAGGAAGTGTGGAGAATGCTTGGTGTGTTACTGTTCACACCAAGAGATCATTTTACTTCACAAGCAAAATAACAAAGGTGCCCTTGAATAGGTGCCCAAATACAAATATTCATAAAAGGACAGAAATGCCATCACACTCTTAACTCTCCCCCTCAAGCTGAGCATAGATATTTATCATGCATAGTTTGTTCTAATTGTTATCGAGCTTTCATTTGGAAACACCTTTAGTAAGACAATCAACCAATTGATCTTCAGACCTCACATAAGGTAGACAAATATTTTAACTGGCAATTCTTTCTCTAATGAAATGTCAATCAACCTCTATATGTTTTGTACGATCATGTTATACAGGATTGTGGGCTATGTTTATGGCAACTTGATTGTCATAATATAATATCATTGGAGTATCAATCTGCACTCCCATTTCTGTCAATGAATTCTTCAGTCACAACCATTTTGAGACACCATGTGCCATAGCTCTGTACTTTGCCTCTACATTAGATTGAGCCACAACTGATTGCTTCTTGTTTCTCCAAGATACAACATTACCACCCACCAAGGTACAATGGCCAGAAGTAGACCGCCTATCATCAATAGAACCTACCCAGTTAGCATTAGAATAGGCCTCTACCTTCAGATGCTCACGATTAGAATACAACATTCCCTTTCTTGGACATCCCTTCAAATAGGCAAGTATTCAATTCACTGTTTGCATATAAAATGATCTAGGCATGTGCATGTATTGACTGACCACACTTACAGCATATGATATATCTGGTCTAGTTAGACACAAGTAGAGAAGGTGATCGACAAGTCTTTGATGCACACTTTTGTCAGGAAGGACATCTCCATCATCAACTCCCAACTTATGATTGGGATCAATTAGAGTTTCAACCAGTTTACAATCTAATTTTCCTACCTCCTCAAGCAAATCAAAGACATATTTCTTCTGAGAAATATAAATGCCTTTCTTTGACTTTGCGACCTCAATCCCTAGGAAATACCAAAGATTTTTGAGATCCTTAATTTCAAATTCAGTAGCAAGGAAAGACTTCAGTTTAGTAATCCCGGAGATATCATTCCCTGTGATAACAATATCATCGAGATATACTATCAACATAGTTATTTTTCCATTTGCTCTCCTAATAAACAGGGTATAATCAACTTGTGATTGTGAGAAGCCAATTTTTAAGACAACTTTCTTGAATCTATCAAACCAAACTCTAGGAGACTGTTTAAGGCCATAAAGGGATTTCTTCAAACGACAAACCTTTCCTTCACTCCTAGGGATGTTCACTCCTGGAGAAAGTTTCATGTAAACTTTTTCTTGAAGGTCTCTATTAAGGAAGGCATTATTAACATCTATTTGATACAAGGACCAAAAATAATGGGCAGCAAGAGACATGATAGCTTGGATTGAATTCATATTGGCTACTAGAGCAAACGTTTCTTGGTAATCAATGCCGTAAAACTGAGTGTACCATTTTGCCACAAGTCGAGCTTTATACCTTTCAATTGAGCCATCAACTTTATGTTTCATTGTGTAAAACTACTAGAGCAAACGTTTCTTGGTAATCAATGCCGTAAAACTGAGTGTACCCTTTTGCCACAAGTCGAGCTTTATACCTTTGAATTAAGCCATTAACTTTATGTTTCATTGTGTAAACCCACTTGCATCTAACAGGAACTTTGCCTATAAAGAGAAATAATTTCCCATAGTTGTTAAGGCGACGCCTAGGCGGGTTTTCCATGGTCGCCTCGCCCAAATGCCCTAGATTTTGTATACTAGGTGCCTGCCTAGAGACTTAATTGGGCGCCTACATACATCTAATAATTTTTTTTAATTTATTATTTTGATATTTTATTAAATGTTTTATTCTTTTAAAATAAAACCAATTACATGCTATCATTTTATTATTAAGACAGTAGTACAAAGCCTTTTTCTTTTATTTATGCATAACATAAGGGTTTTTTCGATTCGATTGGAGAGGGAGGAGAACCGAAAACTTCATGCTCCACCCCAAGTCCATTACACCTCAGCTTTAGCAATTTAGTTCTTCTTCTTCTTCTTCCAGCCCAACTTTTGTCATTTTTTTTCTTTTTTTTTTTTTTGTTTTTCGAAAAAACAGGGGCTCCGCCCCTATACTCCTCCCTTCCTCCACAACTCCACTCATTCTTCTTCTTCTGCCCCTGATTGTTCTCAGTCGCTAGTCTTAGTCTCAGTCCCTTTTTTTTGAACAAACAAGGGCACTGCCCCTATACTCCTCTTCGCCCCTGACTGTTCTCAATCGATAATCTCAGTCCCTTTTTTTTTTGAAAAAATAGGGGCCTATACTCCTCCCTACCCCTAATCCCCTATACTTCTTCTTCCTCTTTTTCTTCCGCCCCTTTACTCCTCTAATCCCTTCCTAGTTCCTACACTTATTTATTTATTTTTTTCAGTTAATAGTTAGTGTACATGCTGGATAGTTAGTGTACGTGCTTGCTAGTTATATGAAATTTATACTCATTTGAATGATTTATAGAGTTAATGGTTAGTGTACATGCTTGTTGGTTAGCACACAAAACCAATAAAATAGCTTAGAGAAGCATAGATAAAGTAAAATCTCAAGAAAATTAACATTTTAAAATTCCAACGCCTAGGTGACTAGGTGCCTTGTGGTCGCCTAGCCTCGCCTTGGCGCCTTGAAAACTATGTAGTTTCCCATGTTTGGTTTTTTCAAGTGCCTCCATTTCCTGGTTCATAGCATTCTTCCAATGAGGAAACCGCACTGCCTTAGTAACATTGTGATGGATAAAAACAGAAGCAATAGAAGAGATATAGGCACAATAAGAGGGTGATAAAGTATCATAAGAGACATAGTTTGAAATAGGATGCTTAGCACATGTCCATCTTGCTTTACGAATTGCAATAGGAAGGTTAAGGTCAAAATCTACAAGAGGAGGCTCAACAACAGATTCAACACATGCATCGGAAGCAGGAAGAGGTTCAAAATCCAAATCACCCAAGTCCGGGAGGTCAAATTGTAATGGACATTCAATCTCTGGAGTCATCCTCTTTTTTTGTCTGATGAACCACTGATGCCAAGGCTGAGGGATGGGAGGAGGCACAGGAGGAGGACTACTGCTACCACAGGGAGGAGGAGAAGAAGGATTGACAACATCAGTTGTAGGAATCAACATACAAAAAGGAGTCTGATCTTCACTAACATTCTCCCCCTAAAGAGAAGGACGAGAGACGGGGAAGAAGGGAGTAGACTCAAAGAATGTGGCATCTTTGGACACATACCGTTTTTCAGAACAAGGTTCATAACAACGATACCCCTTTTGGACTGAAGAATACTCCAAGAAGACATACTTGATAGACTTTGGATCAAATTTCATTCTAGAAGGACTCATGTCATAGACAAAGCAGACCCACCCAAAAACCTTGGGAGAAAGATGGAATGTATCTTTATCAGGAAAAAAAAGCTAATGAGGAGACTGGAGGTGCAGGGTCCGCAAGGGAAGTTTATTAACAAGATATATAATTGTTTAACTAGCATCCCCCCTAAAACCGAGTTGGAACATGCATTTGCAATAACAAGCCTTTGGCAACTTCAATCACATGTCTACCTTTCCTCTTCAACACCCATTTTGTTGGGGAGTATGAGGGCAGGAACTCTGGTGAATCACTCTTTTTTCTTCAAGGAAGGATTGTAAGTGCTTTTCAAAGTTTGGGAATAATGTTCTGGTATCACCTTTTCAGCTTCTTTGATTGCTGAAGAATTCTTTATTGGACTAGCTATTAGCTCGTCTTTTCCTATCTTTGTTGCTTCTAAAGGAGAATGTACTGATTCTACAATTTTACCTGTAGAAACAATCTTCCATGCTCTAGACAATTTATTAGTAACACATAAATCTAATTCTTCTTCTTGGGGCTTTGTATTTTTAAACTGCTTTTGTTGTTCATACCACTCCCAGAAAGGAATATTTTCCTTTGCTTCTATCATATCTTCGTACCAGAGTTCTCTAGTACGATCTCTCTAAGATTTAGAGAAGTTTTCAAAGAATTATTTCTTTCTTATGGTTTGAGAATTGAAATCTAACCTAATAAGGTCTTTATCTATTTGAAATTCTTCTTCAATTTCTAAGACGTTTATTTCAAAATTGGTTTTGTTGGTTCATAAGATCTTACAGAAGGGACTTGGTTTTGGGTTGTATGATAAGCCAACGGTGATGTATTGACTATTGGTGTTTCGTATGTAGCATATATTATGCTCGGAGGGGGACGAGGTGGTTCTGACAGATCCACCTACCTTCTAAAATAAGATCTTACATCCAACGGTTCAGTGTATGAGGGTCTCCATCCTGTTCACTGAAGCTAGTCCAATGGACTCCATGGGTCTGGGTGGCTCAGTATTAGCTATTAACCAACTATTCGACAATTTCACGTGTTTCCATAAGATTTGCCTAGGAATTGTAACATTATCCCTAGCGTTGGTTTTGAACAAAGTCGTCATTCCCTTTGTTCCTGTTATCCTGGTATTAGGACAAGTAGTATTCATGGTCTTGAAATAGACCTTGTAGACTAACGCTACATTCTCTAATCATGGTTTCATTTTGAAACCTTGGGTTTGTTGGTTCAGTGTTAAGGTTTCATTTTGTTAGTGACACCGTAAAATTAGGGAACACATTAAAGTATATGGGTCCTTGACTAAGGCTACCTTCAAATACTCCTATTAAGGAATCACTTAATTTATTATGCTTGGAATCTTTTAGAGTTGATAAAGTAGCCGTTTGAAGACCTAATCGGGTCAAGGGTTTGATGGCTACTTGTACTAGGCCAAAATGGATGAAATGACACTCAACTTTTCTCTTATAGGCCTCTATTGTTTTCCGATCTATAAGATGGAAATCTTTTGATTCATTTCCTAGTGCTATCATTCTTTCTACAGTTCTTATGTTGAAGTCTGTTTTTAGACTAAAAATTTCCCTTTTGTAAATTTTAGATGATGCTATTTTGGGTATGGGCCAATTTTGAGGGGATTTTTCTATGTTATTATAATTTATTTCTTCCATATTTGTTATGGACATGGACTTAGTAAGGGAAGAACTGGTGCTGCATTCTTTAGGACTATCTTTTGGATTAGATGTTGACCTAAACAATTCATTAAATTCGATCATTTCTAGAGGCCCCTTTAGATGAGATGCTTATCTTATCGACTCTTGTCTTTTTTAGACAGGCTGAGATGGTTTCGTTATCTTTAACGAACTTTTGTAGAAGTGGATGCGACTTTATCTATTGGGGTGGCGAATCTTACTGTTGAAGATAAGAGTGAACCTTTTTTAAAGTGGAGAGATGTCTGTCAACAATGAGATTCCTTCATAATTGAGACCCTTAATGGGGACTGAGAGACCGAACACTTTCGGTCTCGATGTCTTTAGAGATTCCCTTGCATTTTTCTTTCATATTTCCTACGAACCAAAGGGACATCTCTCCGAGCTCAAATGCAATCTAGGTCAAGACACTTGCTTTTAAGCTTTTCCATATAGGACTCGGACAGGGTTTGAAAAACCTCGTCTTCCTTTACTGGCTTAAGAGCCGATGTGAGGTCGAACTTATCCGACCACTTAATTTCAACGGTTCTATCAATTGATCGAGGCATCCACGAAACATCCAAATGGTAATTCCATTGGTGATATGTTTTGAAGAATTCAAACTGTTTTACATGTTCGAATTCTAAATAGCTTCTTCCTTGCCCAAATTTTGTATATTTATCTAATTATTCTTTTTGGAGGAAGATATCATTTGAATCCCCCCATGTACTCCACCAAACATAGACCCAATCTGGATATGGGCCCTGAAACTCTTCAGAGAATTGAATGAACCACGGATGCTTGAGGATAGAATTTTGAACAAAAAATACCTTATACCAAGCATCCTGATAATCCCAATAATTGAACATTCAGTGTCTCCTATCTATTGGCTCAGTGATGAATCTCGGTTTGCCAGAGTCACCCCATGATGCCTTCATCATGAATTTAACTATTACTAGCTTTGAATAAGCTATTTCTGATTACTAGGGTCCCTATAGTAGTGTTGGATTCTAGTAGATCCTGTTGAAGGAGAAATCCATCATATGGATGATCGAACCATGCTAGATGGTTGGGCGAAATTTCAAAAATTTATTTTACCATTTCAGGAATCATATTCCTAGTTTTAGAAAAATCACATTTTCAAGGGTCGTTCTTGCACCAAACTGGACCAGATCTAAAACCAAAATAAAGGGAGAAACCTGATACGGATTCCACATGTGTAGTTCCCAAAGTGGGTGTTTGCGCCCAAAGAGGGTACCAAAACCAACTTCCATTGAAGATGATACAACTTGAATTGAAGCCAGTTCAGCAACGCAGTCCTTCAGCAAGAATTGCAATCCAACAGCTTGGATTGAGCAAGGGATGTGAGCATGAAATGGATCTGATGTTTTCTTGCAAAAATCAGATATTAGAACTGATCTCTATCAGTCCAAGAACTGGAGGTCGAACTAGGGTTAGGGCGGCAAGAACAGAAGGAGAGAACTGGAGGTCTAATCTATTTATAAGCCTTAAAGATCAGCTCTCCTAATCCAATTAGAAACTTCCTAATCCAAATCTTTATTTGGATTTGGACCCTTTAAGTGGATAAGACTTATCCTCTTATCCTAAAGGCTGATCCAAACCCTTATCCAAACGCATATTTGCCCAAGTCACATGACTGCTTAAGCTGCCATGTGACTTCTTAATTAATCCAATTAATTATGGGATTTAGGCCCATTAAGAAAGTGGCTCACATCCCCTTTTAGTTGTTGGTCAATTTGGCTCTCTTTGTATGGTGTGGGACCCCAACAATGACCTCACATAAGTCCATATGGGTTCAGCCTAGCTTCTGTGAAAAAGCCTGACCGAATTCATTGTCAAGCACAGTGAACCCTTGAGTCCATCAGTATGGGCTCTTAATGGGCCCAACATTTACACTAAATGGTCCTTGAGTCCAACCATCCTATGAAGGCCCAAGGGCAATGGTCTTAAGTGAGATTAGCCCATCAGGTATAACGACCCTAAATGGTCTTACACTTAACCTCTCAGCCCTTAATGATCAAATATTGCTTGACAAGGGATGACCTCTCCCTTGGCTGCAAGGTGCAATATTGCACTCTTTGCACGGATGGATCCCGGGAATTAAAATCTTTTGCATTTTCCTAAAACATAATATATATTATCATATAAATATATTTTGCAAAAACAAATATCAAATTTTGGTTTCCATTAAAGAGAGTGCAGTCCCAATCGTTCACTTTGTCTGACAAAAGGGATGATCCTGTCACTATGATCACCCACTCGAGTGAATTCTTAGATTGTCCCAACATACCCAGGTTTTGACCCCCTTTAAGGATCTCACTAATTGGCATATCAAATATAGTCCAATCCGACACCTAATGCAGTATCATAATCAAGTCTAGGGTTAGGTGTCACTTTTTAGTTTTGCCAACCAGTCTCCAAGGTCTAGGGCATAACTGGAAAATGGTCTGGGTTTATTGTTTCAAACAAACACACACTACATGTGCTTCAGGTCTAACCTTGGCAGTTGAGGCAAGCTACCCCAACCAACTTGGTAGCACATTAGTGTTAGCCTTGGCAGGATAAACTTCACTAAGTCTATCCAACGACTGAGAACATTCTAAACTAAAACGAGTCTCATAAGTGTCTAGTTTAAGGGTAATTACACATAAATACACCAAATATAACATGAATCAATTATGTACTTTTATTCATTTACAATAAATGCATCAATACATCAACCTGATTGGAGTTAAGGGCATACACTGTCTAACACCCGTATGAAGAAGGATCTCGTTAGAGTATTTTTGGTCTTTATTTAACCACACGCTGTGAAATGATTTCCTTAAAGATATTGAAGCGAGCTGTTGAAGGGCATATCCTTTGGATTAACATGGGAGGATACCATGGCTGCTCCTTCGTGGGATATTGTTACCACAAAGTCTGTAGAACTGGTTATGTACTAGCTTGAATTAGCCTCATCTATTGCTGGTGACGATTCCCTAATTAAGGGAGAAACACTGGGGGACTGATTAGTCCTGGTAGAGCTTGACCCGAACTAATAAGTTTGTGGGCTTGACTGATTACTCCTTCTTTGATGCCTTTGAAGGGATGGGGGATCCATCATATGGATGGCCGAACCCTATAGGAAGATTGGACTAAATTTCAAAAATTTCTTTCTCTCCCATCCGGGAATCGTATTCCCTAATTTAGAAAACTGCACTTTCAAGGTTCGTTCTTGAATCAAAATCGGACTAGATCTAAAACCAAAAGGGAAGAGAGGGATATACCAGGTACGAAGTAACGATTACTCTCAACGTAGGTGTTCACGCCCAGAGAGAAGACCAAAACCCGCCTCCATTGAAGATGATAATGTATGGTGAAGCAGGCTCAACAGGATGGTTCTTCAACAAGAGCCTAAATTCTTCAGTAAGAATCGAGCAAGGGCTAGTGAGAACGACTTCAGATTGTTTCTTCTAGCAAAAACTATATCAAGAACCTTTTTTGATCAGTTCCATAGGTGGAAATTGAATTGGGTAGGGGCAGCAAGAATTGGGAGAATTCTGCAGGTTGCTGAGTGTGAAAACTGAGGAATTCACCCCCTATTTATAGTCTTCTTTGGATCAGCCTCCTAATCCAATTAGGAGAGAGTTTCTTGATCCAAATCTGATATTTGGATATGGATAAGACTTATCTTATCCTTTAGCTAATCCTAATCAGGTTATAAATCAGATTTCGCCCCCTTTTAATTAACTAACTTAAGCCTAGTTCAAAATGGGCTTTAGGCCCATTAAGTCACATGGCTCACTTACCCTTTAATATGCTGGCTAAATTGGCTCTCTTTGTATGGCGTGGGACCCTAACATCGATCTACACATCAACCACATGGGTTCAACCCAGCCTCTGTTACAAGGCCTGGCCGAATTCACTGTAGGACACAGTGAACCCCTGAATCCATCACCATGGGCTCTTAATGGACCCGCCATTTACACTAAATGGTCATTGAATCCAGTCACCTTATGAAAACCTAAGGATTGTGGGCAGATGCAAGATTAGCCCATCAGGCATTACCCTCAATGGTCTTACACTTAATCTCTCAGCCCTTAACGATCAAACACTGCCTGGCAAGAGAGGACATCTCCCTTGGCTGCAAAGTACAGTGCTACACTCTCTACTCACATGGATCCCAGGAATTAAAACCTTTGCAAACAATTTGAAACCATAATATATATGTATATCTCTATATAAACATATTTTGCAAAACAAATTTCAAACACATTTGAAATCCACTACCGGCAGTTTAGGTTTCCATCAGAGAGAGTGCATTCCCTGGTCATTCACTTTATCCAACAAAGGGGCTGATCCTGTCACTATGATCACCCACTCAGGTGAATTATTGGACTGTCCCAACATACCCAGGTTTTGACCCCCTCTAAGGATCTCACTGATTGGCATATCAAAGATGGCCCAATCTAGCACCTAGTGTAGTACCATAATCGAGTTTAGGGGTCAAGTGTAATATTCCAGTTTTGCCCATTTATCTCCAAGGTCCAGGGCAATACTGGAATTTGGTTCGGTTCAAGGTTTCAAGAAAACCCACACTGCATGTACCTTAGGTCTCACCCTGGCAGCTGAGACAAGCCACCCCGACCAACTTATCAGCATATCAGTGTCAGCCTTGGCAGGATAAATCTCCTCAGATCTATCTAACGGCTGTGAAGATTCTAAACTAACACGAGTCTCATAAGTGTCCAGTTTAAGGGTATTACACAGAAACACCATAATAACATGAATCAATTATGCACTTTATTCATTTAAATAAATGACAATAAGTACATCAATTTGATTGGAGCTAAGGACATACACTGTCTAACAGCCTTTGATTAGGACTTGGAGGGAGATCTTGTCTCATGCTAGCCATCTTTAATTAGATGTCCTTGAAGGAATTCTCTGGTCAAGAAATTTGGCAAAGCATTATCAGATCTTTTAATATATTTAATTTTGAAGTCAAATATAGATAAAATAGCTTGCCTTCGGGCAAACATTTGTTTTGAAACCAAAATTTTGACATCTTTTTTCCAAAATCTCTCTTGCAAATTTACAATCAATTTGCAAAGTAAAATGCTGATTTATCAAATCTCCATGAAATTTTGAGATGCATAAAACAATGCTTAGCACTTCTTTTTTAACAATAGAATATTTGTTTTTCGGTTTCATTTCAGGTACCAAAAGTAAACCAGATGATTTCATCTTTTCCATTCTTATGTTGCTTTAGGATTTCTCCATATCCACTTTCACTAGCATCAGTTTCTACGATCTTGGGGGTCTCTGGATGAGGGATGTTAAGACACGGAGGGGTTTTTACCCTCTGCTTTATTCTTCTCACTGTTTGAGTGAACTGATCATTCCACTCCGGAGGACTTTTCTTTAGCCTCTTTTGAAGCAGCTGTCAGTCCCTAGCTAGGTCTTCATAGTAGTCTGCTACATAGTTAAGACTACCTAGAAATCTTTGGAGTTGGGTTTTATCCTTAATTTCATTAGGAAATTTGTATGCAAATTCTATCACTCTCTGAATAGGCACTATTTTCCCTTTGGATATTTGATATTCCAAAAATCTTACTTCTGTTTGAAACAGTTTCACATTCTTGGCTGATGCAGCTAAGCCATTTTCTCTCATGATTTTTAGAAATATATTCAAGTGTTTCTAGTGGGATTCCAAAGATGGAGAGTATACCAATACATCGTCTATATAGACTATAATGAATTGAGTATTGGGAGTAGAAATCTCATTCATAATTCTCTAGAATTCAGAGGAAGCATTTGTTAATCCGAAGGGCATAACATTTCATAGTGCCCAAAAGGAACTGTAAAAAGCTGTTTTATATCTATCTTTTTCATTTATTTGGATTTGCCAATAACCTGATTTTAGGTCAAATTTAGAAAATATCTCTGCATCATATATAACTTGTTTATTAGGTCTTGCTTATTAGGGATGAATATCTAATCAACCTCAAGGCTTTGTTGAGTGGTTTATAGTTAATCACTAGCCTTGGTACTCTTTCTATTTCTGCTGCGTTTTCTACATAAAACATTGGACAGCTCCAAGGGGATTTACTTGGATTAATTAGACCTTTTGCTAAGAATTGTTTGATTTCCTTCTTGCAGATTTCTAATAGTCTACTATTCATCTGGATTGGTCTAGCTTTAGTGGGGATCTTTGCTTCATTGTATCCTTCTTCATAAGGAAGACTTGCCACATGCCTTTTCTTATGCCAGAATGCACTGGGAATTTCAGCGCATATTTCTTTTTCCAATCTTGTTTGGAACTTTGCTATTTCCGATTGTGTTCTTGGATCTTCCAAGGATTTAACCAATTGTTTTTCTTTTATTTCTGATTGCAATTTAGAAATAAAATTGACTTTATTTTTCAAACCTTCCCTTAAAGTATTTATAGTTGTTTTTGGCTTTTGGCAGAATTTGTAGGTGATGACTATTTCACCTATAGTGGTAGTAATTCCTACAGAATCTATTTGGTAGGGAAGAATTGATAATAGGAAGGGTGTTCCTAATATGATATCCTGCCTAAGGTTTCTGACCATAAGAAACGTGGTTTTTAAGCAGGTTCCTTGGTTACAGATATGGGCAACAGGGATTTTGTATTTAACTTCCAACTTCCTTCCATCAGCGGCATTTGCTTGTTGGGAAGTTTTTTCAAAGTATTTGGAAGGCACAATTCCTTCCCTAATACAGTTTATATTTGCACCTGAATCGATTAAGGCTATAACTGAGAAACTAAAATTTTTAATCTTAATGGTTATTTTTGAGTACCACTTTTGGTATTTTACCTCTTCAATTGAATATACGAATTCTTCATCCTCTCCCACAAATGCAGCGGGTTCTATACTTCCTATTTCTGAAGATTTGCTAGATCCTTCTTGGTGTATGGAATCTTTATAAGATTCTAATATATTAATTCTTTCTTTCAGGGATTTAACTTCGTTTTTGAGATTTCAAACCTCTTGCTTTAGGTCTATCAAGGTAGGGGGCCAAGAGGAGGTTTCTTGAGCCTTTTTGATAATTTCATTGTACAATATTATATTTTCTTTTTTAAACAAATCTTTTTTAGATTTTTGTTTTTTATTCTTTTATCTACTATGTATTGCCATAAGTAAATGCCTTTTCTTGGTTTCCTCATCAGGAATATCCTCTAGTATTTCTAATAAATGTTCTTCTTCTAGAGAGATCATATTAATACTGTTTGAATCATCTTCTATACTAGTTTCATATTTACATGTACAGAGACCTTGGTTGTCACAACACTCTTCTGGTGAGGTAGAGGTAGAGGTTCTCTTTCTCTTTCTTCTTCAAAGGTAACCTCTCTTACAGATTCACGTAATTCATTAACCTTTTTAGGTTTTAAAGCATTTGTTAGCAAAATAACCCTTTTTTTCCACACTTAAAGCAAGTGGTGGTCTTATAGTCTCTTTTATTTTTGGAGGATTCTAATTTTCTTTCTTTTCTCTCAGGTTTTCTTTTGTGAAATTTGGATTTTCTCCTTTTATGTGCTGGTTTAGCACTGCCAGGTTCAGGACCTACCCCAAACTAGTAGCATAAATCTCCTAACTCTTTTTTGGAGTTAGTTTTCTCTCTTTTGATCTGCCTTTTTAGGCGTAATTCATTGCGTAAGTCCAGTCCTATCTGCTATACTATCTGGATTAGATACTCAAGCGTATAATGGGTATTATTCGATTCTCCCTTCTCCTAGACTTCTGAGGTGGTTCCTGACCTTTTCAGTGAATAATGGGGGAAGGCCTGAAATAAATTGTTCTTTCCAATAGGCTTCTTTTGAATTAGTTAGCCTATGTACTTCGGACAGAAATACATCCTTATACCATCTAAAATCATATAATGTTTTATACTTAAGATTTATAAGTTGTTCACTTATTCTTTTTGACATATTATCAGAATTCCCTATTAAATGATCTAGTCAACTTCAACGGCCTTTCCTTAACTTTGCTCGGTCTAATGCGACTTCGACCTCGGTTCAAGGGTTCTAGCCTTAGTGGAATTGGTAGGTGACTAGTCTATCCAACTTGGGTTCTAGCCAAGTGAAATCTCTGAGGAGGTTGTAGTCTTTGGGTTCTAGCCAAGGTTCTAGGTAGTATCTGAGCAGAAGATATTTCTAAAGTTTGCAGATTTAAATTCTAATCTTACGGTCTAATGACATAAAAGGTTATAGAAGAAATATGGACCAAAAGGCTCAAAACTTAGGGTAACTGTGGATCATTAGCTCAAGGGTTTAAAGGAACGTTGGATCAATGGCTCTGATACCAAATGGGATGAAGTCAAACAGAAGAGCTCTAATATAAGAGGTATGAAGAACTATATGAAAACCAATATTCTATGCATGAAATAGAATAGCAGAACAGTATTTATAAAAGCGGTGCTTTATAAATCAGAAAAAAATGTATTTGAACATAAAAAGTTTACATTAGCAAGACTTACAAACAAAAGTGAACAACAAAGAGAAGGGCACACTAGAAGCGCAGTTTACTGCTTACAGTCAACAAACCTCATCCCATTAAAAGATAATGTACCAAGTATTACATCAAGATCAAGACTTGGTAGTTACATCTCTTTTGCAATTGAATTTTCTGACGTTGCTCCTTTCTTCTTACTTCTGGAATACACGTGTTGTATTATTGGTTTGGCTGCTGGTTCTGAGCTCCTAACATCCTTCTCCCATTTTCTAGGGAGTGAAAGAACTTTGTATTACGTATAACCAAACCTTGATTTTTGTCTACAAGAAATTTATTCCTTGCAATCTCTTCTAATTCCACCTTTAGCCTCCTCCACCTCTCTGTTATCTCCTCCTTAATACACTTAAGATCAAGCTCCTCTGTTCTTTTTTCATTCTGTTGTTTAACTCTTCTAATCATCCAAATTCTTCTTTGTTTAACTCTTTAATCCCTTCTTTCAATTTCTTCAATTTCTTAATGAATCTCACCCCTTATTATTGACATTGATTCCATTGTCCACCCACCGCCCTTTTATTTTTTCAATAAATTTTGAGTCTTCCAACCACATTTTCAAATCTGAAGGGGGTGGGGCCCCTAGGTAAGTCTCTTGATCAAGACAAAGGGGACAATGATCTGAGGTCACTTTGGGTAGTGCTTTTAAGACTAAATTTCCCCATAGATCCTCCCAGTCTATTGAGAACATGAATATATCCAATTTAGAGCTAGGTTTAAAATGTTGGTGTTAATGGAAATGTTGATCGTCTGAATATATGAAACATGTTGAAAATGTTGGAAATATTGTACAAATTATAGACATGGTGGAAACATTGTAAAGTATGCAAAATATAGAATAATATTTTATAAAATGATAAATGAAGTGTAGGCACACCTTTTTAAATTATTATCTTGTTCCAAATCATTAAACAAAGCTAAGAAACTAAGGTTATAGACAAAAGAATACATTCTAAATCCGTCCTGTAAACCTTAAGATTCGAAACTTCATTATAGAATGAGTTAAAGCACAATTTAAACTCAGAGAAAATGTAAATGGTTGTAATAGACCAGCCAAAGAATCTATTACACAAACAAAAACTAATATTTAACTTCATGTTTGAAATGAACATTGAGCTAGCTCAAGGTGGTAATCATGTAAGTTAGGCAGGTAATAACATTGTTATTCCACATAATTTATAAAAAAAAAAAACATTGTTATTCCACATAATGAGGGTGGGCCTTGGTGCCACTGTTGGGTTGCTCCATTGCAACATGGGTGACTAAGGTTCAAATCTTGGAAACAACCTCTCTGTATGTGCAGAGGTAAGGCTGTGTACAATGTGTCCGTCACTAGATCCTGCATTGGTGGGAGCCTCTTAAACTGTGCTGCCCTTTTTTCTTGTACTCCACTTAGTGCTGGTAGTGTTCATTGGGGAATATGTTGATTCTAGTAAAATTTCATATTGCTACCCATGGAAGTGGAAATGGAAATATGCCATGGAAACTATCTTGTGTACTCCACATGGTGTTGGTAGTGTTCATTGGGGAAATTAGGGACATTTTAAATCATGATTTATATAGCACATTGGTACTTCCGCAAAATTAGACCAAGTAAAAGTAGCTTGCAACGAGGTGGGGTTCTCATAGTTCCAAGGACTCCACCAAAGCATTAAATTTTCTCATACTTGTGCTTATTCCTTGAGTTGGATTATTTGTTTTACTTGTGTATCTTATAACATTGAAGTCACCTCTCATACACCTTGGCCCCTCCCAGAAAAGGTCTCTGTCTCTATACGAGTCAGGGCCATACACATTTGTTAATACCCATTCCCTTCCATCACTCTCCTTTTTCATTTTTACCAAAACTAAAAATTTCCCAATTAATTCCTCTTGACAATCCAATTCTTCTTTTTTCTATATTGTAAGTACTACTCCAAAAGCATCCTAGGATGGGGCATAGGACCATCTCAACTCTCTACTACCCCATATACTCCTTATCCATCTTCTGTTCACCCAGAGAGTTTTGTTTCCTGTAACAGCACTACATTTTGGTTTCTCTTTTCTCATGACATTCCTGATTGTCCTCTTTTTAGCATTCCCTAACCCCACACATTCCAACAAAGAATCTTTGTTAATAATGTTTATAAGGACCCTACCACTTCTCCACCAACTTATTGTTCCCCTCTCTTTCTCTCCTTTTTCCAGTGGCTCTCATCTTTATCATAAGACACACCACAAGCTAATCTTTCCACTTCACTCTTCTTTCTTTTACCTTTTCTCTCCTCCCCCATCCTTCCTAAAATAGACTTTCAAATTTGCAAGTTCTTTGAATTTTTTTTGCTTTCTTACCCCTCTTTAGGGAGAGATCAGCAACTGTTCCTCCTTTGGTCTAATCCAAAATTTCCCCAGTTTCACTTCTCTTCTCTACCTAAAACCTCAATACTACCACACTTTCCTCTCCTTGCTTCTCCATTGCAATATTTGGGATAGCAATGTAGTGAGATGATTCTATGAGTCAAGTGTGTGGACTGTGGATATAATCATCTCCAAGATTTATTTGGAGTCTCATGTTCAGTATTAGGTGGGAGTCTGGACAACATGGAGTCAAGGGAAGGATTGGTAGAATCCCTTAATCTCCCACTTAAGAGAAACCAAAGCTATTGGGAAATGAATTTGGCAGTGATGATCCATTGACTCTTCTAACTTGTCAAGCTTGGGACTGGGATCCAAAAGGCATATCCTTGGTGAAGATCCTCCCTGGTTTTGGGATGTACTAGGAGTAAGATTCAAAATATTGAAACGTATTGGTGTGTATCAACAGATATGAATCGGTTTTCAGAGTGACCAATATGCTAAATAAGAGTATTTACATCATTTCAATGATGTGACAAGGCCCCTGTCAAATTACCAAATGAAAAGATAAAAAAAAGAGTTTTGCTCAATATAAACTCTTGATACACAAAAATGGGTGTGTAGAGTATTAATACTTTGAACCTTGACTAGGAGTTTATATTGATTTTGTTGAGATGTTTGCTGACCATCAATTCTTTCCCAAGACCCTGTTTATCTGGGACCATTATTGGGTAATGGCCCTTACCTGATTGTGGTTAAATTCCTTCAAATTATGCATTTCTTATTTCTTCTATGATTCATGAGAAACTTTAACTACGAAAAACTGGTTCATTGTGTATGTCAGCTAGATGATATGATGATTGGTTTTTTTTTTTTTTTTTTTGTTTTATATCACTAGGCATGAGATCTTGCTGTTTGAAGCCCTTCGAGAAGGTCTAGAAGAAGAAATGGACAGAGATCCCCGAGTGTGTGTCATGGGGGAAGATGTGGGACACTATGGAGGTTCGTACAAGGTCACCAAGGGCCTGGCCAAGAAGTATGGGGATCTCAGGGTGCTGGACACCCCCATTGCTGAGAATTCCTTCACGGGTATGGCTGTTGGGGCTGCCATGACAGGCCTCAGGCCAATAGTTGAGGGCATGAACATGGGCTTCCTTCTTCTGGCATTCAATCAGATTTCCAACAATTGTGGCATGCTCCACTACACCTCAGGTGGTCAATTCAAAATCCCAATTGTCATCCGTGGGCCTGGAGGGGTTGGACGTCAACTTGGGGCAGAGCATTCACAAAGACTGGAGTCATATTTCCAGTCAATACCTGGGATCCAAATGGTTGCCTGCTCAACTCCTTACAATGCCAAGGGTTTGATGAAGGCGGCCATCCGGAGTGAAAATCCAGTGATATTATTTGAGCATGTGCTTCTCTATAACCTTAAGGAGAGGATCCCAGATGAGGAGTATGTTCTGTCACTGGAGGCGGCTGAGATGGTGAGACCTGGTGAACATATAACAATTCTAACCTACTCCCGCATGAGGTACCATGTCATGCAGGCAGCAAAGACGCTAGTAAACAAGGGATATGATCCTGAGGTTATTGATATCAGGTCATTGAAACCGTTTGATCTATACACAATAGGAAATTCAGTAAAGAAGACACACCGTGTGCTGATTGTGGAAGAGTGCATGCGGACAGGTGGGATTGGTGCAAGCCTCACGGCGGCCATCAATGAGAATTTCCATGATTACTTGGATGCTCCAGTTTCTTGTCTCTCATCACAGGATGTGCCAACCCCATATGCTGGGACATTGGAGGAATGGACTGTCGTTCAGCCTGCCCAGATTGTGACTGCTGTAGAGCAGCTATGTCAGTAGCATCAGTCGCACCAAGATTCAGTTTTAGAAGTTATTTTTTACTTCCAAACCAACATTTTTCTTTATCTGCAGTTTTTTTCTTGTTTTTTTCTCATGACATTGCTTTTATCAATTTCACGTATTCTTGTAGATTTTGTGCTTTTGACCTATTATTATTTACAGGCTATTCTTTAGAATAAACTCTAAAAACCTAAGTATGAAAAATAATTTTTAGGTTTTAATCTAGGAAAGAAACATATAATACTCCAATGGATGAGGATCTAATGCTTGAGGCCGGACATAAAGGGAAGTTAACTAGGTACCATGCTTAGACCAGGGCATGAAGACTAAATTCTTGTGTTTTTAACCAGAGTTAGCAGGGTCTGGGTTCAGAAACATTGGTCCCATCATATTGAGGTCCTATTCGGATCTCACATCTCTGTAAGTTAAAAGCAATGTTTTCAAAACTGGACCGGATCGGATGGTTGGACCAAAAAAATCAGGAACGGTCACCTGACTAGTTCCATTTCAGTGTAGAACCATTTTTTGGCAAAAAATCGTTGATTTGGCCACCAAATTGCTGACCCAGGTGGTTGAACCATTGATCCATCAACCCGGACAATGGTTTTGACCATTTTTTATTTATTTTTTATTTTTTATTTTTTATCAGAATGGACTGTCCGTTTGGTTTGAACGGTCGGACTGTTTGACCTGGGAACCAGACCTAGAACGGTTCCCTGTCGGATTCGATTTTAAAAACCTTGATTAAAACTTAAAAGACCAAAAAGAATCAGTTTCAACCCTGGACCCAGTTAGCAAGCACCTGTAAGCATTTAAACTGTAGGCATGCAATAATGTTTTTTTTATGGTTTTTACCTTTTTACTTCTTCCTACATGCTCGGTTAGTTCCCATCATTTGGCAGGTATAGTTCTAGAACCACCTTGTCAAACCTATGCCCGAAATCAATGTATAAAATGGGGTCTTGTTTCATCGACTTATCTATATACTATATGTACGTTATTCTTAAACTTTTTTTACAAGGATAAGAAAGGTGCTAGCACATCCCTGGAAATCTTTGAGGGAAATTATTTGATGGTTGAACTAGTGTCTTTCATCCTCTTGTTGATTCCTATCCAAATGCCATCTATTAACTATGAAGTCTGCCGCCTGGCTGCCCTCCTGAGAGATGATGCTGATGTTGAGTTAGTGTGTTCTTCCTCCTATTGGCCTCTGTCCAAATTTTGATGTGCCACCAAATGCGAATTACACCTGTAAGGCATCCATACTTGGCTCAGTATCTCTCAATCCATATCTTATTTCAATCCATTATTCTTTGCAGGAATAGGTTCTTCTCTAGCTGCAATTGCTTCTAATGTATCAATTGCTTTTACCCCTATGCAACAGACCTAGCCATTACTTCACAATGGTGTCCCACAGATGCATCAATGTTAATTTCCTTATTGAAGTGCATCCATCCTATGATGACTACTTGATTAGCATACTCTAGGGGAATTGGCAATTGGCCTATCATTTTTATTGTTAAAGCTATGGCATATATAATGGAGCTACTTATGTCAAAACTCAAAACTCCTCTTTGCTCTCCTTGACCCCTCTTAGTTTTGTAATTTTTTTGGGGATATTTGAAAATGTAGAAAATATTGATCGTGGGCCCATTCGAATTCAGCCACTCTGTATCACTTCCATGTGGAATATGAGGCATTGGGTTATCCACTATTGGCCGAGCTTATCCACTAGGTAGCACCCATTTGATGGTGACTCCTGATTTTGAGATGTGGAACAGGTCACATCATGAGCATGGGAAATGGGAATTGTTTTTGTGATGGTGGCTTTTTGCCTTTATTTGCCCTCTCTAGAGTCTAGGGGTGGATTCAAGCCGGGCTGAGTCAAATAATATGAGCTTGGCTCGTCAAGGTTGTACAAGGCTTGAGCTTGGTTTGAATTAGAATATTGAGTTCGAGTTTGGCTTGACTCAAAAACTCATAAGCTTGAATTCAGCTTGGCTCGAGTTTGATTTGAAAAAATAGGTTTTATAAAAATAAAAAATTATATATAAAAAATATTTTTTAATTGATATTTAAAAAATTAAGAAGTATAATATTTTTATTATATATTATTTTCTATAATTTTGTTATATATATATGGGTTTAGGGTTTAGGGTTTGAACTTGGCTCACGAACCTCATGAGCTCAACTCTATTAGGCTCGAGCTCAACTCATTCATTAATCAAATCTGTAAATTGGGCTTGAACTCGGCTCAAAACTCAGTTAAAACCGAGCTTTTCACCAGTCGAGTAGCTCATGAAGGATTCGGCTCGTGGCCACTAGGAGCTATGCTGAAGATGGGAATTGGTTTTCTCATCCCCTGTAGGAATGTTGTAATGCATGGTATATTGGTATACCACACATTTCAAGTGGGCCCTACATCTGTCAGTCTTTTGGTCCCATGCACTATTTAGTTGAGACATTGATTGCAGTCCTTATAAATCAGAACAGGATTCTAATCCAATGGTGTTTGTAGAAGGACCTACGATCTTCTTGTAACAGAAAACGTATTTTGTCAATTTTCTAGCTAAAAAAGTTCCTATCGAACAGCTTCCAGCCAGTTGTAAAAAGATTGGAAGACGTTCATCAATATTAGAAACGACCAAATAGGGTGCGTCCGCTTGATTTGAATTTGAACCTGATTAAATAGATGTATATTCGAATTTGATTCAATATCTGAAGGTTTCTTAAAACAATACATCGAATTCGAATTCGTCTAAATTATCGAATATTCGAATTTGATTTGAATTCGAAATACATTTTTAACACCAACCTCTTCACCAGGGGAAGAATAAGAAACCTGGTTTGAATTTTGTTTCATTCCCTATCAATCTAATATTCAAATAATAAAGAAAAAATAAATTAATTTTTTTTGAATCATAGCCATCTATTTGATGTCTCTACAACAAGTGTTGCTATTAGTATGGTCTGCAACAAAAAGATTGTCCATCATGTGCATGTGCTCTACAACATCAAGAGGGAAAGAGAGAAAGAGAGGAAGAGAGAGGAAGAGAGAGGAAGAGAGAAAGAGTGACAAAAAAACAAAGAATAAAAAACACTTGTATATAAAAAATAATAAAAAGGAATGAAGAAGGCCGTATTAACATTAAAACTTATAAGTTGCAATAGACCAAAAAAAACAGAAATGCAAAGAAAAAATATTGTAGAGTAAGAACGGGGAGGCGAGGAAGAAAAAAGATAAAAATAAATTAAAAGTGATTGAAATGAAAAGTACAAAATAATAACATCTGCACTGGTTCAATTGTTTTATTATTAAAATATAATAAGTATTAAAATATTATTTTATTTGACTGAAAATCATCATAGCGTCTCAGTCTTCATTCAGCTCCAACAAAATAATATATTAATATATATATTGATATACATGTATAATAGATATTATCGAATCGGATCGACTCCTATTTGAATTAGATTTGATTAATTAATCGTTAAAATGCTTCGTTCAAATTCGACTGTCAATAGCATTCGTATTTCAATGCCGTTTACATCCCTAGTGTCCGCATCCCTCTGAGAATTTTGAATGAAGGGTGCGAAACCCAAAATGGGTCATAATCCCAGTCCGAATCCTCTGGGAATCGGACTATCTGGGCCAATTAAGATGTGCCACGTCATGAAGGGTGCGAAACCCAAAATGGGTCATAATCCCAGTCCGAATCCTCTGGGAATTGGACAATCTGGGCCAATTAAAATGTGCCACGTCATCCCAACTGTGGGACCCATGTGTACAAAGCTGACGTGGTCTACCGTAATTGGCCAATTATTACGAGTGCATCTGTAAACGATTCTTTCACCGACGACACTGTATGTGAAATCAGAAAGGCCAACGATCATTCTCTTTGTATTTCCAAAATGCGAAGTACACAATACAAGAATTATGGGAAGGGGAGAGAGAGACAGACGCACGCACAATCTGGTAAGTGGTTTGGGTGAGAAGAGAGAGTGCGAGACAGATTAGTTACTTCTTTCTTTTTGTTTTTTGCTAAATAAAAGAACTGTAAGCTTATCAGAGGAAATTTGTTGTAAGCCGAAACACATGAGCATTCACCGCTCCTGCTCTCGAGAAGAAAACTCACCTCGGTATGTCTAGATTTTTCTTATTTATTCGTTTAATAAAGTAAATTCTAGTTCAAGTTTATATTTTACCATCTGGGATGGGTGATTTTTGTCCCTATTGGGCTGATTCTGTCGTATATATGCATAACCTGTGTTTGTGCGCATGTGTGCATATAATTTTTGTTCTTATTGTGCTGTGTGATTCTTTATCATATTCAAGTTTTTTATTATTGTATCCTTATTTTCTTTCGTAAGTTTTTGTTCATGGGTTAATGGGTATCTTCATTTGGCTTAATGAATTGGTATGAAGATAGTTCTAGTGTGTTGTGTACTGGATGGGTTTACCAAAGATGCATAAAACCAAATATTAGAACACAAGGACATGAGTCATAGATGATACTAACAAGTATCCTGGAAAATAGAGGAATCTGTCTCATTGCCTGATTTGTTTAGAATCAAAGAGAAGCGTGTATAGGTCAGACCCTTGGTGAAAATGGCAGTTAAGTAACAAATCAAAAGAGAAAAAAATGGCAGGCAATTATTGAGCATTTGGAACAATTATTATCACCAAATTGTCGCAAGTACCATGCTTTTGTACAAAATGATAAATCAACTACTATTACGAGTGTGAAAAACAGAAGCCAAAGCATGATGAAGGATGCTGATGTTGCTGCAATGAACAAGTGGCAGTGATGAAGAATAGTTCCAAGTCGTGAAGTGAAAACAGAATCCATATACATTTTGGCAGTAGCAGTGGCAAGAGAATCATATTTTTGCTTTGATCCTAGAATGAGGTACTGTTGTCTGTAGGCTGCTCAAGGGATAAGATTCTAAGTTAAATGTATTTGGCTGATTTAGGCTGTTGCCTTCTGACCATTGGTTCATCAAGTGGATCAGCATTGAAATAGGTGACAGAAAGAAATTAGATAGCTCATCAGTACAAATATTATATTGTGGATTATGCATCACACATTATGAGGCACATCTAATTGTTGCAATATGAGATGTTCTAGGAACATGAACTGACATGTTTGGTTGATGATGCAGATTAACTGAATGTGTAATTTAAGGTATTTTTAGGCTCCAGTTAGCCTACAGTAAGTGGGATCCCTACCATGACTTGATAGATTTAGAGTAGGGGAACTCAGATTAGACAATGTTTGGGTGCTTTCCATATTAGCGTGACCAAAGAGATTAATGTAGTTGGTGTCGAAAAATAAGCTTGCATCCTTATGAAATAGAGGAAAATATAATAACATTGGTGCATTTTTGATAGATTTGTTGATGCCCATGGGGGAAATGAGCAATTTCTCCACTATGAAGAACTATAATGCTTTTTAGAGTTCTTTTTTTGATTGGTAATAAGTTAATGCTATATTGATTTTGTGTAGAATTATACAACACGGCTCTCCATTATAGAGGAATATAAGCATTTTTTTTAATATAAAATGAAAATTCATTGAATAAGAAAAGAAAATAATACAATCTAGCAGGTGATAAGACATCACACGCACACAGAAAAGCAGAAAAGAACTGCTAAGGAACAGAATTAAGTAAACTATCTAAATCACAAAGTTGTAAACCCAAAATATCTCCCAATCTGTCCCCCAAATCCTCCCTAGAGACTTGATTAAACTCTGGAGTTAATAGAACCCAGTCTGCAACCAAATTGCTAACAACTGCCACAATCTTATTCAGATTCCAACATTTGTCCTAAAAAGTTCTATTTCTTTTCTTCTGTATGTCCCAACAAATTGCAAACAGGATACAGCTCCAAAGTGATCTTGCTTTCTTGCTACCTCTTAAGTCTTAACTTTGTCCATGTAGAAAAAAATTCTGCAGTAGATTCTGGCTGAAAGTTTGAGAACCCGAACATAGAAGTAAATATCCTCCATAAGAATCCAGCTATCTTGTACGAGAAGAATAGATAACCAACAGTTTCCTCCTGTTATTTACAGAGGAAACACATGGCCATGCTAAAGCCCCTAGATTTTAGATGGTCCGCAGTCAATATGCTGTCTATGGCTACAAGCCAAGCAAACGCCTCAACCCTTGAAGAACTGGATTTCCCCAAGCAGCACCTAGCTGATTTGGATCTGAACTATCTCTGAGAAGAGCCAAGTAACATGGTTTGACAGAAAACTTCCCATTTGAGCACTCTTTCCACCGACGTTCATTCCTCGACTGAGCTGAGATCTTCACTTCCTCTAGTTTCTCCAGTAGGGATATACATTCCTCCACTTCTCTATCCAGCAAAGGCCTTCTAAACTTTGGGTACCATATCAACTGTTCACCCCTCCTTTCATAACACTGACTTATAGAAACTTCAGCCTCAGATAACCTATACAAACTTGGGCATAGATCACACAGCTTACCTATCCCGCACCAATCGTCCTCCCAAAACCTGATTCTTGCTCCATCTTCAACTAAGAAGCTTGTTAGACATCTGAGCTCGTGATTAAATTTCATAATCTCCTTCCACACACTCACCCCATATGAAAATCTCACCCCCCTGGATTTCCACCCAAACCTCACCCTCCCAAACTTAACCCACCATCACTCTTCTCCATATTGAGTTTTCCTCCCTCCCTGACCCAAATCTCCATAACCACTTCCCTACCAATGCCTTGTTGAAAATCTTCACTCTCCTAAAACCCAACCCACTCTTCTCCTTTGGTCTACAAACTCTCCCCCAATTTACCAAGTGAAACTTCTTTCCCCCACCTTCCCTGCAAACCCCTTCCCATAAGAAATCCTTTTAAATTTTTTCAATTCTTTCAGCAACTTATGTTGGGGTCCTTATTAAAGTTATTCTCTCCCCCCCCCCCAAAGATAGATATTTTGCTTTCCATCCATCTAATCTCCTCTCCACCCTTTCCACTATTGGTCTCCATAATGCACCTAAATTTGAAGCTCCCCCAATCGACATCCCTAAATATGTAAGGGAGTTCCCCTAATCTGCATTCAAAGGCCTTAACATACTCCAATAAAACCTCCCTCTCAACCTCCACAACTCCAATCAAAACACTCTTTGACAGATTAACTTTCAAACTAGTTAATAACTCAAACTTCACTTTAACACCCCTCAAATTTAAGACCTGCTCAATTAAAGCATCCAAGAAAAAAATCAAAGTGTCATCTGCTTATTGCAAATGAGAAATATAAGGTCCATCTCTACCCACTTTAAAGTCTTCAATTAGACCCAGCTATCCACTTCTCTACTTCAAGGATTTAAATATTGATACGATACGTCCGATACGGGGCGTATCGTATCGGTATCGGTTACTAATGATATGCGATACACTATGAATACAAGCGTATCCCGTCAATTGTTCGTATCGGATGGATATAGATGCGTATTAGCTGATACACACGATACACGTTGCGTCTATTAGTAGTCTCCATAAAAAATGCGAATGAGGTGATTCGAACTCAGATCACTTAATGCGTTTAGAACTCACTACGATTTCAAGCCACGTTTCATTTCATGATATAAAGTGAAATAAAATAAGTTTTATTAACTTTTTGTATTCGCATGCAGTTTAAATAAAAAACAAATTTATATTTAATAGTTCTAACTAAAAATTAAAAAAATAATATTTTAAAATAGTATTTTATAAGCTAATAGAATAAATAGTGAATCAAATCCACATTTATATAAAAAAGATGTTTTTTAATATCGAGAAATTTATACAAATAGAATATTAATAATAGAATAATTATTTTAATAATTAAAATTTATAAATTTACACATGCTATAAATCTTAAAACTTTTATATACTTTTACAAGTTATTAACTAATATTTTAATTTACATTAGTAAGTAATAACAACATATTTGTTATTTACAAAACTTAAAAATATTATATACAAAGTATTGAAGAATATGATATTAAATTGAATCTATCAAATTCACTAATCTATATTTATTTTAGAAAATGATTTTTTATTTCATAAAATTTATAGAAATAAAAATATTAATAATGGAATAATTATTTTAGTAATTAAAAACTATGAATTTGTATATAATCTCATGCTGCTCGATCCGAGGTGTCCCGAATTGAAGTCATAGTTAGATATCTAGTCCTGCCAATTGGTGAAGTCGAGGTGGAAGGACAAAGCCGTGCAGCAAGACTTGAAACCAAGAAAGGGATCAGAGGCTCGAGGAGTTATTACCCGGGTAGGCACTCTGGCGCTCAAGTCAGTTAGAAGAATGGGTTGTCGGGCCAAGTAGTTGAGAGAAACATGCTAGTCCGAGCAGAGGCTGATTAACAGTCTGAAGGCTGGAGAGTCAAAAGTCCTTTACCTTGATCGGAGGTTACCTACTTATAGCTGAGGATCTGTGTCTGATTCGGATGAGGCTTCCAGGGTTGTCGCGATGAGGTTGTCCGCCGAGGTCTTCGGGATAAGACCTAATCCTCGGCGGAGCTGTCCTTATTTGTACAGGGCTCTCCTCTCCTGATCGCGCTTATCCATCCTACGTGGTGCCGACGTGGCCGAAGAGATAAGACGGCCGCGGAGGTGACCTGTGGCACCTAGGGCCTGCTTAACCATAACCCAAACATATATGTATCTTAGAAATTTTAACAAATTTGATATGCTTTAAGTTAAGATTATATTTTTATAAATTATTAATTGATATTTTAATTTGCACTTGAAAATTTAGTATTTAGTTGACATTTTCTTAATTGATATAATAATTAAAATATAACAAGTGCATATGTTTAGTGTCTTGGACTCTTGATTGATGCACTATAAATAAAATTATACATCTCGATACATTAGTTGTAATATATTTCTTCATATATATCCTTAGAATTTACATTTTCTATGTATTTATATACTATTTTGTGATCATTTTGATTTTAAATTTAGTGTTATTAATGTTGATGATGGTGAATTATGGCCCTCCAATGACATTGTGACACACGGCATCTCAGAATAGCTAGATGACACCTAGACACCACCTAAGTGCTGACCTGGTGACCTGCCTTTACCGCTGACCTGGCGACCTGCCTTCACCGTCGACTTGGCGATCTGCCTTTACGTCGACCTAGCAACCTCGACCACAACTTAGGTCAGCTTGTAGCACCTCGTCTAGGGTTAGCCTGTAGCACCTCTTCACCGGTCGAAGTGACCTCGACGTGAGGAGCGACATCCCTCTAGGGCTTGCCGACCTGACTAGGGATCAGGCGGTGACCTGCGAGATGTGCTCACCGACAAATTCGGCATGCATATCTTGACGCTCCCAGGTTTCTCAGAAGTTGGCCCACGTATCGAATGTTCTGGAGGATGGTCAGCGTGCATGGCGGTTACCTCCGAGGATCTCAGACCGGTTAGGCACGGCCTCTCGGAAATCTCGGATGCGGTGCGTGAGGCCCAAAATAAACAATGCCTATATAAAGGCACCATCCCCAATGACACAAGAAAGAGGCGAGTAAGCACATTCTCTCTCATACTTTATGATTTTTTAGCTCGTGATCTACTACGAGAGTACTAACTTAATCATTGGAGCGACCTCGCTGGGTTAGCCACCCCGGGTCTTCTAACATTGGTTCCTTGTAGGTTTCTCTGAAGAGCTACCTAGCTCAGTAATCAACCCAGCTCGACACCCAATCTACCCCCAGCTCGGTGTTGTGGACACTTTTATTGGGAAGCAATATCGCCGCATACAACAACAGTAAAAGGTGCAAGATTCGGTGTTCTCATCATATCTAATTAAGTGTCCTCATCTTATCTAGCTAGATACAGTTCTATCTTATCTGTTCAGTGTTCTTATCTTATTTGTTTTTAGTAGTTTGGATTAGTAGGGAGTCTTATCTGTTCAGTGTTCTTATCTTATCTGTTTCTAAATTTAGTAGTATAGATTAGTAGGGAGTCTTCTTAAAAGCAGGACTCTTATCTTCTTGTAATCTCCTATTTAAAGGAGCTGATGATTCAATAAAGGCATCGAAATTTTCAGTTAAGAAAGAGC
Organism: Nelumbo lutea; assembly: GCF_056320005.1. Lineage (NCBI taxonomy): Eukaryota > Viridiplantae > Streptophyta > Magnoliopsida > Proteales > Nelumbonaceae > Nelumbo > Nelumbo lutea. The sequence continues at coordinate 87,321,237 of NC_142686.1, forward strand.
AGAGGAGAGTTGGTGATCTCTTTAACAAATCACCATTAAGGCGCCAAGATAGGTTCCTCAAGAAAAGGGAGGAACAAGGGAAAACAAGAGGTTTTCCCCGTTGACCGACCCGTGACGAGATGCTATTCGCGGGCCCTTAACACTCGACTTAGTCAGTTCGGCATCCAAGTCCTCATCTAGCAAAAATCCTCCACTTCGGCCTCCGAGTCATCAACCACCTAGAAGTAGTCTGAACAACAGGGTCCTGCCAAATAACCCTTCATCAATTGGCGCCGTCTGTGGGAAACGCTACAAGAAGCTAAGTTCTCACCTCTAAAAAGCTAAGTCCTTATCTTCCAGAAAACTAAGATCTCACCTTTTAGAAATTAAAGTTCTCACTTTCTAATTTCCACTTTTTATGAACTCAAAGGCACTTTTGAGTAGCATCAATACTCAGAACGAATACCGATTACTGGGGGTCAAAAACATCTGTGATGAACTTGGAGAACTCCCCTATGACAATCAGACAAGTTCAGGCCGAACTTTGCATCCCTAGTGCCCTAGATAAATACCCTGCTACCGCATGTGAACGCCCCTCTCCCCATGGTAGAGCCATCAGCAGTTCCTGCCGGATCAAAGCGCGGCAGTTCCATGAGATGAAGCACGAATTTCCAGATGTGGGCATGGGAGCGGCTCGACGTATTCATGTTGATGCAGAATAGGCAACAATAGAACAACCTTAACAACCAGCAATCTGGCGACAAGCACCTCGGAGTAAGTCTGTCCCCGCAGGTCGAGCCAGTCATGGTTCTCGCAGGAAGTTGACGGCCAATAGACTACGCAGCTCTGCCGACTTTATTTTAGCCCGGATAAGCTTCATCGGTCCTCTTCGCGAGGTCTCCCTACAGATTGAACCCTTTGTGGCTCCCGTGGGAGTTAGCGGCCTACAAACTATGCGAATGCCCTTGCGGGTCGAGCCCCTCAAGGCTCCTGAGCGAGTCGGCGACCTACATTTAGTAGAGTTGCTCCCGCAGGTCGAGCTCCCTGTGGCTTCTTGTAGGAGTGGACGACCAATGTCATTATGAGGCTGATACAGTGCAGCCGTGGCCATGAACTGCCGACTCACACTGACAACAACATTATGCCCTCGCAAGGGGGGACAGAACATGTACATCGTGGTCTCGCAAGCACTCACACAGGAAGATAATCCCACGGGATGACATAGAAGCAACCATATGAGAAGTTACTACAGAATGACAAACCGCGTAGGTGGAAAGGTTAGGCCGCACATCAGCCAAATAATATTAAGGAGAGTGGACTATGAAGTCACTCCCAGAGCCTAAGGGCTAAGGTGCCAAGCTGATAAAGACCTCGACACAACCTAAGACCCAGTTGCCCCTTCGGCATGGGCAAAGTCAAGAATAAGGAGAGTGGACTACGAGTCGCTCCCTAAGCCTAAGGGTTATGGTGGCAAGCTGACAGAAGAACTTGGCACCACACAAGACCCAGTCGCTTCGGCATGGGCAACCTAAACCCCAGTCGCTTCAGCAAGGGTAACCTAAACCCTAGTCGCCTCTCCGGCATGGGCGAAATAAAAAAGCAGTTCACGTTCATCGGTGTGCAAACATGTCAGATACATTCCCTACAGTGTTCGTGCCCCTCGTTTTATATCGACCTCGGATTATTCCTAACTATGCCCAGCCCACCAGTTCGACACCTCGGGTGAATCCACACTTAGAAAATTTTTTGGAGGAAAAGAAAGAGGGAAAAAGAAACGACGGAAGGAAGATTAATTCGGCACAGGAAAGAAAAAAAAAGGAAAGACTAGTTCGCTTTCAACATCATGATGGACGCAAACTTGGTTGATCTCTTCATGGTCGACCTCCACCTTGGTTCCTAGCTCCGCATCGAACTCACCGGCTACTCTTTTGAGAACCAACTCGAGAAACACTACGTCGAAGTCTACCTAGGTGTAGCGACCTGATAAAACAACCACATTGAACCCCTTCTTGAGGATGGCATGATGAGCTTTGCTCTTGAAGTACTTAGTTGGACTGTAGAACCCCTTGATGGTCGCATCCATAATAAGGTAGATGCCCTTGGGGTACTTGCTCCACATCTTCTCGAGCAGATGAATTCGCTCTTGTGCCCCGATAATCAAGACGGCGAGGTCCTACGTAAGGTTGGAAACACTTGGACTCTTCCAACCTGACAAGCAAAGTGGACCGACGCTTATGACTACGAGCTTCTCGAATCAGTCATTCCGGGCCAAAAGGAGCGATCTACTCCCTTCGTCGAGCTACTTTCAGCTCGGGAGTAGGGGGCAATTGATGAGGGCGGATTTAGCCCTCCAATGACATTGTGACACATGGCATCTCAGAATAGCTAGATGACACAAAGACACCACCTACGTGATGATTTGGAGTCCCAGATCGCGGCTTGTCTTTACCCCGACCTGGCGACCTGCCTTTACCGCCGACCTGCCTTTACTGCCGACTTGGCGACCTGGCGACCTGCCTTCACCGTCGACCTGGCAACCTCGACCACAACTTAGGTCGGCTTGCAGCACTTCGTCCAGGGTTAGCTTGTAGCACCTTGTCACCGGTCAAAGTGACCTCGACGTGAGGAGCGACATCCCTCTAGGGCTTGCCGACTTGACTGGGGACCAGGCAGTGACCTGCGAGATGTGCTCACCGACAAATTCGGCATGCATATCCCGACGCTCCCAGGTTTCTCAGAAGTTGGCCCACGTATCGAATGTTCCGGAGGATGGTCAATGTGCATGGCGGTTACCTCCGAGGATCTCGGACCGGTTAGGCATTACCTCTCGGAAATCTTGGATGCGGTGCGTGAGGCCCAAACCAAACAATGCCTATATAAAGGCACCATCCCCAATGACACAAGAAAGAGGTGAGTAAGCACATTCTAGCTCTCATACTTTATGATTTTTTAGCTCGCGATCTACTATGAGATTACTAACTTAATCATTGGAGCAACCTCGTCGGGTTAGCCACCCCGGGTCCTCTAACATTGATTCCTTGTAGGTTTCTTTGAAGAGCTACCTAGCTCAGCAATCAACCCAGCTTGGCACCCAATCTACCCCCAGCTCGGCCTAGTCAGCTTGGCATCCAAGTCCTCATCCAGCAAAAATCCTCCACTTTGGCCTCTGAGTCATTGGCCACCTGGAAGTAGTCCGAACAACAGGGTTTAGCCAAAAAAACCCTTCATCAAATATATTTATGAAATTTGTGTGTATTTCCCTAGCGTATCCATCTTTTTCGTTCATATCCATGTGTTTCCAAAGTGTATTCGTATCTAAGTTGTCCGATACGATATCCGATACTGATACTTTAATCCTTGCTCTCCTTATATATATATATGGTGGTTATAATAAACACCAATGACTAACCAGTTAAACAGGTTTTGTGTCGTCCTATCCTTTCCAAAGTGGGAGCTTTCTGCTAAGAGGTCTTCCACGGTGCTATTAATACTTGTGACTTGCTGCAAAGGAAATTTGTGTGTATTTCCCTAGCGTATCCATCTTTTTCGTTCATATCCATGTGTTTCCAAAGTGTATTCGTATCTAAGTTGTCCGATACGATATCCGATACTGATACTTTAATCCTTGCTCTCCTTATATATATATATGGTGGTTATAATAAACACCAATGACTAACCAGTTAAACAGGTTTTGTGTCGTCCTATCCTTTCCAAAGTGGGAGCTTTCTGCTAAGAGGTCTTCCACGGTGCTATTAATACTTGTGACTTGCTGCAAAGGAAGAACCTGGCTGTTGTCTTGCCCCAAATTGGTTTGTTTTGTGTGAAGCTAATTTCCTGCCCATTTTCTTGCTGTATTTGTGATTGTTTTGTTTCTCTTTTTGGGCCTAGGTGGAGCACTCCAATTAGTCTGGACAGCCTGTTTGAATCTACTACTAATTTTGGCTTATAGGTTTCCCTCCAAGGGGCTTCTCCAAATAATATATGGGAAACTTCTCTACTTTGGTGGCAGTTATTTATAGATTAGGGTGAAGCTGAACTTTGATGGTAGTTCTGTAGGTAATCCTGACCCCTCTGGAGTAGTTGGTATTTTTAGAGATATGGAAGGAAGAGTCTTGGCCCTTTTCTCTGGCCCAATTGGGATGGGTGACTTGCTTAGAGTAGAAGGGCGCTACTTCAAGGGCTCAGATTGTATAAACAGCTGGGTTTTCAATAGTTGGAAGTGGAAGGGGATTCTAAGTTGGTCATAGGTTAGATGCAAACAAGCAGCTTGGACATTTGGCCCCTTAGACAACCTTTAGGCTGTGTTTGGTTTGAAGGAAAAAGTAGGGAAAGGAAAGGATGGAAGGAAACCTTTACAAACCTTGTATGGGTTTCCCTACTTTTCCTTTCCTTTCCTCACCTTTTCCTTCAAACCAAACATAGCCTAAAGGGAAATAATGAACCTCACAAGGGAGCTAGGAGCACAGTTTAAATGGACTAAGAGGTCAGCAAATGGTTTGGTTGATGCTTTAGCAAAGCAAGGAGTTAATAGGGAGGCTTTATTTTGGGCCTGGTTGTAAGTTGTTTGTGATTTCAGGGATCACCATTTTTTTGGAGGTGACAGTTGTAATTCTCTTCTTTAAAGTTAATGCAAGTTACCATTTCCAATAAAAAAAACGAAACTTCACTTTGGTTCCAGTCTTGTATTGGGATGGGTTGAGAGGGTGAGGCTATGTGTTTTTTTGTTGGGTTTTGGGGCAAGGTGGGCTACGTCCTCTCCTATATTGATTTACCTCCCTTTGATAATGGTTAATAAAGTTCAAGATGGCTGCCCCTCCACCTAGAGTAAAACTTAGGGGTCTTAAAACGAAAGAAAAAAGTCACACAATTGGTGGGTGGATCTATTGGTAAGTCGGAGACCAATGTCCTCAGCAACTCATCATCACTTTAAGCACTACAGTGGTATAACCTCCAAAGGAAAACATACATGAACTAATTCTGTGCTGATGGAAGAAGATAATGAACAATTTCTTGAATTTGATACGAATGAAGGAATTAAAATAAGAAATTCAATGAAAAACATATTTAAAAAATCCAGTGAAATGAATTTAGGTTATATATTTAAAAAATTCAATGAAAAACAGAAAGTACAAGTGTACAACTTAAAAAACAGAAAATAAAATAAGATTTCAACTTGCACATAAAAAAATCGATAAAAAAGAAATGAATTTAGCTTAATTTACACCTAAAAAGGAAGGTCATAAAGTAATATTGAAGACTTAAATATTCTCCTCTTAGTTAAAGGAAGGACTAGTCTTTGTCATTGTTTGGGTTTCCTTAAAGATAATGGGTACAATGTTAAGTATTCCAGTTTCTATTATTTAAATTTGAAAACTCATACACTTGGTCAAAGTTAGCCAGTCTAAAAGGTAACACCAAATAGTGGAGTTTCAAAATTTAAACTGATGAGTAGCAAAGGAGCATTTTAAATAATAGCATTTGAAGATTTGGCACCCTAATTGGATAAGTTTTTGTAGTCAAATTAGGCATATAACCCTAAACAAAAGAAACAAACTAACCCACCACCAGCTTCTTCTCTGATTAGTCCTGTTGAAGACTCTAGTAGCATTAGGTTAATACTACTATGAGTTTTCATATTGTTCCTGAGCCATGTCATTAACTCATTATTTACATGTTCTCTTGCACTCAATTGTTATAGCCATAAGTCCCACTATTTGGATTTGCATCCTTTATATACTTAAACTGAATGAAGGTGTAATCCATCATATGGATGACCGAACCATGCTGGATGGTTGGGTGAAATTTTGAAAAATTTCTTTCACCTTCTGGGAATCGAATTCCCAATTTTAGAAAAACTGCATTTTTCAAGGATCGTTCTTGCACCGAAACCGGATCAGATTTGAAACCAAAAGGAAGGGAAAAGTATACTTGATATGAAATCCACAGATGTAGCTCCCAAGGTGGTAGTTCACGCCCAAAGTGAATCCCAAAACCAGCTTCCACTGAAGATGGCGCATCTTTGAATGAAGCTGATTCAACAATGTAGTTTTCAGCAAAACTGCAATCCAACTGTGTGGATCGAACAAGGGAGGTGAGCATGAATTTTCTTTGCAATTTTCTTGCAAAATTCAGAGAAGGAATTGATAAAAAATTAGTCCAAGAAGGGGAGGTCGAATTAGGGTTTTTGGTGGCAAGAACAAAGAGAGAGAGAGAGAACTGAAAGTAGAAAGTGATGTGGAGCAGTTCGCCTCTCTTTTTCTAAGCCTTAAGAAGAACCTCTCCTAATCGAATTAGGAGGTTCCTAATCCAAATATTTATTTGGATCTGGAACTTTATTAGTGGATAAGACTTATCCTTTTATGAGAATGGATGTTCTAAACCCGTATCCAAATCCATATTTGCCCAAGTCACATGACAGCTTAGGCAGTCATGTGACAACTTGATTAATCTCATTAATCATGGGCTTTAGTTCCATTAAGTAAGTGGCTCATGTCCCAAGATAGTTGCTAGCCCATTTAGGTTTAGTTTGTATGGCGTGGGACCCCAACAATGACCTCACATAAGTCCACATGGGTTCGGTCTAGCCTTTGTGAAAAGGCCTGGCCGAATTCACTGCCAAATGCAGTGAATTCCCGAATCCATTCAGTATGGGATCTTAATGGGCCCAACATTTACAGTTGAATGATCCCTGAGTCCAGCCATCCTATGAAGGCCCAAGGATAATGGACTTAAGTAAGATATAGCCCATCAGGTAAACAACCCTTAATGGTCTCTTACACTCAACC